>NC_086322.1:208863313-209484439 GCF_036172605.1 Pelobates fuscus
CTGTGTCAGTGTGTATCAGGGGCTTTGAGGACAGGTGTCAATCCATATCTGCCAAGTGACCCTATGTAGGGGGAACAGTCCCTATTCTGCTCTGTGTCAGTGTGTATCAGGGGTTTTGAGGACAGGTGTCAATCCATATCTGCCAAGTGACCCTATGTAGGAGGAACAGTCCCTATTCTGCTCTGTGTCAGTGTGTATCAGGGGTTTTGAGGACAGGTGTCAATCCATATCTGCCAAGTGACCGTATGTAGGGGGAACAGTCCCTATTATGCTCTGTGTCAGTGTGTATCAGGGATCATTAGGATAGGTGTCAATCAATATCTGCCAAGTGACCCTATGTAGGGGGAACAGTCCCTATTCTGCTCTGTGTGAGGAGGAGGAACGGGAAATGAGTAGCTCGGCATCCAACCTTGTGCAAATGGGGTCTTTCATGCTGTCGTGCCTGTTGAGGGACCCTCGTATAAAAAGGCTGAAGGAGAACAACCTGTGCTGGGTGTCCACGCTACTAGACCCCCGGTCTCTATTCTGCTCTGTGTCAGTGTGTATCAGGGGTTTTGAGGACAGGTGTCAATCCATATCTGCCAAGTGACCCTATGTAGGAGGAACAGTCCCTATTCTGCTCTGTGTCAGTGTGTATCAGGGGTTTTGAGGACAGGTGTCAATCCATATCTGCCAAGTGACCCTATGTAGGGGGAACAGTCTCTATTCTGCTCTGTGTCAGTGTGTATCATGTATCAGGGATCATTAGGATAGGTGTCAATCCATATCTGCCAAGTGACCCTATTTTGGGGGAACAGTCCCTATTCTGCTCTGTGTCAGTGTGTATCAGGGATTTGACTATCTTTATTCAGATTCAAAAATTACAATTCCAGGAAAAATGTAACAAACATTTACAAGAACATGTTATGCACATCATAGAAACAACGTGAACCTCTTTAAAGCCACAAACTTAAGACAAAAAATACGGGTTTGAAAGAATATTCTGAATCCTTACATGTTTACTTTATCGTTTGTTTGATTTTTGTGAACCATATATAAACTACAAGCAGCGTGAAAACTATAAAAACTCAAGTGGCCATGCTGATCAAATTAAATAGTATGCTTTACACAGCGTATAAGGGTGATGTCACAGCACAACGGGAATCTAACAGGGGAAGAGGTGAAAGTCATCCTCCCCCTCCCACGACCCTGCCATATCTGCCAAGTGACCCTATGTAGGGGTAACAGTCTCTATTCTGCTCTGTGTCAGTGTGTATCATGGTCTCTGAGGACGGGGAACAGTCTCTATTCTGCTCTGTGTCAGTGTGTATCAGGGGCTTTGAGGACAGGTGTCAATGTTAGGTGATTTCTGCCCTTTATGGATTAAAAGCAGACTCTGCATCAACTGTGTAATTTTCCATGGGAGTTTTGCCATGGATCCCCCTCCGGCATGCCACAGTCCAGGTGTTAGTCCCCTTGAAACAACTTTTCCATCACTTTTGTGGCCAGAAAGAGTCCCTGTTGGTTTTAAAATTCGCCTTCCCATTGAAGTCAATGGCGGTTCGCGCGGTTCGTCGGTTCGCAAACATTTGCGGAAGTTCGCGTTTGCGAACCGAAAATTTCGGGTTCGCGACAACACTACTCTTGGATTAACACCTAAAACTATATAAAATATTAAAAACATGAACCATGTGTGTATTAGGCTGGGGTTGTTGGGTGTGGGTATAGGTTGGAAGCTGTGGTTGGTATTGAGGAATCTGTGGGGGTGTGTTTGGGCACTCATTTTTCCAGTGACCCTGCTATCCACAATTAGAACAGTGTTCCACCAATGCTGAAGTTGCTACCTCTACAAAAGTTAGACCCTTTGACCAAATCCTCTACCTCTGCCTTTATTCCATATGCAGGTCGGGATTACCTAACTCACACCCCCTCTTTGTGTACCACACAGACATAATATTAATAAGCTTTTAAAGGTTTAATGGATAGTTAAATTGTGTATATAAAGCAAGGTTGTCTAGGGGTATATATATCAACAATGAAAGCTTAGCCTTCATATAGGGCTTGCAATACTGACAGTCTGTGTCATGAGTGTAATGCAGACATGCAGTTAGGTACTTTTCCATTGTTATAATATATTGAAAACACTAAGACCTTGCAAAAAATTTTAAAACGCATATTGCTTCCTCTACCTGGTGCCGTGCAAGGATGTA
The DNA here is from genome assembly GCF_036172605.1 of Pelobates fuscus. Lineage (NCBI taxonomy): Eukaryota > Metazoa > Chordata > Amphibia > Anura > Pelobatidae > Pelobates > Pelobates fuscus. Next base: position 208,865,503 of record NC_086322.1, read on the forward strand.
GTTGGGACATATTTCAAATTGAGTATCAAAAGTCTAACCACAAAACTAATGTTATACGCTTATCAAGAAAACAAGTTTAACCCGTGCGTACTTTGGATAGCCTCTTTGCATAATTTGGCACCTAGTGAGATTAATTTATTATTTAATAATCCTCTTCTGGATCTGCAAAATGCTTTCAATTTACCCATACAAATATAATACAGTAGTTTAGGAGATTAAAATTACCTCACTTCAGAAATTTCAGAAATTGTCTAATCTCTATTAAAAATACCATGTTATTATTACCCCATAATCAATGAGGCATACTAGATGAATCTTACTTTGACACAAACAATGCAATATACTTTAAAAGTAGAGTTAACTCTGAGCTGGACAATACTCCCCTATTAGAACTCCTTTATGAGGGAGAGACATCTTGTCCATTCAATCCTTTTTATGAGTAAAAGAATGACTTTCAGGATTAATCAATTTGCAAATGGAAACGTAGATCCACGATTTGAACAGCAGAAGTTTGCGGGGCCCCTTTCACGTGGGATGTAACAAGCGCTTTTCTTGCTCCAGGAGCGATAGCAAACAATTGTTTCATTCTAGCCGGCTGGACAGCATTTCACCTTTTGTAAAAACAATAAATGCTTACGTTAATGATATGCAAATCACTCTGCTAGTTAAACTCCTACACAATGGACAATAAAATACATAAACCACATAACACACCAATTCATTTCAAACCATTTAACTCATACTCAGCATCCAATGTAATATTACACTTCATCTCACAAAACAGACGTAGTAGAAACACATAATGGATACCCAGCAGATATGCCAATACAGAAAACACATTCATGGGCATGCAACTACACACTCTGTGTCCCTCCTAGGAAACACGGATAGACACAATATAAAAGCAGTCTTAAACTGATACCTCCAAATCTCCATTCCCATATAGCTATATCAGATCACAACACAGAGCCTCTCTGAGCTGATAGTACTCCAACTCTATTCAGCAGCTAATAAAACAGTTAATTGCTAGGTTATTTGGCTGGCATTCTTATCAGTATCACTAGACTGAGACAAACTGATTCAAATATAATTTTATGGCAGGACAGGAGGCTTCATATTTGCTTTACCTTCTTTACTGAAACCTCCAGCAGCAAAGAAACAGTTAACAGAACTTTTCAAAACAACCAATCAGAACAAAGCAACAGTAGTATAAAACCCCTAAGCAGGCTCTTCCACTTCCTCTTTCTTTGCTGCTGCCTCCAGGTGAGCACTCACCAACTCAGAGTTGTCTCTGCTCTGGGTTGTTTTTTTCTCCTACATGCTGCTTGCTTATTTGAACAGTCTGTTTAATCAGTCTATTTAATAGGTTTTGTTTAAGCAGCCTAATTGCTGGATTTATTTAGACAGGTTCTTGCTAAATTTATTTTAACAGTTTGTCTGCTGTGTTTATCTAGCCAGCCTGTTGCTGGGTTAGCTGGGCAGTTTACTCTGTGTTATTTCCTATACCACTCCATGCTATGTAGCTGCTGTACCACTTGTTAACATCTGTTGCTGTGTTTAAGCTACTTATATGATAGATTCTGGATACTGCTCACTGACTTATTGTTATTCTGGGTTACTTTATGCAGTTTTTTCTCACTCTGCTGTATGGGGACTGGATGTCCCTGCTCTGATGCTTTGACTGTGCCTGTACTCTGTTTCCCCTCCCTGGGTCCCCCTGCTGGGCTCTGTCGCCCATACCCTTTCTCCCTTATTCCCCACCTGCTCCCCGCGGCCCCTGGCCGCTTGCTGAGCAACTTTTTCAGCCGTGGCAGTGCCGCGCGAGCACCACGCGGTAGGCCGCGCTAGTCCTTTTGTGGCCGCGGCGACCATTTTTTTCGGAGCCGCATGGGCTCCGTGCGTCGCAAACAGCCCGGTTTCACCCACCGAGCTGCCCTGCTGCCTGCTGGCCATGTGGCCAGCCTTCCCTCTCTCTATATAAGGGGAGATAGCCCAATATTTCAGCTATCCCCCTGCTTACTGTGCATGTCTCACATGCTGCATATGTAACAGATCCTGGATAGCAGGATCTGACCCAGGCACTCTCACAGCTCACACTGCAGCTTACTATGATGTCTGATGCAATGTGACTAGGTTCTCTATCTTAGCAGTAGACTTGCCACACTTTTTTCTACTAAGGAGAATCTTAGATTTACAGGGGTATGTTACTGCTCAAATAAATATCTTTGTTTAAATATCTTTGTTTAACAAGACTATGCCACATGTGATTTATGCTAATCAAGCCCTTCTCTCAACAAAAATTATATGGTCTGTTTTCAGCACCTAGCTCCCCTGCCAAGGTTTTGCTGCCCTTCCTGCAAGGGGCTTAAAATTTTCCACTATACATACACTTCAAAGTGTATCCTAATATTATACCTAAGTGGTCTGTCGATGTGAATCAGCTTCTAGCTGTATGGACCCTTCTACCCCTCAGGGGGCCTAACCGGCCCCACATGGAGCCCTGTTATTACTAGGGGTGCCCCCCCTCCCCGTCCATATTTCTGGGGGTCTACCCGCTACTGGATCATAATAATGGATGTGTGACACCATTGTGGGCTGGGTGACCCCCTCCCTCTGGCAACATGCCTACCAATGAGTACCCTGCTGGCTCTGCGGTGTCCTGTAGGATTAATGCTGAGGGTGACCGCCTCCTGCTTCCTACACTAATGCTCTGGCAATGTCCTGTTATTATCATGCCGAGAGGGAACCCCTCCTACAGTCTGCACTGCTGGATCTGCAGCGTCCGGGTATACCCGTAAAAGAGGGTACCCCTCTCAACAGTTCCTCCAGTTTGTGCAAGACCTAAATATCAATAATCTCAACCTGAGATTCACTGCTGAGATTGGCACTCCCTCATTAAGCTTCTTGGACCTTGTTGTATCCCCAGATCAAAAGGGTGGAATAAAAACAAACCTGTTTAGGAAGAGCACAGCAACTAATAGCTTACTGAATTGGGAAAGTCACCACCCTACTCACCAGAAAAAGGGGATCCCAATTGGCCAATACCTGCGCTTAAGACGCAATTGCTCGAATATAGATGATTTTAAGATAAAAGCAAAAGAATTGCGTCAGATGTTCAGGTCCAAGGGATACCCCAACAAGTGCCTAAAGAGGGCTTACCATAGGGCACTGATAACAGAACAGGAAAGTCTCCTTAGGGAACAAACAATCTCACCCTCTAGTTCAAAGGAAACAGAGCAGAAACAATTAAGATGTATCGGCACATTTGATGCCGGTTGGGATCAGGTCAAGACAATTATGAACCGTTTCTGGCCTCTTTTGAAACAGGATACACAGCTGAAAGATGCCCTCCCGGCATATGCCTCTTTAACAGCTAGAAGAGGTAGGAACCTAAAAGACATGTTAGTACACAGCCATTTTCAAGCAAAGGAATTTCCAACACATTGGCTGTCGAACAATATCACCTATAGATGTGGAAGGTGTAAAGCCTGTAACCATATAAGTACAAGCTCTAAAACCTTTAGCGATAGCACTCGTACAGAAAACTTTGAATCTTCATCTTTTTTCAATTGCAATTCAAAAGGGGTGATTTACCTCATTACATGCCAATGCCAACTCATGTATGTAGGGAAAACCTTCAGACCCCTTAAGAAAAGGATTCTTGAACATATTAACTCAGTTAAGACCACAAGGAACATTGAAACTCCTGTGTCCAGACACGTTAAAACAGCCCACAATGGGGACCCCAATGTCCTCAAATTTATGGGCATTGAATTGATTAAACCAGACCAGAGAAAAGGCAACTGGGATCAACGTCTGAGAAGACGCGAATGCTATTGGATATACCGCCTAAAAACATTGTCCCCCAGGGCACTTAACGAAGGCTTTTCATACTCTCCTTTCATCTAATAAGTCTCTAAAAATAACATCCTTTAGAACCTTGATTAATATAGTTATCGCTATACCATAGGGAGTCCAATTACTTAAGAACATGTATACTCCTTAACGTATAGGTATACAACTTTTTAATCACTATAGCACCACATCTTGAAGGAATTTTGATTATTTGTCCCCCCCTCCCCCTCCCATATCCCCCCTCTCTCTCCTCACTCCCTTTGACCCCATCTCTCATGAATTCCGCTCACCTTAAGACGAAAGACAAAATATCAATAAATCCATATATTTGTGGATTCAACCCTAACATCGTTCCTTTATGTTAGGACATAATATGCAGATATTCTTTCTTCGTTCTAACAAAAACGGTGAGTCTATACCTCCAAAAAGACAATAAGAATCTACACCCCTCAAAAGATACTAAATAATAGAATATATACCTTCATAACAATTGAGACAACACATTGTGAATTTACACATCCATTTGAAGATCTCATCTGTATATGTTCACAGTTACCAGTTAAGTACATTATAAATTGGGTGTAGACTCTTATCATCGATTCATACAAATCGAATCTAACAGCAAGACAGACAACTAATGTCCTGCTAACCAAGAGAGATTTACAATGTCCCTTTACCTACTATGGAGTTTATATTTAATTTCCTAACGTTCTCCATAATCGTGGCAGTCAGGGAATTGAGCGAGATACCTTGGCTGCCAATCACTCTGACGTGGCGGCTCACTCCGCCCACAGTCATCACACGTGATCGCATAGCGACACGTCATCAATGACGTGACCGATCTCAACACAACTGATTGGCTAGCCCACATTTAAATACTGGGGGGAGATCGGGCGGTAATTTCTATCCCCTGACGAAGGAGTATCATACTCCGAAACGCACGTCGGGTTCCTTTCGGTGGATCCCTCACCCACTGAGCACTCACTGAGCACTATGCACGAGGGAATCCTTGTTTGACCACTTCTATTATTTTTTCCTTTTTTTCGTTAAATTTACGTTTGTTCATTTGAACTTATAAGCTGGACTAGTGTAGCAACGGCAGTTTAAGGGGACAGTGTACAGGGCTCACTAAGGATAGAACACCCACGAAGGTGTTGGGGGGAATCTATAGGAGATTAGAACTAGAGGTTTATTGGGTACTGTAACCCTCACTCTACTATTGAGACCTGTACATATATCCTATTACCCTATTATACTTTTAAGCTATCCTACAGCTAATGTACAACGGACACTTTGTGTCCTTTCCAATACTGTGCTACTCTGTCTCCCTCTATCTACCTGTCCAACCTCTGTAAGATTCACAGTATCTAACTCATTTTTTCCTCCTTTGTTTTCCCATGTGGACTACCCAATAGGAATATCTATATACTACAGCATCTTTTATGCTTTAATTCCTATTTTTGGGCGTTCTGATATATCCACTAGGGATTCTCTAGTTGGCTTTATAAGCATTCCTGAGACACTGCTAAATTGTATCTTCTCTATAGTCTGTCTAATAAAGTTACAGTGTATTACTGTTTATGCTAGGATACATACTTCTTCAGTGTCTCTAATATTACAATGCTTTATCTTTAGATACCCTGTTTTTTTGGACATATCTATAGGTATATCTCTAAACTATCCACTGTTCTAATTATCCAACATACCAGGTTGATTGGTAGCTTTTCTCTCCCCTTGCTTTGTTTTGAAAGGAAGGGGGGGGGGGGAGCTTTCTAATCTGTACATTCTTTTTTAATTGCATACCCCTCTCACTGATTGAGCTACTGTTCTTACGGTGCCCTGCTATACGCAGATACTGAGGGTGACCCCCTCCTGTGGACTATTCTGCTGGACCTACGGAGTCGTGTTATAACCATAATGAGAGTGACCCCCTCTCGCTGACTGCACTACTGGGTGCACAGACCTCTAGGATACCACACTGAGGGTGACCCCCTCTTACCTACAGCTCTGCTGGATCTGCAATGCCCAGTTATGGTTATATGAGGGTGACCCCCTCCTGCCGTCTGCACTGCTGGACCGGCAATGTTTGGCTACTTTTATTATACGGCTAACCACTACGGCACTACTGTACCTACAGTATCCGATTATGTTCAGACTGAGGGTGACCCCCTCCCATGCTGGCCTATACTGCATAGTATGCTTGTGCTTGTTGGGTGACCCCCTCTTGCACGCTGGGTGACCCCCAGCTGGCCGCACCAGGTATCACTCAGACAGTGTTACCTCTATGGCAGTTATGCAATCACGACTAAAGGACAAATCTCCCTTTCCCAGAAGGTCACTTGGCCTGTCCTCATGCCACCCCGCTGACCTCACTGCCAGAAACCATCGGTACCCTACAGGGGACACTCCACCGGCCATCCTAGACGCTATACCAAGCACCCCTGGTACGCGTTGGCTAACGGATGGACTCATCTAGAGGATCAGTCTTCATGACGGAGTCCGGAAAGTACCCCGTTTGCCCCGTACTCTATCCGGGACTAACCACTGGATGTCGACGACATGCGGACACAGATGTTTCCTCGGGACAAATGACGCGTTACAGCTTGGAAAGCGAAAAATACTAAATTCCCTTTGGGAATGGACCTATATGACTTATAGGTATCGCCTAGTTGGTTTCTACCCCTGAGAACCGCAAAACGGCCCTTGTCCGAGCTGGACATCAAACTGACGGATTTGGCATCCGAGGGCTGAGTCTGCTCTCCGGAGTTGCCCTCACGTAAAAATTGGGCTGACACGTCTCTATTCATAGGGTTCCCCTTAACTAGCCCCAGAGGTCTCTCGGACCGTGCCCGGACTCAGGATCAAGGTTGCGGAACCTTGGACCGTTCCATGAGCAATACGCATGACCAAAAGGGGCGTCCATTCCGAAGTTGCCATGCTGGGCGAAGGGTGCGGCGGAGTGGACTCCCGCCCCATTCCCATGCTGCATGCTCCCAATGCATTTGTCGCCTGTGGACACTTTGAGACGGAGGGCACTCATCCCCTCAGAGAGCTGCTCGGCGTGGATGATTGGTTCTCTCCCTCAACTGGACATGAGAGAAACCCACATGGATTTTGCCATCAACATGGACATATTGAATCTGACTCACTCCCAGTCAACCCAGTTTCTGGTCTTTCATAGAATATTCGGTCCAGGCGGTGCTCCGCCTCCCAAGGACAAAGATGTCCGTCTTCAAGGAAGATGCCAGGCATATGCTCCGCAACCTGCGGGTCACACTTAGGGGCCCAACCCGGTCGATTGAACAGTTGTTATTCGCCATCGAGGCCATACCTCCAGGATCCGGTACTATCAACCCCTCCAACATGACGCTTTCTCGGGTCTTCGGCCTGGTATGACCGAATCATGTGACCTTCGGACGAAGGTAATCTAAAACTTAATTGATGACTCCGACATAGGGGGACCTGGCCTACCTAGGAGTTTCGGACCCCAACCAACTTCGGCCTGGACTCTGGAGTCCAAAGGAGGGACCTCTTCACGCCAACCGCATGGAACTACCTGCAGGTTTGTTCAACATTTACAGCTTTCTCAGGGGAAGTAGTACTGCTCGCTACCTTCCGGCCTGGACTTATCACTGGTTGCCCACTTTGGACTGCAGTCGGATCTCGCGTAGGATCGCTATCTATAGCGTCTGGACAAGTATTCGTCATTTGTGACAATGTCTGCGGGACGAGACACTCATGTGGCGGACGGCTTCACCCAACCATAGAGAGACCCCAATGATTGGTTGCCTCACCCTCCGGGGTCTCGAGTACTGGCATGATTAAATTTGGTGCGAACTGCCATACGGAGCGGTTCGGGGTGCTGTCACCTCAGCAACTTTGGAAGCCGTTGGGTCCCTTCTGCATTTTCTCTACACCGCTGCTTGGTTTAGGGAATGGGTTTTTCCATTCTCCTTTTATTTCAGTCCTATATGTCATATTGCTTCTGGTTCTACTATTTGGGCGTTAAAATTGCAAATATGAAGCCTCCTGTCCTGCCATAAAATTAGGGATTATTCTAGCCTCGGTGATGGAAAATCTAAATTTTATTAAAGACAGGAGGCGAATATTCCCCCCCCCCCCTTTTCTTACGTTCCCTCCCTGGATTTGGGTCTTATAATTAATTGGGGATATTGTTATGTTTTGTGAATGCATTGTTTTACATAATAAAGGTTATTTCTATTATTCAGTGATGATTGTCTGTGTACATTTTTATTCATCATGTTTGTGTTGTAATTATATTTCGTCAATGCCTTTTAGTTTAGGTACATACTAGGTCTTCATAAGATCTGTAGACTTTGTTTATTCATCAGGTATTATGATGTGCAAGTGATATTGTGTGGATATGACATCTTGCCTTGACAGTTTACTTTCACGATGTTTTCCTTTTTCTTGCAGTGTAATCTATTTTCTCTCTGGGCTTGACGATTATTTCTCTGGATGTGTCTGCTACAAGGTGGATTCGTTGGTTTCCTTGCTCTCCTGCTCGACCTCATCAAAGAAAGAGGAAGTGGAAGAGCCTGCTTAGGGGTTTTATACTACTGTTGCTTTGTTCTGATTGGTTGTTTTGAAAAGTTCTGTTAACTGTTTCTTTGCTGCTGGAGGTTTCAGTAAAGAAGGTAAAGCAAATATTCGCCTCCTGTCTTTAATAAAATTTTGATTATTCCCTCACCGAGGCTAGAATAATCCCTAATTTAAAACAACACAGCAACATATAAATTAAACCACTTTCCAGTTAAGCTGCAGACTTCACACATTATCACAGTCACCATTTACACAGAATAAACAGTTAAGAGCTGTATTCAGAACATATTATTGTAAGGTATACCAATTTTAATTTGTATTATATTTATTTTAGGGATTCTTATGTATACATGTTTTTCTTAATTAACTTAATTACTTTAATCTACTATAGTATTGTATATAAAGAAAGGATCCATTTATATAGCGCGCTCATAAGTCAAATATTTGTATGAAACTTCCATTAACTAATCTGAGATGATACTGCATCAATTTAAATCTTATAGAAATTGAGCAAACATCTGGACCAGATTACACAGACATGGTTTCACCCGAATCTTTCAGAACTCTCAGAGACCTAAAAAATGTATACTATACCATGTTGAAAGGCATGGCAAACCTTAGACCAGTCAGTCTCCAAGAGCCTTAGTAACACAGGTAGAAACTTTTGTCCATGATCTCTGATCCAGGCTATATACCACAATTTAAAAGAACACATATAATGTGAGACATAGAAGACACAAAACATTTGCACTGGATTATTTAAAGCATCTGTAGCAATAAAAAGGTTAGCTTACAGCACAAAATGAAGCATGTGTTGGACCGCTGTAAATGTTGCTCTCTTATTTACAAGAGACCGTGTGTCTCATTTCCTCAATTCCAACTCTCTCCTTGACCCCCTTCAATCTGGCTTCCGCCCTCTCCACTCTACAGAGACTGCCCTTATCAAAGTCACTAACGACCTAATCGCAGCTAAATCCAAAGGCCACTACTCCATACTAATTCTTCTTGACCTCTCAGTGGCCTTTGACACCGTTGATCATGCTCTCCTTCTTCAAACTCTTCAATCGCTTGGTCTCTGTGACTCTGTCCTCTCGTGGTTTTCCTCTTATCTCTCCCAACGCTCATTCAGTGTCTCCTTTTCTAATGATACCTCCTTCCCTCGCCCTGTCTCGGTTGGAGTTCCCCAAGGCTCCGTCCTTGGTCCCCTTCTATTTTCTCTTTATACTGCCTCTTGGCAAACTTATTACCTCTTTTGGATTCCATTACCACCTGTACACTGATGACACCCAGCTATATCTCTCCTCCCCGGACCTCTCCCCTGCCATCCTGCAACGTGTCACTGCTTGCCTTTCTTCCATCTCTGACTGGATGTCCTCCCGCTTTCTGAAACTCAATCTCTCAAAAACTGAGCTCCTTGTCTTTCCTCCTCCTAATACTGATCCTCCTCTTTCACTCTCCCTTCAAGTTTGTGGTACCAACATCAGTCCATCTTTGCAAGCACGCTGTCTTGGCGTCATACTTGACTCTGGTCTCACCTTTGAGCCTCACATCCAGCATGTTGCCAAATCCTGTAGATTCCATCTTAAAAACATAGCCCGCATCCGCCCCTTTCTTGCACCAGATACTACCAAGGAGCTTGTCCATGCTCTGGTAATTTCCCGCATGGATTACTGTAACCCTCTCCTGATTGGTCTTCCCAAAAGCCGTACTGCACCCCTACAGTCCGTAATGAACGCTGCTGCTAGACTGATTTTCCTCTCTAGTCGTTTCTCTCACACCTCACCCCTCTGCCAGTCCTTACATTGGCTTCCTGTATGCTATAGGAGTCAATTCAAGGTACTAACTCACACCTATAAAGCACTGAACAACTCTAGCCCCTCTTATATCTCCTCACAGATCCATAGGTATGTCCCTTCTCGGTCTCTCCGCTCTGCCCATGACCACCTCCTGTCCGTTGTCCGCACTCGTACGGCCAACTCGCGCTTGCAGGACTTCTCGCGGGCGGCTCCCTTCCTATGGAATAGCCTGCCTACCGCCATCAGACTCTCCCCTAGTCTTGCATCTTTTAAGAAGTGCCTTAAAACCCATCTCTTTAGGAAAGCATATGGCCTCCAAGACTAACCCTTACCTCACATACCTGTCTCTTGCCCTCTCCTAAAGGGCAGTCCACCTTATTTGATTGCAAATTCCTGTCCTAATGTGTTTTACACCCACCTCCTATAGAATGTAAGCTCGATCGAGCAGGGTCCTCTTCAACCTATTGTTCCTGTAAGTTTATTTGTAATTGTCCTATTTATAGTTAAATCCCTTCTCATAATATTGTAAAGCGCTACGGAATCTGGCGCTATATAAATTGCAATAATAATAATAATAATAATACAAACAAAATCATATTTACAGTATGGATCCTTTGCAACAAACACCCAGGGCAGAGAAGATGTGCTGATTGGTGTTCTATACAATTAATCCCATATGGAAACCCTTAACGACGAGTGACGGACCTCGTCCGTCACCTGTTAAAATTAACCCCAAATCGCCGCAATCGCGGGGTTAATGGTGCTCCGGTCTGCCTCTGTATTAGAGGCAGACTGGGAGCACCGGATCCGGCTGTCCCAGCTCATGTGCCCGCTCTGACAGCATGTATAATAGAGACTCTGTAAATAAATGTGGGTGTTGTGTTAGTGTTTGGGAGAGAACTCAAACTCAAAAATGTTTAACCAAAGAGCACTTCAGGCACTCTCATTTTAATGGTCTTGTGAAGGTTAAATGAAATTCATGAAATTTGAGCAGCAGCTCTGCTGCAGTGTACAATTTTAATTAGGTACAGATAAGCGCTTACATTTGTATCTCCCGTACCAGGGGGTTCTTACCTCTGACGTTATTACATGATAACTCCTGATCCTTTTTTCCAAGAATTGCCTGGAGGGCCTTTTTATTTATTTTGCTTTTTTATTTTTATTTTTTTATATATAATTCTTTATTTTTGTTGTGCATAAGGGTAACAGAGATTACATACAAATGTAAATACATCAGCACATTTTTAAAAAGGAAATAAAGTGAGCTAAGCATGGTGCAGAGTAATGTAGTAATTCAGACATGTAGCGTACAGGCTATGTGCATCATCATTGGTCTATATAAGTAAGCAGTAGTAGAGTTAGAGATAATAAGATGATAGGTAAACACAGTTAGACATGTAATAGTGATTCCCTTAGGAGGCCCCCCTAAGTGGAAGAGTAAGAGAGATGAGTGATAGATACAGTGCACACAAAAATAGAGAGAAAAGAAATAATGAATACAAATTTATTGATACAATTTATTGATAATAAATAAAATTAGGCAATAGCACAAAACGTGCAAATATCGCAATAAATAAGCAAAAATAGGCAAAAAAAAAAAGACCCTTAGAGATAGCAGCTTCTTATAACATGACACCAGATGTAATAATAAAGTGCATGTGCTAAAGTGCAAAAAGATTCTAAAGTAAGGGAAAGTGCAAGGTGCTCAACAAGCCGCTGTAATTAGCAGCTAACACCCACTACTCCTTCACAGCATATAATACAAAAAGTGCGCATGTTAAAGACTGCTTATACCAAATAACCGGGTTCTTGATAGGGCTCTTCGTGTTTTCATCGATCCGACTTCCTCAGGAGCTTCTGTCTTCTTCCCGGTCTTCTTTCTTTTAAATCTGCCAGTTCGTGCGTCTAATTACGTTACCGCGCTGGAGCGCAACTTAACTTTTTTGATAATCTACACAGCCGCATTCTGAACGTCTCAAATCGAAAACGTTCAAGTTCTTAGCGGTCTGTGTTTACAATCCTGCCTAATCATGACTAAATTCTAATAGAGTAAAAACTAACAGCCACAAGGTTATATAAATAGGACAAAGTGTGTAAAAACCTCATCCCTGTATGTTTTAGCTCTGTGCCTTTTGATGCCCTGAACACAAATAAATATGTATTTACAGTTGTAAGTGTGTATGTGTACTTACTTTATACATATATATTTAACTTTTGTCTTGCCCCGCATGCTAAAGCTAGTTGTTCCCAGTCCAATTGTTGGCTTGTTAACTTAAATGTTATTCACCTATCTGCATATCTCTAAAGACTTTCTCTGTTATTTATGCACCCCCATCCCCTTATTTTATTGATACCCACCCATATGTCTTGCTTGACCTATGGAATGTGTATGGTCTGTGGGTGTATGGGGCGGGGGGGGGGGGGGCAGATTGTGTATGGGGGCAATGTGTGTGTGTGTGTGTGTCAGTGTGTGTAGGGGGTGGCAGTGTCTGAATGTGGGGTGAGGAGGGTAGAGGCTTTTTTTTTATAAATAATTTTGTTAAAAATAAAAATAAATACATTTGTGTCCACCCCTTCTTACCTTTACTTAGGGAGGAAGGAAGACATTTCTCAATCTCTGGTAGTCCATGGGGAATCCCTGGTGGTCGCAGTGGTGAGAGTGAACTCAAGCCCGTAGCTCCAGAGCTAGAGTTCACTCTCACGAGATTTGGTGCGTTGCCGTGGTAACCGCGGCAACGCTCCGTGCTTGTGAGAGTAGGACCTGGAGGAGCTACAGGCTGAGCTCCCAGGTCCTCTCTCCCTCATTCCCCTACCGGCTGCCAGCATTGTGCCTGCGGACCGGGGAGGGAGATCTCTGATCTCCCCTCCGGTCCGTGAAGGCACATAGCAGGGCTGGCACTTGGACAGTGCCAGCCCTGCATTAGCTGGCAGGGGAAAACCTTGGTGGGGGGCAATTGCCCCATTGCCCCCCCCTGGATCTGCCAGTGCTATCTCTCCTCCTACTTCTAGCAGCTGGTGACGTCTCTCCCAACCCAGGGCCCTTTACCTCGTCTGCTCACACTAAAACATCTAGAAACCACACAAACCTCATTCAAATACTCCTCTACAAACATTCAGTGTGCACTCTGGAATACCCGTTCCATCTGTAGCAATATTAAATCAACAGCCATACATGACCTCTTCATCTCTAATTCCCTCACACTACTAGCACTCACCGAGACCTGGCTTTCCCCCTCTGATACCGCTGCTCCGGCTTCTTTATGTTTAGGTGGACTACAATTCTCTCCTCCATGTACCTTTCAACCTATCCTCCCTGCCTTATCCTTCACTTCCTTTGAAGTTCAAACTGTCCCCATATTTAAGCCCACTCCTTTAAGAACTGCCATCATTCGCTAGTTTTGTTCCCACAAACTAGGGGAACAAATGCTACTACGAGCCATGGGGTACTGTTCGTGGATTTGTTTGGTTTAAAGACTTTCCGAAATAGACCACCGCACAACTAAATTCATGGAACTATTTCTGGGCAGGAGCCTCGTGTGCAGTCGGTCAAATTAAGGCATCCATAAAATTCCTAAACCCCTGAACTGATCTGGGTGATTTTTGTATACTCACTGGCCGAGCAGCAGAGGCATACGGGGCAGTTCCTGACATTGCTATCCACAATTCTGAGAGGGTAAAAGATAATCTGCTAGCATGGTATGCCATCACCTTGGAAGCATATAGGAGAAAGTTTCAGGGGTCGAGAAAAGGGAATCGAGACTTGTATACTGAATGGGCTTTTTGGATGCACAGGGCGGCTTAAAACTAGATGCAAGGCTGCCAAGCCACGACTCTGGAGGATACGGTGCTACTGCTATTGTTGGAGCAATTTTTAGAGCACACGCCGACGGAAACCCGGGACTGAGTGAGGGATCGGAAGCTGAATACAGTGGAGGAGGCAGCACGTTTGGCGAATGAATACCACAATTGGAGAAAGGTAGAACTGAGTGGAGGGCGTACTACGTTTAAGCCCTCTGTTCCAGTGCAAGAACCTATGCCACCACCAAGACCTATCCCTTACACACCGGTACCCCCACCCAACTCCATCCAGCACCAAACGTCCCTTTGTCACAACTGCCAACAACCAGGACAAAACAAGATGCACTGTCCTCAGAGGAACCAAGGGAGCTGGGAGAGACCAACATCCCAAACAGCCCATGCTGCGGCACACTGCTTTCACCAAGAGGCATTCGAGACACAAGGACACAACGAAGAACAATGGATAATGCTCCACAAGGTCAACCTAATACAAGCAGCAAATAAAAAAAGAAGTCCTGCGCTTAGTCCCATTACTGCTGGGCCAGCAGCAAGAACTACAATACACATCAGCCCCAATATATAGTAAAAACCAAAGAAAAGAAAATGTTACTTGCGCTTTCTCCTTAATCCCTATGTATATTTAGACAAATGGAGGTCATTTAGTTGCTCCAATGGCCATTGGAGGGAATGCCCGCCTGCCAACGTCAAGGCAGACCCCCCTAAGCGGGTCCTAACACTGACCCTTCAGCCTGCTTCCTTGAGCTTCTGGCAAAGATATCTCTAATGAGACAGAAAAGGGTATTTTTTATATACACCCCTATACTTATTAACCCTTAATAGGGAACACATGGGATGGGCAGCAGCATTGTAACCAGGCTGTGTGATACAAAGTAAATACAAATAAAAAAAGAAGTCCTGCGCTTAGTCCCATTACTGCTGGGCCAGCAGCAAGAACTACAATACACATCAGCCCCAATATATAGTAAAAACCAAAGAAAAGAAAATCTTACTTGCGCTTTCTCCTTAATCCCTATGTATACTAATGTACTAATACAAGCAGCAGGTGACAATCGAAGTGCACCATCGACAGTGGGTTACCGTGGACGGGCAGGATGCCCGAGCATTAAGGGACACCGGCGCCACTCTCACCCTGGTGCAACCCCATAAAGTTTCAGACAGAGCTCACACCAACAGGACTGTGGCGGTCAGAGTAGCAGGAGGTGCCATTTATAAACTACCCACTTCTTGGGTACACCTCAACTGGGGTACTGGCGCCAAACAATTGGAAGTGGGCATCATTCAGGAATTACCCATAGAGGTGTTGTTGTGGAATGATCTGGGTTGTCTGACCTCTCAGCTTTTCTAAACCTGATCCAAAGGAGATGTACCCCATGACAACTCGTTCACAAGCCCGCCGGTGGGAGCCAGCACATTCCGAGGAACCGCAGGTAGCAACCCTCTTTCCATCCTACCCAATATTTCTACCCCATTCTGGGGTACCCCCCAGGGTTTTGAGCAGGATCAAAAGGTAGATCCCACACTAGAAGGGTACAGAAAGGAGGCAGTGTCCCCCCAAGGATATTTCCCAAGAGAAGTTTACGTGAGAAAAGGGGCTGCTATACAGGGTGACAGGGGGTGCTGGGAGTGGGGCTGAACTACTTAAACGCAGTCACGACATACCCTTAGCAGTACATCTGAGTTTTCAGAGTTTCACCAAGGACTGGCTCACCCAGAAGTTATTTTGGCCAGGGGTCACTAAAGACCTACAGGAGTATTGCAGAACATGTGACACCTGCCAAAGGATAGGAAAAAGGGGTGACCTAAAGCCAAATTGCGTTAGTTGCCTATAATAGAGGAACCATTCCACCGGGTAGCCCTTTCTCTAGGGTAGGTTTTCCTTGGGAGCTCCTGTCTGACCAGGGGACCCAGTTCACCGCAGCTGTTCAGCTCTCCCTACCACCCCTAAACCAACGGATTATGTGAACGTTTTAACGGCGCCCTCAAACAGATGCTTAAGGCATTCACAGAGTCCTATGGACACTGGGAAAGGTTTCTTCCCCATCTCCTGTTTGCCTACCGAGAAGTGCCTCAAGGGTCCACCAGGTTCTCCCCCTTCGAACTTCTTTACGGGAAAAAAGTATGGGGACCCCTGGACCTCGTACGGGAGCACTCGGAGGGTAATACAGGAGAAGGAAGGATTCCTATTGTGCCATACGTACTGTTATTTAGGGTTGCAGGGCCTGACCGACTCCATTCGTGAAAACCTTCAAGTGGCTCAGTGACGACAGAAACGGTGGTACGATAGTGATGCCCGAGAGAATTCTGGAGATTGGCCAGAAAGTACTAGCCCTCAAATCGCCCAAAAAGAACAAACTTCAGGTAGCTTGGCAAGGGCCCTTTAAGGTGGTGGAACAGATAAGTGACACCACCTACATCATAGGGAAATGTTCAGATGAAAGGATCAGGAGAGCCTTTCACGTGAACATCCTAAAACCCTATTTTGAACGGGTAGAGGACATGGCCCCCGTATGCGCCCCGTCAACAGAGGATAGTGAGGGACTCCCACTACTGGACCTGCTGGCTACTAACCCATGTATGATAGAGTCCATCGAGTAGAAACTCAGGGAGAAACCCCGTTGCGGCAACAACCCTACCATATTCCTGAAGCAGTTCAGTCAGGGATGTGGAAAGAGATTCAGGACATGCTAGAACTAGGGGTCATTAGAGTCCCTGGGCTTCACCGTAGTGCTGGTACTGAAGCGAGATGGCACAACTCGCTTCTGTATTGACTACCGGAAACTGAACGACCGGACTGTCACACATGTGAAGTATTGTGGTTAACACTGTAAGTCCCGTGTAATGGATCCAGAAGCTGGTTCACTTGAAAAAGGCTTTGTTAGAATTCAGGATGAAAACACAAAATTTGTATGTATGGTGTGTATACCTTTAAATCTGTTAAAAACAGAGTGAAATTAGGTACACGCCAAATACTATACTTTTTGCAAAAGAGAAATTGAGATCACTTTCATGCATAGGGAATCAGTTTAGAGAACTGTTTCCTATAATGTGATAAATCAGTACAACATTGATACGTAATGACACGAAAGTATATGGTGTATACGTCTTTAAATCTGTGGTCACTAAGTGAACAGAGTATATACCAAATGATGTACTTTGTAGTACAGAGATATGTTTCTTATAAGGTGGAAATACAGTATAGATGACTGTGTTCCATAATATAGAGAAAAAATAAAAATCAATAAAGTCCAATGAAATCCAAATAAAGTTAAAAAATAATTCAACATTTATTAGAAAAAATGCCCATGTCGAGGCATTCGAAGTGATAGAATATAAAAATATAAAACTGCATATAAATAAATAAATATAAGTCAGGGACGTTTTGCAAGATTATTACCAGCACATCTGTGTATGTTGTTCCGTTTTTGTAATGAGGACCGATCAGGATGGATATGGATAGTTTGTTACACTCTCTGCCGGCTGTTCGTGAGGTTGGCGTGCATCCCAGACCTCACTCTGGATGATGCACGCTGTTGGCCGGCGGGTCCCCAGATCTCGGAACACTCTTCGTTGGATGGAAAAACACTGCAGCTGGATCCTTAATCTGCGTCCGTACCCTGCTTACTTCTTTGTGGTCTGTAGTCTAACGCGTTTCGTGGGTGTCAGCCCCACTTCCTCAGAGACGAGATGAGGATTCTTCGGTACACCATGATTTATATACAGTTCTAATTGGTGTTCATTGCATTAGTTGTTACATTACACTGCCAATTTGTAAGCACACAAATATAACTTTGCATTGATTGTTACACTGAACTATTAATTTGTAAACACACAAATAAAACTTGAATTGTAGACATATGTTTGTGGTGTACAGAGTTATTTCAATTTTTTAAATGCAGATAATAAACACAAATAATGGAAACATTGGAGATAACATGAAAAACATTAGAAACATTAAGAGTACTAAAAAAGCATGTATATTTATAGGGTATCTCTGGATACTAATAACGGACCATATCTGTTAATACAGAATTAAAATGAAAATTAAAATAAAAACAGAGTTAGAAAGAATTACAGGATTGCAGAATCATTGTTATTGTAATATGGAATTCATATATAATAAATAATATATAGATGAATGAATAAATAAATAAATGAATAAATAGTGTTAATATGATGTCCTATGGAGATCATACTTGTTCGGGGAAAAAAGTGTAATAAATAAGTGCTTAAATTTATACTAAATGGTTGCATATAAATAGCGTGATCATTTTTAAAGCTATATGATGGGATTGACAGTATGCAAACTGTTTGAAATCTGATACAGTTCTAGTGTCAAAAGTGATAGTGCACGATTGTTAGGGGAAATAGTGCATTAGATTGCTAGTTGTAGCATACAACTAAAGCTTGAATTATGAACAGAATCATTCCAATTCAATAATAAAATAAAATTAAATTAAATAAAAAAATAAAAAAATGGGAGCAGGAAGGGGCATTAGGGAATATATATATATATATATATATATATATATATGGGTGTATCTGTAAGATGTATCTAGATATAAATACAACATATATAAAACACATATAAATCAAAAGAATTTTAAACATTTTAGCTGATTTTAATTGGACAGAGGATATATTTTTAGTTACAGCAGACGTCACTTCATTATACACGGTAATAGAACACCTGCAAGGATGTGAAGCTACACAATACTCACTAGCAGTATATTCAGAACTACCGAACGATCAAATTGATTTCCTGATTCAATGCATCGCATTCATCCTCACCCATAACTATTTCTGGTGCAATGATCAATTTTACCTCCAGATAGAAGGTACTGCCATGGGGACACGATTTGCGCCAAGCTACGCAAATCTATTTATGGGCAAATGGGAGGAAGAATTTATATGGAACAACTGCCCCTTTGGCGCAAATCTGTCCCTGTGGCGTAGATATATAGATGACTGCTTTTTTATTTGGAAGGGGGACTTGGAATCTCTAGACTCACTCAAGAACTACCTCAATACCAATCCGTATAATTTGGAATTCACATTCAAACACTTGCAACAACAGATTGAATTTTTAGATTTAAACATCTACATTGAAGAAAAAAGAATACATACTAAAACCTTCAAGAAATCCGTTGACTGCAATAGTTTTATTCCTTTTAACAGTCATCATAAGCACACCTGGTTGAAAAACATTCCACATAACCAGTTTAGGAGAATCAGAAAGAACTGTTCCAAACTGGAAACATGTGAAGAACAAATGGAAGAAATGGAACAGAGATTTTTGGCTAAAGGATATCCTACAACACTACTGACTGATGCCAAAAAGAAAGCTCTAACAATTCCAAGAGAAGATACCCTAAAAAGCAAGAAGAAGATTACAGACACACACCATCTAACACCTGCTTTTATAACCAAATTTAATCATCAATCTCGTACGATAGAGAAGATTTTAAACAAACATTGGAACATATTGAGGAGTGATCCTACACTCACTGACATCCTTGATCCTAAACCACGAATCATCTTTACAAAAGCATCAAATTTACAACTTATGCTAGCACCAACTCTCAAATCTTCTTATGATGTCCATGATAGAACAGAAACCAGAGGCTTCAAAAGATGCACCAAATGCATAGCATGCAGGAATAATCCCTCCTTAGAATTGGAAATTACCAAATTTAAATCCACAACTAACTTGGAAGAATACAACCTACACACCAACATGAGCTGTGACACAGTAGGAGTCATCTATCTTATCACGTGCCCTTGTCCCAAACAATATGTGGGACGAACAAAAAGATCTCTGAAAACCAGAATAGCGGAACACATACGCAACATTAAGAGGGGACTACAGACACACAATCTCTCCAAACATTTCCAAGAATTTCACGGAGGAGATACCACAAGTTTAAGATTCTTACCCATTGAGAAAGTAAACGTGCATTGGAGGGGTGGGGACATGGAAAGAAATCTTTAAGTAGTTATGGTAGGGTGTGGAACTGCACTCTATCCCTTTAAGCAGTATGTAGCTGGGTGCAACTCAGACAGTCTCAGTACCAGAGACCAAAATGCTGAATAACAAAATAAAAAAGTCGAGGCACTCCAAGGTACAAATCAGGCAATTTTATTGAACCCACTCCATCGCACGTTTCGACCTACACGGTCTTTGTCAAGCTACTAAGTGCATGTATACATTCATTTTTATAGGAATACAAGTGATTAACAATTAACAAGATCCCATCAAACAATTAGTTAAAATTACATCCATATACAACCCCCAGAATGGCCACATTGATAGAAAAGGCTAACAGCTGTGTCACGAGTGTCAATTAACTCAATTGGAAGCTTTCTCAATCAGTACCATCCCTGGGATATGGAGACAGAATTAGAAAAAAATTAAAATGTAAATATCACAGTAATAAACAATAAAATGAATCAAAGCCAGATCGAGTCCAATTTCTCCTCAAGCATTACTATTAATAACTTTAGTATGATAATATTTGATTCTCTGACATATATAATATAGAATATATACGAATGTAAAAAAAGAAAAGAACATATATAAAAGTGATAAAGATAAACAATCAGTATATATGTGTTCCAAAAGTTATATGTACACACATAAAGAGACGTGTTGTATATATAGAAAGGTCTACAGAATTTGGATAGACAGTGTGCATGTTAATAGACAGATTCCAAAGCTGTGAGTAGTTCTAGTTCATAATTATATTTTAAGTGTTGAAGTGTATTATATGAAATATCACAATAAAAAGTAACTATATAACCAAATATAAAAAGCAGGTGTAAAACCCATTATTCTAAGATAAAGTGCATAAAGTGAAAAACGATCATATTAAAGAATTTATTCAATAAATCTATCAGAGATCTATATTAAGTAATCAAAGTCATTAAATTTTAAGAGATAAAGACCTGACTGGTCCAGAAATCATTTATGTGCATTTAGTAGATATGTCCCCAGCACCAGTATCACAGACTAAGAATAATCTGCAAAAACAAAAAAATAGTTAAAATCCAAAAATTAAAACCAATATGACAATGTCTATAATAACGGATTGAGATCATAATAATTAGGGCCTATTGAAGTCAGGGTTTTAAATTCCCTAATTTCCAGTGAGCTTCTCTGAATACTAGCCTTATGTGTGTCCCCATTAACTGACTGTTTAACTCTATGATGCAATCAATCCTGTCCAGCATCACTATAACACCACCCCTGTCAGCTGGTTTAAAGACCAAATCCTGCTTAAGTTTAAATATTATTAAAGCTTTATATTATGCTTTTATTAAATTATTAGGGTGTGTATACGCTGGACAGGGTTATTTGCATCATGACTCACCAAGTCAATAAAAGTATCAACAGCATGATTAGCAATAGATGGATTAAAGGAACTTGTACATCACTTAATCTTAATATTACTTTACATGGGGTATTCAGATCAGTAGAAAGCAGCGGTTTACTAAAGAACACTTTTAACGTCACATTACGGAAGAACCTACACAACACCAAATTATCTCTAGCATTTGGAGTATAAGTAAGACAAAAAGTCAAATATTTTCTTAAAGTTGTAGTGTCGTCTTTAGACAAAATCTCAGATAAATTGATTATTGTGTCTTCATCTTCTGGGGGACTTTGTTTCTCCATAT
The DNA here is from genome assembly GCF_036172605.1 of Pelobates fuscus. NCBI lineage: Eukaryota > Metazoa > Chordata > Amphibia > Anura > Pelobatidae > Pelobates > Pelobates fuscus. Next base: position 208,887,210 of record NC_086322.1, read on the forward strand.
TGCTGGTACAGTCCTGCTTCTTATGGCCACCCCTTCGGATTCTTCCAATGTTTCTCCACTGAACAAACCCCTGTACGGGGGAGTTTCTTCTAAACAAATACACTGAACGGTTACTGGATTGATTTTCTTGTGGAGGATTAACTTAGTGTTGAATTGGATGTACCTTTTCCATTTTGATTTGCTCTTTTTTCTTAACAATAGAGCTTTGTAGACATTCCTGATTTAATAATATCCAGACCATGGAACATTTATTCAAAATTCCTGCAAGCTTTGTGCGATATTCAGTATTATCCATCAATGAAATAGGTCGTGCATACATACACGTTCCCCTAGGAATACATCTCATTTAATCGTAGTCCACCAATGTGACACTGTACAATGTAAAACTCATTTTTTCTTTAAGGCTTTTACCAACTCTTTACTTATAGTTTGCCCAATTTGGTGTATTAAAAAGTTCAAGATTATTTTCTGCAGCAGATAAAATCCGCCTCATTCCTTCATCCAAATAGACATAAAAGCTTGTGCTGGGTTGGATCATGGGTTCCATGTGGCGAAACCAACCTCGCCACTGGGCCCTGGAGAAGCCTGTTTGCTAGCCTCCTACCTACTGACTATGGCCCCTGGGTTATTTGGGGCATATTGTACTGTATATTGCTGCTACTGGCCCTTTTAACAGCATCTATGGACATATTGGGACTTTTGGGACTACTGTCCCTTTAAGACTGTGCTACATATTCTAGTGTACTGCCTGTAATATTATATATGTATTTATGTATGCAGTTAACCTGGGTTATATCTATATGCAGCATTCATCTGATTGTTCGGTAGAATCACTCCATTCATTATATTGAGTGAAACTACCGAACAACCAGACCACCCAGGAATAAGTGTGCCTCCAATTACAGTTTGCAACAATGTTGCAAACGGGTAATTGGCAATCAGTGTAATGTATGTTTTGTCCTCTGGGTGGCCGCCATTCGGGAAACAAACACGTGGCGGCGGCCATCTTAAACTACCGAACAGCGGTGTTTTGCCGTCGAGTGTCTGGAACTAAAATCGGACACTTGACTAGGCAAACACCGCTGAGACCTCCATACTTCCAGAAATTCGTATAAAAACTACCGAATGGCCCGCCGTTCGGTAGAAAGAACCCCTCAAACAAGGGAATTCATTCAAACCCTCTCCAGGCTCTATAACACAGGCAATTCGCCTGTTTTCATTCCCTTGTTTGTGACCGACCGCAGGGCCAAAATGCATGGAACTGTTTTCGGATACTTTACCCATGCGGTCGGTCAAATCTTTGGAACCCCATATCTCCCGAACCATTCATCCGAATGACTTGAATTTTGGATATGTTTCCCCCCTGAATAAGGGCTATCCAGCAATACTGGATTTAAAGGTGTACCCCCGGGTTTTGGGGTACATCCAGAACTTGGCTGAAAAGGTGTACCGGATAATTGGGTTTAATGTTATCTGAGGGGAGGGGATGTGTGGGCTGAACCATGTATGTGATTGGATATTTTATGCCTCCCCCTGGGTGTGGACTGTATGTGTATTATTGTAATAAAAGCCGGGCTGGATGAGCCAGTCCAGAGTTCCTGTTTTACCCTCAAAGTGATGTGTCGTCTCATTATTGGGGGGAAGGATTTATTGCATGCTGTTCCAGTTGACTGCTAGGAGTACAAGCCTATTCATATGATTCCTATTCAATGGTCTACAGCATTCATATGCTTGGGAGAAATTTAAAGGTTTCTCGGATTCGGTGATTGTGGTGTCTGCCAGAGTGCTTGGAGTCCTCAGGAAGCGCTAGGAGCATCCATTAACGGAGGTACCCAGTCGGGGTGCCAGTGGATCCGTTACAGTGGATATTTAATTTAGAGACCTTAGCACCTAAAGGCCTAAATATAGACTATGAACTGAATGCCTTTTTATAGTAATGTGTTTTTTGACACACAGAGGGCGTATTTTTAACCGCACGGCTATTCTTATGATAATCCACTTTTTCACTAATTTTATGGCTATTTTTTGGTCATCTACCTCTTCACTTACCCATCCAAGGAATGTAGATGGAACTGCATGTCCACACCCATATGTATATCCATAGGAGTACACGCCTACCTATATATACATCTATCTATTTATCCATACATTTAAATTGTAACTCTCAGTTCAAGTAATCGCACTGGTACAATTTATATTTATATTTATTTATTGTCTTCTAGGCACTTATCCTCATCACAGATATTATATATATATATTTTATATTCAGTTTTTCCAGTATTCTCTTTCCATTTTAGAATATTCCTCCCTACATCTACTATAACTTTCCTTCCCATGTCTCTTTAAATCCAGCTATTTTTATATAGCTCTTTCCCTATTTTTCTATCTAGTTCTTCTCACATCGAGCTCTTTTCTCTATACCCAACAGTCCTCATACTGTTATTTTCTACCATACAGCTTTACACCTCTAAATGATACACATAGCATCATTTGACTATTTAGTAAAATGTAAGCACTTATTAATGTACTATCTCCTTAATTGAGCGCGATCTCGATAGGATATCACCATTGGTACTATTTTGAAGTAATTTATTATTATAGTAACACTAATAATCTCACAATTTTTCTAACTCTACACTAATTAACTTTATATTGATAACTTTTATACTAATAACTTTTATGAATTATTTTGATTTATATGTGTTTTATATATGTTGTATTTATATCTAGATACATCTTACAGATACACCCATATATATATATTCCCTAATGCCCCTTCCTTCTCCCATTTTTTTATTTTATTTTATTTCATTTTATTTTATTTTATTATTGAATTGGAATGATTACAATAACAATGATTCTGCAATCCTGTAATTCTTTCTAACTCTGTTTTTATTTTAATTTTAATTTTCATTTTAATTCTGTATTAACAGATATGGTCCGTTATTAGTATCCAGAGATACCCTATAAATATACATGCTTTTTTAGTACTCTTAATGTTTCTAATGTTTTTCATGTTATCTCCAATGTTTCCATTATTTGTGTTTATTATCTGCATTTAAAAAATTGAAATAACTCTGTACACCACAAACATATGTCTACAATTCAAGTTTTATTTGTGTGTTTACAAATTAATAGTTCAGTGTAACAATCAATGCAAAGTTATATTTGTGTGCTTACAAATTGGCAGTGTAATGTAACAACTAATGCAATGAACACCGATTAGAACTGTATATAAATCATGGTGTACCGAAGAATCCTCATCTCGTCTCTGAGGAAGTGGGGCTGACACCCACGAAACGCGTTAGACTACAGACCACAAAGAAGTAAGCAGGGTACGGACGCAGATTAAGGATCCAGCTGCAGTGTTTTTCCATCCAACGAAGAGTGTTCCGAGATCTGGGGACCCGCCGGCCAACAGCGTGCATCATCCAGAGTGAGGTCTGGGACGCACGCCAACCTCACGAACAGCCGGCAGAGAGTGTAACAAACTATCCATATCCATCCTGATCGGTCCTCATTACAAAAACGGAATAACATACACAGATGTGCTGGTAATAATCTTGCAAAACGTCCCTGACTTATATTTATTTATTTATATGCAGTTTTATATTTTTATATTCTATCACTTCGAATGCCTCGACATGGGCGTTTTTTCTAATAAATTTTGAATTATTTTTTAACTTTATTTGGATTTCATTGGACTTTGTTGATTTTTATTTTTTCTCTATATTATGGAACACAGTCATCTATACTGTATTTCCACCTTATAAGAAACATATCTCTGTACTACAAAGTACATCATTTGGTATATACTCTGTTCACTTAGTGACCACAGATTTAAAGACGTATACACCATATACTTTCGTGTCATTACGTATCAATGTTGTACTGATTTATCACATTATAGGAAACAGTTCTCTAAACTGATTCCCTATGCATGAAAGTGATCTCAATTTCTCTTTTGCAAAAAGTATAGTATTTGGCGTGTACCTAATTTCACTCTGTTTTTAACAGATTTAAAGGTATACACACCATACATACAAATTTTGTGTTTTCATCCTGAATTCTAACAAAGCCTTTTTCAAGTGAACCAGCTCCTGGATCCATTACACGGGACTTACAGTGTTAACCACAATACTTCACATCTCAGACAGTTTTTTGGTGAAATTTCTGCCTATATCCAGTTTTGAGCTCTTCATTTCAAGTCAGACTCCCTCATCCCTGCGTGTTGCACTAGGCATACCAGACCAACCGGACTGTCACACATGCCTACCCCATGCCTCAGATCGACGAACTGCTTGATTGCATGGCTGGAGGTAATTTCTTGACTACCCTAGGCTTATGGAAAGGGTACTGGCAAATCCCTCTGGACTTGGCAGCCATCCCCAAGTCAGCCTTTGTCACCCCATTCGGGCTATACCAGTTTCGGGTTATTCCATTTGGGATGAAGAATGCTCAGCTGCGTTCCAACGAATGGCTGACAGACTTCTAGACGGAGTACTGAACTTTGCATGTGCCTACTTAGACGATATTGCCATCTACAGTAGCACATGGGAGGACAACCTGAAGCACTTGGCTACTGTATTCCAGAAAATTCAGGTGTCTGGGCTTACCCTAAAGCCAGAGAAGTGTCATGTAGGCACGGCCAAGGTTCTGTATCTCGGCCATAGAGTAGGATCAGGGAAACAGCGACCTGAGCCAGCCAAAGTGGAAGCAATTGCACACTGGCCCCAACCGAGAATCAAAGCCCAAGTATTAGCTTTCCTGGGAACTGCGGGTTATTAAAGAAAATTTGTCCCTGAGTATAGCACCCTGGCTAAACCCCTCACCAACTTGACTAAGAAGTCACTTCCCATACAGGTAGCCTGGTCCCCGGAGTGTGTGGCAGCTTTCCAGAAACTTAAAACAGCGCTGAGCGAGGCACCTGTGTTGGCAGCTCCAGACCATACTAAAAAGTTTCTTGTCCATACAGATGCCTCCTTGTTTGGGCTGGGAGCCATGCTAAGTCAAGTGGGGGACGACGGGATGGAGCACCCAGTGGCATATCTCAGCCGTAAACTATTACCCAGAGAGGTCAGCTATGCCACGTGGAGAAGGAATGTCCGGCTCTTGTATAGGCATTAATGAAACCACAACCCTACCTGTACGGCTGTTTCTTTACCCTAATGACAGATCACAATTCCCTCATCTGATTAAACAGGGTCGCTGGAGACAATCCCCATTTGCTGCACTGGAACCTGGCCTTGCAACCCTATAATTTCACCATGCAGTACTGGTTAGGCAAAAAAAAACGGCAATGCAGATGGTTTATCCCAGCAAACAGAGCTGGAACCTTAGCTGACTTCCCCGGACATCCCCCAAGCCAACCCGGCAGGATCTAGGCTGGTATGCCGACCCATGGAACTAAGGGGGAGCAAAGTGATGAAACTACCTTGTTTATTCAGTACTTTGACTTTTTTCTGTTCGGTAGTTGAAACTACCGGACACCCCCCTGGCTCATTAACTTCAAAGAGAGCAGTGAATAGAGTGCTCTCCCTGTGTGACCCCCATTCATATAGTCGAACGCCACGGCTGCCATTTTGTTCGCACAAAAGGAGGCAGCGGGACTTGATCATCGAGTATCTGGAACTAAAATCGGACACTCGACTTCCCGAACACCGATCAAACTTTGCGAACGTCTGCTTCCTTTCCCCACGAACTAGGGGAACAAACGCTACTATGAGCCAGGGGGTACTGTTCGTGGATTTGTTTGTGTAACGGATCACCTGGCACCCTGACTGGGTACCTGCGTTGAAGGATGCTCCTAGCGCTTCCTGAAGGCTCTAAGCACTCCAGCCGACACCATAACCACTGTAGACTCCTTCAGAGAGCAAGGCAGGAACAAGCTCTTACAAGAGCTTAGTAGTGATATAGCAAGAGAGTATGACTAGCACAGCAATCCCTTGTAGCAGATTCCCCCAATAGGAGACGGCACTCCAAATTAAGGGTGAAGTAGAACTGAAGCTTTAATCCAACACTCTGCTTTTATGCACATTCTACAAACATAGTACCTCCCACAGGGTTTTGCAGAACAACCAATCAATACGTACAATACCCTCAGAAACCCCCAGCAATTACACACAAAATCCTTCCCTCTGCCTGTGATATAATTACTGAACACAATGGGTTAATGTAATTATCACAGGCAGAGAAATACAGTTTTTACACATGTACTATAACTTTAAAACTATACATGTAATATTCATAAAAACTACATATTAATACTCAGCACACTTTAATTACACACATATCCAAAATTAAGGTGATTCCTTTCAGGGGTTAAAAAGTTAGCTGGAAGTTCTTTATGACCGACCGCAAGCACATTTTCATGCCAAAACAGTTCCATAGATTTGGGCTGTACGGTCAGTCAATTTCACACTGAAAAAATGACTAAGTCCCATCGCCGAATGGGACTTAGTCTCTGCGGCTGAAAAATCAGTGTAGGAGAAGGTAAGGGTCAGCGGTGTTCGTGGAACTGTGTAGCCGATTTCAGTTCCATGAATTTGGCTACACACACCGCTGACTGCATTCGACAATTTACCTACAGCAGACTTCCAGCCTGGGAGGTAAATTGTCTGCACGCTTCCACTTCTGGGTGGTCTGCCTGTGTAATACTTGGTTCAGTAAGCCCCATTTACTGAACCAAGTGGGAGAAAGCCAGGAACACAGTATATTAAGGTTTGGGGACACTGGGGACACCGTCTTAAAGGGGCATTGTCACCAACAAATTTGGGGACATTGGGGACACTGTCTTAAAGGGGCATTGTACCAAAAAGTCTCAATATGCCCACATACAGTTCTTAAAGGGCCATACACAGTCCAATAGAAGTCCATACGCTGTGCTTAAAGGGAGAGTAGCAGCACAATAAAAAAAATCCATTATGCTCAAATGATGTCTTTAAAGGGCAATACCCCCAGGGGCCATAGTCACAGGGCAGGAGGCGGGAAAGCAGGCCTCTCCAAAAACTCCTGGCAAACTCCCTTAAAGGGGTGAGTTTGCCACAGTTAGGTTTAAAGACTTTCCGAAACAGACCGATCGCACAACCTAAACTCATGGAACTATTTCTTGGGCAGGAGCCTTGTGTACGGTCGGTCGAATTAAGACATCCATAAAATTCCAGGGTGATTTTTGGATATGTTGGTCACCCAGATCAGAGCTATTGGGGGATGTAACATTTATGGGGATTTTATGTGTTTTGGGGTACTTTTCAAGTTTTATGGAAAATGTGTTTTTTCTGCCTGGAGATAATTGAGTTATTACAGTATCTGACTCAATTATCAGAGTCAGATAGGAGGGATTGTATGATACGTAGGGGAGTGTCATACTTTGTAACCTTGCTGTTATTGGTTTGTAACTTTGTGTTGGAGTCACCCACAAGGTCCATGAGGGAGTGCCCCTTGCATGGGGACTTGCATAAAAACCAAGTGTGGCACCATTAAAATTCATTCCTGTTATACCCTTCATCTAGTCTAGGCTGATGCTTGGGTAACTGTCAACTTGCTGGAGAGAAACTGCTTGGATGCTTCATTCATCTAGGAACTGTTTGAACCTACACCCGAACTGCGAGCTATAATCACTCAGGCTTCAGCAGTTCGGGAGGAAATAGGTGAACAGGTATCTACAATACCAGCGTTCGTAACAGTGGTCTACTTCAGAAAATCATACAGCTGGAAACAATCTTGACCTCATCTTTACCAATCTCTGTACCACCTCTAATCTCTCCATTGTTCCATTTCCTTTATCTGACCATCATCTGCTGACCCTTGACAGCGGCATATTCAGTCAGGGCTGCCATCAGAAATTGTGGGGCCCCTGACAAAGCACAAGGTTTCCCCCTCTCCCCCCCTCTAGTAGCATTGAAAAGACAATGCAGCAGCAGTGATGTGTCCATGTATCCAGACAGCATAAAATTATCAACACAGACCACAAAACACTAATTATGGTAGTTTCCTTACTTCTATAAGTAAAGCAACTGAGAGGTGATTCCACTTATCTCTAAAAACAACATATAGGAATCATAGTGCTCACTGTATATAACCTGTATTGCACACAATGCATTGAAAAAATACAGGATTAATGGTATAGACATCTCATATCAGGAGATGCAGGTACTATCTATAGCTCCTTATTGATCCACAGTGTCTTGATCCACCTCGATAGGCTGGCAATAAGGAAAAGGTAGTTTACTCCAGAGTGAAGTGAGTTAGCGGATCCAACGTGCTTTTCACTCTCACACCAACAAAAATCCTGCGTTCCATAGAACCTTGTTTTCGGTTCTGTTAAGGAGTTCCGCCTAATGTTTCATGTAACAAGAACAGACTGATTTGCTAGATTTCTACAGACTATTTAAGATCATTTTGTCCTGTTCTAGGAGATTAATTATTACTATGAATAACATTTTATTCCTTTTTCAACCATTTAGGATTTTATTACATATGTTGTGCTGTTCTACCTCTATTGACTCCAGGTTATCACCATATAATTATTATGCTATTGGTGTTTTATTTTAATTGTGTTTTTTATATATATTTTGGTCTTTACAGTAGCACCACTGCTGAGAAATACATGTATAGGGTGTGCCCCCCAAATCCTTTTTTTCTGTGTATGTTTGGATTCCAGATCAGATTCCTTTTGGGACGAGCACCATGCCCCTCCACTTTAGGAGCAGAGTCAATGGATTAAGTAGTAAGTATTGCAGTTAACGTGTTAAAATTAGCTTAGGACCCTCTGATAATTGGGTTAATGTGACGTAGTGGTGGGTTTAACACAATATGGCCATAAGGTGGAACTGAATCCTCCTATTTTTTTGCTAACATAGGTGATTTTAAGTATTCTTGTAAAATTTAAAACTGTTTGTTATTATTTGGGCACTGTTCCCTTAATCTGTATTTTGTATCTATTTTGCTCTTTATAGCAGCACCTCTATGTAGAAATACATGTTCTGGGTTTACCTACAATGCACCCTTTTTCATCAGTGTAATTCATAATTTCTAGTGTAAATATCTAAAAAAAAAATTAAAAATAAAATTAATACCTTGCTTGCGTAACTTTGTTTTTGGTAAATGGGTCTCAATATTGGGAAGCCATACAAAAGAAGAACTATTACTGAAAATTCCCCTGCATAGTTCTTATGTCTTTAGACAGGGCTCAACATCTGGAATCCATTTGTAGGAAGTGACCTGACAGAGTGTCCTGTTTAGTTCTTATCTCTCTGCTGAAACCCTCTTGCTGGCCCCACACATAGCAGACCATGTAGAGAGCACCCTCTGTGTTTTTCTATGGCCCTTCGCACAGGGCCCCGTGCTAGCTATCCGTATCCATTTGAAACAAAGCCACTTCATTTCTACACTGCAATTTTAAAGAAACACTATAGTGACAGGAATACAATCATGTATTCCTGCCACTATAGTTATGAAAACACATTTTAGGTCTCCAGTACCCCTGACAGCTAGGTAAAATTTTTATTTACTCATCTTTCCTCCAGTGCCATGTGGGTACTTCACAGCTGGCCCCGCCAAGGGAGTGCCCTTGGCTGAGGTCATCAAACTTGTATAATATAAAAGTACACCCTAACAGTAGCACAGGACCGGCCTTAGGGGTGTGTGAGCTGTGCGGCCGCACAGGGCACCGTGGAGCAGGTGGCCGACACAGCTCACACATGACCGGCTACCCGGGGGGAGGATTTCATTATTCTCCACCCGGGATTAGAAAAAAAAACCCAAGCATTGCTTACCTTACGGCAGGGGCGGAGCTACATTGACGGCGGAGGCGGAGCTAAAATGACAGCTGCATGGGAAGCAGGAAGGAGTACCTGCTAACCCAACAACCAGACCCCAGGAGCTGCCTGCACTGCCTTCACTCCTCCCAGACCATAAAGGACAGAGGTAACTGTAGCGGAACGCAGTAAGCCTGTCCTGCAAAATGCCTGTGTGACTGTAATTGTTATATTTTTACCTATGTTGAAATTGCTATTCGCCTATGTAATATGTGAATTGTATGTCATTCGGTAGTTTCCATCCGTACTATATACTTCTGGAAACTACCGAACGGAGAGACCACCCCGGAGAGAAGTGTGCCAGCAATTAAGGTTCACATTCTCTCCAAGCCGCAAGTTAACCGGCTCATTAACAGTGTGTCTGGGTGGCCGCCATTCGGCATGCGTACACGTGGCGGCGGCCATCTTACGCATGAAAATCTCAGCGGTGTTTTGTCGTCGAGTGTCTGGAACTCAAATCGGACACTCAAACAACCAAACACCGCTGAGACCTCCAGAGCTCCGTAACTGCCGAACGGAGAGAGTTAACGAATCCCCATTCGGTAGTTACAAAGTACCGAATGAGGGAATCACTATCTAGGGGAATTAAAGTATGGATGGCAGTTATAAATGTCTGTTTTAACTGCCGAACGGAGACCGACCGCAGGGCCCATTCTCATGGAACCCTTTTCGGATACCAACTCGTGTGCGGTCGGTCAAACTTCACCTTCCTGTAACTGCCGAACCACTGGTCCGATCTGGGTGAATTTTGGATATTATATTCACCCAGATCAGGGCTACCTAGCGGTACCCTAATATTAAGGATATGTGATGGTTTAGGGGTACATCCAAGTTTGGGGTAAAGTACTGTACAAGTTAAGAGGATTATGACGCTCTCTGAGGGGAGGAGATGTGTGGGAGGTAACAAGCACTGCATTGGTTACTGTCATAATTACTGTAGTTCCCTCCCTTGCATGGGAGCAGGCTTTATAAGAAACCTTGGAATAAACGATTGTCAGTTCTACTCCTGAAACTGTGTGTCGTCCAGTTATTGGGAGTGCTGTGGGGATATTTCTGTAACTTTTTACCTGCTGGAAACTCTGCTGTGGATTTACTAATGACTTGTTCCTGAGCCTTCCTTGGATCTAAAGTGGAGAATAGCTGCGAGAAATCAGCTCTCCGCTACATTGGTTGGCAGCGCTGGGATCCAGACTCACAGAGGAACAAGGATTAATGGAGATTGACCTTTCTACGCTAAAGAGAACCACATTGAAAGACCTTCTGGAAGCGAAAGGTGTTTCTGCCAGCAGCAAATCCAAAGCAACGCTTATCACCGAAGTAATGGCAGAGTACAGAGCAGAAGAGGTCCAGGCCACGGAACAAAGACCTGAAACAGAACAGGAGGAGTTCCAAAGGCACTTACAATTCAGACTGGCCTTTTATGGGGAAAACCCACCAACAGAGATCATCTCTAAAACAATGACAGAGGTGCAGGAGTTTGTGATGAGAAATAGGAGACCACAAACACCGGAAAGAAGTGCAGCAGGAGCTGTGACACAAGAGGGTAAGCCCAAAATTCCCTATCAAGCTTTTAAAACGTATGTGGAAGCAGAGGAGGATATAGATGCCTTCCTCCAAGACTTTGAGAGACTGTGTACGCTGCATAACATACCAAGGGAAGAGTGGGTACCCATATTAGCAGGACGGCTGTCAGGAAGGGCAGCTGAAGCTTACCGCACTGTGCCTGATATTGAAATTAGGAACTATAACCGGGTAAAAGAAATTATCCTGGCCCGATATGCAATAACAGCAGAGGCATACCGGAGGCGCTTCAGGGAATTGGAAAAGGCGGACAAAGATTCGCACGCAGAGTGGGCTTGCCGACTAGAAAGGGCAGCTCTTGGGTGGATGCAGTCCAGTAAAGCGCGGTCCATGGAGGACTTGTTACAAATGCTGCTGTTGGAGCAGTTTTATGAGGGGATATCCTCAGAACTACAGGAATGGGTGAGGGATCGCAACCCCACCACCCTCACCGAGGCTGCCAAAAAGGCAGATGATTTTATGGACGCTCGCAGACAGACCAAGGCAGTGAGTACCAAACCTGCCATGCGGCCACTAGGGGGGAATTCCTTCTCTCCTAACCCTCAACCCCCACCAAGACAACTCCCTCCACCAGCACCAGCAGCAGCACAGCAGAGATACCGCACACCTGCTTCTGTGCAATGCCACCGATGCCAGAATTGGGGACATTTCCAACGAGAGTGTCCACAGTCTAGAGACCGCAACACCTGGATCCGACCAGGGCCTCCACCACCACCACCGAGAGCAGCCGCGCATCACTACCAAGATGAGGTACCACTTCCCTACAGCTCTGCCGTTCCAGTTACGACTGAGGAACAATGGGAAGTGCTGCATGAGGCCAATCCCTTACAAGCACAGGCGGATAATCGACAGCACCATAGGCAGACCGTATATCTCGAAGGGAAGCCTATGCAGGGGCTCAGAGACTCGGGAGCCACCATCACCCTGGTGCAAAGTCATTTGGTTTCGGACAAAGCCAAACTGAATAAGACTGTGGCTGTCAGGGTTGCAGGGGGAGCCGTGTATCGGCTAGACACAGCCCGGGTACATTTGCATTGGGGTGCGGGGTTTGGGAATGTGGAAGTGGGACTAATGCCGCAATTACCTGCTGAGGTGGTCCTAGGGAATGATCTGGGCAAACTCACCTCCGCCTTTGAACCACAAACTACTGAGGAAGCACACCCAGTAGTCACCAGGCAACAGGCCCGCACCAAGCACAACAACAACGCACTGCCGGAGGTCCAGGTAAGAGATTCCTCCCCTTCCCTAGACTGTATGCCGTGGGCCCCTCCTGACGAGTTTGTAGCCGAGGTGATCACTGACCCTACCTTACAAGTATATCGAGACAAGGTCACCTCTATCCAACCTGGGGCGGAGGGGGAAAGATTTGTATGGGACAGGCAGTTATTATACCGGGAAACAAGTAAAGAGATAGCTGGGTCAGAACCCATAACTGCAAGACAGCTCGTGGTACCGCAGAGGTACCGAACCGAATTACTCCGGATAGCGCACGATATTCCGCTATCCGGACATTTGGGGGTCAGCCGTACCAGATATCGGCTGACCCAAAGTTTCTTCTGGCCAGGGATTAGCCAGGAGGTGCGCAGGTATTGTAACACCTGCGATACGTGCCAGAGGGTAGGAAAGAGGGGGGATAAGCGTAAGGCAAAGCTGCACCCCCTACCCATAATTGAGGAACCCTTTCATAGGGTTGCAGTAGACATTGTAGGCCCCTTCCGGAAGCCTAGCCCATCAGGCAAACGGTACATTTTGACCGTAGTGGACTACGCCACTCGCTACCCCGAGGCGGTAGCCTTAACTAATATCCATGCAGAGACGGTGGCTGAGGCGCTGATGCAGATTTTCTCCCGGATGGGGTTACCCAGGGAGATCATCTCGGATCAGGGCACTCAGTTCATGGCAGAGGTCACCCAACAGCTCTGGAAGTTCTGTAAGATTAAGCCCATCATTAGTGCCCCGTACCACCCCCAGACTAATGGGCTCTGCGAACGGTTCAATGGCACCTTAAAACAGATGCTCCGAACCTTCGCAGAGACCCACCGAGACTGGGAAAAATTCCTGCCGCACTTACTGTTTGCTTACAGGGAGGTGCCGCAAGAATCTACGGGATTTTCTCCCTTTGAACTGCTATTCGGGAGGAGAGTAAGGGGACCCCTGGACTTGATTAGAGAACACTGGGAGGGAGACCGTAGCGCTGACGGCACCCCTATTGTACCATATGTGTTGGCCCTCCGAGATCGCCTGGAAGCTCTCACAAAGACGGTAAAGGAAAACCTACAGGCCGCTCAGACGCGTCAGCGCACCTGGTACGATAGAGGCGCCAGGGACCGTAGCTTTCAGGTCGGACAGAAAGTTTTAATTTTAAAACCTGTCCGACACGATAAGCTACAGGCCGCCTGGCAAGGCCCTTATAAGGTGGTAGAGCAACGGTGTGACACCACGTATATAATTGGCCACTGCGCAGAGAATGGGGGGCGACGCATGATCCATGTGAACATGCTGAAGCCTTACCAAGAGCGATCAGAGGAGGTGACAGCTATCTGCGCCCCCACCTCTGAAGAAGGCGACAGCCTACCCCTCCCCGATCTGTTAGAGGACGGACAGATGGCTGGGGATTTAGGAGCAGTTGTACTGGGGGATCGGTTAAGCCCACAGGAGCGTATCGAGGTACAACAACTACTGCAAGAAAAGCAGGAGACCTTTTCTAATGTACCTGGATACACCCCTCTGGCTACCCACCGAGTAGAAACCCCTGGCCAACTTCCCATGCGCCAGACTCCGTACCGCATCCCTGAAGCGGTACGGGAGAATATGCGCAAGGAAATTGAAGAGATGATTCAGTTAGGAGTCATTGAGCCCTCCGATAGCCCCTGGGCCTCTCCAGTAGTCCTCGTACCAAAGCGGGACGGCACGACCCGTTTTTGCGTGGACTACAGGAGATTGAATGAGAAAACCGTATCCGACGCATACCCGATGCCTAGGATAGATGAGTTACTAGACCGGATGGCCAGGGGTCAATACCTTACCACTATTGATTTGTGTAAAGGGTATTGGCAGATTCCCTTGGCCCCGGACGCCATCCCTAAGTCCGCCTTTGTCACCCCATTCGGCTTGTACCAATTTAAGGTCATGCCGTTTGGGATGAAAAACGCGCCGGCTACCTTCCAACGGATGGTGGACCGCCTCCTAGATGGGTTCCAAGACTATACCTGCGCGTATCTCGATGATATTGCCATATTTAGCGATACCTGGCAGGAACACTTGGCCCATATCGGAGCGGTTCTAGACAGGATCAGGGAAGCTGGCTTGACCTTAAAACCAGCGAAATGTAGCATTGGGATGGCTGAGGTACAGTACCTGGGCCACAGAGTGGGCTGTGGTAAACAAAAACCGGAACCAGCCAAAGTAGAGGCAGTAGCACAGTGGCCTACCCCGAAAACTAAAACCCAGGTATTAGCCTTCCTAGGGACAGCAGGGTATTACCGGAAGTTTGTGCCCAATTATAGTGCCCTGGCCAAACCCCTCACTGACCTGACACGTAAAAACCTTCCCCGCCAAGTAACCTGGACCCCGGAGTGTGAGCAGGCATTCCAACACTTGAAAGATGCACTTGTTAATGCCCCTGTCTTGGCCGCTCCCAATCCAACTAAACGTTTTCTTGTTCACACAGACGCTTCTATGTTTGGATTGGGGGCAGTACTGAGCCAAGTCGGGGCCGATGGCGGAGAACACCCCGTGGCTTACATCAGTCGCAAACTTTTACCTCGGGAAGTAAGCTACGCCGCCATCGAGAAGGAATGCCTGGCTGTGGTGTGGGCCTTGAAGAAATTACAACCCTATTTGTATGGACAGGCTTTTTCTTTGCTCACGGATCACAACCCGTTGGTCTGGCTGAACCGGGTGGCTGGGGACAATGCCAGGCTGCTGCGCTGGAGTTTGGCGCTGCAGCCCTTTGACTTTAACATTCAATACCGCCCGGGTAAGCAAAATGGGAACGCCGACGGGTTGTCACGACAAACTGATCTGGAGAAATAATCCGTGAGCACCCCGGTCATCCCCAAGCCGATCCGTGTGGGATCAGACTGTGTATGCCGGCTTGTGGGCAAGGGGGAGCAGTGTAGCGGAACGCAGTAAGCCTGTCCTGCAAAATGCCTGTGTGACTGTAATTGTTATATTTTTACCTATGTTGAAATTGCTATTCGCCTATGTAATATGTGAATTGTATGTCATTCGGTAGTTTCCATCCGTACTATATACTTCTGGAAACTACCGAACGGAGAGACCACCCCGGAGAGAAGTGTGCCAGCAATTAAGGTTCACATTCTCTCCAAGCCGCAAGTTAACCGGCTCATTAACAGTGTGTCTGGGTGGCCGCCATTCGGCATGCGTACACGTGGCGGCGGCCATCTTACGCATGAAAATCTCAGCGGTGTTTTGTCGTCGAGTGTCTGGAACTCAAATCGGACACTCAAACAACCAAACACCGCTGAGACCTCCAGAGCTCCGTAACTGCCGAACGGAGAGAGTTAACGAATCCCCATTCGGTAGTTACAAAGTACCGAATGAGGGAATCACTATCTAGGGGAATTAAAGTATGGATGGCAGTTATAAATGTCTGTTTTAACTGCCGAACGGAGACCGACCGCAGGGCCCATTCTCATGGAACCCTTTTCGGATACCAACTCGTGTGCGGTCGGTCAAACTTCACCTTCCTGTAACTGCCGAACCACTGGTCCGATCTGGGTGAATTTTGGATATTATATTCACCCAGATCAGGGCTACCTAGCGGTACCCTAATATTAAGGATATGTGATGGTTTAGGGGTACATCCAAGTTTGGGGTAAAGTACTGTACAAGTTAAGGGGATTATGACGCTCTCTGAGGGGAGGAGATGTGTGGGAGGTAACAAGCACTGCATTGGTTACTGTCATAATTACTGTAGTTCCCTCCCTTGCATGGGAGCAGGCTTTATAAGAAACCTTGGAATAAACGATTGTCAGTTCTACTCCTGAAACTGTGTGTCGTCCAGTTATTGGGAGTGCTGTGGGGATATTTCTGTAACTTTTTACCTGCTGGAAACTCTGCTGTGGATTTACTAATGACTTGTTCCTGAGCCTTCCTTGGATCTAAAGTGGAGAATAGCTGCGAGAAATCAGCTCTCCGCTACAGTAACCATGTATGACTGCCTGTTTGTGAGTGTGTGTGTGTGTGTGTGACTGTCTGCCTGTGTGTGTGACTGTCTGCCTGTGTGTGTGTACAACTGTCTGCCTCTGTGTGTGTGAGTACCTGTGTGTTTGACTGTCTGCCTGTGTGTGTGTGTGTGACTGTCTGCCTGTGTGTGTGACTGTCTGCCTGTGTGTGTGTGTAACTGTCTGCCTGTGTGAGTGTGTGTGTGTGTGTGTGTGTGACTGTCTGCCTGTGTGTGTGACTGTCTGCCTGTGTGTGTGTAACTGTCTGCCTGTGTGTGTGTTCGTGTTACTGTCTGCCTGTGTGTGTGACTGTCTGCCTGTGTGTGTGTGTGTGTGTGTGTGTGTGTAACTGTCTGCCTGTGTGTGTGTGACTGTTTGCCTGTGTGTGTGTGTGACTGTTTGCCTGTGTGTGTGTGACTGTCTGTCTCTGTGTGTTTAACTGTCTGCCTGTGTGTGTGTGTGTGACTGTCTGCCTGTGTGTGTGTAACTGTCTGCCTGTGTGTGTGTGTGACTGTGTGCCTGTGTGTTTGTGACTGTCTGCCTGTATGTGTGGCTGTATGTATGTGACTGTCTGTCTGTACCTGTGTGTGTGTGTGGGGGGGGGCGCTGCAATGAATTTTCACACAGGCCTTAAGGGCCTATGGCCGGCCCTGCACACACTACCACACTACTCAAATACATCCCCACATTCATACTAGTGTTGTACACAAATACACACCCAATGTCACACACACTGTCATGCTGCACATATACACATCTGCATTCACATACTGACATGCTACACAAATACAAACATACATTTGCAAGATAAAAACTACCAAACACTTGCTTGAATACACTCTGCATTTACACAACCAACAAATAGGTCACTGTTGCAGCAGTTTATTTGTATGGATCACTCTGTGTGTTTCAGTTTGTGTGTATAGGTCATTGTGTCTGTCATTGTGTTTGCATTGGCCACTGTTTGTGTTAGTGTGTTTGTACTGGTTTGTAAGTGTCTGTCAGTGTGTACATGGGTCACTGTTTTATAGGTCCATATGTATGTTTGTATGTGTCTTTGTGTTTGTGTGTGTCAATGTGTTTGTATGGGTTACTGTGTTAATATGTGACAATGTGAGCGTGTTTGTCAGTGTGTGTCTGTGTGTATGCACTGGTGATTTTGTGTCAGTGCATTGTATGTGTATGGCAATGTTTGCTGTGTATTGGTTACTGTGCGTGTCAGTGTCTTTGTATGGGTCACAAGGTGTGTTCCATGTTGTGCTAATAGGTATATGTGAGGGTGTGTGTCAGTGGGTATGTGCATTGATGATTGTGTGTCAGAATGGCTATATGGGTGTATGCCAATGTGTTTTACAGTGTGTGTTAATGAGTGTATGTGTCTTTTATACATATTTTGTATAAAAACAGAGACAAGACATGGTGAGTGTTGTTTATGGAAAATCGTGCTGTGTTAAAGATGCTCAATGGCTCAGAGGAACAAGAACACCTGTGTAGCTAATAGCTGGCAAGTATGTGTACAATATATAGTGGTATACAATTAACACAGAATGAGCAAATCTGATCATATAATAACTATTAACTGTGTTATGCTGTTGGATCTATAAGCTAGTCCTTCGGCACTCCAGATGTTTTGGACTACACCTCCCATGATGCTTTGCCAGCATTATGGGTGTAAGAGCATTATGGGGGATGTAGTCCACAACATCTGGAGTGCCGAAGGTTGCCTATCCCTGAGCTAGTGTGACTAACAGATCAGGATGTTGTCAAACGAAACTTAAACAAAACTGAAATTATAATGATATCGCAATGGTATTCCTATAAAACAGATGGCTATGGGGTATGCAAGCAGCCCAGAGAAACCAGGGTTAATAATATGGTGTTAAGGAGGAGGCCTAGCAGTGACCACAACCCCTATGTGTGCTGTAACAAAAGCTTTTATCCAACACCCGTGCTCATCTTTCCGCCCCCACAGCTAGACACAGTCCCAGTGAGACAGAATCAGCCACGCCACCGACCCCAGGGATTAAGAAGGGCCCACATGCGATCCCCACTGATCCGGATGCTCACAGCTCTGTGAACAATGTCCCGAGAGGAGCAAAGTGCAGCGAGGCGTTGTGTTTGTTTCCTCTGGAGAAGTGGGTGAAGCACTGGGGTTTGCCTCCTGTAGACCCTCAGCCAGAAAGCAGCGAAGATCCAATCCAGCCCCACTTCATTTTGTGATGTAATTCCAGTAAAATACAAGTTTAGCAGGCTAAGATTGCCACAAGGCATATGTATGTATATGTGTTTGTAGTATCAGTTAGTTAATTACACGTAGCTAAGATACTGTTATCACTGTACTGACCAGGTGCAGGAATGTAAGAACTGGAATTACGCGTCCCTCTCCTTTGTATCAGATGAGCCACGTGGTTAGACCGGATGGATGAGTTTAGACTCTATTTATTAAATAGGTTAAGGGTATGTGTGGGTGTAGTTAATTGTGGGAGGAGCTACAGTGCTATATAAGGAATGTACTCTATGTATTCAGTACTCAGACTTTGCTGTATTTTGGTGACGCTAGTCCCTCTGAGTCCCGATCGGTGATCCAATAAAGAATCTCTTCCTTCCTGAAGAAACCTGTGTCCATCTCTCTGTGCTTGGCTTCCGTCAGTTTCTCCGGTATCATTTGGTGCATTGGCCGGGAAGCTCATCGTTCAACGGTAGCTGAGAGGCAGAGGCGTGAGACGGTCTATCTTTGCCCACGTTCTCTACGGCTGCACCCCTGAACTTCTGCGTGGACCTCCCTTCGTCTCGGCGCCACTGGTCTGTTGTCCAGGAGATCATCGGCCTCTACGTGAGAAGTGCTGGGGTGTCCCCGTCGATGAGTGTGAACTCAGGTTCAGGAACGAGGAGGTAAGACAACTGCTGTTTTAGACGGCAGGACCCACTAGGGGTATACCGATTGTGCGGTAGGCCCAAAGGGGTTTTGAATCTGTGTATCTGCCCCCTCTGTCGGAGGGAAGGAGCGAAGGCGCACCGCTCGATCGAACGCTCTTTAGTCAGACCGTTTGATTTGGTTAGTCAGGCGGGGTCCTGGTGTAAATAGCCCTAGCCGGACACCGGTGTCTTGTCTAGACTAGCGTTCTAGGGTGTATATTACGTTCGCTAGGTCGGAGGGACCGGGAGACTAAGCGGCGCCTGTGTAAATTCGGTTCGCTAGTTCTCATCCTATCTGGGCTAAGTGGGAAGGCGTGTAAATTTGGAACCCACTAGACTTTTGATAGTGCGACTAAGAGGCGCCTGTGTAAATTCGGTTCTCTAGCTCGCTATATATGTGGTGATTGGGCAGTGTGGCTAACCAAAACGGGTGTATATAGTTTTAGGTAGTCCATTCAAGGTACTGGCCAATAGTTTAGTTGGGAATTGTAAATGTGTTAACGATTGTTTTAGTAAAGTGTATATCTTGTTAGATAGCGCGAGCTCAGCCGTCTAGCGAGAGTGTTAATAGTGTGTTGCTGTATTATAGTGCACGGTACCATAACCCTGTATATTTACTGACATTATATAATAAGTACTAATCATTGTCGTCCATTGCATGTTTAACACCATAACCACTAATAATTGTATTGTGACCTTAACTTGTGCTTTGACCTATGCTAACCGTACTGTAACCGCTATTTGTAAAAGACGATGTTACTGGGGTGTGTTATAGACGGGTAATTCGTATATAGAGAATTATAGCGTGGGTGACTGTATAGTTACGCCAAAGGGCATAATATTGATTATATAGTGACTGGTGTAACAGCTGTGTGTGTACGGGAATTCCCTGAGTGTTTATTGTTATTGTGTACGTTTCACTTGGTAACCGTACCACGTGGTGCTGTTGCCAGAGGAAACGGGTGTGACTGTTGAATAGTACGCGTGTATAGTATTCGTTGTCGACGACGTTCCATTGTTAAGTATGGGTGCGTCGCAGTCAACGATTCCGGATCCCTTAGGATGTATGGTTAAGAATTTTAAAAAGGGATTCAAAGTTTGTGATTTTGGGGTAAAGATGTCTCCTGTACGTTTGGTCACTTTGTGTACTAGGGAGTGGCCTACTTTGGTTGCGGCATGGCCGCCACGTGGCAGTTTGGATCCAACTCTGGTACAGCGCTTACACGTGGCTGTATCGGGTAGGCCTGAACTTTACGGCCAGTTTCCTTATATTGACTGTTGGAGACAGGCCGTAAATGACTCGCCAAAATGGCTCCAGACATGCCACGAGGAGCAGTGTCGCCTCATGGTAGCTAGGACTTGCTCGTCCACTAGGACTGGTGTTAGGCCCATTTTGGACACGCCCCCTGAGTCCGAGATCCCTTTGCCGCCCCCTTACTTTCCGTTAAGAAGAAGTGACGCAAACGCAGGAAGTCCTGCACCCCTCCCCTCATTACCCTCATCCACTTCCGCTTCCTCCTCCAGTACAGGATCCACCCCCCCTCGTACTAAATCTCCCCTTCCGGAACCAGAATCCACCCCCATTAGAAACGAATATCCTGATTTGGCGCCACTTCAGACTTCCGGTCAAGCTTCATCTAGCTCGGCTCGAAGTGTTTTATTTACGACCTTTTCCCAAAACCGACCTCCCACATCCCCATACCCTATCTCTCCCCGACCGGAACCCATGACTGACGCCTCTCTACGTAGCCCCATCCAAACCCGACAGTTGACTGGTGCCCAACAATTAAAGCACTATCAGATGCCTCTTCGTCTGAATCCCGGGTCAGCTTATATCGATGCCGCAGGTCAAATGGCACACGCTGACCCAGTCTTCGTATATGTCCCATTTACCACAACCGATCTTTTAAACTGGAAGACCCATAATTCCTCGTATACTGAGAAACCACAAGCTATGACTGATCTGTTCACCTCAATAGTACAGACGCATAATCCGACATGGGCTGATTGCCAGCAGTTACTAATGACTTTATTTAACAATGAGGAAAGGACAAGAATAAATCAAGCAGCCATTAAAGCATTAGAGGATAGAGCCCGTGCTTTGAACCAAGCCAATCCAGCAGCATGGGCCGCGACACACTATCCCAACACCGATCCCGATTGGAACGTAAATGGTGCTGATATGGTTCAACTCAGAGCCTATAGAGACGCTATAATTGCTGGCATGAAAGCCGGAGGAAAGAAAGCCATTAACATGTCGAAGACAGTTGAGGTGATCCAGAAAAGCGATGAAGCGCCCAGTGTCTTTTATGACCGATTATTGGAGGCATACCGCTTGTATACCCCCTTTAATCCGGAAGACGCAGACAATTCCCGAATGGTTAACTCCGCCTTTGTCAGCCAAGCATACGGAGATATTAAGCGCAAGCTACAAAAGTTAGAAGGGTTTGCAGGTATGTCCATCACCCAACTAATGGAGGTAGCAAATAAGGTCTATATGAACAGGGATACAGAAAGTAAGAAAGAGGAAGAGCGCAAGATGCGTAAAAAGGCTGATATGCTAGCGGTAGCGATCGCAGGCGTAGATAAACGGGGCCCAGATAGAGGCAATAATAGATGGAGTAGGGAGCCTTTGAGTAGGGATCAATGCGCGTATTGCAAGGAAGAAGGGCATTGGAGGAACGAATGTCCGCAAAGAGAGCAGTACGAGAGAGACCAACCCAGGGCAGGCTACGGAAACTTTAGAGGTAGAGCGAGAGGTAGAGGAGGCCCCGGAGGGAGTAATGGTTATAGAGGGAGTAATGGGAACAGAGGAAGTGTTAGGGAAGACAGGTATATTCCAGCAGCGCAAAGGTCCCGCGATAGAGAAGGTAGGGACTTTGTAGGATTGGCTGACACTGTCATGGAGGACTATTGATACCGACCGGGCTCCATCCCCCTTGGTCGAGCGGAGCCTATGGTCGATGTATCAATAGGGGGGAAAAGGAGTGCGTTCATGATCGACACTGGTGCTGAACATTCAGTGGTGACTAATCTAGTTGCTCCTCCATCTGGAAGGACTATTACTGTGATAGGAGCAACTGGAAGAAGTGCTGAAAAACCGGTTCTTAAAAGTCGACTCTGTACATTGGGAGGCCACGTAGTAAAACACCAATTCCTTTATATGCCTGAATGTCCAGTCCAATTGCTGGGACGTGATATGCTATCAAAATTACAAGCGCAGATTACGTTCCTACCAAATGGAACAACATCCTTAAAGTTTAATGGACCTTCAGGTATTATGACTTTATCCGTACCAAAGGAAGAAGAGTGGCGACTTTATACAGTGTTGACTAGCCAAAACCCTAGGAGTGATGAGACATTGTTTAACATACCAGGAGTTTGGGCAGAGAACAACCCACCAGGACTGGCCCGCAATATTCCACCAATAAAAATTGAACTGAAACATGGGGTTTATCCAGTGAGCCTAAGACAATATCACATTCCGCAGAAGGCTAAGAAGAACATCCAATCCTATCTGGATAAGTTCATACGGTATGGTATCCTAAAATTCTGTACTTCCCCCTGGAACACCCCATTGCTGCCTGTTCAAAAGCCCGGTACAGATGAGTATCGACCTGTACAGGACTTAAGAGCAGTCAATGATGCGGTTGTTAGCATACATCCAGTTGTACCCAATCCATATAACCTGCTTGCTTTAATTCCGGGCGGGGCTACTTACTTCACAGTCTTAGATCTCAAAGATGCCTTCTTTTGCCTCCGAATTGCCGCAGAAAGCCAATGTATTTTCGCTTTCCAATGGGAGAACGCTGTAACGGGCTCAAAACGCCAAATGACTTGGACAAGACTGCCCCAAGGGTTTAAAAATTCACCTACCCTATTTGGTTCAGCTCTAAGTCAAGATCTACTGGATTTCGAGTCTATCCCAGGAGAATGTGTATTGTTACAATATGTAGATGACTTGTTGATAGCAGCAGTTACAAAAGAAAAATGTCAGCAAGCAACGCACGATCTACTACATATTCTCTGGAAGGCAGGATACAAGGTGTCCAGGAAGAAGGCTCAGTTGTGTTTGCCAACTGTCAAGTATCTGGGATTCCATATCTCTGAAGGTCAAAGGATTATGGGGCCAGAGAGAAAAGAAGCTGTCTGCCAAATACCAATACCCAAGAATAGAAGACAAGTGCGAGAATTCTTGGGGGCAGCAGGCTTCTGTAGGATATGGATTCCCAGCTATGCGATACTGGCAAAACCTCTGTACGCAGCCATCAAAGGTACAGAGCACGACCCCTTCTTATGGACCCAAGAACAGCAAACGGCATTTGAAGATGTGAAGAAGGCTTTGATGAGTGCCCCAGCATTAGGTCTACCTGATCACACACGACCATTCTACTTATATGTACACGAGCAAAGAAGAATGGCTGTGGGAGTATTGACACAGTACTTGGGATCATGGCAAAGACCTGTTGCCTACATGTCTAAGCAACTGGATGCAGTGGCCAGCGGACTTCCACCTTGTCTAAGAGCCGTAGCTGCAGCCGCCCTGCTAGTAGCTGAAGCCGATAAACTCACTCTGGGTCAAGAACTTTATGTACGAGTCCCACATGCAGTACAGACGTTGTTGGATTACAAAGGAAATCATTGGTTTAGTAACAGCCGTATGACCAAGTATCAAGCAATGTTGTGTGAAAACCCAAGAGTGCATTTAGAGACTGTAAACACCTTAAATCCAGCTACCCTTTTGCCGCAACCTACTGAAAGTCAACATGATTGTTTGGAAGTAATGGATGAAGTATTTTCAAGTAGACCAGATCTTCGTGATTTTCCCATCCAGAACCCCGATGTTCAATATTACACCGACGGCAGTAGTTATGTGAAAGAAGGGATCCGCTATGCAGGATATGCAGTGACAACAATAGACAAGGTGATAGAAGCTCGGCCACTGGCGAAAGGAACATCAGCACAAAAGGCAGAATTAATAGCACTAACACGAGCGTTACAATTGGCTGAAGGTTTAAGAGTAAATATCTATACGGACTCTAAGTATGCGTTTTTAACCACTCATGCCCACGGAGCTTTGTATAAAGAAAGAGGACTACTGAATTCAGAAGGCAAAGAAATCAAGTACGCAGCTGAAATCCTACAACTATTGGAAGCAGTGTGGGAGCCGAAAGAAGTCGGTATCATACATTGTCGAGCGCATCTGAGAGGAGATGGTGATGTAACCAAGGGAAATCGGATGGCAGATAGTGCAGCTAAGCGTGCTGCTGAATCAGGAAGACAGGAGTATGTGGGGCATATAGCTGCTCTTATACCAACTCCACTGTCCCAATGGACTCCAGTTTATACAGCTCAAGAAGAGGAGTGGTTAAAGACTGAACCGGGAAAGTATTTGGAGAACAAGTGGTATCAGCTAGAAGATGGAAGAATAGTCATACCAGCATCACTAGCGGTAGAAATTGTCCAAAATTATCACAACGGGACACATTCTGGGAGAGACAGTACTGAAGAATCTCTCAGGAAACATTTCTACATACCAAGATTGTCCAACTTGACTCAGGCCATTGTACGCAGATGTGTAACGTGTGCTAAGAATAATGCAAGACAAGGACCAGTAAAGCCACCAGGAGTCCAGTTTATGGGGGGACTCCCCATGTCCGATCTACAAATAGACTTTACAGTAATGCCTAAATCGGGTGGACATCGTTACCTGTTGGTAATTGTGTGCACCTATTCAGGCTGGGTAGAAGCATGTCCTACTCGTACAGAGAAAGCAGGAGAAGTTGTAAGATTCCTGCTACGAGAAATAATACCCCGATATGGACTACCCTGTTCTATAGGATCGGACAATGGTCCAGCTTTTGTTCATCAGTGCCTACAACAACTGACTCATATGCTTGGTATAAAGTGGAGGCTTCATACTGCATATAGACCCCAGAGTTCTGGTAAGGTAGAGAGAATGAATAGAACTATAAAGAACCAGTTGGCTAAAATGTGTCAGGAAACCCAACTTAAGTGGAACGTTCTCTTACCCATAGCTTTATTGCGAATCCGCAGTACCCCTACCAGAAGGATGGGCCTCTCTCCTTTTGAAATCATGTATGGGCGACCACCTCCCGTACTTGGTAACTTAAGGGGGGACTTGAGTCAGTTGGGAGAAGGAATTACCCGGCAGCAGGTTGTAGAGTTGGGTAAGACTATGGAGGAGGTACAGAAATGGGTACAAGATAGATTACCTGTGAATATTTATCCCCCTGTTCATAGTTATCATCCAGGAGACCAAGTGTGGATTAAAGAGTGGAATAATGTACCGTTAGGGCCCAAGTGGAGAGGTCCTTATGTTGTTCTTTTGTCTACCCCTACAGCGATAAAAGTAGCCGAAGTAACTCCGTGGATACATCACTCCAGGGTTAAACCAGCAGCAGTCGATTCTTGGCAAATTACAGCAGATCCAGAGAATCCCTGCAAGATCCGGTTGAAACGCACTACTCAGTCGGAGTAACGAGGAATTATTGTGGATTACAAATTTTATTGTTACAGGTGTGAGTGAGAAGGCCATAATAAAGCCTGTCCGCTTACCAACACATAGTGTATAAGCCAGGAAAGTCTCGAAGGGACACCTGTGAAGACGAGCAGAACTCCATTCCCTGCAGCCCTCACATCCTGGAAGCTGAGGTTCCATCGCACGGACGAAGACTGAGGATGACGGCGAAAGATGTGCTTTTGATTGTGTTTATTTATATGTGTTTTTATATTCAGGAAGGTAGAGGTACCGACACTCCTAGCTGTGAGGTATGCATTAAGACTACGAGAACAGGTAACCATATTTCCCAAACCCTAATTTGGCATTCACAATACGAATGTAAAGGAGAGGTATCAAGATGTAGATACCTAAATATAGACTATAGTGTGTGCCATTTAGGAGTAGGAGAACCTAAGTGCTTCAGTCCAGAGTATCAACCTCGTACAATTTGGTTGACTCTCAGGAATGGAGATCCTCAGGGGACCCTAATTAATAAGACGGTGTTAGAATCCGTACATTCTTCGGGTGTTCTGCTATTTGATGCATGTAAGGCGATATCAAGTGGTAGAAAACCGTGGAATGTATGTGGGGATCTTAGATGGGAGAGGACGTATGGGTCTAATGATAAATATATTTGTCCCAGTAGTAAAAATAAATATGTGAGTCCTAGATGCCCAAATAAAGACTATAACTTTTGTCCATATTGGTCTTGTGTGGGGTGGGCGACTTGGGGACAGACAGTAGATAAAGACATGATAGTGACTAAGTTGCCGACTAGCCCTTATTGTAAGTCTATGGAATGCAACCCAGTCCATATACTTATTAATAACCCCGACAAGTTCCTAGATAAGTATGGAAATTTATTTGGGTTTCAGATATACGGGACGGGTTTAGATCCTGGGACATTATTGTTTATAGGAATAGAGACTGATACGGTATCCTCCCAGACTCATCAAGTATACCATTCCTTTTATGAAGAGATGAGTATAGATAATAAGATCCCCCATAACGCTAAAAACCTGTTCATTGACCTAGCTGAAAGTATTGCCGGTAGTCTTAATGTTACCAACTGCTATGTGTGTGGAGGTACTAACATGGGAGACCAATGGCCTTGGGAAGCAAAGGAGGTAATGTCCGGTTCTGAGGCAGTTGACCAACTAATATCTACACAAGCCGATTATCATTTGAGTGTTAGAGGTAAATCTGAGTGGAGATTAAAGACCTCCATCATAGGTTATGTTTGCATAGCAAGGAAAGGAATAATGTATAATACTTCTGTAGGAGAATTAACTTGTCTAGGGCAAAAAGCTTATGATGATGATACTAAAAATACAACTTGGTGGTCGGCTTCAAATGTCTCAGAACCATCTAACCCGTTTGCTAGATATGCCAGTTTAAAGGATGTGTGGTTTGATTTATCCATCACATCTACCTGGAGAGCCCCAGCAAATTTGTACTGGATCTGTGGTAAGAAAGCCTATTCGGAGTTGCCACAGGACTGGGAAGGGGCATGTGTGTTGGGTATGCTCAAACCATCCTTCTTCTTGTTACCGATTGAAACAGGTGAGACTTTAGGTGTTAAAGTGTATGATGTGAATCATAGGAAGAAAAGGGGACCCTTAGAGATAGGCACCTGGGAAGATAATGAATGGCCTCCCCAGCGTATCATAGATTATTATGGGCCAGCCACGTGGGCAGAAGATGGTACCTTTGGTTATAGAACCCCAATTTATATGCTCAACCGTATTATAAGATTACAGGCGGTGGTTGAGATTATTACTAATGAGACCTCACAAGCACTCAATCTTCTAGCGAAGCATAATACCAGGATGAGGACAGCAGTGTACCAAAATAGATTAGCCTTGGATTACCTTTTGGCAGTAGAGGGAGGTGTATGTGGGAAGTTTAACCTGAGCAATTGCTGTCTTCAAATAGATGACGAAGGGCAAGCAATAGCTGAGCTTACTAGCCATATGGTTAAACTAGTGCATGTGCCTACTCAGGTATGGAAAGGGTACAATCCAAGTAGTTGGTTTGGTAGCTGGTATGAGTGGTTTGGAGGGCTTAAGGCAGTGGTAGGTGGAGTCCTACTGATTTTACTGTTGTGTCTACTCCTACCGTGTCTTATACCCTTAGTAGTTAGGTCTGTGCAAAGCCTGATAGGAAGTATAGCAGAGAGGAAGGCTGCTGCACAGATAATGGCGATATATAAGTATAAGGCTCTAGATCAAGGAGAACCAATGCAGGAAGATGAGTGTTAAAAGATTCACATCATAAGATAAGTCTGGTCTGGTTCATGGTAACCTGAGGTATATGCAAACCAAGGTTAAGTGATGCCTCAAGTAATTGTGAAATATCAGAGGCATCAAAGGGGGGAATGTGATGTAATTCCAGTAAAATACAAGTTTAGCAGGCTAAGATTGCCACAAGGCATATGTATGTATATGTGTTTGTAGTATCAGTTAGTTAATTACACGTAGCTAAGATACTGTTATCACTGTACTGACCAGGTGCAGGAATGTAAGAACTGGAATTACGCGTCCCTCTCCTTTGTATCAGATGAGCCACGTGGTTAGACCGGATGGATGAGTTTAGACTCTATTTATTAAATAGGTTAAGGGTATGTGTGGGTGTAGTTAATTGTGGGAGGAGCTACAGTGCTATATAAGGAATGTACTCTATGTATTCAGTACTCAGACTTTGCTGTATTTTGGTGACGCTAGTCCCTCTGAGTCCCGATCGGTGATCCAATAAAGAATCTCTTCCTTCCTGAAGAAACCTGTGTCCATCTCTCTGTGCTTGGCTTCCGTCAGTTTCTCCGGTATCAATTTGATTCCAGCCTCACTTCATTTGATTCCAGCGGGTCTCTCGTGGCAGGGTTATTTGGAGTATCCGCCGTCTTGTGCAGGGCAGTATGGTAGGCCTTGTGCAGGTAAGTTTGCAGACTCTCATGCCCTCCCGTAGTCTAGTGCCAGTATCCACTGAGTTTTTGCTTTGATGGAAAAAAGGTTATTTTATTGCACAGGCAAATTTGGAGGGATATTACAAGATCTGGCACCCTTGGTGTACTAAATTCCCAGAGGAGCATATAGATAGGACATAGTTTGATATTTAACTTTCGATTAACTTCTTCAGTGACTTACCGGAGTCCAGCGCCGATGTCCCTTGGTGCTGGGTCAGGCTCCGCCTTCTCTTCTCCCCCACCGACGTCACCCGACGGGGGAAACCTAATGCACATGCGCGGCAATGGCTGCTCAAGTGCATTAGACCTCTCCATAGGAAAACATTACACAATGCTTTCCTGTGGGGATTTCGGCGACTCTGGAGGTCCTCATGTTCTAGACCAAACCAAGCGTTTGCTTGAATATCTGCCCCTGTCCAAATGGTTAAAATGTAATAAGGCGTGCACACCGAATACATCACACTGACACAGAAAAGTTGAGTTAAATGAAAACTTCCAAGTGTATTGTCAGGGAGCAGCGTAGCCCCTTAAAAAGGCAAAGAATGCAACGTATGCAAATACAGAAAGGAAATTGGTTGTGTTAGGTGCTTTAGTAAAGTAAACATTTAATTGGTTAGGTGTTAATCTTGATGGACTTCCTCCAGAGGGTGTTGATGTCATCGTCATCTTAGGTGTAACTCCAGATGGAGACGCCATCTTACTACACGAGGGTCTTGGTCGATGGGAGGGGGTGTTCTAGCAGCCATTTTGAGTAGTAAATGAACACAGGTATACATAGTAAATAGACATTTTACACACATTAATTTCTTTTTTAGACATTCTTTATTTATTAAGGTTTTTTCAAATAAGGGAAGGAGACAGAAAAAAGTAAAGGAAGGGGAGGGGGTAACAAATATCAAGTTACAATGTATGACATATACAAGAACAGTGCTTCGAGCTCGGCATTAATACAGAGTCGGGTACAACGTTTCACTTATAACCATGTCACAACCAGTTTACAACATGTCCGCCTAGGCGGGTCTTGATTGGTGGTTTGGGGCGAGTTCCATGGGTGTAATATATCGTACGGGTGAGTCCGCAGCAGTCAGTGGATCAGAAACGTACGTTGGTGCTCAACGGGGCGTTGTTACCCAGTAAGAGGGGGGGCGGGGGGGAGGTGTGTTCTCAACATACGAGGCGTCCCTGAGATCTCATTCTAGTGGGTTGTCGCGTTCTGTCGGTGGGCATGTCTGGTGAGTCGCAAGTTGGTTGGGTAGTGGGGGGGGAGGGTATCTGGGATCTTCCCAGCATAGTAGGGATAGGGGTAGCAAGGGCGGGTATCAGGCGTCTCCTGGGAGGCCAGGAGTACGGGATCAAGCCCGTAGCTGGGATCTTCCCAGCATAGTAGGGATAGGGGTAGCAAGGGCGTCTCCTGGGAGGCCAGGAGTACGGGATCAAGCCCGTCCCCGTGCGGTGTAAGACGTCCAGGGGTACCATTGGAGGGCACATTTGTCCGAGCGTTCCCGCAGGGACGCAGTTAGCATTTCCATCCCGCGGATCTCCTCAACCTTGTCAACCCATTGCTTGTAGGTGGGTACCGCCTGGCTTTTCCAGTGCAGTGGGATGAGGCTTTTCGCGGCAGAGAGCAGGTGTATCGTGAGGGATTTTTTGTACTGTTGTGTAGGTATGGATGTGTGGTGAAGGAGCATTGGCAGTGGCAGTAATGGGAGGTCTGTATCCGTAATTTCCTTGATCTTAGCGCGTACCATGCGCCAGTATGGAGCTATGCGGGGGCAAGACCACCAAATGTGGAGGTTGGTGCCCAGGGCGGAGAGGCATCTCCAGCAGTCACCAGAGGTTGTGCCGTGCATGTTTCTGAGCACGTCCGGGGTCCTATACCATTGTGTGAGTAGTTTATAGCTCATCTCCTGATATTTGGAGCTAATGGAGCATTTTCTGGGTTAAAAGAAAGATTTTGTCCCACTCCTGGGCAGTCAGGCGTGTGTCTGTCTCTCGTTCCCACTTGTCCGTGAACCCTAGTGGGTGTACATTGCCCAGTGTCTGTGAGCTTGTGTAGAGGTAGGATATAGCGTGTTCCAGGTGTTTTCTGTCAGTGCATAGTTGTTCGAAGTCAGTCAGTTGTCTGTGAATGTGGTCCTTGCCTTGAAGGTTTGTGCAGTATGTTTTCACCTGATGGTAATGGTACATGTCAAGTGGGGTCGGTCGCTGAGTCGATATGACTTCAGGTAGTGGTTTAAGGGCTCTGTCGGCAATCCATTGATGCAGGTAGAGCCAATCCGTCTGGTGGAAATTCCGCAATGCCGCGGGGGTGAGACCACCCTCGAGATTCGGGTTATGTGTGATCGGGGTGAGCGGTTTAGGTGACGTGGTGAGCCAGCACGCGAAGCGAAGTGAGCACCACACCCTAAGGGTAGCGTCAATAAGGGGATTTTGGAGTCGGAGCTCCGAGTAGGTGAAGGAGCCAAGCCAAAGTCTGGCACGGATCGTACCGCGTGACTGCTGGACCTCCATGGACACCCATCGTCTGGCACCTGTGCGTGTGTGCCAGTCCACCACCCTTTGCAGATGCGTGGCCTGGTAGTATTGTTGCACGGAGGGTAATCCGGCACCCCCCGCCGTCTTTGGGCGTTCCAGGGTGGTCCTGCGTATGCGGGAAGCGGAGCGGTTCCATACAAAGCTACGGATGTCTCTTGTCAGGGTACAGAAAAATGATTGCGGGATCGTAACGGGCATATATATACAGTTATATATGCAAGAATAACGAGCCCATTGCATGAGTCTCCCGGGTGAGCATATGGTAAAGGGCAATGAGGGAAGCCGACAGTTTAAGTACAATATAATACTACCTATACCAGGCAGTGTGTCTCACCACCTACATTGATCGCGTAACCTACGCTGGGTGCATAGCAGGGACTAGGGTATTGGGCGCAGCGTGCGGGTCATCAGGGGGTTCCTTCGGTGTGCAGCAGAGGGGCAGGTCGACATGTGAAATACAAAGCAATACACTATAAAACATATGAGTAAGTAAAGTGGCACGCTGCTTACATTGACTCATGGACCTGCGCCAGGAGCGGCGGCGTGGCACAGTTTAGACGTGCCGGCAATTTGTAATGGACAAAAGGATACAGGCAATAAACATTATATGGGGGGTCAGACCCCGATACCCTGACCTGTGTGTATGCCATCCTACTAGGCAGGGGTATGACCATGTGTCAGCACTACGTCAGGGTGAGCAGCCCAAGCCCACCTCCCAAACAGTTCATCGCATCGTAGCCCACCCGGCATGGTCCGTGGCCCCCAAACAACCCACCCAAGGTGCAACTCCAAGTCTCGAGTCCTGTTACGGACCTGTGATATCGTCCCACTAACCTGCGGCCCAACTTCACAGTGTCCACCCTGCTCAAGATGGGGTCGTCAGGCGTCGAAGTCAGGGGGTCAAGCAAGGTCCCATTATGAGGGCTGGTTAGCTTAAGGTACGGTCCATGGTACCTGGCAGGGGAGGTCGGCTGCGATATCTCCGGGCTTTACTCCTCTGGGCCGACGGGGCCTCCTCGACGTTGCGGAGGAGGGGTAGCATGCCCGCTCAGCAGATTCTCGGCCGCTGGGTGGGGTCCAGTGGGGCGTGCGGGCGGATTTTCAAGAATCCAGTTAGGAACGTGGACATGCGGCAATCCAGCGGACTGCAGGAATTGGGCGACTCGTATGTTGTTGCGGCGGCCTCTGTTGTCCAGGTCTTCGACTTGTCTACGCATCTCAAGGAGTATATTCCCCTGCCGTGCTGTAGCTAGGTCTGTGGCTTGCTGGTGGTGCGTGGTTTGGAGGCGGTTCACTTCCAGGTCGTCCACCCTCTGCTCCAGGGCCGTTAGGTCCCTGCGCACCGCGGCTATTTCCTCCCGAATGACGGTACATAGTTCTGCAACCAGGGCCGTCTTGTCACCTCGTGTGAGCATGTTGGCTGAGATAGCTGCCAGGTCCAGCGACATTTGGGTCAGTGCAGCTGCTCCGGGTGTGTCGCTTGCGGAGCCTGCTATGCTGCTGGCGCTCGGGGAGGGGGGCGCCATCTTGTCTGCGCCTCGTGTGTCTCTGAGGTGCTGAGGTGTGGATAGAAATTCGTCCATGGGACCGGGTTTAAGGTTGGTGTGGGGTGTGGGAGGGTGTCTCGGGGTAATTGTCCGTTTAGTTTTCCCCATGTGGACCGCGGGATTCGCTCAGGATCTGGGCTTAAGCGGATCGGGGCCTGGGAGCAAGTGCAGCGTGCGACTTACTCCATGTGCGGTCAAGCCACGCCCCCACATTAATTTCTATCCATCAGACTCATATAGCGTGAGGAAGTCCAGCGTCTTTTTAAAGCACGAAAAGTCCCTCTAGTGGCTGTCTATTAGACAGCCACTAGAGGAGGACTTAACCCTGCAAGATAATTATTGCAGTTTATGAAAACTGCAATAATTACACTTGCAGGGTTAAGGGTAGTGGGAGTTGGCACCCAGACCACTCCAATGAGCAGAATGGTCTGGGTGCCTGGAGTATCCCTTTAATGAGAACGATCCTCTTCTGACATTATGGACAGCGATGTGAATGTACTTTACAGGAATCCCTGTACCTGTTCAATCCTACATACCATACTGTGGGACAGGAGATCTCCTGTGAGTTTCCTCATGCCAGGGAGAGTGAACTCTTTCTATATTGCTCCATTTGCTGGTTTAGTGTAATAGGATTTCACGTTGCCTACTTGTTGGTTTGCACTAATGGATCTATAGAAACTGTTTGAGAAAATAAAAAATGATCTCTCCAAATGGTAGTGCCATGTCCGTGATCCTAATATGTTCTTCATTAACCAGTTATTATGCACAGTTAACAATTTGGGGGTACGGTGCGTCTTTAGTAACAATTGTCCCATTGACCTTTGCCCAGCTGGCTTGTCCCCTAAGCCAATAATTGACAGTGAACCTGTGTGTTCTAAACCCATATCGGAGCATCTCTAATTATAAGAACACTCCAAGCACTAAAACTTTGCTCCCAGTGTAAGTAGTCAAACCATTTCTGGATGACAATCTAGCTGGGGTCCACTGAGCTA
The DNA here is from genome assembly GCF_036172605.1 of Pelobates fuscus. Taxonomy (NCBI): domain Eukaryota; kingdom Metazoa; phylum Chordata; class Amphibia; order Anura; family Pelobatidae; genus Pelobates; species Pelobates fuscus. The sequence goes on from NC_086322.1 coordinate 208,921,273, forward strand.
GCCCAACAGTGCAGGGCTAGACTCACTGGCTGGAAACTGTGATGGTGCATGGCAAATCCCAGGTAAATTGTAATTTTGTAATTATATATTTTTTATTCAACATTTTTATGTCACAAATTTTAAGTTTCTGGGTTGGGCAGGGAAGTTTTCTGTTTCCCTATGTTACTCAGGGCCGCCATCAGGGGGTGACAACCGTGACGGTTGTCATGGGCCCGGCGGCCCTGGGGGGCCCGGACTGGGGGGCCCGGCGGTCCTGGGGGGCCCAGTTGTCACGGGCCCGGCGGTCCTGGGGGGCCCTGGGGTCGCTATATATATGTGCAGCCGCGGGCCCCCCCCCGGCTCCCTATACTTGCAGAGGGGGCCCAGCGGACTGCAGCTGTACTTTACAGCATTTCCCTCGCTCTAACTCCCGCGAGACGTGCGGCCGTTAGAGCGTTGCCATGGCAACGCTCCGCGCGGCGCGCACACCACATCTCACGGGAGTGAGAGCAGGAAATGCTGTAAAGTACAGCTGCAGTCCGCTGGGCCCCCTCTGCAAGTATAGGGAGCCGGGGGGCCCTACAATGGCACCGGACCACCAGGGATCAAAGGATCTTCCCCCCTCCCTGAACCAGGTAAGAAACAGGGAGGGGGGGAATAACAAAAATACATTTACATTACTAGTACTACATTTACATGCATACACTACTAAACACATACACACACTGCATTCATTACACACACACTGCATCCACTGCACTAACACACACACACTGCATCCACTGCACTAACACACACACTGCATCCACTGCACTAACACACACACTGCATTCACTACACTGACACACACTGCACTAACACACACACACTGCATTCATTACACTCACACACACTGCATCCACTGCACTAACACACACACACACTGCATCCACTGCACTAACACACACACTGCATCCACTGCACTAACACACACACTGCATTCACTACACTGACACACACTCTGCATTCACTGCACTGACACACACCCTGCATTCACTGCACTAACACACACTGCATTCATTACACTGACACACACTGCATTCATTACACTGACACACACTGCACTAACACACACACACACACACTGCATCCACTGCACTAACACACACACTGCATTCACTACACTGACACACACTCTGCATTCACTACACTGACACACACTGCACTAACACACACACACACTGCATCCACTGCACTAACACACACACTGCATTCACTACACTGACACACACTCTGCATTCACTGCACTAACACACACTGCATTCATTACACTGACACACACTGCATTCACTACACTGACACACACTGCACTAACACACACACACACACTGCATCCACTGCACTAACACACACACTGCATCCACTGCACTAACACACACTCTGCATTCACTACACTGACACACACTGCACTAACACACACACACACACTGCATCCACTGCACTAACACACACACTGCATTCACTACACTGACACACACTCTGCATTCACTACCCTGACACACACTGCCCTAACACACACACACACTGCATCCACTGCACTAACACACACACTGCATCCACTGCACTAACACACACTCTGCATTCACTACACTGACACACACTGCACTAACACACACACACTGCATCCACTGCACTAACACACACACGGCATTCACTACACTGACACACACTCTGCATTCACTGCACTGACACACACTCTGCACTCACAGCACTAACACACACTGCATTCATTACACTGACACACTCTGCATTCATTACACTGACACACACTCTGCATTCACTACACTGACACACTCTGCATTCATTACACTGACACACACTCTGCATTCACTACACTGACACACACTGCACTAACACATACACACTGCATCCACTGCACTAACATACACACTGCATTCACTACACTGACACACACTCTGCATTCACTACACTGACACACACACTGCATTCACTACACTGACACACACTGCATTCACTACACTGACACACACACACTGCATTCACTACACTGACACACACTCTGCATTCACTGCACTAACACACACTGCATTCATTACACTGACACACTCTGCATTCACTACACTGACACACACACTGCATTCACTGCACTGACACTCACTGCACTAACACACACACTGCATTCATTGCACTAACACACACACTGCATTCACTACACTGACACACACACACTGCATTCACTGCACTAACACTCACTGCACTAACACACACACTGCATTCACTGCACTAACACACACACTGCATCCACTGCACTAACATACACACTGCATTCACTACACTGACACACACTCTGCATTCACTACACTGACACACACACTGCATTCACTACACTGACACACACTGCATTCACTACACTGACCCACACACACTGCATTCACTGCACTAACACACACTGCATTCATTACACTGACACACTCTGCATTCATTACACTGACACACACTCTGCATTCACTACACTGACACACACTGCACTAACACATACACACTGCATCCACTGCACTAACATACACACTGCATTCACTACACTGACACACACTCTGCATTCACTACACTGACACACACACTGCATTCACTACACTGACACACACTGCATTCACTACACTGACACACACACACTGCATTCACTACACTGACACACACTCTGCATTCACTGCACTAACACACACTGCATTCATTACACTGACACACTCTGCATTCACTACACTGACACACACACTGCATTCACTGCACTGACACTCACTGCACTAACACACACACTGCATTCATTGCACTAACACACACACTGCATTCACTACACTGACACACACACACTGCATTCACTGCACTAACACTCACTGCACTAACACACACACTGCATTCACTGCACTAACACACACACTGCATCCACTGCACTAACATACACACTGCATTCACTACACTGACACACACTCTGCATTCACTACACTGACACACACACTGCATTCACTACACTGACACACACTGCATTCACTACACTGACCCACACACACTGCATTCACTGCACTAACACACACTGCATTCATTACACTGACACACTCTGCATTCACTACACTGACACACACACTGCATTCACTGCACTGACACTCACTGCACTAACACACACACTGCATTCATTGCACTAACACACACACTGCATTCACTACACTGACACACACACACTGCATTCACTGCACTAACACTCACTGCACTAACACACACACTGCATTCACTGCACTAACACACACACTGCATCCACTGCACTAACACACACTCTTCATCCACTACACTAACACACATACTGCATTCATTGGAGTAGGGGGGGGGGGGAAAGGCAGGCCGGGCAGGGAGAGAGGGGCCCAGACCTTGTGCTTTGTCAGGGGCCCCAAAATTTCTGGTGCTGGCCCTGATGTTACTAATAATCTGTCTGAACTCTGCTGCTCCTCCCAGTAGTTATGAGAGTGATCACTGTACCTCCCAGTCCCTCCTGTTTACCTACTCCTACTATGAATTCCAGCACTAGATTATAAATGCTGTGAGACCCGCCTAACACATCATAAAATACAGAGACAGCTCCACAATCCCAACACAGTTTAACGCTTAATGCTCACTTCCCAGCTGCCCCATGGCTGGGATTGTCTGGCTGCTTCTCCTTGGCTTCTCTTCTCTTCCTACTCTTTCAGGAGCAGAAGACTTTGTGCCACCTCAATATAATATCAGCCTGGACCTACCACCTGACCAACGCTGGGAGCCAGTGCTCAAGCAATACGACTCCACTTACCTAAGGGACACCCTAGAGTATCTACTAAAGTAAGTGACTAACCATTAAACACAAACACATTCAGATTCATGGCAGTGTGCATTTTACTCTTACCAGGGGTTAATTACTTATAAAGTGTGGGGCTAACGGTATATACCATTACTAAAATAAGCAAAGGGTCTTTTTACCTTTTAATACAAATTTTGACACATAGGATTAGACTGTATAGGTTAATTTGGTGCTTTCCGTACTGTCTGCACTTGGTGATTGCTGATTCTTTACTGCTTCTATCTGTATGTTTGTCTGCACATCATCTGGTGGTGACCAAACAGCATAGTTGTGGGACTTTATTCTGAACTGTTATTTTAGTTGTTACCACACCATCGTGTGGCTAAGTATCATTACTACAAGACTTTGTATGAACTTTTTATTTTGTAACTAGAAGCATCTGTTGAAATGTTTACAGCTTCTATCTGCAAATTACGTTCCACGCTATTATTCTTATCAAGTCTGCTGACATATATGACAATTATTTACATAGTGCCAACATATTCTGCAGCGCTGTACAATAGGAAGCAAGATAAAACATTTAACTCTAACAAAACCTGTATAACATACAGGGACAGTAGGTGAAGAGGGCCCTGCCTAAACAAGCTTACAATCTAACAGTATGTGTTTTTCCAGACTTGAAAAATAAAGGGAAGAATTGGAAGGTAGGATACACACAACTTAAGATATGATACCTTTATTTGGGTAATTAATAAAAAACAAAAAAAAAAAGTGAAAATAGGGAATTTCCCAAACTATGCATCAGACGTAGATATCCGTGACCTCACTCAGAGCTGGATTAAGAGTGCCACATTGGGGCCCCTTTATAAAGCCCTGGGTTATGTTACTGTGTTGTGTGAGAAGGCTGAAGGTTGCATGGAGGGAGGACTGGATATTTCTGTATTAGGATTATGCACCCTTTTTATGTGCCTGAGAGTGTGTGCATTTATGACTGAGTGTGTCTGTGTCTATGGCATATATATAGAATTAGAACACAACACTAACATGAATGCTGACTTTAAAAACAAATACGCCAGCCTAGCAATCTTCAATAAGTCTTCTGTGGGTCCCAGAAAGTAACATCTGTAACAAATCAGAAGAGGATAAGGGAGACATAAATTACTGATAGAGTAATATATTTAAAACTAAATTACAGGTATTAATGAATAAATAATACATTTTATTTTCACTATAAATATACTACTCTATGAGCAACTGTATGTCTAGTCTACCCACTTCAGGTTTTTTTTAAAGTGTTATTTGTTGTGATCCACTGGGACCTATGCAGAAAGAGATCCCAGCAATAAAACACTGTACTCAGGTGATGAGGTCCATTCCATCTCCCTTTCAAGGTAAGAATAGAGAGATTGGGTGGACCTAACCATATAAAAAAATACAAATTAACTGTGTGTAAGTATGAATGTGTATGTGTATGAGTATGAGTCGGTGTGTGTATATGTGTCTTTGTGTAAGTAGTTCTGTAAATGTAAAAAGGGGGTATAGGCTCAGCGCTAGGTGGTCTAAAGGAGAAGAGAAAAGAGAGAAGCTGCAACCTATGGGTATGAGGTTCCCTCTAAAGTCCTCAATAAAGAATGTGGAAAAAACAAAATAATAGGTCGCGCTGTACAGAAATAATACAATTTAAAGGTAAAATGAGAAATATAAAATAGATAGAAATTTTACTCACATATAGATATACACTAAAATAAATATAAGAAAAAACGTAATAGTCCCAATATGTGGTGGATCCAATAGGCTGATGGAAACTTGATACTGTAGTCAAGATAGAACGCTGGGTCTTCTATGGTATAGGCAATCTTGGTTCAATGATGGGCATGCAAAATAGAAAGACAGGGAGACTCCAATAGTGCAGACTGTATTGGCATAAGAAAAATAAACTGAAATAGGTGTAGGGGAGGTATTTCACTCACCTATGCAAGAGCATGTACTTGCTCAAGTGTAATCAGCATTCAGTGGCGTTTATCCCCCACTGGCGGGACATAGATGCGGGTAATTCCTCGAAGTAAAAAAATATAGAATATAGTGCTCACTGGCTAATGATTGTGTGAGTCAGAGTAACCTGTCAGTCCCATAAACAGCCAGGCGAAGAGGATCCTCCTCTTCATTGAACCAAGATTGCCTATACCATAGAAGACCCAGCGTTCTATCTTGACTACAGTATCAAGTTTCCATCAGCCTATTGGATCCACCACATATTGGGACTATTACGTTTTTTCTTATATTTATTTTAGTGTATATCTATATGTGAGTAAAATTTCTATCTATTTTATATTTCTCATTTTACCTTTAAATTGTATTATTTCTGTACAGCGCGACCTATTATTTTGTTTTTTCCAAGTTCTGTAAATGTGTATATAAATATGTGATTACCCTATGCTAATCTCTCTCTATTTCATGCTATCATCTTTTAAGTAAATCCATACCCCCAGGGCCGTGTATAATATGAATAGGACCCTGGGCAAAACATTTTCTTAGGCCCCCTAGGCCCTGCCCCTTCCACCCTCTCCCCCAATTACGCCCAACCCCCAATCACACTGACAGACCTACTGACACATACACACACACAGACAGATATATTAAAACATGTGCAGATACATACTGACACACACATACACTGACACACAAATATATACTGGCAGACATATTGACACACATTTAGACATACTGACACACACACATACATACATACATACACACAGAGACACATACACTGACAGATATACTGAAACACACACACAGAGACATGCTGACACACACAGACATGCTGACACACACAGACAAGCTGACACACACAGGCATACTAACATACACACAGACAGGCATACTGACATACACACACAAACATACTGACACACACAAACATACTGACACACACAAACACGCACACAGACATACTGACATACACACAAACACAGATATACTGACACACACACACGCAGACATACTGACACACACACACGCAGACATACTGACATACATACTGACATACACGCACAAACATACTGACACATACACACACAGACATACTGACATGCACACACACATACACACATACACAGACATACACACACACACACAGACATACTGACATACATACAGACATACTGACAAACACACAAACACACGCACACACATACACAGACATACTGACATACACCGACATACACACAGACATACTGACATACACACAGACATACACACACACAGAGACATACTGACATACACACACACAGACATACTGACATACATTTAGCCACCCTCCAGGTTCTTACCTTTTTATGGAGGGTGGTTTCCCTGGGATCCAGTGGCAGGATGAGGCAGATGGGAGTTCTCCTCAGGAACTCCCCTCCTCCTGCCTTTCTCCTCCCGTGCGGCTGTTATCTCCGCTGGGAGGAAGTGATACGCGGCACTCAGTTCCTCCCAGCCGGTACAGGAAGGGGCCTGGTCACGCTGTTTAAGCGTCACAGCGCCCGACCGGGCCCCTGCTCACACATGTTTACCGGGTGGCTCTTAGTGCATGGGCCACCCGGGGGACCTCCTTAGTTGGCGGGCCGGTGCGGCTCTGTACAGCCGCACCGCTGGGTACATGGGGGCTGCTCAAATCGCGGGGCCCACGGGGCAGCTGCTCTGGGGCCCCCCAGGAGCAACTGGGCCCGGGGCAGCTGCCCCGTTTGCCCCGCACTAAAGATGGCCCTGCATACACCCTAACAGCAATGTCCAGTGAAGCAGAAAGTCAATGGGCAGGGTAAAAGGGTGTGCCACTGTCGCAAATCACGCAATCAGAACTGCCGAAAGGGGTGAACATGCCTAAATTATTGGAAGGCCAGCCTGGCATGAATGCATGTCAGGCTGCCAAGCTTAGGGCATACTATGCAGACCGCACCCCGAGCTTGACATAAATGCGTCAAATGATGCGCCTACTCCACACTTTCTAAGGACTGTCCCCTAGCACTCACATGTCCACGTGTCCCCTTACCTTCTTACTAGCAGGCAGAAGCTTCTGGTATATAGTCTGGGACAGAGAAAAGGTGTATGTAGTGTAGAAGAAAGGGGACATGCCACAGTGTTAGAGAGACCAAAGTCAGCATTACCTTAACTAATTTCATTGTTAGCCAGTCCACACAGGTTTTGTTCCCATACATCCCTCTTAAGCTTCTATACTAGGGTAAGGGTAGCCACATTTCATGGAAAAAAATACTGGCCTTAATTATTTGCATAATTAATTATGTATGCGTGCCATCACATGATGTAAATCTTAAGGAGTGACAAGAGAAAATAATGTGAAATCACCAAAAAACTACTTACAGTTTAATTCTGCTGTATAGATGGATTGCTCCCAGTGTCTGTGTCCCTATGTATCACAGTGTCTCAGTGCCTACATGTCGACCAGTGTCTCAGTGTCCCCATTTCTCACAGTGTCCCCTAGTGTCTGTGTCCCCAGGTCTCCCAGTGTTCCTATGTATCAGTGTCCCTATGTATCACAGTGTGTCAGTGTCCCCTCATGTTTCCATGTTGCCCAATGTCTCCTTGTCTCTCAGTGTCCCCTAGTCTCTGGGTCCCCATGTCTCCCAGTGTCCACTGGTATTTGGGTCCCTGTGTCTCCCAGTGTCCCCATGTCACTAGGATACACTGAGAGACATGAGGACACTGTGAGACTTGGGGACACTGGGAGACATGGGGACAGTGAGACACAAAGGGACACTGGGTGACATAGGGACACTGAGATACTTGGGGACACTTGTGGATATAGACATAGGGACACTGGGAAACATGGGGACACAGACATTTGGGGACACTAAGACATTTGGGGACACTAAGACACTTGGGGACACTGGGAGACATGGGAACACTAAGCAACATGGGGCACAGGGAGACCTGGGGACACAGACACTTAGGGACACTGAGAGACATGGGGGCACTTGTGGGTACAGATGGGGACACTGGGAGACATGGTGACAGAGACACTGGGTGAATAGGGGACACTAGGAGACTTGGGGACACAGACATGGGGACACTCAGAGACCAGGGGACACTAGGAGACATGGGGACACTGAGACATTTTGTGACACTGGGAGACATGGGGACACTGAGACATTTGGGGACACTGAAAGACATGGGGGCACTTGTGGATACAGATGGGGACACTGGGAGACATGGGGACACATACACTGGGTGAATAGGGGACACTAGGAGACATTGGGACACAGACATTTGGGGACACAGACATTTGGGGACACTGAGAGACTAGGGGACACTAGGAGACATGGGGACACTGAGACATTTTGGGACACTGGGATACATGGGGACACTGAGACATTTCGGGACACTGGGAGACATGGGGACACTGAGACATTTGGGTACACTGGGAGAGACTAGGGACACAGACATGGGGACACTGGGAGACTAGGGGACACTGGATGAGAGACATGGGGACACTGGCTGGGAGACATGGGGATACTGGGAGACATGGGGAAATGGTGTCCCTAGTGTCTCAATGTCCTCAGGTATCTCAGTGTCTCTAAGAGTCCCCTCGTGTCCCAGTGTCCCCATGTCTCGGTCACCATGCCTCCTAGTGTCTGTGTTCCCATGTCACTAGGATACTAGGGGACAGAGAGACATTGGGACACAAGGGAACACTGGGAGACCTGGGGACACTGAGACACTTGGTCACTGGGAGATATGGGGGCACTTGTGGATACAGACATGGGGATACTGACACTAGGGACACTGAGAGACATGGGGACACAGACAATAGGAGACTAGCGGACACTGGGAGACAAGGGGACACTAAGACATTAGAAGACACTGAGGGACATGGGGACACAGACACTGGGAGACATGGGGTCACTGGGAGACATGTGGACACTGGCTGAGAGACATGGGGACACTGAGAGACTAGGGGACACTGTGTCCCTAGTGTCCCCCAGCACCCCCAAGTCTCCCAGCATCCCCAAGTCTCCCAGCATCCCTAAGTCTCTCAGCATCCCCAAGTCTCAGTGTCCTCATGTCTCCCAGTGTCCCCAAGTGTCTCAGTGTCCCCAAGTCTCCCAGTGTCCCTTAGTGTCTCCCAGTATCCCCTAATGTCTCTGTGTCCCTATATCTCCCTGCAGCCTTTCCCCCCATCCTTCACTTATCTAAACTGTAGGCTGCCTCTGCAGGCTAGGTGCTGCTGTCTGGACTCTGTCCTGTGTAGCTGCTCCCCTGTGGATCAGTGAGTAAAGAGAGGCAGGTATATGCCGTAACTTACTATCTCTGCCTCTCTTCACACACAGCAACCCCTACTAGTGAGAAAATAAAACTACAGTTCAGGGTGCCGTAATACACTTCTGCCCCAGGTGCCATATAACTTAGGTGCACCCCTGCCCACAAACCTGGTGAAATCCATGTATTCTCTTTCTCTGCTCTGTTCCTGCAGAACATTTTTTACAATTTCAGGAAACTTAGTAGCACCTGGGTGTTTTTTTACAGCCCACACCAATTCATTCTTTTTTTTTTCTGTGATTCATCCTGGTTCTTCCCAACCCCATTTTATGTTCTTGTGTTCATATTAAACACATACATACTGCAGTGTACATTTCTAAATAAAAAAAAAAGTCCAACTCCAATGCATATTGTTCCAGTGTTTCTCGTATGTGTTATTACAACCATTGCCATTTATTGATGGGTGTTTTTTTTAATTTACTGAATTATAGGCTCCATTGGCACAGTAATGTATTTATGGATGCTTTACTTTTTCCAGGAATTTTATTCCTAATTGGATTCGTCTATTTGCCAGTCCACTTGGAGAGTTTCATTTAACCTTTTTTGTTACGGAGCCCTATGCTTCAGAGCTCAGGAGTATATCAAGAATCCTGGACATAAGTGTTGGAGACGTGTTTCTTATAAATCTGTTCTATGAACTGACTGTGTAAGTACCAACTTTTAAAGTTTTTATGTGTTTATTTTTAATGTCTGAAAATGTAGAATGTTTTGATACCAATGTACATTGTGGCAGGCTTATGCAATGTATGATTATATAGTGTAACTAAACCCCCATTATTATTTTTTGCCTAGGTGAGGTGTTTTTAAATAAAACTACCAGTATTACAATCTTTGAGACTTGAAATAGCTGTTTATTGAATGAGCGAGTGTGCTGGCTTGTGCATTTTGTATGTTACAGCCCAGTGTATGTGACATAAGACGTTGGCATTCCGGCCCTGAATACTTCTGCTGCTAGATGTAGGCATAACTTGGTACAATAGAAAGAACAAAAATGTATAATTCAGTGCTTATAAAATTGCAGTCCAATGGCAACTCAATCACCAAATACAGAGTTCTCTTTTCCAGTAAAAGCTGGATAAAACGAGGGGTAGGTACAGCGCCTAAATAGTTCTTATTTGAATACATGCAAAGACAAGGAAGAAAAGAACAGAAAAAAACAAATAGTGTAGTATATTAAAACTGTTGTTGGTATAAATAAGATACAAATGAGCACTCACACTTTTACAGAGCTTCAATGCAGCTCCAACTTATGCACCAGGGTGGAATGATCCCCGTCTAAGGGGATCATTCCGCCCAGGCACATAAGTTGCAGATTCTTCACGTGGTCGTTGTTGTAGAAGGCATCCTCATAAAAATAAAACGATACAAATTGTAGTATAGTGTAATATATTGAGCTTTGAAGCAGGGGTAGGTATAAATATAAAATGTGCACTCACATGTAGTGGAGCTTTAAAATTGGCTCCAAAAATAGTGTGTTAAGTGGTATAATCAGTATCTCTCTGTGGGTCTGTATAAAATAGAAACAAAATAAAAACCACAGTGCACCATTATTATGGAGTGCAAGACATAATAAAAGGAAAAAAAAACTACTCACATGCTTTAGAGCAAAGTACTGTTTGCTCAATCCAATACACTTAGGTGGTATTATCCCCACCAAGGATATGTAGCCCAAGGATCCAGCAGCAGCAGCAGAAACAGGTCCAATAAAAAAATATTTGTTATATAAAAAAAATAATAAAAACAGTAGCAAAGTAAAAAAAAAATAGATAAAACAGTCAAAAGTAGACAAAAGTTTTACCTAAACATAGGCTTCCTCAAAAGTGCTTCCCCTTCTGTAAACTCAGCTTCTTTGGCTTCCAATATATTTTCTATGCATATTACATTTAAATCTATCTGTCCTCTCCTGATCTCTTGCCATCCCTCTTGACTCGTGTCTCTGACTGCCTCTCTGCTATTTTTAACTGGATGGCTGTTCACTTCCTTAATCTTAACCTGTCTAAAACAGAACTTCTTGTCTTTCCTCCATCAAGTTTTGCTACTCTCGTGTCTGTCTCCCTTCAAGTTAATGGCACTACCATCAGCTCTACCTTGCATGATTCCTGCCCAGTGGTTCTCTTTGACTCCAACCTCTCCTTCACCCCTCATGTCCAGTTATTGTCAGAATTATAGTTGATCCAGCACACAATAGAATGGCCTGGCTTAAGATACCGCAGAATATTCAAAATACTTGACGAGGTCAGGGACACAGAATGAGACACAACGATGAGGAAAGCCAGAAGTCAAGGATACCAGAAATCAGGGAAGTCAAAACGAAGCCAAAGTCAAATAACAAAAAAACGCAATCAGGAGCACACTCTCAGATAACCAGCTAGTGGAAACCACGACAGGGCACTAACAAAAAGGTAATTTGAGTTTAAATAACCCTTCTTAGGCTGTAATTGACTGTCTCTAACCTCTGACCCCAAAACATGCGTGCGCGTCTATGACGTGAGGCCGCACGCACGTCGGCGCCATCTTTGATGTGGGCATAGGTAAGTTTCTTATAAAAAATCCAATCGCAGTGGCCGGCGTTCCTACGAATGTCGCACCCGCAAGGGACTGGAATGGAGGGAGACTGGGTAGCTGCTCGCCGAGCCCAAGGTAAGTTTGAAACATCTCTGACGGCAGAGATGCCGGGAGTCGTGCCAGTTATGTCCAAATCCTGCTGCTTCCATCTCAAAAAATATAGTGTGCATCCACCCCTATTTGATGAGTCAGCTAAGGTGTTGGTCCATGCTGCTATCTTCTCTTGCCTTCACTACTGCAATCCACTCTCGGTGATCTTACGTGTTCCCAACTTGTCCGGTTGTAGTCTATATTGAATGTGGCTGTGAAGCTCATCATCCCGCATCCTTTCTCTTCTGTCAGTCTCTACATTTGCTTTCCGTCATATCTAGGGCTCAATTTAAAATTTGTGTAAAATTCTGGTGCTTGCTTACAAATCTCTACATAATGATTCTACCTACCTATCCTCTATCATACACCAATATGTCCTGTTCAGGCCCCAACGCTTAGCCGAAAGGCTTGTAGGGATAAATGTGGGACAAAATATTAAAATACTATTTTGTGGAAATACGAAATTATGAAAAAAATATATAGTTTTATTGATATTCATATATATAGTAATTATATGATCACGCCCACAGTTTTAATTTAAAGAGATACCTACTATTTTAATTCTTGTAGTTTAACTTAATTTTATAATTTAAAGGGACACTATATGTAACAAAATACCTCATTGCTTGTAGTAGTTATGGTGATTTTTCTCACAGTGGTTATGGTGTGGATCACGGTACTAGCATTGTATTCCAACCAAGAACATGCTCCTAGACTTTGGTTACCCTGGGACTATGGCCCCTGGAGTGAATTACCTGTTAAAAACTCAATTTCTGCGGAGAAAGGGATTAGGGCGTCCAGAGCGGTCTGAGCATTCGCTAAACTTTCCGCTCAAAAGTATAATTGCTGATTAAGCTGACTAGTTGACTGACTATCTGACCCCGCTATTCTTGGGTCCAGCTATTCTTGGATCAGACAAGAAATCAAGTGAGGAACCTAATTGAGCGGTTTAATTAATGATTTGACTTATAGAACGCTAAAGATGAGGTGCATGAGCTTGGTAAGTCTGAGACTCGTTTTTTTTTTTTTTTAATTTTTTTTTTTTTTTTTTGAGGCAAAAAATGGATCATTACAGAAAGTAAAACAAGGGGTTAATGCATTAAAAATACACGTTATGCATAACTGGTTTATACAAGGGTTGCATGTACTCCCGAGAATAACGGCCTCTTTTTTTTTTCTTGTTAAATGAAAGTTTCAACAGTATTTGTAGTGGTTAAGAAACATGCTATAACATAAAGTGGTCAAGCTAGGTAGTCGTGGTAGTTAACATTAATTAGTGTACATGTTAACACGCTAAACTAGGTATGTACACGATATAAGTTTTTTCCTGTGAAGGTGTTTAGCACTGCGTTAGGAGAGATCAGAGGAGAGACAAAAAGGTAAAACAACCGGCATTTACATCACAGCAATAGAAATGTTGCATGGTGGGTTGTGTAGCCATGGAGTTGTGGTTCAGTTGGTGTCATATATGTGGATATGTGCACTGTGGTACTAAAAATTCTGGGTGTAGCTTCTCTAGGTCTGGCTTGTTGGACTTGCTTACTAGTGCAACATGTATTCTAGTGTGATCTTTAACGCTCTGTTACATATCTATGCATAGGAACATTGCTAATCTGGGTGTAAGTTATAATAGGAAAGCTAGGAATACATCAGTTATAGGCATATATGAATTTGAGGTACATATTAATTATAGGCTTATTGTAAATATAGGCACACATCTCGCTGGGAGGTTTTCCAGGCATCTTGGTTTAAAATTGCGCAGAATGTCTCTGTTCCCTGCATGCGTGGCGAACGATTGCACCCGGCGGCGTTCAACCAACCCCACTTGCGAGCCATGCTGGGGGTATTTCCTCTTGTCTTCTGTCTCCTAGGTTGTGGCTCAGTTTATGATAGTGTCCCCATGGGTATCTAGGGTGACTGGTGTGGTGGCATCTGGGCCGCCCAAAGCCTCCAGCCCGGGTTTGGCTTGTCATGTGATGGTGGTCTCGCCGTTCCGTTCGGGTGTTCCCGCTGCGGCTCGACTTCCCGGCTCTCTGGCTCTGGGCCTTAGCGAGAGCCCTCGCCTTGTGTCCATGGAGCCTCTCAGACACTGTGGTTGGCTCGGGGGCCTGCGGGTTCTCCCTGTCCTGGGTGTCCCCACGGGTATATGGACGGCATGGGGTAAACCCCTGGTGGGCTCCCGGCCCAGAAGGATGTCGGGCAGTCGGGACAGCAGCTTTGTATGCCCCTTTGACGGGAGATGCTGGTTTGGCTTTTGATTTAGGTTTACAGGTTACCTTCTGCTCTTGCATTGGTAGGCCCATGCAGTTCTGTTTGAGTTGTGGCTCGGCGGCCCTCATGGTGGCGCCAAGTTTGTTGCTTTTATGACTCTCGCTTATCTGTGGTGAGGCTGTCAGTTCCAGCTTGGCCTCCAGCTTGCGCCAGAAATTGTCAAAGATTGCTTCTAGTCTTTGCCGGGTTCCATGCTGTGGGTCTGTAGGTTTGGGGGAACGCTTGGCATCCGCCATGTTGGGTGCAGCGTTGTGTTGCATACTTCCCCGTGCATTTCCCCTCCGCTCTCGCTCCGGTCTCAATTTGTCTCTCACGTGTGGACTGCGATCACCCCCGACGGTCCAGGGGGGGAGTAACGGGGTTCCTGCTTGCGCTGTGTCAGCATCTCGTGGCACCGGACCGGGGGATCGGCCGCCTCTCCCGCTCTACGGTCGCCAAGCCTCATGGCGCAAGTCGGTCTGCCAGCCGGCCCCGAGTGCACGCAGGCTGCAAGGTCGGCTTAGTGCCCTTTCGTGGGTCAGATGAGACTATTTGGGTTGCCATTTGTCAAGCTTTTAGGGCTGAAAAGTCGTTTTTTGCCCTATTTTCTGAGGAGCTCTGCAGTGGCACGTCTGTCTTCCATGCTGGTCAGGCCCTGCCCCAAGTCCGAGACTCTTAAAGCCTGCTGGCGGGTAAACTTTAAACTACCTTAAATTATCGAGCTATGATGAGGCTGAGCGTCTGGGCTTTTTGAATCATCTGCGGCTATTTACTGCTATCTACTGCTACGGCTGTTGCTACTGCTACGCTGGCTGGCTGTTATTTCTTACCTGTTACTCGTAGCCTGCTGCATTACCTGCATTACCTGCATTACGTGCATTACCTGCTCTCTCCTCTGCTACTATTTGCTGTTTGTTGCCATTGGACTATTTGATTATTGATAAGAACTGTGCGGGCATACGTGAATTATATATCAGCTAATCTCCCGTCATCTGCAACTGGCTAATTGTCATTGTTGCCTGTCACTTTACCTTTTATTGGCATCGATTACCGGATACCGGTTGTATATCTGCTACTTACTTGCTACTTACCTGCTACCTACCTGCTTATTTGCTATTGACTTACCTGCTTATTTGCTATTGATTGCATATCTAGCGATTATCTACTGCCTATTTAATTTTTTTTATATATATGTATATATATTTTTTTGAAGTGTGATATCTATCGTCCTTTATATCCAATTTGCGGTTTGTTGCTGGATGTTCGGATTAATTAATTTTTATTTTTTTGGAAGCTACACGTGGAGGATATTGGTGTTTCCTTTTGTAACACAGATTGATACAACTGATAAAGGGATACAACTGATACAAATGATACAAACTGGCACAATCATATAACTGATACAATTAAATTACTGATTTATATAAGGATACTTTTGTTTTGAAGGTTCTAATGTACCTAAATAAATGAGAAAGGAATGAATAAAGGAATTGGAAGAAAGAAGCAAATAGGAAGCAACGTATAAATTGATTATTCAGAGGGATTAAGGAGGATTAAGGAGGATTCCTGCTGCAATGGTCTTCTGAGAATAGTTAGACGTTTAAATCACTTGGTGTATGCAGAGACCTTCTTAAAATACTTTGAGCAATCCTATAGACCTTTATTGTATACAGTTTGGGGTATAATACAAACGTTAAAATTACGGTTACCTTGTAATTACGGTTTACCCTCTTGCACACTAAGAATGCCACCTTCAAAACAAACTAAGTTAACAGATTCGGCATGATATACTAAGAAAGATAAGCAAAGACAAATGCAGGAAGAAGACAAAGAAATAGAAACAGATCCGAAGGATTATGGACTGGAATTAGATTCGGCGCAAGAGAACTCACAAGAAGGGCATATTTCTAAAGGGTTTTTAAAACAAGTTCTGCAAGAGTTAAGGGTAACCATAAAGGAGGATTTCGCAAATATAATAACAAGCATACATCAAGAACTATCGGAATTAGGTGATCGAACCGATCGATTAGAGAAAAAAATCGGACAACCTCTGTAAAGCACACAATCTGCTGGATGAGAAAGTTAGTACATTGGAAGAAGAAAACAAGAAATTATGGCATAAAGTCGCGTAGAAATAACGCAAGACTTAGAGGTGTCCCTGAAGCCATTTTGGACGATCAACTGGAGGAATATGTTACAACATTATGCATCATTTTGGTTCCGTCTATGGATAAGAGTATGTGGGGAATAGAGAGAGTACATAGACTTCCGAGACCTATAAGGCTTGCAGCGGATACACCAAGGGACATTATCGTATGCTTTAACCGATATATTGCTAAACAATCCTTATTTTCAGCAATTCGCAAGACTTCTGTTCACCCTGCCCCATATGAAGCATTAACTCTTTACACGGATTTATCTCCTATCACCCGGGCAGGACGCCGGGAACTGGCTGGAATTACTAAAGCACTAAGGGACAATAAAATACCCTATCGATGGGGTTTTCCAACAAAAATTCTATTGTGGAAAGATGGGAAATTAATAACAATAGACGATAGAGCTAGTGGCTTAATTACTTTAAAAGAATGGGGGATCAAGCATACTGCAGAAATAGCAAACTTGGATCAAAGGGTGGATTTGATAAATACTCAACCAGAATGGAAGAAAAGGGGGAAAGCCTCAATTAAAAAAATAAAGATTAGAAAAGTTTGAAGTAAACGAAAAGGAGAGGAGGAAGAAGGGGAGGGAGGGGGAAAAGTGGGGAGAGGGAAGGAAGGAAAGGGAGAGGGAAGGGAAAGGGGAAGAGAAGTGAATAGATAAATAAATAAAAAGAGATAAAAAAAAGAGAAATTTAGGCGCATATATATATATATAAATTGACCTTCTCGTTACTTATGTTGGGATTAAGAATAAGTATAATTATTAGCTACAGTCAGCTATACATATTTTTTAGTTGGCAACTAAAACTATTGCACCTAATTTGAATTATTGCATCTTGGGTAAAGAAGTGTGGAGATATTCACAATAAGGTCATCTTTAAGCGGTCAAGATCCTTCCCCTAATACTATATAAGTATTAGGATCCCCAAGATCCGTAAAGGGAGATTGCCCTCCTAAAACCCGTTGGGTTTATTGTTTAGGGGTAAAGATAGAGTTATAAATAGAGGAGCAGAAGAGGCTTGAAAGATTATAATTGGTAATGAAGAGTAATTGCAAATTTTAGTCATAGTCAGTGATATATACTAATAGTTGACAACCAAGCAGTACTGCATGTGATTAGGAACATGGGGAAGATTAAAAAGAACGCTTGGTAAACGCATGACCAAGTTTGAGACATTTAATGCATATTTGTTATGGGTTAGGTAATAAGATTTAAATGCATTTTTGCTAAGATGTTGAAACTCACCTAATGTGATCGGCTTATCTTGATTAGAAGAGTGATGTTATTCATAAAAGGGTAGTTTTTTTTATGCACTTTTGCTCCTAATACGGTATAAGAATTAAGTTTCCCTAGGCCCATTAAAGGACGAAATGTCCTCTTCAAAACCGCTAGGTTTATTGTTTGGTAATATATAGCTAGATGAGTAAAAGAACTACGGAGGCTGGAAAGACGATAACTAAAATAAGGAAATAGCCTTAAGGTAAGAGCAGGTCTTGCCTTGAGAGTCTTAAGGTAAGAACTGCTCTTAGGAGTATACAACTATATAGCCCCTAGTATATATAGGATCTTTAAATTTGTTTCCACTTTTGAATATAAATTAAATTTGAGGTTTAAACTTTGAGATGGCAGTTTCTCTGCCTAGAAAAGCAGGGGGATACTTCCCCACGATATCCTTTGGGTCTATCCCACCTGATCTCCACTCAGAGATGTTAATTTGAGTTAAGGAGTCTAAGCCGTAATAACTATTTGAAGATCGTTAAACTACCCCCTATCATTAATATCATTAATATCATTATTACTATAATTCTAATTAGCTTAACCAGATGTTATTAAGCATTAGAACTCCGCAACGCCCCTAAAATGAGCTATTACCCTGAACGGGATGCTCATTCCCCCGACCCCCTTACTATGCATCTGAGAATTACTCGGGGCATTTGGCTCCTCGATAAGGAGCAAAATAGGGCGTTTAGCCTACGTCAATTATTTTTTTTTGTTTATTTGTTATTTTATAGTTTTTTCTTTTCTTTTCTTATGTTCTTGTGAGGTTTTTGTTTCCCCCCTTTTATTTTTTTTATTTATTTTTTTATTGTACATCCAACTTACCCAACTTACTATATGAAAAAACACACAAAACGTGTTAATAAAGTAAGACGCATTTATTCTGGAATGGATTTATTAAGGGCATTGTACACTGTAGGAGTTACTATCGGAAGGGACTATATTATTTATAAACAGACATAATTATGAAATTAATCTTATATAATGTTAAAGGCTTAAATTCCTTGGGTAAGCGTAGGCTGCTTCTTACAGATCTTACCAAGAATGCTATTGATGTAGCCTGCATACAAGAGACCCATTTTAAGAATAATTACACCCCAACTATTTTCAGCAAACACTTCCCTACACAAGTACATTCCCTGTCTAGATCCAAATCAAAAGGAGTATCGATTTTTATTCATAAAGACACAACTTATATCCCGCAAGGACAGTACGTAGTCCCAGGAGGGAGATGCGTTATATTGGTGGGCCACTTTAATAATATACATTTGACATTGATAGCGGCCTATCTTCCTAATGATTATCCACGGAAATTTTTGAGCTCCCTCTTGAGTAAGATTCTAAAATATAGACAGGGAGATTTGATACTCTGCGGGGATTTTAACTGCATTCAATCGCCAGAGCTAGATACGATAACAACCCTGAAAGGTACATATAAGAAGAGAATGGAAAACTCAACCAAAGCTTTTACTAAGCTATTAGACCAATATGATTTATATGACGCATGGAGAGTTCTGCATCCATCTGACAGGGATTACACATTTTATTCATCAGTACATAATACATATACTCGCATAGACACCTCTTTTTTTTAAATAGAACGTTCTTACCACAATTAATGCAATGCGAGATAGGGGAGATAACTTGGTCGGATCATAGTCCAGTGTATTTAATTCTTTGTGAGGCATTCCAAGTCAGAGATCGGGGGCCCTGGCGATTGAATGATTCCTTGCTATCAGATACAGATTTTTCAGAAGAGATTAGGTTAAGAATAATATCAATTAGATATATTACTTAAGCCTATTGAGCTTAAGGAGGTGTTAGACACAATTGATAAACTACCACAAGGGAAATCACCAGGAGCAGATGGGTTGACGAACGCCTATTATAAAAAATACGCAAAAAACCTAGGTCCGCACTTATTAAAAGTTTTTCATAAGGCCGCAGTCACGGGTAAGCTCCCAATGGAGATGCTTCACACCACTATAGTAACCATTTTGAAACCTGACAAATCCTTTGATTTATGCAAAAATTATCGTCCAATATCTCTTTTAAATACAGATGCGAAAATTTATGCGAAAATCTTGGCAAATAGGATTAAAAGTGTATTACCATTTTTTTTTTAATTCTTTATTTTGTTCGTGCAGATATGAAACATGTGACTTGCACCGCCACATTAGCTGGTGCAGATCGATTGTCATTTACATCTGTTTACATGGCATCAAAGACATTGCACTTTTTTTTTTGTAAGAGAAAAAACAAACAGGTGTACATCGTGTACTTCCTAACCACCTAGAGGAAACAGTCGCTTTGCTCACCGAATAATAGCGTGGTTTAGGAAAAGGTAGGGATAAAGGTCACGTTAAAACATCGCTTTATAAAACATTGCTTTACAAAATTGAGTCGAGGATAAAAGGCTTAATAGTGGTTATAGTATCCTCGTTTGCCAATAAACAAGTGCTGATGGCTATTTGAACACATTGCTTTCTACATTAACACTTTGGCATGCTGTGGACCTGCACATGAGGTTAGACTAAACAGGCATAAACAAACCAGAGCTAAACTAAGCATTTGTGGTACACGTAGTGGTTCAAGGCATGATACTAGACAAGGTAAGTATTGCTGTGACATAACATTTGCCACGGAGGCAGGCTAATGCATTAAGATTTAACATGAAGATATTGTCTTTGCATTTGCTTGCTAGTCGTTTATAGGTTATTACAGTTGAGAAATAGGTAGCGTAGATGGGCAACAAGCCTAAACTAAAACAAAACATTTCAGTCTAAACCTACGTTCTGAGTGGATGCAGGTGGGCATATAGACAAAGATTTCCTTGAGTCACATTATTTGCTAGGCGGGATCAAGGTTGGGATAAGACAGACATATCATGGCACGGAAGAGTAACGTTGCAGGTCCCTTGTCTCTGGTCTGCATCTCTAATATTATGCCGCAGCGCGATTTTCCAAAAAAATAAAAATAAATAAATAATAAAAATAAAATAAAATAAAAAAATAACAGGCTTGAGGCACAGTGAAGCAGAAACAAGACTATCAGACATGCATTCTTTATCCTAGCTTTTCTACGCTGTGGCTAGCATGCTATCGAATAGAGGTGACCAAGACAAGTGAGGGTAATAAACACTTAACAGTTTTAGATTAATTATGCTAGTGTCGGTAAGGTATGATAAGATGCTTTGTCTATGTGTGACCGGTTTGTGATAGAGACAGTCTAGACGAGCATGATGGCTGCAGCATGGGGCTAAGATGTCTTACTGTAACCAGTGAGATGCCGTCTCTTGCTGAGTCCGTGCACATTACATTCTGTGCTTGTCTTTGTGTTAGCATGGCATTATCCATAGTCCACAGTCCATGGTAAGGTGGCAACGGGAATGGTTTATTTCTCCGGCTGAGTGAGGTAACGATCCCCGTGCCCCGAGCAGGGTCTCAGGCCGTGGGCCTCTGAGCGTGTCAATCCGGTTCGTCTCACCCGATGCCTTTCCTAGTGACTTTGCCTGTGTGGCAGGGTTTGCGCCCCATCTGGGTCTCCTCCCCGGTGGGCTGCAAAAGGGTCATCTGTTGGCTTCGTCCACCTGCAGATGTCTTTGCTGCGTCCTGGTCAGCAACACAGCAGGCTTTGTGTGCATCCCCTCGCGGGGCTGCACTTTGTTGATTGAAGGTTGGTGGAGTCGCTTGATGGGAGGCTGGTCGTGTGCCGACAGGCCCTCTTCTGGGGCTTGTAGCCGTGAGTGCTGTTATCTTAGGGCCCCGGTGCTGTTTCCTGCCATGATGAGCTTTGGCTTTGCTTCCGACGGGTTGCCGCTCAAGAGTTACAGGGTGGGTTCCCCTGCAGGAGACGCCGGGTAGCCGGGCGGATCCACGCCATCACCTCCCTCAGCGCTAGCTTGTAGATTTGTCTTTAGGGTTTAAACTTCGCCCAGAAGTAGGTGCATAGCCGGCTAAAGAACTCCGATGTGTTTGTTTGGTCCGAGGCTGCGTCTGAGCCGCCATCTTGGCTAGGCCTTGTTTATCCCGTTTGGCTGGAGATTTTGTCGCTCGTTCAGGCGGTAGTATGGGGATGGTCGTCCCCAGCGAGGACCGGGATGTCCCCCACCGGTCCAGGGGGGGGGGGGGCAGCAGGGCTGTAGTGGGCTCTCGCTTATGAGCTTGTCCCGTGTCAGAAGAGCGGCCGCCTCCTCCGGACCTCAGGCTGTGCTCTGGTGTAGGCCGCATGGCCGGTAGCGATTTGTCGGCAGTGCACCGGTGCTGGACTGGTACCGTTTTGTTCGGCATGTTGCTCTGAGTCTGTTCCCGGTCACTCTGTGCCGCTTGTGTGAGTATGTTGCACGATTTTAGCTCGTTTGTGCCAGTTGTTGCTGGACCTCTTAGGATGTGCTACCAGCCATCTTGGCTTTCAGGCCCCGCCCCCTGTATTACCATTTTTAATTGGAGACGATCAGACAGGGTTTGTACTGGGGAGACAGGGGATGGATAATACTAGAAAACTAGCATTAATTTTGGACTATCTGAGAAGGGCCAGAGGAGGCAGACTTTTGTTAGCTTTAGATGCTGAAAAAGCTTTTGACCGCCTCAGCTGGCCCTTCCTCCAACAGACGTTGTGTGCCTATGGGTTCCCGCAGCAGATAATCAAACAGATTTTTGCTTTATATGCAGAACCCATGTCCCAAGTATTACAGGCAGGTTTTATGTCCCCCTCATTTAAGTTAACCAATGGAACGAGGCAGGGGTGTCCGTTGTCTCCGCTATTGTATGTGCTTGCATTAGAACCCCTCTTATTCGAAATAACTCCAGCATACAGGGTATCCAAATCAACGGTATAGAATATAAGATCAGTGCTTTGGCGGATGATGTCTTACTTTATATTAACAACCCTATAAATACACTTCCAATACTTATACAGCTAATAAAAGAATATGGGCTACACTCTTACTACTTATTAAATACTACCAAAACGCAAGCTCTGGCGATAGATTTACCCGACTGAGTCCCAAATATGCCATATAAAACATATCCCTTTGAATGGAGGCGTAATAATATTAAATACTTAGGGATAATATTTTCTAAGAAATATGCTGATTTGATTCCATGTAACTACGTTAGGGTATGGAAGGAGTGTAAGCGGACATTGGTTAAATGGAGGTCCCTTTTTTTCACCTGGACAGAAAGAATAGCTGCAATTAAAATGTCCATCCTCCCTAGGCTACAATATATTTTTCGGAATCTCCCGCTGTCTATACCACAGTCCTATTTTAAATCAATTCAAAGGGATCTTATTAATTTTATTTGGTGCAAAGACAGCCCCCGGTTGTCTCTGAAACTTCTGAGAGCACCAGCCAGGGCGACTAGCGGTCCCTGATATTCGCACTTACTACCATGCATCTATTTTAGCGGCTGGTATGGCACATTTTGATAATCACAATCTTTCTCAGTGGGTTCAAATGGAACAACAAATGGTGTCGCCATATGATATTACACATATTTTATGGCTCCCTAAACAGTTTCGGCCTTCTTTAACCCCTTAAGGACACATGACATGTGTGACATGTCATGATTCCCTTTTATTCCAGAGGTTTGGTCCTTAAGGGGTTAAAAACAGTTCCGGATCAGATAGCCTTGTTAACACAAAATTGTGATATACACAGATATAAGTTAAGTAGACAACTAATCTCCCTTGCTACCAGGGCCGGACTGGCCCACCGGGATACCGGGGAATTTCCCGGTGGGCTGGTGGACTTGGGGCCGGCAGTGCAGCATTTGACACATTTTCCCCTCCTGTGAGGTTTTGTTTGGAGGCTGGGGCAGATAATTACCGAGGTGGCTGTTAAACAGACAGAGGTGGCAGCCACCTCCAGCAGGGAGGAGAGAGAGTCTCCCACACTGCCAGCTCCTCTGCACGGCCTGTCTGGTAGGATCCAGCCCCTGCACTGGAGCTCCGCCCACCAGCCTCAGCCTGGTGAACTTTCACACAGGAAGAGGAAGTACAGGAAGCACCTGAACAGGATCCACACTGCCAGTGACAGGTAATTGTATGATTGATACTGAGAGAGAGTGAGAGTGAGAGAGAGAGTGAGTGTTAGAGAGAGAGTGAGAGAGAGAGTGTGAGAGAGAGAGAGAGTGAGAGAGAGAGAGAGAGAGTGTGAGAGAGAGAGTGAGAGAGAGAGTGTGTGTGTGAGAGAGAGTGAGAGAGAGAGACTGTGAGAGAGAGAGACTGTGAGAGAGAGTGAGGGTGTGTGAGAGTGAGTGAGAGTGTGAGAGTGAGTGAGAGAGTGTGAGAGAGTGAGAGAGTGAGAGTGTGAGAGAGTGAGAGTGTGAGTGAGAGAGAGAGAGAGTGTGAGAGTGTTAGAGAGCCTGAAAGTGTGTGAGAGAGAGTGAGAGACTGAGAGTGAGAGAGAGAGAGTGAGAGAGAGAGAGAGAGAGAGAGAGAGAGTGTGAGAGAGAGAGAGTGTGAGAGAGAGAGTGTGTGAGAGAGAGAGTGTGAGAGAGAGTGTGAGAGAGAGAGCGAGTGAGAGTGTGAGAGACTAAGAGAGAGAGAGTGAGAGAGAGAGAGTGTGAGAGACTAAGAGAGAGAGAGTGTGAGAGTGTGAGAGAGTGAGTGAGTGAGTGTGAGTGAGAGAGTGTGTGTGTGTATCAGTGAGCTTGTAGTGTACATCAGTGAGCTTGTAGTGTACATCAGTAAGCTTGTGGTGTGCATCAGTGAGCTTGTAGTGTACATCAGTGTGCGTGTGTATATCAGTGAGCTTGTAGTGTGCATCAGTGAGCTTGTGGTGTGCTTGTGTGTGTATCAGTGAGCTTGTAGTGTGTATAAGTGAGCTTGTAGTGTGCTTGTGTATATCAGTGAGCTTGTAGTGTGTATCAGTGAGCTTGTAGTGTGTATCAGTGAGCTTGTAGTGTGCTTGTGTATATCAGTGAGCTTGTAGTGTGCATCAGTGAGCTTGTAGTGTGCTTGTGTATATCAGTGAGCTTCTAGTGTGCATCAGTGAGCTTCTAGTGTGCATAAGTGAGCTTGTGGTGTGCTTGTGTGTATATATCCGTGAGCTTGTGGTGTGTTTGTGTATCAGTAAGCTTGTGTGGGTCAGAGCACTTCTGTGTTTGTCATTATCAAGCTTGTGTTGGTCAGAGACGCTGTGTGTGTGGTGAGCTTGTCTGTAGTTAGGTTGTGTTTGTCACTGAGTTTGTCTCTAGTGTGCTTGAGTGAATGTCAGTGAATTTGTGTACGGCAGTAAGCTTGTCTGTAGTGAGCTTGTGTATGTGTCAGAGAGCTTTTGTGTTTATCAGTGAGCTTGTCTGTAGTGAGCTCTTTTGTGTCAGTGAGCTTTTCTGTAGTCAGTGTATGTGCCATTGAACTAGTGTGATTTATTAATGTGGGACATTCTTTTAATATATATATATATATACATATTTTCTGAAATTATACAATTGACACACTGATGCCGATATGCTGATATTGGCATGGAGTGTTTCCCTGCTTAAAGAATTGTCCCCAAGCAGAGCCAGTCACAACGGACAGGGAGCGTCCTGGAGGGTGGTGGTTATAGCACTGTAACACCCATGGATCATCTAGAGCGAGGGGCTGCAGGTAAGACAAAAGTCTTCTTCAAAGTGCATACATATAAACAATACAAGCATACTATGTGACACAATGAATTAGAGGGCTGAAATATTTTTTTTCCAGGGCTGCTTTCTGTTCCCAGTCCGGCCCTGCTTGCTACTCCTACGGAGGCTCTCACATATTGCATCCCTACATTTCATGCAAAACCATGGAGGGAGAGGGGTCTTACACATTTAATTCACTTTTATGCTAACTCAAGGTACAGGAATTTCAGACTCTTCGATCACTTTACGACATCCCTTTGACCTCTCAATTCTCCTATAGACAATTGCACTCTTTTAAGCATAAACAAGGAATACAGCCTTTATCCCAGGATATAATTATGGATCAACTTCGAATATGGGAAAAATTATGTATTGATAAAAAAATTATCTACACTATGTAAACCAATCTCCACCTATTATCAAGTATTATTAGATTATACACCTCTTTCAGAAGCCACACCTGGGAAACAATGGGTAGAAGATTTGGACATTGAGATTTCCAGGGAACAGTGGACTGATATATCCATAAAAACTAAGAAATTGATTAAATCAGCCTCACTCATAGAACAAAATAAGAAAATGATTTATAGGTGGTACATGGTCCCAGCGCGGATCCATAAAATGTATCCTTCTACTCTACCTACTTGTTGGAGGTGTCAATATAATATTGGATCGGTAATACATATATGGTGGAAATGTCCACAAATCCAATCCTTTTGGAAGGAGATACACACTTTTCTACAAGATCCCCTAATATTTTTGTTATTGAATCTCCCCCCCCCCCCCCCCATTTATACCCAAACACCTTAAAAAATTAATTCTCCATGTAGTATTAACGGGCCAGCGCTGTATCGCACAAGCGTGGAAAACTCCTAAAATTCCTAAAATTGAGAGGGTATACCTTGAATTGGATGAGCAGAGGCTTTATGAATGCTGCTTTAATAAGGAATATCAGACTACGCAAATTGCGAAAGCAGCATGGGATATTTGGAACAAGTGGAGATTGGTAACTTTAAATAGGGAGGAGGAGCAAGGTTTTTAAAGAATATACCATATTGTTTATAAAGATATTTTGATCCTAGAATGTTTAGAAAGAGTTAATTAGTTACATATGTAATGTGAACTTAACTTATAAGTGATTAAATCGGAATATTAAGGTAATGTTAATGCAATTAGTATTTATTGTTGTCTATTGACAACATTTGTTTAAGTGCTCTAGTTGGAGTTAAGTGACAGAAGATATTGGGATGTTCCTTATTATTATTTTTTATACATACATACATACATATATATATATTATTTATTTTTTCTCCCCCTTCTTTTGTGTTTTGATACGTTTTGTATCTGTATTGTAATGACTTATATGATGCTAACCTATTCTATTTGATCTTTTTTGTATCCCTAATTAATGGAAAAAAATAAAAACAGATTACAAATTAAAAAAAAAAAAAACTCAATTTCTGCGTCTTGGATGTTAAAAACTATGTCTGGCCCTTTAACTCTGCTGGGAAAAAATCTGTTATTTTAAAACCGGTGTGACAAACTGCCATTTGGCCTCTGGCTTTCCATGTGCCAAACTGCCCTGTTCCTCTGGCTTATGGATAAGCCTGCTTGCCAGCTATATACCTACTAGCTCTTATAAGGGCTCTTTCCAGCTACCCTGCTACACCTTCTGGAAGGAGAGCCCCAGCTATACCCTCCTCTACCCACTCTACAGGACCTTGAGTTGGAGCACTGCCATGGTCTCCAGTACTGGGAAGGAGGACTCCCAGACGGTAGATACCCTACTCCATAGGGGTAACCGTCACATTTGGTGGCAGCGGTGGGATGGTCCTTTTATCCCAGGATACGTGCAGATCGGATGGAAAACCGATATGAGCAACTAAAAAGGACAACTCTCAAGGATCTACTGGAGAGCCATGGAGGAATTGCTAGCAGCTGTCCTAAAAGAGAACTGATTGTGGAGCTACAGCGATTGGATCGTAACTCCACCATGGCAGAACCCTCTATGCCCACTGGGGACGAAATTTACAGGATTGTCCGAGAAAGGCTGTCGATTTATGGGCCAAACCTGTCCGAGGACCGGATCGAGCGGACCTTTGCAGAAGTCCAGCAGAGGAGGGAATACGAGCTGAGTATGGTGACCGCTCAACATCTTGCAGAGCCACCCACAGTCGCACCTGCTCCTGCCCTCCCAGAGAAGCGAAAAGTACCCTTTGCAGCATTTAGAGCGTTCCTGGAAGCGGAAGGGGAGATCGATGGCTATTTGGCGGACTTTGAAAGGCAGTGCGCCCTTCACCAGGTGCCCACAGAGAAATAGGTCACCATACTAGCTGGCAAGCTATCCAGGAAAGCCTTAGAAGCCTTTCGGTCTATCCCAGTGGACGAGGGAACCTACCTCAAGGACACTTTACTCAAGCGGTATCCCATTCCGAGCAACGAAGAAGCGAGGATGTGATACCCACATGGAATGGGCACACAGGCTACACCACACCGCTACCCACTGGATTAAGGGTTGCCAAGCGGTATCTGCGGAGGAGGTGCTGCAGCTGTTTCTCCTGGAGCATTTCTTCGACAATGTGCTGCAGGATGTGGACCACTGGGTACGAGATCGACACCCCCATACCCTCACGGAAGCGGCCCGCCTGGCTGATGAGTATGCGGATCGCCGACGCATAGACCCTGCATCGTCCAAACCTCAAACCCGTGTGGAGCCTCGGGCCCCCCTTGTACACAGGCCCTCTCCCCGACCAGAGTTCAGGGCCCCTGTGTCACGTATTCATCCACTTATAAAAATGTGGTTAATGGCATTTACTGTCCACACAGGAAAAGTTGTGCCGAGCAGCAACCAAATCCACAGAAGGGTTAATGCTGAGCAGCAATTATGCAAATGGTAACCTGGCAACTGCCTTTGGGTTGTTTTTGTTTTTCTTTGGTTTTTACTATATATTGGGGCTGATGTGTACTGTAGTCATTGCAGCCGCCCAGTGATGTGAGTGAGCGCAGGACTTTTCTTTCTGCCTTTGTATCCATTTTTTGTATTACTCAGCCTTGTTACAATGCAGCCACCCATCCTACGTGTTCCCTACTAAGGGTTAATAATGTATAGGGGTGTATTGAAAAAATACCCCTTTCTGTCTCATTAGAGATTTTTGCCAGAGGCTCAAGGAAGCAAGGTGAATGGTTAGAGTTAGGACCCACCTAGGGGGGTCTGCCTTGACATTGCAGGTGGGCTCATCCTCTCATGGCCATTGGAGGTAACTAAAAAAACTCAATTTGTTTAAAAATACATAGGGATTAAGGAGAGAGCGCAGGTAACTTGTTTTTCTTTGATTTTTAGAACCAGGAAGTTAAAACGTGAAAGGAACAGTGACCATCTAGCCTTTCTGGAAGACAAACGTTTGGCATCCCCTATATATGCCAGTTTTTTGTGGTCAGTTATGATCAACAGGGGGTCCTTGGAACCCTTTAAAAGATGTCGCCACTCCTTGAGGGCAAGAATAATGGCCAACAGTTCTCTATTGCCAATATCGTAGTTGCGCTCAGCAGGAGACATCTTTCTGGAGAAGTAGCCATAAGGATGCAATGGTGTTCCCTGGCTTTCTCTCTGAGAGAGAACCCCTGTTTTGGATGCATCAACCTCCAATATAAAAGGTTTACTGGTGTCGGGATGTTTTAGTATGTCCGCAGAGGCAAATCTTTGTTTAAGAGTCTAGTAGCATTCACAGCCTCTTTGGACCATACCGTGCTACTAACACCTTTGCGAGTCATATTAGTGATGGGGGCTATTACGGAAGAAAATCCCTTGATGAATCTTCTGTAATAGTTGGCAAAACCAATAAACCTTTGAATGGCTTTTAAACCAGAGGGTAATAGCCAGTGTAGTAAAGCCTCTAGTTTTTTTTTAGGATCCATTAGGGCACTGCAATAAAACTTCTTGTTATTAAGGGAAATAGATACCTCAAGGAGGAATCTACTTTTGTTTTTGTTAGATGACAACTCCATGACACCTAAGATCTGGACGCACTGGGCAATTAGTTATCATATGTCCCTTTCTACTGCAATATAGGCATAACCTCTCCCTCCTCCCCCCCGGCCCCCACCCCTGCGCGGCGGGTGGGGGCCCTAAATAACAATAAGGGGTGGACCTAATGTCCTCCACCCGCCCCCACCCCTGAGCAGTGGGTGGGGCCATAAATAAAAATTGGGGGGTACCTAATGTCCTTCCCCCGGTGCCCACCCCTGTGCAGTGGGTGGGGGCCATAAATAAAAATTGGGGGACCTAATGTCCTCCCCCTAGCCCCCACCCCTGCACGTTGGATGGGGGCCCTAAATAACAATAAGGGGGGGTACCTAATGTCCTCCCCCCGGCCCCCACCCCTGCGCTGTGGGTGGGGGCCCTAAATAACAATAAGGGGGGGGACCTAAGGTTCTCCCCCCAGCCCTCACCCCTGATCGGTGGGTGGAGGTCATAAATAAAAATCCCCCCCCAGGTGACCAGGGGTCCCCAATCCCCTAGTCACCCCCCTCCCCCCCAAAAAAATTACCCCTACCTACCCCCCTCATCCTAAAAATACTGAGGGGGGACCCTTGTCTAAATACCTGTAAAAAAAATAAATAGACTTACCATTTGATGTCTTCTTTCTTCTAAAATCAGCCCTAGTCACCAGGGGGGGGGGGTTGAATTTTTTAATTTACGGCCCCCACCCACCACTCAGGGGTGGGGGCCGGGGGGGAGGACATTAGGTCCCCCCCTTATTGTTATTTAGGGCCCCCACCTGCCGCGTAGGGGTGGGGGTCGGGGGGAGGACATTAGGTCCCCCCTTATTGTTATTTAGGGCCCCCACCCACCGCTCAGGGGTGGGGGCCAGGGGGGAGGACAATAGGTCCCTCCCCCTTATTGTTGTTTAGGGCCCCCATCCGCCGCATAGGGGTGGGGGCCGGGGGGTAAACAGTAGGTCCCCCCTTATTGTTATTTAGGGCCCCCAACCACCGCTCAGGGGTGGGGGATGGGGGGGCAATAGGCCCCCCCTTTAGTTTAAAAGCCCCCACTCGTGCGTCCCGTGTGGGGGCTCAGGAGGGGGCATTTTTTTTTTTTTAACAGTGAGCAGCCACAGGCGGTATAGCGAGTAGGGGCATAATTTACTAATACTACGTGACCAGCTTCTATAGAGGCTGGGTCACTTGCTGCACTGGCCAATCACAGCCATGCCATTAGTAGACATGGCTGTGATGGCTTCTAAGGGCACACGAGTCAAACGATTGTTGATTGGCTGCCCTGCAGCCTTGCAAAACGTGTAATTAAGTCGCCGAACTCTTACATGTCCGTGTTCGGGGTCCAAAAAATGTAATGTTCGTTACGAACCCGAACTTTTCAGTTCGGGTTCGCTCAACTCTAAAAATGACTAATCAATGCTGCACCACACCAAGGCCCAGAGGAACCGCCAACAGCCTCAGAGCACTACGCATTTTCACAGCTAATATACCATACCTCGCTGTGAACTGACAGACTAATTAAAACGCCAACATATGGAGAACATATATTCTCTCTACGCCCTACACAAACAGAGGCACCCTGATAACAAAGATGCCACCACGGTAACGGCAACACGGTAACAGCTACACTACCAAAATCACTGTTCCAACAATGTGATATGACCTTCGGCAGAAGCAATACAAAATCGCTATAGACCGACTTAATTACGCTGTGTAACATTGATGCATGTTTATACGAGAGACCTGCGAGTCTCCTGCATTACATAGTCACCTTTCTATACTGCCGTAATTATCTTGATGACACAAATAAAGCTTTTTTTGAAGTATAAATGGAAAATGACTAGATAATTTACTATAAAGTTTCAAGTTGTCAGGAGAAAGGAATATTACAGTTTGATAGGTGAAATAAATTCAGTTTAAGAGAATGATGATTTAAGAGATAGAGATAATTTTAGACAAGGTTATTGAATAGAGTGATCTATTCAGTAGTGATTGAACAAGAGAGTGTATCAATTAATCAAGAGAGTGTGTCCAAAAGAGTATATTGAGGAGTAATCCTTTCCTATACCATTATAAATGTTTCCTATCTGAGGTAACTCTCACCTATGGATTTAATATTCTCCAATCAGATTTGGTGGATGTAAAATATGATAATTAAAAGAACTTCATTACAGAACTTTTAACAAAGTTTCACCACCAGCTGTAACTCTTGTCTTATGAATGATTAAAATGTATGCCTATTTTATGGAATTGTTAATTAAAATAATGCTGACATGTGTGCATTAGTGTTTGTATTAGTCTTTGGAAATATAGATAAGGTTAATCCTATGAGCCTTAATCCAAACAATATGTCAAACAACTAAAATTAGTTTGTCTGTGTTTATAATCCATGGTAAATTGACCATGTCTGGTTCCAAAGTTTAGAAACATAAATGTCCTAAAACCTTATGAAGCAGTGGCACCGCTCATTCAAAATATTTTAAAATAGGTTCTTAATTTTGTGCCAACACTTCTAAATATATATATAAGTGAAAAAAATGTGAAAAATTATATATATATATATATATATATATATATATATATATATACATGCTATACTATAAAAAATTATATGAAGATTAATATAATAATTATACTTGCATTAACGTGTATATCCTTCTAACTTAAATTTCAGTCAAACCATTTAAAAATATGGTGGTGCGGTGTGGAGTTTGATTCTTGTTATTCACCATGAGATGGTAGTCCCTCTCTTTGTTTAAGTTAGCACATACTAATTTATAACTCGGCAAAATCAACAAAATCAGTTTACTGTCTTAAAGTGATTTAAGTCATCAATTAAATGAAACCATTGTCTAAGAAAGCATTTGGTTGTAAATGAACAACTTGCTGGTTCAGCTACTCTTAAAGGAAAGTAATTTAGGTGACTATAGTGTTCCTTGTCAGAAAAACATTGTACCCCTATTAGGTTTAAAACAGCTACAAAATGGCTGTGATATTGTTTGTCTTAATTGGGACGTGCAGTGTGTATAATACAATAATATTAATATTTTCTAGCATAATATATCTGACAACCTGTGTCTATCCTCTGTTCGTACTCTCAACCCTGATGCTCACTTTCAAAACATCTATAGGCCTGCGTCGTTCCAATGATAGTGGACCTTCCCTGCTCCGTTAGACTCTTACTCAGTCTCCAAAAAAATCTTCGAAAACTCACTTCTTCAGGACAGCATAACAATTAAACTGTTAATAGCTTTCTGTTATCACACCTTGCTTCTTCTCCTGCAACTGTGTCATAAAAAAAAAAACCAAAACATTAAGCTCTAATTGAAAACTATTCTAGCAACCTACTTTTCTATCCTACCCTTACCTTTTGTGTCATTGTACCCCACTCCCTGTAGCATATAGGCTTGTTTGAGCAGGGCCCTCAACCCCGTCTGCTCCTGTGCTTCCAACTCATCTGGTTACAAATACTTGTCTGTTAGATCACCCACTGTGTGAAATTTGCTGGTGCTTTATAGAATAAATAATAATGTATAATATTTGGTTTGCATTATTTTTCTTCAATACAGGTACTGCACAAGCATAATAGCTCAAGATGACCAAGGAAATATTTACCATGGTAGAAACCTCGACCATGATTTGCATATGATATTAAGACATTTGACGGTGGACCTGCATTTTATCAGGAATGGAGAGGTACAGTACATCAGTCACATGAGACAAAGACACAATTTTCATAAATTGTCATTAAGTTTCATAAGGAACTTATTTCAAAATAAGGTTATCATCCAATTCTGTCACTAAAAACAAACGTTACATTAATTATACAGCACAATATGGGGATATTACTTGGAGTGCAGGGTTTTAATGAAGTGGGCTTAAGAATTAATACAGCATGGATTGAGGTTAATAAAGTGTGTGGAGTTTATGAATGTAAATTAATCTAATACTCTAAAATCAATAAGAGGTTTGATGTCAATTGTGATTTATAGAGCACATTAGACTTTAGGGTTGGACTCAGGGGCGGAACCAGGCCCATTCTCTGGACACTAAACATTTAATTGCAGCGTAGTGTATTGCATGTTTGTGTATATG
The DNA here is from genome assembly GCF_036172605.1 of Pelobates fuscus. Lineage (NCBI taxonomy): Eukaryota > Metazoa > Chordata > Amphibia > Anura > Pelobatidae > Pelobates > Pelobates fuscus. The sequence continues at coordinate 208,955,437 of NC_086322.1, forward strand.
TAAGTATGCAGATAATATACTGTATTATATATATTTCTCTATCAAGTCCCATAGAGAAATGAAACATCAACACATTTTCTAGTGTAAAATTGCACATTTAAACTTCACGATTAATCTACAAAGTCTTGTGAGGGAACCTTCCTTGATATTAATATTTTGGCACAAGTGATTTGCACCCAGGCAAGGACAAGACCAGGAGAGTGAGTGCTGGATATACATATATATACATACGTATATATAAATATACATACATTCATACACACACACACACAGAATCGAGTTCCACACCAATAAAATTCTCATGTCATCCTTATTTACAAATACTTTCCATTTGCCTCCTTGTATCTCTTCCAATATCCCCCTTTCCCTAGTGATGTCCCTATTTCCATATCCCTCTTACGTCATTTTATCCTGATTTTCTGTCCCACATTTTGTTCTTTTTTTTCATATTTTCTCCCACCTTATATCTCTCTTTTCAAATATTACCCCACACCTTCATTTTTCTCTATATCCCCCCCCCTCTCTGTCTCTCCATATTTTCCTCCTACCTTGTCTCCTATTATTTTTGCCTCAACATTCTCTATCTTGCTCTCCATATTCTCTCATGTACACTTCCAACTTTCTCCTTTTTCTCTCTCTGCACTTTCTGTCTCTTTTTCTTCATATTTTCCCGCAGGGAGCGCAAAACTGCTTCCTGCCAGACTGGGGAGAGGAAACAGAAACTCCTCTACCATGGTCCACTGCTTGGCCACGCTACATGGAGAAAGGTGAGCTGGCACAAAGGGAATGACACACGTGAACGGGCTGGGAGTGGAATGACATATATGGGCGACTGAGGTGGGAATGACAGACATGGAAGGGCTGAGGTGGGAAGGACACACATGGAGAGGATGGGGTGGGAATGACAAATATAGAAGGGCTGGGGTGCGAATGACGAATATGGAAGGGCTGGGGGTAAATGCACATGGAGGGGCTGAGAGGAATAAGACACATGGAGGAGCTGAAGGGGATGAGACACATGGAGAAGCTGGGGGGAATGAGACACATGGAGAAGCTGGGGGGAATAAGACACATGGAGGGGCTAAGGGATGAAAGAGACAGAGGGGTTAAGGAAGGAGCAACAGGAACAACAGGAGCAAGAAACACAGGAACTAGGTAAGGGGGAAAAGTAACAGATACATTTCACTCCTTAATCCCCAATAAGTTTGATTACCAACTGGAATTCATTTGGGGAAAATATCAGCAATATGATATGCTAAATTGCAACTGAAAGCCAACAGAATTTACCTACGATGACGATTCTGGCCTACTCCCTCTCCTGAATATGGGAGTTGAGGTTGGGGGCCTCCAACATGTACCTGATGCCATGCCTAGTCAAGAAAAACTCCTCATCTTATATCTCTATTTTCCTGATCGATCGGATTGCTTTGTGACAGGGCCCCAAACTCCCCCTGGCCAGTGGGGATTTTCTCAGCCTCCCGTGTTACACTTCTGGCTAAGTGCCTGTTTAAAATATGGCCTTTCGCTACTCAATGTGGATATCAAACTATTCACAAAGACACTTGCTGAAAGGCTAAACCCGTTCCTGCCTAAACTGATCCACCCTGACCAAGTCGGTTTCATCCCCATGAGGCAAGCATACGGTAACATAAGGCGCACCTTCGACCTTATCTGGGTGGCAAATCACAGGCGGACCCTTGATGCTAGTGTTGTCGCTCAACGCCAAAAAGTCTATCGACCGACTATTATGGTCTTTCTTATTTGCGACACTTGAAAAATTTGTCTTCCCACAACCATTCATGAACGCACTTCACACAATCTACTCCACACCTACGGCGAACTTACTCCTCCCACTCACCCACCCACCCTCCTTTAAAATAGGCAACGGCAAGCAACAAGGATGCCCCCTCTCCCCAATCCTCTTTGCCCTCTATTTCGAACCCCTTCTTCAGGCCATCAGGTCCAACCCGAACATCACAGGAATCCAAGTCCGAAACAAAGAATTTAAAACGGCCGCCTATGCGGACGACCTCCTACTGACTATTACAGATCCCCTCAAGTCCAAACCCCCACTCCTTGACGCACTGCAGGACTACGCAGCAGTCTCCGGATACAAATTAAATATCGACAAAACAGAAGCCGTGTCCCTAAACCTCACCGTCAGTCAAACCTCAAAACCCTTGGCATTTTTAAGACAGTCTGTAGTGGCTGTCTCCCAGACAGTCTTTTTTTTTTTTTTTTTTAATGCAGTTTAACTCCATGTCCAGCGTCTTCAAAATCCCCATAGGAAAGTAGCGCTGTAATGTTCCTTTAACTCCACAATCAACATCCAAACTGATACAACACCACATGCAGTCTCTCCCTCACACACACAAACACATACTCTACCCTCTTTTAACCCTGTCCTCCTTGTGTTTTCTGGTTTGTGTCACACTTATGGGGAAACCAGAGGAAAGTCACCAGCAAACACATCATTACAATCACTTGCACTTCATTAAACGCAATGCATTTTTACTTATGCATCTTTACTGGCATGCCTAGAGAGGCATCAACCTGACATACCCACATTGGGGTGAGTGGATGAGTGATTACACAAATCGCCCTTCCTATTGTGCTGCTCTGCCTTTAAATTCCAAAGCCAAAATGTTGTCCCAGTCTTGCCTTGGACCCACAACAGAACCCTGGGACACACCACTTAACATTTTTGCCCAATTTGAACATTTTCAATTTACAACTACTTTCTGCTCTATGTCTTAAAGCTATTGTTCTATCTAAGAACACAATTATCATCTAAACCAAGTGATTTCAGTTTTAAAGGGACACTATAGTCACCCAGACCACTTCAGCTCACTGAAGTGATATGGGTGCCAGGTGCCACAGGTTTTAACCCTTCAGCTGTAAACATAGCAGTGGTTATAGTGAAGTAAAAAAAACTCATAGGCAAGGAGTTGATAGTCTGAATAGAGGTATTACTCTGACTGGAAATAATAGGGTTCCCACCAGATAACCCCAAAGTGGAAAGCTAAGATAAAGGATTAGATATAATCTAATAGTATTCCAGGAACAATATAGGAAATATGCCTAATAAAAAAGTAATATTCAGCACATTTCAATTGTGATAATCCTAATTTTATGTATTCATACTATTTAATTTTTAAATGTTATTAAATCTCTGCAATCTGCAAAACGCTTTTTTTAAATCAAAGTATTCTAGTCTAATGTATTCCCAAGTTTATTTATGTATACTTAGCTAAGTAATTATTAAGTTAATACGTACAGTAAGTGTTTATTTAAATGCCACTTTAACCATCTTTGGCAATCAAATGGTTAACAAATCATAAGGACTATATCGGCTATTTAAATTCCACTGCCGCATGCAAACGGCATCCTCTGATGGAGTACACTCACGAAACGCGTAAGGACTTTTCAAGCACTTTGTTTTTCGGCACTTACCACAAAGCACTGCCGAGGTGGAAATTGGAACTGCACGGTGGAGAAATCGGTGGGACGCACGCGGCTGCAAGCAGAGCCTTATCATAACCAGCCAGTCTGCAGGACCCTGTACCACGCTACCCTAGCAACATCATCCAGTGTTACCATACATGGGCGTAGGAACCCCAAAAAATCTGGGGGGATAGCATTTTTACTCGCCGGGTATATTCTAATCCGTAAACTAGGAGTTGTTTATCCCATTGTACAGCGCTATGGAATTTGCAGTCGCTATATAAATGATTAAATAATAACATTAAAGGGTCACTACAGGGAAGGGGTTTTACTTACCCGGATACAGCGCCGGGATCCTCCTGATTAGAACCACCCCTACCCTTCCCATGAATATTAGAACCACCCCTACCCCTTCCATGCACAAAAGAACCCCACCTACCCCTTCCACGCATATTAACCCCCTACCCCTTCCATGCATATTAGTACCCTCCTAACCCCTTCCATGCATATTAGAATCCACCCTACCCCTTCCATTCATATTAGTACTCCCCTAACCCCTTCCAATAATTTTTCTACCTCCCCCTCCTCCCATCCATATTAGTAGCCCCCCTAAACCCTTCCAATTATTTTTCTACCTACCCCTCTCCCCCTATCCTTATTAGTAGCCCACCTAACCCTTTCCAATGATTTTTCTGCCATGTTAACCAACGCCAGTGCTGGAGTGCCGCCGTGTTTACATTAAAAGACCTGCAGGGACAGGCTATAGACACCAGAACCACTACATTAAGCTGCAGTGGTTCTGGGGACTATAGTGTTTCTTTAATGTGAGGTAAATTAGAGATTAGTGCCACGAATAATATGCTAGATTGCCTACTTACAACCAGATGAGGATGATGATGGGCTCTAGCTGCAGTCTGGCTCCACTGGTCTGGTGTAGAGCAGGCTCTCTGGAGGCTGTTTGTAACTGTGATCACAAAAATCAATGTTCTGGGAGAACGGGAAGCAGCTCCATTTTTGGGGGGCCCTTTACACAGCTCAAGGTCTGGGTCCCAGGGTCCACCTTCATGTTCCACCAATGAGTTTGTTCACAGGGGGTGGAGTGTGTAGGGGATGTCCTGATATGTGTGTAAGGAATGCATAGTGTGAATCTGTGTTTGTATGTGTAAGGGCTGCAGTGTGTGCGTCTGTAAGGGGTGCACTGAGTGTGTGTACAGGGTGCATTGAGTGTGTGTAAGGAATGCATTATGTGTTTCTGTGTGTGTAAGGGTTGCATGATTGTGTGTGTGTGTGTGTGTGTGTGTGTGCACGGGGTGCATTGAGTGTGTGTAAGGAATGCATTTTGTGTTTCTGTGTGTGTAAGGAATGCATGATTGTGTGATTGTTTGTGTGTGTGTGTGTGTGTGATGGATGTTAATCTCTCTCCCTCCCTTGTCACTCTCTTTCTCCCCCTCCCTCCCTCCCTTGTCACTGTCTTTCTCCCCCTCCCTTGTCACTTTCTTTCTCCTCCTCCCTCCCTCCCTTGTCACTTTCTTTCTCCCCCTCCCTCCCTTGTCACTCTCTTTCTTCCCCTCCCTCCCTCCCTTGTCACTTTCTTTCTTCCCTACCCTCCCTTGTCACTTTCTTTCTTCCCCTCCCTCCCTCCCTCCCTTGTCACTCTCTTTCTCCCCCTCCCTCCCTCCCTTGTCACTCTCTTTCTCCCCCTCCCTCCCTCCCTTGTCACTCTCTTTCTCCCCCTCCCTCCCTCCCTTGTCACTCTTTCTCCCCCTCCCTCCCTCGTCACTCTTTCTCCCCCTCCTTCCCCCCTTGTCACTCTCTTTCTCCCTCCCTTGTCACTCTCTTTCTCCCTCCCTTGTCACTCTCTTTCTCCCCCTCCCTCCCCACTCTCTTTCTCCCCCTCCCTCCCTCCCACCCTCCCTCCCTCCCTTGTCACTTTCTTTCTCCCCCTCCCTCCCTCCCTTGTCACTTTCTTTCTCCCCCTCCCTCCCTTGTCACTCTCTTTCTCCCCCTCCCTTGTCACTTTCTTTCTCCCCCTCCCTCCCTTGTCACTTTCTTTCTCCCCCTCCCTCCCTTGTCACTCTTTCTCCCCCCCTCCCTTGTCACTCTTTCTCCCCCCCTCCCTTGTCACTTTCTTTCTCCCCCTCCCTCCCTTGTCACTCTTTCTCCCCCCCTCCCTTGTCACTTTCTTTCTCCCCCTCCCTCCCTTGTCACTCTTTCTCCCCCCCTCCCTTGTCACTTTCTTTCTCCCCCTCCCTCCCTTGTCACTGTCTTTCTCCCCCTCCCTCCCTTGTCACTCTCTTTCTCCCCCTCCGTCCCCCCCTTGTCACTCTCTTTCTCCCCCTCCGTCCCCCCCTTGTCACTCTCTTTCTCCCCCTCCCTTGTCACTCTCTTTCTCCCCCTCCCTTGTCACTCTCTTTCTCCCCCTCCCTCCCTCCCTTGTCACTCTTTCTACCCCTCCCTCCCTCCCTTGTCACTCTCTTTTTTCTCCCCCTCCCTCCAAATCCCTCATATTTTCACATCCAACGTGCAGAGCATCCATAGGAAAGCATTGAGAAATGTTTTCCTATGGACTGTTTGAATGGCGTGCGGCACTTGACGCGCATGTGCATTCCGCTCCACTCGGGAGCTGACGTTGGCGCGGAGGAGAGGTCACCGGCGCTGGATTAAGATAAGTAGCTGAAGGGATTTTAACCCCTTCAGCGCCAAGGGAGGGGGACCCTGAGAGTGGGGGCAGCCTTAGGGCACTATAGTGTCAGGAAAACCGCTTTGTGATCCTTTAATAATAACCTTTTGTGTGAAACTATATCAAATTTTTTTGCAAAATCTAAGTCAATCACATCCAGTGGAGCACCCTAATCTATGTTTCTATTAACGTCTTCATAGAACAAAGTTAAATTAGTTTGGAATTATTTGTCTTTCATAAAACCATGTTGATTCCTGTTAATAATATTGTTTTTCAAAATTATGCTTGATTATTATCCCTTAACAGTCCTTCATATTATTTCTCTACCACAGATGTTAAATGAATACTGTAGGGTCAGGAACACAAACATGTATTTTTGACCCTATAGTTTTAAAAACACTGTCTAGCGCCCCTGCCCCCATAGGAGATTGTCAATTCTGATGATCTCAGCCAAGGAGGCGGGACGGGCCGAAACACCACCCTGGTCAATCAACATCTCCTCATAGAGATGTGTTGAATCAATGCATCTTAATGCGTAAAGTTTGGTGTCTCCATGCAGAGGGTGGAGAAACTGAATGTCAGTGCTGCACATTGTGCAGCACTGCCACAGGAAATACCTCTTGTAGCCATCTGAGGAGCTGTATTTCTGATGACTACAGTGTCCCTTTAAGGTCTGTATTTTCCAGAATATGCTATTCTTCCATCCTGTGGCACAATTACTGAAAGAAAAGAATATTGAAAGATTAAAAACAATGGAATGGATATATCTACATTATTCCCTCTAAGCACCTGAGGATGAATACCCTATGGTCATAAGGATTTGTTTACATAAAATTGATTTGATTTCTGTAGCACTTTATTCTGTGTTAACCAGTCACCTTTTTGCTGTAAGGCTGTAACAGGGATTTGCAATTCTACAGCCACAAATTATTTTTGCCATATACCAAAGTCAACAAATATTTATAATTTCTCATGATAAATACATACATCTCAGATTCAAGTGGAGCAACACTCTCAGTCTTAACCTTTTAGGCATTAATGAACCAGAATAAAGCAAAAAGAACTTTGAAAAGTATGTAATAATCTGTATAACCTTACTATAAACTTGGTCAGATTACATTATTTTGGATACATTATAGGCTACACCTCTCAGATAGGAGAGTTTTTTGATTCATCCCCACCTCTCCAACTTACCCATATCAGTTTCAGACCAGTAATGGCAGAAACAGTGCATCATTGTGCAGCAGCAGAAGATAGCAGGAGAGAGAAAGTCAACACTGGGTCTTGCTGTGCACAATCACATTGCTCAGATTCCCTCTCTTCTCTTGGCTGTTCTGCATGTAAATACCCAGGTAAAATTTTTGTCCCAGTTCCGCAGTTCGGTCATGCTCTCTATGCTTGGGTACAAAATCTCATATGTTTATCTTGTGGCCTCTAATGATGGAGGATAAAACTGATGTCTTGCCTGATCAATTCCTTTCCTTCCTTATGCTAAGAGGCGACAAGACCTGCCTTGTGCTCTGCTTCAACCGTTCTGTTTTGCTGTCCATTCGTTTCTTTCTTTCCTTCTCTGCTTAGCTCCATGGCATGATCTGACATCAGTAGGTAGTATAGAGGGAGGATTCAAAGCATTGCATTAAAGGTATTCATACCTTCTCCAATTAACAGGGAATCTATCCCCTATGTTGATCTTGTGGCCTCTTACAGTCAGGAAGGTAAGAAAGTTACCAAGGAAGACATACATTTTGTTTTTCCACAGTGGCAATGTTAAATTGAGACCTCGTATTGTAAACCTCCACTTTCAAAATCATGAGAGGTCTAGAAACATTATTTTTCTTTGAATGAGGACAGTAAAAGACTTTAATTTCTCTACAATAAACAATTATTTAAAACATAATTGTACAACTTAACTTTTTGATAATGTAGGCATAGTTACCTTAATTGAAATGTTGTTATGGAGTGCTGTAGTCATGTGTTTAAATAATATAAAGTTGACATATATTATTTAGCAATTTGTGAATGGACATGGCATTAATTTCATCTAATTATTACTGTCTCTCCTAATTCCAGATCGCATATACAGGAACCACATATATAGGATATGTTGGCCTATGGACCGGACAAAGCCCCCACAAATTCACTGTGTCTGGTAACGCAAGAGGAGGTACATATTTTTTTTACTTTTATTAAAGAGATACAAATCTGTATTCCTAGCACTATTGCTCCCCCTGCCTCCTCCCTCCCTAGCGCCCCCCTCTGAATTAAATAAAGGGTTAAAAACCCTGTGTTTATTTACCTTATTCCAGCGCCGATGTTCCTCAGTGCTGGGTCATGGCTCTGCCTCCTCCGACATCCCTGAAGAGCGGGCACTATTGCACATGCACGCCAAATGCCATGTGTGCATTAGACATCCCTATAGGAAAGCATTGAATTAATGCTTTCCTATTGGGAAAAATCTGACGATGGATGCCCTAATGCAGAGCGTGAGGATGTTCAATGTCAGATACCGGACCAAAGCTCCGCTTGGATGTAGGACGTGCCTCCAGTGGCTGTCTCTCAGACTTAGTTTCTCTGGAACTGCAATGAAGTGCAAAAGGGACACTGCACCCAGACCACTTCAAAGAACTAAAGTGGTCTGGGTGCCTATAGTGTCCCTTTAAGGTTAATTACTGTATGGACAACACAGAACAACATAGTTTATGAAAAACAGTTTTAGTTTCTCACTCATGGTCTCAAAATCAATTACATATCTTGATGTACTTTGATTATTATCAGTATTTTAGTTTTAGTTTAGTTCCAGCTAAAACAAACAGAACTTTGGTGAGAACATATGGCTGGTATTTGTCACACAGCTCTGACATTTTCCAAATGCTATGGACTTTAGATTTTTATAATTGTTCTTTATAATTTTAAGTTTTTTTTTGTAATTGGTATTTTATTGCATTTCTGGCATAAAAGCAGACATTTATGTCAGGGTATAATGATTGAAAAATTCTAACATAAAGTAATATAACAAGTTGTTATGGTACTTTTCCAGTAAACCAAAATGTTTAAGTGTCTATCTGTTCCTGTCCAAATTAAAGAGAATTGAATTGCGTATATACGCTGAAGTAATTCAGTCTGACACACGGAGTTCAGGTTAAAATAACTTCGAGGAAATTTATTGGCAAGTGAAGAATCAGAGGGCGCGCAGGCCCTTTTAAGAGACATTTTCGTCATCATTGATTATCAAGATATCAGTGAATAAACATCATTAATTGGATAAATTGTTAAGTGTCTGGATTAGTGTCCACCTATCAATATAATTAATTGGATCAAAAACTAAGTGGTTAGTTCCGTGTCCACCCACCAGGAGGTGGTATTATTCTAGACACGGGTGGGGACAAGGGGGTCTTGAGCGTCATTTTACTCGGTCGGTGATGTCAGATCTCGTGGTTAGGTGCAAGGTCTCTTATGAATAGAACATTTCATTACTACTGTGTTCTCATGGCCTTTAAATTATACTATGTTGCGAGTTAGGGGAAATTCAGCAGTTCCTGGGTTAGTCATATCTTTATGGAGAATACAGTCTTTGTCTATTGTGTTAGATGTGCTGAGAAATTCTGTCATGTAATGTGGTTTTCATATGGAGAAGTCAGGTTATGAGGACAAAATGGAGGATTTGTCACAGCATCAGGTTAAAATGGAGTTAGTGCAATAATTCAATACAAGTACAATAAAGATTTTTTAATAATTCTACATCAGTCCCCCCTATGAAATGTTAAATTCTAAGAGATAAAAACTTTATTTGTTAATATCAGAAGACGTGTTAGCCCAAAGGCACAGAAACCCCGTGGCCGCTAGCTAGGTGTTAATGCAAAGTGCAAGTCTGTCCCTAATTCTGACCCTAATAGGCTAACTCATCTGTCAGTATGGCTCTCGAACACTTCACACCCATGGGTGTCCCATGGCGGCTAACCCACCACTTCTCCACACGGGGCCTTTACCATTCACTGACAGATGCTGTCCCTAAGGTGGTCCCTTCCTAGAACTCTCGCACTTTATCATCAAAAGGGATAGATTGCAGCGGCAAACAGGGTGAGTTGAGATCCTGGAAATCTTGGTCATCAACTTCAAGATGTGTGAAAGTGGGTGCCACTTGGTCAACAGTCTTCGTGAGGGCTTTTCTCAGACAAGGGAAGACACAACAAAAGAGAAGAGCAAAGATAAAAAGGAAAATTAGAATTGCCATTCCAATATGCATTAAAGCCTTTTGCCAACCCGTCATCCAACCAAACCATCTGTCCCAGGGATCTTTTATCCCAGAATTTCTTTTTAACTCTTCAGAGAGGTCATTTAATTTTTCTATGGCTAAAGTAACTTTACCATTAGGGCCTGTGTTTTCTGGGATGTAGGTACAACATGTCATGGTGTCGGGCAAAATTTTACATACCCCTCCTTTTTCGGCTAGGATCATATCTAGGGCTATTCTATTCTGGAAGGCCATTTGGGATGTGGCCTGTAACTGTTCGGCTAATCCCTGGAGGGCGTCTCTGGTGTAATTAACAAAACGCTGTTGGTTGTAATAAATATAATTTATCCAGTTTAAATTCTTGTTTGCGGTAACTATGGTAAAAATTGATTCAAATCCTGCAGCAACCTCATCTCTTGCTTTAAACTCATTGGGTACCCCCCTAGGCACCCCAATGGCATCAATGTAAATGTGAGGGTCAAAACTTCCTTTTACTGGGGCTTCACGCTTAACCTTAGTGTGGCTGGGTTCATGGGTGTTGAGGTGTGTGTCAGAGATAATGTGTATAGGCATAATGGCCTTAGTCAAAGTACACTCCCCCCACCACTCTGTGTCCATTCTGGATCTTAACTGTAAATCCCCACACAACCAGTAAATATCTCCTAATGACCTAGTGTGATGCTGCAGTAAACGTACAGGAACAGTTCGATATGTAGCACAATATCCTTCGGGAAAGTTACCCACAAATTTACCAATCCCATCGTGCATGGCATAGCAAGTGTAATTACCTTTATATATTGTAATACCATTAGGAGGTCTGACATTTTTGGCTAGAAGAGGATACTCCGCTGTCCATGCTTGACATAGAGACCTGTTGAAATCATATTGGTAGGCAAAGAGACTTAAAACACAATTTTCTACATCTACTGGCAGGGTTAAAGGTACAGTGCCCAGATGAGGCCGGGCACCACCACACACATAGCATGCGGTTCTGTTATGTTTGTTGGCATTATATTTCATCCATTCTAACCATAGGTTAACATCATTAAAACCTGTTTCAGCGGCCATGGTGTCTTCAAAGGTGGGGTTGGCAATGGCCATCATGTCCTTAAAGGACTGGATGTGTGGTTTTAATGGATTTATGACCATGTGAGTAGCTCCTCGCCACTCAGGGGAATTACACATATCTTTAAGGTAGAAATGCCCTAATTTAGTATAGGAACCCTTTTTCCAATACATTCCCATTACATATCGGTCTGCATCTGTTGGGCTTGGATGCTCAATATTAAGAATTAATTTCATTGGTGTGCCACCTCCAGGCTTTCTTAGAGTCATTCTTTGAAGGAGGGACCTACCATGATCATCTACTTTAGATAAGGCACTTTTTGGCTTGTAACCCCAGGAAGGCCCGGCATTCCATCCCGCCGCCCCCCAACGGCCACATTTGTGCCCCCATTGTTTGTCAACTACACAAACATATGGGTCCTTTGCATGAGGGATATCTCTATAGATATTCTGGATTTGTGTTGTAGAGAATGGGCATTCTACGATGTCACAATAATCAAAGGTATAGGTAGCCACACGGGTACATGATGAATTATACCAGAAGGTGTACCCACTAACATCTTTAGTGATGGCTACTTGCTGGGCCTTAATTAAACTAATTAAGGAAACAATGTACCAGAGGTACATGGTTGTGCGGTATCTGCTTCCTCTGGGGCAGGAGACTTCTTGCAGTGGGAAGCGTGGATCCAATGTGGCCTGCCGGCCAATTTGACGGAGGTTGCGGTGATCAGGAGAATTTGGAATGGCCCGTCAAATCTTGGTTCCAGGGTACTTTTCCGCACGAACTTCTTAACCAGAACCCAATCTCCGGGAAGCAGGTTATGGGTACCTGTGTCCAAATCAGGATCTGGAATTGAAGAGAAAACTTGGGCATGTATTTTGTTCAAGACACTTGCAAGTTCAGTTACATAGTCTACTAAAACATCAGATTGCAGCTGTAACTGTTGCGGATAATAACAACCTAGTCTGGGTGCTGTCCCAAATAGAATTTCATATGGGGATAGCGAGTGCTTCCCTCTAGGTGTGTGTCTAACGCTGAATAAAGCTATTGGCAGGCTTTCTGGCCAGGGCATCTTTGTTTCTTGTGACATTTTTAACATTCTGGCTTTTAGAGTGCCGTTCATGCGCTCTACTTTACCACTACTTTGTGGGTGGTAAGGGGTGTGAAAGGCTAGGGTCACCCCCAGAGCAGTCCAAATGTCTTTAGTCACTGTTGCTGTAAAGGCTGGACCCTGATCACTTTCAATGACTTCTGGAAGTCCAAATCTACATACTATGTCTGTAAGTAGGCGTTTTGCGGTTGTTTTTGCAGTGATATTGGTCACAGGGTAGGCTTCTGGCCAGCCTGAGAACATGTCCACTGTTACTAGTGCATATTCATGAGGCCCACTCTTGGGCATTTGAATGTGGTCAATTTGAATTCTCTGGAATGGGTACATGGGTTTTGCTAGGTGCTTTGCAGGCACCCTGATTGGTCTTCCTGGATTGCATTTTGCACAAATGACACAGGCCTTACAGAAATTGCTGATCAAAGTTGTGATTCCAGGGGCTTCATAATACTTTTGAATGAGGGCGGCCATTAGGTCTTTTGACAGATGTGCAGGCCCATGTGCCCATTGGACAACTGCTGGATATAAATTCTTCGGAAGGCAAAATTTAGAGTTGTTGTAGTAAATTCCGTCTTTTAGGACAGCTCCCTTCTTTTTCCATTTCTGGATTTCTTCAGGAGTAATTGCAGCTTGTTGTTCTCGCAAAATTCTTAGGTCAGTAGGAAGAGTTTGCAAGGTAAAGATAGGAACTTCTTCTTCTTGACCGGACACTTCTTCATCCACTTCCTGCAAATCTCTGGCCGCTTGCTTAGCAGCCTGATCAGCTAAATGGTTGCCCTTAGCTTCATCTGAATCCAATTTCCCATGTGCCTTTACTTTCAAAACGGCCACTTCTTCAGGGAGTAGGAGGGCATCCATTAGCTCCTTGATTGCAGAGTTGTGTTTGACTGGTGTACCGGCAGTGGTAAGAAATCCTCTTGTCTTCCAAATGAGGCCGAAGTCATGTGCCACACCCAGAGCATATCTTGAATCTGCATAGATGTTGGCACGCTTTCCCTCGGAGATCTTGCATGCTGTAGTCAGGGCTTGCAATTCAGCTTCTTGCGCAGACATTGCTGGCGGTAAAGATGATGACTTGAGAACTTCCTCTGTTGTGGTTACGGCATATCCTGTGTGGTATTTTCCTTCTTCATCAGCATATCTTGAACCATCCACAAACAGAGTAAAATCCGGATCCGGTAATGGATTCTCATGCACGGTTGGTAAGTGTACTGTTTCCATTTTCATCTGTTCGAAACAGTCATGAGGAGTTTCTGGGTCATAGTCATTTGTTATAACTAGGTCTTTGAATTCTTTTTCTAGGAAATGGCGTGGCCATGCTTCAAGAAGGTCAGTTGCTGGGTATTTGGCAATGCCATTTTCCTGTAGTTGTGATTCATCCATGGTGGCCCATAATTTTGCCATGGGCCCAAGGTCATTCCATGATCTTGTCTTCAACTTGGTAACAGGAATATGTGGAATAGCAGTATCCCAATGGCGGTATAGGTAATTGAGTTCTGGAGGCAGTTGGATCAGGACCACGCTGTTGCCTTCCGAATCACAATAGAAATCTTGGGCAGTGAGCTTTACTTCAAACCAGTGGTAGAGCTCATCTTCATAGCAAGGTTCAGGAGTAATGTCCGGCTTGTACCACATGGTACAGAAGGCATAATCCGGACCTTCACACAGAGGTGTCTTGTCTTTGTGAAAAGTTAAATGTGGATGCATTTTCTTGATACATCCACAGAGAAGGTAGATGTAGGTTTCATCTGTGACAAACCCATAGTAGATACCCCCCTCAGGGAGTGGAAGAAGAGTGGATGGGTTAAGAACTTGACATCTTTGTATAGAAATGTTGTCAGGCAGAAGAAGATGACATTGCAGACGCAGGTGTCTAGCGGGGGACACGTGCTTGAGCTGGACTTGGTTAACAATGGCAGAGATGTCATGAGGGGCCAAAACAACCAAAGGGTGGCCAAGGACCAGGTCTGAGGTTCTTTCAATGAGTTCTCTTGCAGCAAAAACAGCCCTAAGGCAGGAAGGGGTCCCTCTAGCCACAATGTCCAGTTGGCATGAAAAGTATCCAATAGGCCTCTGGCGGCCTTTTAAGTCATTAGTTTGGGTAAGAACTCCTGTGGCATGGCCTAGTCTTTCAGAGACAAATAATTTGAAAGGTTTGGTGTAGTCTGGTAGGCTCAAGGCAGGAGCAGAGACAATGGCACGTTTGAGAGATTTGAAATTGTCCAAAGCTTCGTTGGTCAGGCCGAATGGGTCTGACTTGAGTGCATCATAGAGAGGTTGCATAAGCAGAGAGGCTTCTGGGATCCATGCTCTGCAATAGGAAATGAGGCCTAAGAAGGCATGAAGAGATTTTGAAGTCCTTGGGGGTGGAATGTCCAGAATTGCTCTGACTCGGTCCCGAGTGAGATGTCTGGTACCTTGAGATAGGCAATGTCCAAGGAAAATCACTGAAGGTTGACAGAACTGCAGTTTGAGAAGTGAAGCTTTGCATCCTTGTTCTGCCAAATAGCAAAGCAGACTAATTGAACTCTTTTCAGTAGTGGGTATATCATCTCCACAGAGCAGCAAATCATCCACATACTGGAGTAAAACAACTTCTGGGTGGTCAGCTTGCCATGGGTCAAGGATAGTACACATGGCTTTGGCAAATTGACTTGGAGAATTTTGAGCCCCTTGGGGCAAGACAGTCCATGTATACTGTTTCATGGGTGAAAGCAAACAGGTATTGACAGGATGGATCCAGTGGAACACTGAAGAAAGCATTAGCTAGGTCAATGACTGTAAAATACTTTGCAGAAGGTGGGACGCCAGAGAGCAGAGTGTGGGGGTTTGGTACAAGAGGGGTGTCCAGGACAGTGGCTTCATTGACAGCACGGAGATCCTGAACCATCCTGTATTTCACTGGCTCTCCTTTTAGAGTCTTTTTCTTTACAGGAAATAATGGAGTGTTACATTCTGATTTACACTTCACTAGAGCACCCTTTTCCAGGAGTGCTTTGATGTGAATAGAAATGGCTGCAGCCTGTGCTGGTTTTAGAGGATATTGTGGCTTCCTTGGTAACTTAGCTCCTGGAATAAGCTTAACCACCACAGGTGGGACATTTAGGTGACCTATATCCTCTGGGCCCGAGGACCATAACTTAGCAGGCACCTGAGTTTTTAACTCATCTGGGAAATTGGACCTAGGTTCTGTTGCTTCCTCATTGGGTTTTTCTAATTGCAGCATCAAAGATAAGGAGCACAGGGCTGAAGTGTCAGAAACAGATAGAGGTGTAAACATTTCTACCTGTCCATCTGGAGTGAAGGTTATAGATGCCTGCAGGCGTGAGAGGACATCAGCGCCTAACAGGTTAATTGGGCATGTGGAGGAAACTACAAAACGAGCAAGTAAGCTTGTGCCAACCCGCAGAGGGGTTGTTAGAGGACTGTGTCTCGGTTGGCCATCCACTCCAACACAGGAGACATCAATACTTGACAAGAAAGATGGGTCTGGCAGGTCTTGTTCTCTGAGAACACTTCGGGCTGCGCCTGTGTCAATAAGAAATGTGGTAGGTTGGCCTTCAATGGGTAAAGTCACTGTGGCAAGTGCCCCCCCCCCCCCCTTTATCCCCTGTAGACACTGCCATGACAGGGGTTAATGACACAGGTTTGCCAATTTCCTAATCATCATCTGGTTCCTCAACAATTGGAACCGTTTTCTTGGCCTTAGGGGCCGGGGCAGGCTTGGGAAACTTTTTGGGCTCCCCTGTGGGAAACTTTTTGGGCTCCCCCGGTTCCCTTTTGGGTTCTGGACAGTCACTTCTGTAGTGTCCCTTAGCCCCACAATTAAAACATGTTACGTCCTCTAACTTGACACCCTTGGTGCCAGGGGTGATAGGGGCGGCACGGGCCACCATGAGAGGAGCTGGATTGGGTCTTCTGGGGGTTTGGGCAGATTCCAAACCTCTAGCAACTAGGAGTAACGTATCTAGGGGAACAACCTTGTATTCAGGGCGTGCAGCAATGATTCCCTTGCGTATGGAATCTTTAACACCTTGGACAAACGCACCTGATAGCATTTGTGAATGAATTTTGTCAGTGAGATCAAATCCCAAATCTGTAAACATTTGATATAGTCTTGCATGAAACCTTTCCACTGATTCTCCTTTGTCTTGCACAACATCAGTAAGGCCAGCAGCTTGATCTGCAAGTTTATCCTTAGCCCAATCTCTTAATTGATTGCAAAAGGTTACTCCGGAGGGATAATCAACATCACTTGTAAGCAGATCTGTACTGAGGTGGCGGGCCATGCTGGGCCAATATGCATCCCCTGCTTTAATAGCACAAATGCTCAGTAGGTCACGCCAGGCGGCGGAATAAGTCTTTTGTATCTGAACTATCCCTCGGTAAAAAGGCATAGGCTGTTTCTCTGGGTCAGGGAGAGATTTCATTAAAGCACTGGCTTGTGTGGGATTGAAAGCAACATATTTAGGAGGGGCCCGCTCTCCCCGACCCTTATGGCCGAAGGGATCTTCAATAGAACGGTGGGTCGAGACTCTTGCAGCCTCTAATGAATCCTGGGACAGCCTGTCATCCCTGTCATCCTCTTCCTCATCTAATTCTATGATCTGGGCCCTTCTGCGTGAGGGGATCACCTGAGGTGACAGGGCCGGGGGATGAGAGGGAGTCCCGGAGGCGCGAGTCGCCATTGGGTCATAATCATGGGACCGGTAATCACCGGGAAGCACCGGCATCAGGGGTGCTGAATGACTGGGGGCCGCCATATTGGAGGCGGGGAAGGAAGTTGCATTGGGGTTAAGGGAAGAAGTGGCGGCCATGTTGGATGTGGGCACATCCGGGGCAGACTGTATCGGACTGGGCATGACCGGAACCTGGGGAGTGGCTTGGGGAAAGGGGTATGGATAATTAGGATAGGGCATGGACATGGGGTATGGGTAGGGGTATGGCCAAGCCATCTGGGTGGGTGCTGGGGCGGAACCTGGAGTGGGCAGGAAGGTTGGGTAGGGGTTGGCAAAGGGGGTGGGAACCTGGGCCGTGGTAGGGACGGACAAGGGAGAGGATGGAGATGAATCAGTAGAGGCGGGTGAAGAAGGAGGAGCCGGAGTGGGATCAGCAAGATTGACAGTGGCAGGGGAGGAGGGGTTAGTGAACTGGGCAGATGCAGATGGGAGGGTAGGATTATCAACGGAGACAAAGTGTGGGGAAGGAATAGCAGATGAGATGTTAGCATTAGACATAGAGGGTGGTTTAGGGATGGATGAGGATGATGGGAGTGTTAGGGAAGGAGAAGGGGAAAAGTAAGATCCATCAGAATTTAGGACTGGGCAAACGGGAGAGGTAACGGGATGGGGGTTGGGAGGATTGGGAGTTGGATACATAGTCAGCTGGCAATCTCTCATTGCTGACTGAACCTTGGGGATAGACATTCCCTGGGCGCCATTTTGGGGCGCTGGCTGAGGACAAGCCCCAGCGACACAATCATTATGGTACACAAACATTTTCACACCCTTGTGAATTATTTCTTCCTCAACCCAACCTTCTTGCTGAATAGCCTTCGCTACTCTGTACCATGCTTCAGCTGTTTTTAATAAATCATTATTTGCAAGCTTGCCTCTCTTTTCCATCAATAATCTACGCCAACTTTCTGGTTGCAATCTGCCACATGTCGGCACAGCAATTTTACATACTTTTGCAATCTTTTCAACACCTTTAACCATCTCCTCACCCTCTCTGTCATCAACTAAATCACATGCCAACCAGCCCTTACTGGGCTTACTTAAATCCTGCCCCATAATCCCTTTCCCCCTACACCAGCGTCCTAGATATAGGGAAAGACAAGGAAAATTGAACCGGAACGTCTACAATGCTCGACTGCCACCTGAGAATCGTGGGTCCTTCTCAAGTGCGTCTTCCCAAAACGTAGACTAGTCACTGAATCCGCCTACCCGGGGTGGTAGACACGGATTGGAGCGAGGTGAGAAGTGTGTGACCAATCACTTCTCTATTAAGAGGAATGGGAGTGGATAGTATAATAGTACAGGAAGTGTAGAAAAGGTAAAGAGTAAGGAAAAAAAATCCTTAGAGACAGACACAGGAGTTTAAATGACTCCACATTAAACAAACAAGACAACAATACAGTTGAAATACAGTGCATGCATCACAGTTCAAATGAAATCAACAGTAATCCCTTTCCTTTAATCATGTGCTTACTCCAAAGTCACCTCCCTCAATCTCGTAGTGTCCCCGCTCGGAAGAACGACTTTCGTAAGTCTCACTACCAGCGGCCAAGGATAACAGCTAACACCGGTCCGAAATCCTTTCTAGCCTCCCTCGTTACAGCAGTCCACTTAAAGTGGCCGCGCCACCCTCACTCCCGTAGTGCCCCTATAAAACCCACTTTAAGTCTCACTACCACGTGATGCGGAAAACAAGCAATGCCTGCCTGAATCCCCCCAGGAAACTGAGTCCCCTGCCACAAGGCTAAGTCTCCTACCACAATTAAATAATCAGTGGACCTTCAACTCAACTAGAGCCGAAGGGTCCGGGTCAGGACGTCCCCAACTCAACTAGAGCTGGAGGGTCCGGGTCAGGATGCCCCCAACTCAACTAGAGCTGGAGGGTCCGAAAGCGCACAGTGAAGCTAGCTAGGCTATCAGAGTGACACAAAATTGGATCACAGGAAACTATGATTCTACACAGATCCCACAGTTCCACAAACTTCTTTTTCCATACAGCCACAGCCACGAGGCTCCTAAAAGAAGTAAACAGGCAAAGAAGACCCCCAGGAAACTTCCACAGGTCAACCCCCCTTTTTCCCTACAGCCACAAACACGTGGCTCCTAAAAGGAGTAAAACAGGCAACAGGACTCCAGGCAAATCCCCCGGGTCCACCCCCCTTTATCCCAAAAAGGGGAAACAGACAAACACAGGACCCTCAGGCAAACTACCACGGGTCCACCCCCCCTTTATCCCAAAAAGGGGAAACAAACAAATAAACATTCAGCTCGGGCAACCAAACTAGACACACCCAGGCAACAGATAGACTAAATGCAGGTAATAAATGGGTAATAAGACTCCGGGCAAGATATTACCTGTCTTTGATGTCCTCCCGGGAAGCAGTCACAGACACGTGGACGGGTCAATCAAAGGGGCCGGAACATACCGGTGGCTCTGCAGAAGTCTCTACCGTGTACCTGGAGGTGATCAATCTCCTTTCCTTCCCCCTGGATTCCTCCGTCCACCCTTGTCTTCCTTAGGACGGCTCACCGGCCAGACATAGCCCGGAGTCCCTGTTCGGGCGCCAAAGTTGTTATGGTACTTTTCCAGTAAACCAAAATGTTTAAGTGTCTATCTGTTCCTGTCCAAATTAAAGAGAATTGAATTGCGTATATACGCTGAAGTAATTCAGTCTGACACACGGAGTTCAGGTTAAAATAACTTCGAGGAAATTTATTGGCAAGTGAAGAATCAGAGGGCGCGCAGGCCCTTTTAAGAGACATTTTCGTCATCATTGATTATCAAGATATCAGTGAATAAACATCATTAATTGGATAAATTGTTAAGTGTCTGGATTAGTGTCCACCTATCAATATAATTAATTGGATCAAAAACTAAGTGGTTAGTTCCGTGTCCACCCACCAGGAGGTGGTATTATTCTAGACACGGGTGGGGACAAGGGGGTCTTGAGCGTCATTTTACTCGGTCGGTGATGTCAGATCTCGTGGTTAGGTGCAAGGTCTCTTATGAATAGAACATTTCATTACTACTGTGTTCTCATGGCCTTTAAATTATACTATGTTGCGAGTTAGGGGAAATTCAGCAGTTCCTGGGTTAGTCATATCTTTATGGAGAATACAGTCTTTGTCTATTGTGTTAGATGTGCTGAGAAATTCTGTCATGTAATGTGGTTTTCATATGGAGAAGTCAGGTTATGAGGACAAAATGGAGGATTTGTCACAGCATCAGGTTAAAATGGAGTTAGTGCAATAATTCAATACAAGTACAATAAAGATTTTTTAATAATTCTACATCAATATTATAACATGATAATGTGTATAACATGGCTCTGTGTATGGTATCACATCTTTGGATGAGTGCTATAGTAAGTGTCATGCTGTGTGTGGCTGATGCATGTTGTCGCCTCAATCTAAGGCTAAGGGGTGTTGCTCTTTCTGTGTGTTGGCATGTATGCTTGGTGGGCAAGGGAGCAGGCATGATGACATGGGTGGCAGTCGTGGGTCGGGAGGCTGGGATGCCGTAGGGTCTGGGCCTATGCTACTAGTGTGTGTGGTAGGTGCCCTACTCGGCATGCTTTGTTCAGAGTCATTGAACTCCCAGTCTGCTGATCTTGTGCTGGCTGGCCAATTGGCTATCTCTTAAGGCCTCCTGCACCGTCTCTCCGCTGCGACTGCTCAATCCCGCTTCAGTCAGTGGGTCTCGCCGGCCCAGATTGTGGAACAATTTCTCCGGGTATTCGTCAGAGGTGAGGGTGGTAGTCAGGTCACCAGTTGTCACAATCAGGGCTCCATCTGCTCTCCATTGATACCACATATAGTGGTCTCTTGACCTCTTGGCGACCGGCACCAGTTTTCATTGTTCCATAAGCGTGGCGAAAAGGATGTCACTGAAGAAGGTGATGGTGACTCCCTCAAATCTCACTTTCCCCATATCCCTAGAATGGGCCATGATAACCGATCGCACAGCAATGTCTCTGGTAACTACTATACACCCTGTTTCAAATTATTATGCAAATTATATTTTTCTCATTTATCTAAATAATTGATGTAAATACAGTCAGCATAATTCTCATGTTATCAACTATTAAGAGTAAAATTCAAATTTTATTGAACAAACCTCCTGATAGCAGTATTTTTTTTTAGACATAAAAAACGTATAATGCACTGTTCCAAATTATTACGTACAGTAAGTTTCAAAACACTTTATAGGTTGTAAACAACTGAAAATTTTCATTTGTTGTGTTTTTAAACATTTTAACAGGTCACGTTACATTTTAACATAGGACCCCTTATTTGATAGCAGCTTCACAAGTCTTGTGAGTTTTTGGACAGTTTCTGCTTGAATTTGTTTGCAAAATGTCAGAATAGCCTCCCAGAGCTGCTGTTTGGATGTAAACTGCCTCCCACCCTCATAGATCTTTTGCTTGAGGATGCTCCAAAGGTTCTCAATAGGATTGAGGTCAGGGGAGGATGGAGGCCACACCATGACTTTCTCTCCTTTTATCCCCATAGCAGCCATTGATGCAGAGGTATTATTTGCAGCATCAGATGGTGCATTGTCATACATGAAGATTATTTTATTACGGAAAGCATAGTTCTTCTTTCTGTACCAGGGAAGAAAGTGGTCAGTCAGAAACTCCACATACTTTGCAGAGGTAATCTTTACACCTTCGGGGACCCTAAAGGGGCTGACCAGCTCTCTTCCCATGATTCCGGACCAAAACATGACTCCACCACCGCTTTGCTGACGTTGCAGACTTGTTGGAACAGGGTGGCCATCCACCAACCATCCACTACTCCATCCATCTGGACCATCCAGGGTTGCACGGCACTCATCAGTGAACAGGACTGTTTGAAAATTAGCCTTTATGTATTTTTCTGCCCAATGCAGCCATTTCTGCTTGTGAGCATTGGTTAGTGGTGGCTGAATAGAAGGTTTATGCACAGTTGCAAGACTCTGGAAGACTCTACACCTTGATGTCCGTGGGACTCCAGAGGCACCAGCAGCTTCAAATATCTGTTTGCTGCTGTGTAATGGTATTTTAGCAGCTGGTCTCTTGATCCGATGCATGGATCTGGCAGAAATCTTCCTCAATGTGCCTTTATCTGCACAAACCCGTCTGTGCTCTGAATCAGCCACAAATCTCTTAATAGTGCAATGATCAAGCTTAAGTTTTCGTGAAATATCTAATGTTTTCATACCTCGTCCAAGACATTAAACTATTTCACTCTTTTCGGCAGCAGAGAGATCCTTTTTCTTCCCCATATTGCATGAAAATAGTGCTCTGCTTAATAATGTGGAACACCCTTCTTTAGTAGTTTTTCCTTAAATTGGGCTCACCTGGCAATCTAATTATCACAGGTGTCCGAGATTGTTTTCAGTGATCAAAAGAGCCCTGAGACACAATGCCATCCATGAGTTAAAATGAAAAACAAAATATTTAATCTTTGTGACACTTAAATAGAATTTGCATAATAATGTGGAACAGGGTGTAGTGTCCCTTGGGGCTGCCACTGGAGCTGTGCTCTCTTTCCTGACTCGGAACTCAGTAGTTATCATGCCAGGGTTTGTTCTCCCCTTTAAGCCTATGGTTGCAATTAGCTGTTGGATGTAGGGTAGGAGCGCTTCCCCCTGTACCTCTTCAGGGATTCCCCTTAAGCATATGTTGCAGCGTCTGTGTCGGGACTCTAGGGATGCCACCGTGCCCTTCAGTCTCTGGACTTGCAGCGCAATCCCTGCCACTTAGGTTTCTGTAGTTTGCTGCCTTGTTTCTCTTTCCTTGTCTTGCACTTCCATCTCTTGGAGCTTTGTCTTCATTGATCCCACTTCACATTGTATCCCCCAGAGGTCAGACTTCCATATTTGGCGCCTTTCCAGGAGCATTTGCTTTATGTCCCCTTTTCATGCGCTGGACGAGTCATCGTCGGACTCCGCTGTCTGGTGTATTTCACCTTGTCTGGGAGAGGTAGGTACCTCTTCATCATCTTCCAATGATTCCTCCGAGATGTTTTCCATGTGGCTCATCGTGGGCGCCATTTTGGGAGGCGTGGGTGGCATAGGCTGCTTAAACGAGAGCCGTATATATGGCTGGTTAGGGGGCTCTGGTCCGTGAAATTTGCCGTGTTTGTGCCCTATAGTGTCTCTGGGGGGGGAGGGGGGAGGTAGTGGAGAGGCTACTTCTGCATTGCTTAGTGTCGTTTTATGTATAAAGTCTCTGGGTTTAATTGGAACACCACTGAAGCACGTCTAGTCCGTTGCTTGGTCAGCCACACCCAGGGCTGCCTTCAGGGGGTGACAACCATGACGGTTGTCACGGGCCCGGCGGCCCTGGGGGGCCCGGACTGCACTGGCAGTCCTGGGCCCCACTTTCCCTCTCTGCACACATAGATAGCGAATATCGCTATCTATGTGTGCAGCCGCGTGCCCCCGGCTCCCTGTTACCGCAGTGGGGGCCCAGGCAGCACACTGCTTTTCCTCTTCTCCTCTCTGCTAATAACTCTCGCGAGACCCTGTTGCCATGGCAACGCTCCGCAGGTCTCGCGAGAGTTATTGGAGGAGAGAAGAGAAGAAGCAGTGTGCTGCCTGGGCCCCCTCTGCGGTAACAGGGAGCCGGGGGGCCCCCCACCGGACCACCAGGGATGGAATCTCCCCCCTCCCTGGACACAGGTAAGCAGGGAGGGGGGAGAAACTATTTAATTAAATTTAATTAAAAAAAAAATTATGTTAAAAAA
The DNA here is from genome assembly GCF_036172605.1 of Pelobates fuscus. Classification (NCBI taxonomy): domain Eukaryota; kingdom Metazoa; phylum Chordata; class Amphibia; order Anura; family Pelobatidae; genus Pelobates; species Pelobates fuscus. The sequence goes on from NC_086322.1 coordinate 208,979,434, forward strand.
GGCCCCTTCCACAAGAAGATAGCTGGCATGAGCAGTCTCGACACAAGGCGAAAGCTGTAACAGACATAACTCCCCAGCATTGCACTTACCACGCGCGGACCAACAGGGAGCACAGGCACCGGTCCTGGTTGAGTGGGGGAGCCGGAGAAACAACAAACCGTCAGACGCAACACGAAAACAAGCGAAGGTGGGCTGCCCTCTCACACTTACCCTCGCACCTACCCGAGAAGACTGGTCCCGACACGAAGCACCGCTCCAGCTTAGTGGCCGGACCCGCAGCACCTCCCAGATTGCCGTGCAGGGGCTGCAACGCCTGGAGAGAGCACAACCACAGCGGACCCACACTAAACCACTGGCCGTAATCAGCAGAGCAGACGCTCACTCGAACGCTCTGATAACTATATACATGTCTAATTTGCCACAACGTGTTTATTGCCTAACAATGTTTGCCATTTATAATCGAGACCAAATTCACTTAAATGTATCTTGACAATGCCTAAAGTATTGCTGACTCCTTTCATCTGCATGCTGTGGGGGTCTCTGGGGGGGATCTCACTCTCAAGGGCCATATAAGCAACCCAGCTCCCTACACCACCCGGGCTTTGACCCACATATATAGCTTGGAGCTGTAACACTCATCCTATCCTACCTGAACCTCTCACACCCAATCAATAGTTTGCCTTTTATTCTCACACTTTAATCTACTTACCAACTACCACAAGGTGACACTCATCATAGTAGTGAGACACGGTTCCCCTGCATCACCCTCTATGATTTACCTCTCACTGTGCTCGCATTGCTGCATACAACTTTAAGTCAGGACACCAGGGACTCCAAACTCCTGCTCACTCGCTCGGGAGGCCATTGGGGTGTTCTAAAGTTCATAGCCTTTGTGACTCAGACAAGTTAAGAGATGATTAAACTTATGTTGAACATAGTCTAGCCACACATAATAAGCCTGCTTCACACTCATAGTTTTAAAAAATTGGGCCGTTACTCTGTATGCCATGTTGTTTTCTACTGTTATTATTGAGCTTGATACAGCTGTCGTGGCTTTACAAGCATGTTGTTCTCACTGTCACAACAAAAATAAAGAATTATATAAAAAAAAAGGCCCCTTCCTCCCTCTCCCCCTCTCCCCAGATTGCACATTTACACACACACACACACAAACACTACATACAATGACACAACACACACACTACATACACTGACACAACACACACACACTACATACACTGACACAACACACACACACACTACATACACTGACACAACACACACACTACATACACTAACACAACACACACACTAACACAACACACACACACTACATACACTGACACAACACACACACACTACATACACTGACACAACACACACCCACACTGCATACACTGACACAACACACACACACACTATATACACTAACACAACACCCACACACACTACATACACTGACACAACACACACTGCATACACTAACACAACACACACACTCCATACACTAACACAACACACACACACTACATACACTGACACAACACACACACACTACATACACTAACACAACACACACACTACATATACTGACACAACACACACTGCATATACTGACACAACCCACACACACACTAACACAACACACACTACATACACTGACACAACACACACACTGCATACACCAACACAACACACACTGCATACACTAACACAACACACACTGCATTCACTAACACAACACACACTGCATACACTAACAACACACACTCTGCATACACTAACACAACACACACTGCATACACTAACACAACACACACTGCATACACTAACACAACACACACTCTGCATACACTGACACGACACACACTCTGCATACACTGACACAACACACACTCTGCATACACTGACACAACACACACACACTGCATACACTAACACAACACACTGCATACACCAACACAACACACACTCTGCATACACTGACACAACACACACACTGCATACACTAACACAACACACACTCTGCATACACTAACACAACACACACTCTGCATACACTGACACAACACACACTGCATACGCTAACACAACACACACATACACACTGCATACACTAACACAACACACACTCTGCATACACTGACACAACACACACTGCATACACTAACACAACACACACTGCATACACTAACAAAACACACACTCTGCATACACTAACACAACATACACTAACACAACACACACTGCATACACTAACACAACACACACTCTGCATACACTGACACAACACACACTGCATACACTAATACAACACACACTGCATACACTAACACACACTGCATACACTAACACAACACACACACTGCATACACTAACACAACACACACACTGCATACACTAACACAACGCACATACTGCATACACTAACAAAACACACACACTGCATACACTAATACAACACACACACTGCATACACTAACACACACAGTGCATACACTAATACAATACACACACTGCATTCACTAATACAACATGCACTCTGCATGCACTACACACTAACACACTCACTGCATCCACTATACTGACACACTCTGCATTCACTACACATTGACACACTCTGCATTCACTACACTAACACACACTCTGCATCCGCTAGACACTAACACACTCTCTGCATTCACTACACATTAACACTCTGCATTCACTACACTAACAAACACTCTGCATCGGCTACACACTAACACACTCTCTGCATTTACTACACATTAACACACTCTCTGCATTCACTACACTAACACACTCTCTGCATTCACTGCACATTAACACACACTCTGCATTCACTACAAATTTACACACACACTACATTCATTACACTGACACACTCTGCATTCACTACACCCTAACACACACTCTGCATTATTACACACTAACACACTCTGCATTCACTAAACTATGCACACACTCTGGATTCACTATACTGACACACACTCTGCATTCACTGCACTAACATACACTCTGCATCAACTGTACACACAGCATCCACTACACAAACATCCTGTATTCACAGTACACACACTACATCCACCACAAATTGAAACACTCTGCATTCACTATACACAGACACTGTGTCTAATACACACACTACATCCACTACAGACACTGCATCCACTAAACACATTTCATCTAGTACATACAAACACTACATCCACTACACAAACACACACTACATCCACTACTCAAACACTCTCTGCAGTCACTACACATTAACACTCTGCATTCACTACACTAACACACACTCTGCATCCGCTACACACTAACACACCCTCTGCATTCACTACACATTAACACACTGCATTCACTACACTAACACACACTCTGCATCCGCTACACACTAACACACTCTCTGCATTCACTACACATTAACACACACTCTGCATTCACTACACATTTACACACACTCTGCATTCACTGCACTAACACACACACTACATTCATTACACTGACACACTCTGCATTCACTACAGACTAACACACACTCTGCATTCATTACACACTAACACACACTCTGCATTCACTAAACTATGCAAACACTCTGGATTCACTATACTGACACACACTCTGCATTAACTGTACACACTACATCCACCACAAATTGAAACACTCTGCATTCACTATACACAGACACTATGTCTAATACACACACTACATCCACTACAGACACTGCATCCACTAAACACATTTCATCTAGTACATACAAACACTACATCCACTACACAAACACACACTACATCACTCTACACACACTACATCCACTACTCAAACACACTCTGTGTTCACTATACACACTGCATCTGCTACACAAACACACACTCTGCATTCACTGCACAAACAGTATCTAATACACACAAACACTACATCCATTACACACATTCTAATTCACTTCCACTATACACACCACATTCAGTCCCGCATCATTGTCAGCGGACTAGGTAGGGCGTGGGTGGGCGCCCCCATAATTTTCAGTTTTCAGTGACTTTAGCAGGAACAAAAAGTCAAATGTTCAGTCAAATTATAGGTGCCATCTTTATCAATGGCAGTATACAGTTTTGCAAATACCCCAGGATGATAGTTCTTCAGTATTATGACAGCTCTATGGGTAAGTCTAAGAATCATAAGACATTAAAGTGGTTATGATGACAGCAGACTGTGGGTGTCATTGATTGGTTCTACTGGTTGCTATTTTATTTTTGGCAAAACAACAATATTGAACAGTAATGACTGGGTGAGCAGGTCAGCATGTAACTTTCGCAAAAGCAATAAAATGAGCGAGGACAATCACCCAGAAGAGCCACTTGGTTTGTGTGAAACCACTAAAAATGGACTGAAGCCATAACCACTGTAATGAGCTGTAGTGGTTGTGGTGCGTAGAGTGTCATTTTGAGATGGATCTTTCACAAAATGTCTCCTTCCTGGTGTACCACTGGATTTATATGATGATTCCTCCCCATTTAATCCTTCCTTTCAGAGGAATCTGATATATTATGGTTGAGTAAGAAAATAATAAGACCGCTTGGGGAAAGTAAACTAATAATTACATTTGTTGCAATCAAATAAAAGTGCTGCCTATTTGGAAATTTAAAATGCATTAAAATTATGTGTTTGTATAAAAACAAAAAACTAAAAATTAACATACAATTGTAGTTTTATTTTACTCTAACACTTTCCTATAATCATTTTGTTAACCGTAGAGCATTCTGGTAAATGGTGGGAGAATCTAAACTCTGCTTACTTGAAAAGTGGTACTGCAGTCGGCTGGCTAATCAGAGATGTAAGTATATTATTATATCATAGCTTTAAAACAAAAGTTTCTCAGAAAAAATACAATTTGATAGCAGTGTTATTGTACTGTTATCGGTCTGTGTGAAATTTGACAACTGTATTGGGGAATATCATCCAGAGGTGGTCCTCACTCAGGACATCCTAAAATATAAGCAATTTACCAATCACTGTATTTTTTTTTCCTTAATAAATTACCTTCATGCCATCTTTGTCTTCTGACCTCTCACATGCTTATTTCTTTTCTCAAAACACTCTTTACTCTTGATTCCAGGGTAGACTGTAGAGACCGCTCCCATGAGATCCACACTTACTTGATATCAGTATCAATTCTTCTTCTTTTGTCTACTATGGATATCTCACCATATTCTGGCCTTTCAATTGTTTCCTGATCCCACTCTTGTTTAACTCAAACCTATGCCAACACTTTACCAATCTCATACCCACACTCTATGAGTACCAACCTGTGCCCCCATGCTCTCGGATTTTTATGAAGTGTGCAATTTATTTTTCATATCTAAATATGAAACTTGGCTAACATCTGGAGACACTACCTTCAATTCTGCCCTCTTCTACAATGGTTTAAGTTCTGTGGCAGCTGGCCGGTGCTTGCCTACCAGCTGCCACATCAAAAAGTACAAAAAAAAGTACATAAAGGTAATATTAATAATCTTGTGAAGTGAGAGCTCCCCTTTAATGAATCACTGGTTACAGTCAACTTTGTTTTTGCTATACCTTAACATCTCTATTGCAAATATCAGATAATATTTTCATCTGTTTTAGAAAACACCAGGAACAGGAATTAAAGGGACACTATAGCTAATTAGAGAAGGCAGTGTTCACATTACTGCCTAGAAACACATATAGTGGCAGTCACTTAGGCAGCCACTAGAGGTGCCTCCCTGGTCAGTGCTGCACAATGTGCAGCGATGTTAAGCGTCTCTGTGGTCTGCATGGAGATGTGAATGCTTTCCATAAAGATGCATTGATTCAATGCATCTCTATGAGGCGATGCTGATTGCCTTGCATGTACAATAGTCTCCCAATGCTTACCTATGAGAAATCATTGGATTGGCTGAGATCAACAAATTTGGTGATCTCGACCAAGGAGGCGAAGCAGGCTAGAGCCAGTCATTGCGAGATTGGTGCAGCGTGGGAAAAAAGGTAGGTAAACTACCTTTTTAAAGTAAGGAGAGGGGGACCTAAACTGTGCTTTTAAAACTAAACACATTTGTATTCCTGACACTATAGTGTTCTTTTAAGTATCACCTAATATATCTTTATTTCTTCACCAGACTCTGAATGATGCCAAAGATTTCCAATCAGCTGCTATAAAGCTCACCTACACACCCATAATTGCTGAAGCTTACCTTATCATGGCTGGGACAAAACCGAACGAAGGCCTGGCAATTACTAGAAACAGGGATGGACCAGCCCTTGTATGGAGTTTAAATCCTTTATTGGGAGAGTGAGTTATGCATATCTAATTTTCCTTCAGTCATCTAAACTAAGAAGGGATATAAATCAAAATAAAAAAAACACTGCTGTTTCTAGGCTTGTATTTTCCCGTGTTGTATGAGATTTTATCTGACTTTTGTAGAATATCCAGTTAGTCTCAGCTCACTCTGATCTAGTCCTGTAGGTACTGACATGTTCCGTTTGTGGTCTGTGCATCTCCACAGTTTCTTTTCTGATGGGTACCGTTAATTTAAAAAAAAAATTAAATCATTATCAGCATTGTTGTGGGTAAACCAGTGCATATGGCCACATGCAGGTCAAGCCTGTTGTCTTTGTTTTCCTGGCACATGTGTTGATGAGCTTCACCTGACAAGCTTTGTACAATATGAGTATGACAATTAATTTATACTTCATCTATTAATCACATAATTTCTAATTCCACGTGAGTATTTACAGACAGCATGCACTGCGCAGGGCTGGGTTTACAGCCGCACCTCTAATAGGAACACCAATTGGAAATGTGATTTTCTTCAGTTTTAATGTATTTTTAGATTAATGCCCCTGACTGCAGCTCTTTTTTATTTTAGGAGAGAGCAACAATATTGAATGGGATGTGCATTAGTAGATTGAACTGTGATTGTGTATGGGATGTTTTTATTTTTGTTTAGGTTTATCTTGCGGTGCAACATGTTGCAGCTAGTTACCATTTGTAACATAAGCACTTACTATGTATGCGCACAATGTGGGCTTACTCTAATTTGAGGGCTTCATTAAATTAAAGGGTGACGGCCACTATTCCTCATCTTTTTTTATTCCTCATTCAGCATGTGTGGGAGGCTGTGTTGTGTGTGTGTGTGTGTATGTGTATGGGCTGCTGTTTGTGTGTGTGTGTAAGATTCCCATTATTTGGACACATAGGCTCATAAACTGGGATTTTCCATGGCTTAATAAAAATTCACATAAAATTGTTTTTTTCTGGGCCCTATCAGGATTATAACTTGTATATAAAAAAGTCTAGAAGACTGGGCATCTCCACTTGTTGAGGTTATCTCCAAGATTATTGCAATCTACACATTTTTTTATCATTTAATACCTGTATTAACAGAGACAATAAGCTTTGCGTGTATCGGCCAACTGGCTATCACTATATGTATGGGGTTTCGTAGTTTTTAAGTTATTCTTTTTTTTTTTTTTTGCTAATTTGTAGTTTGTAGGATTTTCATGTTTGGAGAGAGCTGCTACTGACTAACAGAATGTCAGGGTACCTGCTGTCTCTACCTCTGTGGAGGTGAGACACTTGGACGTTCTTCCTCGCAAAAGGGTTGAATCACTCGTTTACACGCCGGCCGCGAGGGATCCACTTCCTTTTATGACGCGGCGTTCAGTAGCCGACGTCATGACGACAACCCAACCCGATCTGTCAATCAAGCCCCAAGCACGAATGAGGATTCGTCGGGGGCGTGATTACCTGTTTAGAATCAGGGTATAAAAGAGGTCTTTCTACGTTTGTTCATTGCCCTGTCGTGGTTCTAGCTTGTCTAGTCACTCAGTGCTCTTGTATTCTGTTAGTTTCTTTGGTTTTGACCCGGCTTGTCTGTGCTAGCTCGTTTACCTCTATTTCCCTTTGACTTGGCTTGTCTCTCGTTTACCTGCTCTCTCGTTCCCTCGACCTCGGCTTGTCTCTAGACCATTCTTTACTACTTCTTACGTTAGTCCGGCCATTCTAAGGTCCGGTATACGTACCCTGTACCTGTTTGTACTCTGCGTGTTGGATCCCTGTCCCGATCCTGACACAGAAGTGACAAACACTTTAGTAAATAATGGCTGGCTGTTAACAATTAGCAACAAAGTTGGAAAAAAAAGCCTTTTGTGTGTACCCATTGTACATTGCATTAACCATGGGGCACACATGCCACACATTGAGAAACAATACCTTAAACCTTTTCACTGGGGCACCGTCACAAGAGTGGGAAACACATAATTGGCAAGATAGAGATCAAAAGTATTTTGTATACTGAAACTGCTATTTTTCAGCTTTTCACAAAACAGACAAAGACCCCAAAAATTCTTACTTGTACTTCATGATAATGGTGATAATTTAAAGTTCCATTTCTGCTGCCCTTCCTGTTGTGTTTTTATTCACCACCTTCTCTAGATTGTAAGCTCTTTGAAGCAGTTTGCTCATCAACCGATCGTTCATGTAACATTTTATAACTGTCTCATTTATGGTTACATTTCCGCCTTTATAATATTTTAAAGAGCTGCAGAATAAGTTGGCGCTATGTGTCACGGCAATGGTGCATAACTCATTATTACGCTGTGGAATATTGTCCTTTAATGTAATTTGTGTAATGCATTCATGACCTGCCCGCCTGGTTGTCAATGTCAAAAGGGGTTAATTTGATTGTATGGAAGGTCAGGAGGGTTACATCCTTAATCCCTCTTTTGAAGCTTGGACTCCCCAAAGAGGTCAGATGACATAAGGGGTAATGTAAAATTGCATAGCAATCTGAAAAGGGGAAACATGTATCCTGTGATTAATCAAAGGCGCTGCAAGGTGTGAGATTCTACAGTGGAAAAGCCTGAATGTTTGGCACAAGCCATGTGTCCTGTACTTCTTAATTGAAGAGTCAATCTCTTTGATATGTTAATGGCCATTAGCCTTGGTCCAGTTTCATATTCAAAAGGAAAACACATTAATATTTACCCACAGAATAATAATTAAGCCTCATTTTTGTTATATTTGGAATGTGACAAGCACCATCTTCTAAACTAGCCCAAACATGAGTGGCATAACCTGACCATAGGGAAGGGAATTGTGATGTCTGCCATATTGGGTTACAAGTACGGAGTGCGAAATATCTATAGAATGGGGAAATAATAAATTCGTAGATACAATTATTATTTCTGTGGCAGGTACATAACAGAATTCCATTTGGATTGATGTGGATCTGGACACAAGGGGGTGGTAACTTAGGGTCTCTATAGATACGCTTTAACTCCACCTCTGGGTGAGGTGTGGTAATCCAGAGGGTATATCTCTAATGAGACTGAAGTGTGCATTGTACTTGCTTGGGGCCAGAATCTAATTCTAAGTGAGTCACCATCTTTCCTACCAGAGACCCCCTTGGGCAGAAGTATTTACTTTGAAGAGCTGAGTAAATGATTAGGACTTTCTGTTATTTTATCCCTTTTGTTTTTATCTGTTGTTGGTGTAAATAATTTGTTTTTTCATCTATATTTGTATGCACTGTGACTATTCTTTTTCCTTATAATAAATATCTCTTTTTTAAGTTTTGCCTTTGTCTGGTAAAAGACTCACGCTACCCGAAGAGACTAATTAGTAGTTTGCAATTGCTTAGACATTGTGCTAAGTTGTATTTGGTGGGGTTTTTTTATTATTGATTTACCTGGTGGACCAAGGCCCCTCATTTATAAATACTCTTGGTGGTGGCAGAGTTAAAATAGTAATAATTATACTATTATGGTTAAGTGTGGGTGCTGTTAAGGTGGATTTTGTCATTATTTCCGGTCTAGTGCAGACAAATAGTGAACTTTAACCCTTTCCCCACCACAACTACGTCACGCACACTCTTGAAGTAGGGTGCGTTCTTGACACTATATATGTGCCAATAATAATAATAATAATAATAATAATTAATAATACTACAGACATTACTAAAGACAAATGCAATTCCCTCCTAGTGTTCTTAAGTACTACGTATATTAATGATGACAAATTGTTTTGAGCATATCATGTGTGTGCTACTGTGTACAGTGAAAATATCCAAGGGTATGTTGTGGCGAAACCAACTTCGCCACTGTGAACTGGAGAAGCCTGGTTGCCCGCCTGCTGCCTTTGGACTATGGACCAGACTTCATGGGAATGTGATACCCCAGATAGCTATACCATGGAGCCTATTCATATAATGAAAGACTATGGGAAAGACTTTAGCTCCATGGCAATTGTACTGTGTGAATAGGATCTGCGCGCTATTCGGTAGTTTTGTGTGCTCAGATCCCAGCTATCTGGGGATATGTGAAATGTCTGTGTGTTATGGTTAAAAAGTAACTTTCTGTATTTTAAAGTGTTTTATGTCTTTCTGTAACCATGTGGTTAATGGAGTCTGTCTCTGTGCTGGAGATAATTAGATTACTTCTCCAGCACAGAGAAGGCTCTGTAAAAAACAGTCTGAGCTGGGAAGCTAGGGGTTTTAAAAGATACTTTACTAACTTTTGAACCCCTGGTCTGATCCATGCCATTTTTTAATATGTTGTTCCCCTGAATGGATTGATTGTGGATATGTATTTTTATGTGAATGTGATGTATGGTTTTAGAGTTAGGAAAGTTGTGTAAAAGTATATTTTAAACTGTATGCATAATGGGATTATGTGTCACACTAAGGGGAGGGGATGTGTGGGAGGTAACATCTATGTCATTGGTTCTTTTATGCCTCCCCCTGGGTGTGGCCTGTATGTGTGAGTTGGAAATAAAAGCCAGGCTGGATGAGCCAGTCCTCAGTTCCTGTTTAACCCTCAAAATGAAGTGTCGTCTCGTTCTTGGGGGGAATTGGATTGTAAGCTGACTGCCAGGAGTGTAAGCGGATTGTATGCTTTTCTTGTTCAGCTGTTCCAGTTCGGAGTGTTATCTTGTATCCAGTTCGGGAGTTTGGTGTTCTGCGGTAGCTGTGCCTGTCTCTCAAAAAGGGGATTAGCGCCTAAACTGGGTTTTATCCTCTTGTGTGTGAAACGGTCCGTTACATATGTGTCAAATATGTTGTCAGTATGCTATGTTGTTTTTCATTGTTAATTCATACAGGATTTACTGTAAATTTTAAGATACCCTTATACTCAAAAATAATCTGATATAATTTCTTACAGTTTATTTATATTTTGTTCTGTAAAGCAGATGGTTCCGTGTGGAAACAAATTACGACCACTGGACTGCTCCACCATTGCATGATGACCGCAGGTATGTAAAAATGTAATATAACATTGGGAGGTATGGAATTGGGATAGGTGGGTGGGCACACCAGAGAACAAAATAAAGATGGTGGAACGTGACCTTAAAACTAAATGTGGATTGTTGGGAGGTCTGGTAATAGAGTAATGCATTCAGTCATGGCAGATACAGTAATAATATTACGTTTACTTGGACTCAGTGACTATACTGGTTACACCTTGACACACAGATACACACACTGGCATATACGCACACTAACACACCGATACACACTGGCATATACACACACTGACACACGCTCAGATACACACACTCAGATACACACTATATTGCACACATACACACACACATACACACACACTCAGATAAACAAACTGACACACAGATACATATTTACACATAGATACACACACAGATACACTAACTTACACACGATACACACTGACAAACAGATACATACACGAGCACATACACAGATACACACACTGGCACACAGACACACACACACTGACAAACAGTTACAAACCATGGCACATACACAGATACACACACAGTGACATGCGCACACACACAATCTGACATACATAGACACATACACGTTATAATTTTATATTTGCAGCCACCCTCATGTTACAAAATCAGAGAATATGAGCACTCTGAAAATGGACAAAACCATAAAGGACTCAGTATCTTGCCCAAAGAAGGCCGAACTGATCATCCGGGTTTGCTGTATCTCTCCTGCAGAGAGAACTTACCGACATTTTGTTTCTGGACTGCCCTTATGGGTGAGATTTGTCTGATGTGCCTTGGAACTGGTTCTCTCTGTAATGGCACAAGTGAACAAAGCCTTTTTTGAGACCTCAGCAGGTATTTACCGAAGGGCAAGCTACTGATTTCCTCTAAATCTTTGTCCATTCTCAGAGTTCTCATATTCTCAGATTTTGTTGCACCCTCCTGTTAGTTTACCTTTTATGTCCAGGAGTGTGGCTTGGTTAAAGTCCTAGAGATGCTGGCTGAGGCTGATGGGAGTGAACATGAGGGTATGCAGCAGTTCACTCCTGGCTCTCTCCCCCATGCTGCCTATGTGCCCTCCTGCCTCCTTCCCTCCCTCCCACACGGTGGTCTTTTATGAAGCTTGGATAAAGTGATCGGCTGTCACTTCCTACCAGCAGCCGATATTTCAGGGGCTTGGTTGCACTCTTAAGAGGCCATGGCACCCGACCGAGCCCCTATTCAGCTATACCCATGGGGTGGACCTAAATGCATGGGCCACCTGATAGGCCCCTTCGAATTGTTGCGTGCTGTGGACCCATGGGACAGCTGCTTTGGGGCCCCCAGGAGTAACTGGGCTTGGGGCAGTTGCCATGTTTGCCCCTTGTTAAAGATGGCCCTGACTATAGCGTTAGGAATAATCATTTGTATTCCTAACACTATAGTGTTCCTTTTTGTGTGTGTTTTTTTTTTTTTTTAACAAAGCAAATGTATCCCTTTAACAAAATGAACTGCTCACATCTGATTGAGTGGATTGCTAACTACAATCTTTTTTGCAACAGTGTTACTTTGTGTTAATAACATATGTTTTGTAAATCAAATGTGAAAAATGAAAAATTCCTGTCTTACTGTAGGATGCTTTTAAACATTCTATATGTGAATATTTTATTTTGTCCAACAGCACTACAGCCTGCACAGCTTTGAACAAAACTGGTCAGGCAAACGTCAACTTAGATAGTTTATTTAAGGTGAGTTACATGTATGTGTGGATTGCTATGTATTTAAATGTATTTCTCAGTTGCTTGCAGTCATATATATAACAGCCAACAGGTCTGTTAACCCACGTAAAATATAAAGCAGAAAACTGTTGGAATATAGGGATTTGATAGGTTTAACCCCTTAAGGACACATGACATGTGTGACATGGCATGATTCCCTTTTATTCCAGAAGTTTGGTCCTTAAGGGGTTAAAGGACACTAAAATAACACAGGCCACCTAATCTTAATGAAGTGGTCTTGGTTAAATGTCCCTATCCTTGCAGTTTCCAACACTTTGTAATGTAACTTTGTAATATTTACATTGCAGGGTTAAGTCCATGATACTGACCAAATAAAAAAAAAATTGTCATGTAATGCAGAACCCCCCTCCCCCTCCCCCCCTTCCTAATGGGAAGTTTTAAGTACTATTGCGCTAGCAGCCAACGGACAAATAGTTACCGTATATACTCGAGTATAAGTCGAGTTTTTCAGCACATTTTTTGTGCTGAAAAACCCCAACTTGACTTATACTCTAGTTAATGTCTGTATTATGGCAACTTACATTGCCATAATACAGACCAGGACCGCCGGGCTCATTACAAGCCCGGCGGTCCTGTTGGGGGCTGGCAGAGAGCTCTTACTTACCTTTCCTGCAGCTCCTGTCAGCTCCCTTCTCTCACCTCCGGTCCGGTCAGCTCCTCTGTCAGCTCCCACTGTAAGTCTCGCGAGAGCCGCGAGAGACCGCGAGACTTACAGTGGGAGCTGACAGAGGAGCTGACCGGACCGGAGGTGAGAGAAGGGAGCTGACAGGAGCTGCAGGAAAGGTAAGTTACTGCTCTCTGCCAGCCCCCTCCTACACAGCCCATCCAGGGAGGGGGGCCCCCCTCCTACACAGCTAACATGCAGGGAGGGGGGACGAAAAAAAAAATATTACAATACAAAAAAATGTAATTATTAAAATTAAAAAAAATGTAAATAATAAAATAAAAAAATAATACTTCAATACATTTTTGTAAAATATTAAAATACCAAAAATTTAAATATTAAAATAAAAAAATTGAAAATAATAAAAATGCCCTCCCCACACCCAGTTCACACACACTACACACACACACACAAACACACACACTCTGCATTATATACACACACACTCATACACACACACACTCTGCATTATATACACACACACTCATACAAACACACACACTGCATTATATACACACACACTCATACAAACACACACTGCATTATATACACACACACACACTGCATTATATACACACAGAGTGTGCGTATATAATGCAGAGTGTGTGTTTGTATGAGTGTGTGTGTATATAATGCAGAGTGTGTGTTTGTATGAGTGTGTGTGTATATAATGCAGAGTGTTTGTTTGTATGAGTGTGTGTGTGTGTGTATATAATGCAGTGTGTGTGTTTGTATGAGTGTGTGTGTATATAATTATAAAAATCACAGAATTTCATAGCCCCAAGTTTTACCCTCGACTTATCCACGAGGCATAGCATATTTCACAATTGTTGGTCACAAAACTGCACTCGACTTATACATGAGATCGACTTATACACAAGTATATACGGTAATTAACTCCCAGACACCTGCCACACTAAAAACGTAAATAAACAAATAAAAACAAAAACTTTGGGCTTAATAAAAAAGGGATGGGATGGGTCTTGAAAAAAACTTGGGGTGGGGGGAGGGGGCCATAATCCTCCCTGTGAGCATCGGATGGGGAACATATAAAAAAAAAAAAAAAAAAAATGAGGGTTGACACTGTCCTTCCCCCACCGGATGGTGGCTATTTAATAAAAATAAGTTGGGTACATTCTTATGTTCCCCCTACCCACACAGCAGGTTAGGAGGCTTATACTTTGCTGGAGACCTAAGGTACCTGACTACTGGTGGGGCTGGGGAGAGATGGATGATCTTCTTGAGTTCCAGTCTGTTATCCTGTTCCTGCTGCACACTTACCCCCCACACCTGGACTAGTTATACCGGTCCCCAATGGGCTTAATCTCACTAAACACACTGATCCAGATACCCACTCCTACCTCTTGCCTACACGCAATTCTAATGCTTAAGATGGCTGATGCAACTTTACCTGGAGAGCAGGGCCTACTACAACAACAAAGGGCTTGGCATGAGTCCCTTGAGAGGTCCCTAATGCAACTAGATGAGATATTCACACGCTTCTGGGCAAAGCTGGAGTTGGTGGTACAAGCAGGAGTCCGGAGACGCAGGGAGTGGTAGGGCCTCCTCCGGTCACACCACCCACTTAAGTGCCTGGCCCTTGGAGAGCTGGCCTGCATGGGCCAAAGCTCATACCAAGCTTGACCTCTCCTCACCGTGCACACAAGCAGATGAATGTCTGCTGGAAGCAGCTCCCGGCTAGGAGTGTCACTGTGTGTGCCATCCAGATGGCGTGGCCACTCCCTAAAGTACTCAACAGGGTATTTGAACCTTGGTCCTTCATGTCCTGGATCCTGCTATACTGCCTCTAATCCACAGCAGATTCTGTTATTTTGAGTAGTTCTACCCTTGTTATACCTGTATATTACCTGTGATTCACCTGAGGCAGATCACTCATGAACTGGGTATTTAGGCACTGACTCGTCCTGGGAACTTTGTCAGTTCTTTGATCCTGGTGTATGTGTTCAGTTCCTGTGTTCTAGTCTCTTGAACTTATACTCCATATTGACCCCGGCTTCTGTCTTAGTTTATTCTGACCTCTGGCACCCCTTGACTTTGTCTACACTTCGTTTATCCTGACTTCTGGCATCCTTTGACTTTGGCTATCCTGCTGTTTGTATCCTTGTAGATACTGTATTGGAATCACCTTTCCTGCACAGTCCCTGTGCACAGATTCACAGTTCAGGTGGCTTCTTACCTGGTCACCTTGGACTGTGTCTATCTGCAAGGGTGAGCATACTTATCTGCGCTACAGACTCCAACCAAGGTAAGTTGTTACAAGGAGAAGAATCTGCAGATGGGAAAAGCCTTGTTCTATATGTCAGGCCCCAATTTGGGCTTGGGGCTGGTGGGACATCTCGTCCTGATATTGCTCATCTTCCTTTCCAGACAAAACTCCTGTGTACACTCTGAGATTCCCTATTCTGGTAGCCGGCTGATTGCAGCTCTTCCATCATGTACTGTCCTACCTCAGGCATTTAGTGGCCTGACAATATTTGCAGCAGGCATTTTACCTACCCTGACAATATCTTGCTTCTATGCCTTTTTGTTTAAAATTATTTGGAGTGCTGGTATAATAGTGAAGCCAGGGGTATTATTTCTCATGAACCTAGCATGTTTAATCAACTATATCAATCTGGATAGTTTTTCCCTTAATAATCTTTTATTTTCATCACAATCTACACGTGTATATTTAGTCTGTTTTATGTTTGTTATTATATATATGGGTGGACATGCTATTAATATGTCCTTATCCCCTCCCTACTCACATCTGGGTTTCTAGGGATCCTTAATATCCTAGCCACCCACCATTAAATATATCTTGATCCTGATGAAAGTCCCAGGAGGGACTGAAACATTGATCTCTGGATTTTGTGTACTTTGAATAAAGAAATACAAAAGGTGTGTACTATAGCGTTAATCCAAAATCAAGAGTGTGCTATCACCAAGAGTGTACCTCACTCACTCAACAATACACAATACAAAAGCAAAAAATAGCAGATATGGCTATACAAGCAATATAAGCTAAAAGGGAGGGATAGCACATCAATAGAGAATACAACCTTAGAACGGGCCGGGATCTTTGAACAGATCTAAAACATAAATATAATAATATATGATGAAGTATGAATTAAACAAGAGGGTGAGTATCCAGGAGGTAGAGAACTTACAAAAGGTATAGGTGTTCTGCGCTTATCTCCCTTTCGGGTGTCTGCAGCGAATCAATGTGTGGAATAAACGATAAATTTTCTTCCAAAATGTAAAATCCTCAGAATGGGCAGAAAAGAGAGATATACATAGAGTAGTACTGTATAAAAATATCAAAAATTTATTACACTGATTGCACTTACATTCAGGTAACAATCAGCAAGCATGTCTCCACTAACAAGTGGACCAGGATGGCAAAATGGATCAATGATGCAGATGGTGAAACAGCTGATCGTACCATATAAAGTGCTGGAACAAATAACAAATAAATACAAATATAAAATAAAATAGTATAAATACTCAGTCCAACGCGTTTCGTCTATAGAGACTTCTTCAGGGATGTGAGTACTGTTCCTAAATGTTCCTTTTTTATATCTGTAGATCCAGGTGATTTTCATTGAACTTCTCAAAAAAGCCGCGAGATCGGGCACTTCCGGGTTTTTCCATACGTTCTTCCTCATTGGACACCTTAGGCGAACGTCATGCGTCCTTTCGAGCGTGCATATACTGCCGCGTTCCAGCAGTGGAACGCATATCGTCGTACTTATTCTTGCGTTCCAGCCTTGGAACGCATGTAGCAAAAAAACCTAAAAGATCAAGACGGCAGTGGGTGGAAAAGACCACCCCCTGATAGCCCGAACTCATAGATGGAGTACATAGAGGAGCATAATATATATATATATAAAAAAACTCAAAACACAATAGATCAATATATATGCGGATCTAAAAGAGACCCAAAGGTCTAAATAGGAAATATATGACCAATTTGGTCATCCGATAGGACTTAATAATTAAAGGTACAAACAATCATAAAAAAATCATAAAAAAATCTTAAAAAACCTATCTTGAAAAACATAAAAATTAAGCCAGTAGGGTATCATGTAAATCCGCCCATATGTACATGTAAATCATAAGAACAGACCACAAATAGAAAAAATCAAATTACAAAATGATACAAATAATATTTTCAAACTAACACATATACATATAATATTTTAAATAACAAGCATAAACTTCTTAGATGTTCTATAAAAGAGAGAAAATTTGAATTAGTATCGAGTCAATGCGAATACACCATATATATTACTCCAAATTCCAATGAACCCACCCAGTGAAAGAGAGGAGAGAAGGAGAGACAACCAAAAGGGGTCTTATAATAATCCTGTAAGATCGATGTCTTGATTCAGCCCATTCTTTAGTGTTTTTAAATTGTATATCCACTGTGCCTCTTTTTTAGCTAACTCGTGCATTTTATTACCTCCTCTCCAATGCTTTTCGATAGAGTCTATACCAATTGCAATCAAAGTGGACCAGTTAAAGAATGTACACGTATTGCAATGTCTCGGAACACTATGTTCTACTTTGTTGGTTCTAATATTATTAAAGTGCTCTCGGAATCTGATATGTACTGGCCTGATGGTTCTGCCTATGTATTGCGCTCCACATCCACATTGCAGTAAATATATTACATATGTGGATGTGCAGTGGATAAACTTCTTAATGGTATATGTCCTTTTGGTGTAAGTGCCTGTAAAAGTTATAGTCTTTCTCTTTTGATGGGTACATGTGGAGCAAGTACCACATTTGTGGAATCCTGCAGTTTTTTGAGAGAGTAGAAAATTGTTATTATTGGACTTGGGAATCTGTATGGGTAAGAGGCTCGGGGCTAATTGATTTTTCAAATTATCAGCTTTTCTATAAATAACTGTTGGTCGATCAGGTATAACGTTGCCCAGGACTTCGTCCTTTTTTAGAATGGCCCAATGTTTTTTAAGGATTTTTTCTATTTTCTTGGCATGTATATTGTATTTAGTGATAAATGCAAATTCTACATGAGTGTTATCTTTTTTATTTTTTTATTTATTGTCAACTAGAAATTCTGAGCGATCCCTTCTTTTTATATGTGTAATTTCCTTTTCCATTTGTTCTGTGTTATATCCCTTTTCAGAATATCTATTTTTTATTATTTTTGACTGTTCATCAAAAGTTTGAATGTTGGAACAGTTTCTTCGTATCCTTGTTATTTGTCCCTTAGGGACATTATTTAGCCAAGTGGGATGGTGTAGACTAGTTTTTTTAATGGCTGTGTTACAATCAGTTTTTTTGAAGAAGGTTTTTGTGTTGAGTGATCCTGTTTCAACATACAAGGTCAGGTCCAGAAAGTCAATAGTCTCTTTATGTATATTTGAGGTGAATTTTAGATTATATTGATTGGAGTTAATGTTCTGAATGAACATTGATTTCTACATTTTTGGTGTCTTTTTGAATGATTATTTCACTTTCTAATTTTTGTATTTCATTTTTGTAATTTTTGTATTTCATCCTCTATTTGTATAAGAGATCTTTTTTGAAAGTCTATAAGACTTTGAATATGCTTATTGGAACACTCATCACTAGCCTTAAACCATTCTTCCATTAATTGTTTATCCTCCATTCCATAAGCTGGTACTTTCAGGACTCTAAGGCCTCTTGGAATGATATTTGATGCCAAATATTGTTCCAATGAAGTTATTTCCCACCATTTTTTAGTCTCTTTTTCTAATAAATGTTCTAATGTTTGGAATTTTTTTGAAAGAGTATTATCTATGGGGGAAGTATCTTGATGGAATAGTAGATTAATTATTTTGTTGCGTTCTTGGCGCATTTCGTTGAAGACATTATTGGATGCCATAAGGATATACGATATAGTAACAAGTGAGGAAAGATTATAAGGAAATACAAAAGGTGTGTACTATAGCGTTAATCCAAAATCAAGAGTGTGCTATCACCAAGAGTGTACCTCACTCACTCAACAATACACAATACAAAAGCAAAAAATAGCAGATATGGCTATACAAGCAATATAAGCTAAAAGGGAGGGATAGCACATCAATAGAGAATACAACCTTAGAACGGGCCGGGATCTTTGAACAGATCTAAAACATAAATATAATAATATATGGTGAAGTATGAATGAACAAGAGGGTGAGTATCCAGGAGGTAGAGAACTTACAAAAGGTATAGGTGTTCTGCGCTTATCTCCCTTTCGGGTGTCTGCAGCGAATCAATGTGTGGAATAAACGATAAATTTTCTTCCAAAATGTAAAATCCTCAGAATGGGCAGAAAAGAGAGATATACATAGAGTAGTACTGTATAAAAATATCAAAAATTTATTACACTGATTGCACTTACATTCAGGTAACAATCAGCAAGCATGTCTCCACTAACAAGTGGACCAGGATGGCAAAATGGATCAATGATGCAGATGGTGAAACAGCTGATCGTACCATATAAAGTGCTGGAACAAATAACAAATAAATACAAATATAAAATAAAATAGTATAAATACTCAGTCCAACGCGTTTCGTCTATAGAGACTTCTTCAGGGATGTGAGTACTGTTCCTAAACGTTCCTTTTTTATATCTGTAGATCCAGGTGATTTTCATTGAACTTCTCAAAAAAGCCGCGAGATCGGGCACTTCCGGGTTTTTCCATACGTTCTTCCTCATTGGACACCTTAGGCGAACGTCATGCGTCCTTTCGAGCGTGCATATACTTCCGCGTTCCAGCAGTGGAACGCATATCGTCGTACTTATTCTTGCGTTCCAGCCTTGGAACGCATGTAGCAAAAAAACCTAAAAGATCAAGACGGATAAAGAAACTGCACCAAAACAAGACCGTGAGTGCAGCCAAACTTGTGTGATTTAAAATATATATATATATATATATATATATATATATATATATATAATAAAAATAATTTGGCTGCACTCACAGTCTTTTTGTGTTTGTTTCAAAAATTTTCTTTATTCAATATTTTTTGTAATGAACATCCACCATACTATGTGGGAAAAAGAGTATAATAGCCGGTTGACGTTTCAGACTTTCCTTAGGACAAAAAAAAAAAAAAATGCACACAAGTCAAGCCATAAGACTTGCTTTTCCCACAGAAATCAAACATTTGCTGTGATGTGAAATGGAATGAGGCAAAAATGTGATTCCTTGTTGAACTAATTTGCATATGCCCACCCAGAATCCTTTGCGGCAGTAACATCACTACAAATTTGTAATTTCTGTGGGAACAGCAAGTCTTATGGCTTGACTGGTGTGCATATATTTGTTTAACATTGTATTGACTATCAACTGACTTCAGGTGGAAGGGATTTTCAATCACAATTTTTCCCCAACATAACTTTTTGGGTTTTTGCTTCACAAGTACTGCCAAGCCTCAATAGCAAGCCAGTAACCAACCTCACGCTGATGATTTGCATTATCAATTAAACAGCTGTCCATGAGTGGTTCACTGGCTTTGCATCTTTTCCTAAGTTGTGTTTCAAAGTTGTTGTATACAGAAAATATAGACTCAAAAGAAACCATATTTAAAATGGAATGAGGCAAAAATGTTGAACTAATTTGCATATGCCCACCCAGAATCCTTTGCGGTAGTAACATCACTGCAAATTTGTGATTTCTGTGGGAACAGCAAGTCTTATGGCTTGAGTAGCGTGCAGATATTTGATATTTTAACATTGTATTGACCATATATATATATATATAATTTTATTATTTATTTTTTTTGTAAGGAAATCTTATTCAAGCTCTCCCGGGCATGTAAAAACGTTTCTCAGATTAAAGTCCGGTTGTTTCCAGTCACTGATGTACATAAATGTCTGGTAATTGCTATTTAAGACAACAATGTCTACCTACTCAATTCCTTGAGTCGTAGCAAATCTAGCTCCGTGAGCAAACCAACCAACCAACATGCTCAATGAAGTCACATCACTCAGTCAGATGTAGTATCAATAAGCATTCAAAGATTTTAATGCATAGTACATCGTATATATAAAACACAGTTTGTCTAGTGGTGTATACATCAATGGCAACATTAACCAATCATGGGAGTCTCAGAACCAAAAGTATAATTTTTCATATAACATTTCCTAATGCTGTTAGTTAGTCTCCTGTTCACTGATGCAAGAGACAGGCCTAGATTTAGGAACTAGTTGAAAATTGCAGGTGTTAGAAAGAATGCTATTTTTTTTCAAGTGTAGGATATTGCAAGATGGTGTCATGGCACAAGAACAGAAAAATATTGTATGTTTAAAAATGCGAGTTTAACTCTTTCAGGTCTACTGACCATTTGGTCATTCAAGCTATGTATACAGAAATACAGAAGTAGAAAGAAGGACACGAGACTGATGCCCTGTAACATAATATATATATATATATATATATATATATATATATATATAAAGCTCTGTATGTCTAGAGGAATAAATCCACTAAGTATTGCATAGGTAAAAAAAAAGTTTCCCAACACAATCCATCCACTGTTTCACTTCCAGAGGTGAGGAAACTGGTTCAGGAGGTGGGAAAGGTAATGAGGTATAATAGTATAAAAAGAGGTATAAGAGAGAGGAAAGGGGGGAGAAAAAAAGGAAGGGGGGATATATGAAGCTTAGATCAGACATCAGTTCTGATGGATTTTTATTATTCAGGTCTAGTTTCTTCACAGAAAACATAGTGTTTACAGTGCTGAGAATACTTGGATTGTTTCTTTGCATCTAAACCCTTACATTAGTAGTGGTTCTTGTACAAAGGTTGTCCCTTTAAAGCTCTAAGCATCATATATACTTCAGCCAATTGCAGGACATTGATCCTGCCTGCTCACATTTTAAATTGTTACATACATTTCTGGGAGTTTGAGCTCCAACCCACTTTAGTTAAAGAAATTCATTTTTACAAATATTTTATTGTAAGAATTCATGTGTAGAAATATGTTTTGATGTGGGCATGCATTGTCTGCTCATACTGAGTAAATCAGCTAAGCCTGCTACAGTAACCAATGCTTTACAAAATAATACTAAAAATCCCTCTTTTATATTTTCACAGGTGCTTTCAGTAAGGCCAGTTTTAAATTAGTAAGTATGACTGTTTATTTACTACATAATTCTTCTAATATACACTGTAGTGCTATCGTGTCTATTTCCTTAGTAATATTCAGCTGCTTCTCCCCCCAGTTTGCAGTAAAATATAATTTTAAAAAAAAAGTTTTTTACTCACCTTTTTTCAGTGTTGAGTCTTCATTGCCAAAGCTAAAAGATATGATGGCTTCGCTAATGTATATTGTTAAAAATTTGTAGATTTTTTAGCTCCACATTTAACATTACTAATCAACTATTTTAGAGAAACTGGAACCATCCCTACAGACCAGGGGCAGACTGACAGCTTATAGGGCCCCAAAGCAATAAGGGATCAAGTGCACCCCTCCCAGAATTTTTAAAATATCTGGTGCATACTCTACATAAAATGTGATATATCACCATCCTTTCTTAAAAATATCCTCAGCCTATACACAAACTCATCAGCATGAGTACTTAACTCAGGCTTTGTCTCCGATCCTTTCCTTATTACTAATGATACAAGACAAGGCTGTCCACTTTTGCCCTTGATATTTATACTGACTCTAGAACCTTGGTATACAAGTCTTCACAGAACACCAGTGGCGTACATGCCAGGGTCGCAGGGGTCGCGGCTGCGACCGGGCCCGGCCCACCAGGGGGCCCGGCCGCCCTGCGACCCAGGTATGTAGGTCACTGGGCCAGCCTCTTCTGCTGGGGGGCCCAGGAGCCGGCCACCTCCGGGCCCCCCGAGGCTGGCCCTGCTGTCACCCGGCTGGCTGGCGGGCGCGCGAGGGAGCACTGTCCCCTGGGTGCTCCCTCTTCAGCTCCCTCGCGCACCGCACTGAAACCGGAGCCGGAAGATGACGTCATCTTCCGGCTCCGGCATCAGTACGCGGCGGGCGAGGGAGCTGAAGAGGGAGCACCCAGGGGACAGTGCTCCCTCGCGCGCCCGCCCGCCAGCCAGCCGGGTGACAGCCTGGCCAGCAACACCACTGGACCCCAGGGAATCCCCCCAGCTCTCCCACAGGTAAGGAGGCTGGGGGGATTAAAAAAAAAACAAAAAAACGTTTGAGTGTGTTAGTGTTAGTGAGTGTGTGCGTTAGTGTTAGTGAGTGAGTGTGTTAGTGAGTGAGTGTGTGAGTGAGTGTGTTAGTGAGTGTGTGTGTGTTAGTGAGTGTGTGTGTGTTAGTGAGTGTGTGTGTGTTAGTGAGTGTGTGTGTTAGTGAGTGTGTGTGTGTGTTAGTGAGTGTGTGTGTGTGTTAGTGAGTGTGTGTGTGTGTTAGTGAGTGTGTGTGTGTGTGAGTGTGTGTGTGTGTTAGTGAGTGTGTGTGTGTTAGTGAGTGTGTGTGTGTTAGTGAGTGTTAGTGAGTGTGTGTTAGTGTTAGTGAGTGTGTGTTAGTGTTAGAGTGTGCGTGTTAGTGAGTGTGTGTTAGAGTGTGTTAGTGTTAGTGAGTGTGTTAGTGTTAGTGAGTGTGTTAGTGTTAGTGAGTGTGTGTGTGTGTTAGTTAGTGAGTGTGTGTGTGTGTTAGTGAGTGTGTGTGTGTTAGTGAGTGTGTTAGTGTTAGTGAGTGTGTGTGTTAGTGTGTGTGTGTGTGTGTGTTAGTGTTAGTGAGTGTATTAGTGAGTGTGTGTGTTAGAGTGTGTGTGTTAGTGTGTGTGTCTGTTACTGAGTATGTTTGTGTGCGTCTGTCACTGAGTGTGTGTCTGTCAGTAAATGTGTGCGTCTGTTCATGAGAGTGTGTGTGTGTGTGTGTCTTAAGCACTTACCTTTCTCCAGCGCCGGACTCCCTTAACGCTGGGGATCTCTCCGTCCCCATCCGCCTCTCAGCTCCGAATGCACATGCGTGGCAAGAGCCACGCGCGCATTCAAACCGCCCATAGGAAAGCATTACTCAATGCTTTCCTATGGACGTTCAGCGTCTTCTCACTGTGATTTTCACAGTGAGAATCGCAGAAAATCCTCTAGCGGCTGTCAATGAGACAGCCACTAGAGGCTGGATTAACCCTCAGTGAAACATAGCAGTTTCTCTGAAACTGCTATGTTTTCAGCTGCAGGGTTAAAACTAGAGAGACCTGGCACCCAGACCACTTCATTGAGCTGATGTGATCTGGGTGTCTGTAGTGGTCCTTTAAGTGTATGTGTTTATGCATGCACTGGCATACATACCGCGGTTGCACGGGTCGCAGCCCTGCGACCAGGTGCCCGCCGCCATGTGTTGCGGCCCCAGCCTGCACAGAGTAAGCGCTCGCGCGGGGGGAGGGGGGGGGCCCGGATCAGTTTTCGCACCGGGGCCCCATGGGTTGTGTGTACGCCACTGCAGAACACTGTAGGTGTCCAACCCCCAATAGGTTCTCAAAAATATTTTCATTTGCGGTGACATCTTGTTGTCTTTGATGCTCATGGAGTCCTTAACCCCTGTTCCATCAGTATGAAAGGGTATCTACAAATCATGTTGCAAGACTCAAGCACTCTTAATGCCTCCCATGCCAACACAGAAGAAGTTCTAAAAAAGATATACACCTTTGAATGGAGTCAAACTAGCTGCTACTGGGACCACAATATAAAAAATTAAATAAAATAAAAAATCTAATTAATAGTGAGCATAAAATCACAGCTGACCAAATGGGAACAACTAAACATCTCCTGGCTAGAGCGTATACACACAATCAAAATGTACATATTATCGTTGATACTTTACCTCTCTTGCATCCTTCTGATTTCTTTGTCTACTCAGCTTATGTGTAATTTCCAATCTATAATACATTCCTATAAATGGAAGAAACGCCCACTGTGAAAAATTTAAAAAATCTCTTCATTTGCTGCTTAACAAAGGAGGATTTGGAGTCCCAGATATAAGATCACAATATTATGCATCAATGCTTGGATCCTTACAGCTCCACTGAGCAGCCACTTGTTTGCATCTCAAAAATGCCTACCTCTCTCCCTACATTACAGATTAACTATTGTGGATAAATCCTCACTTGTACCTACCTACTAAGAAAGCCTTGAGAACAACAAAGCATGCCTTGTGAATTTGGGATATTGAGAGAGGAACTCTTATCACGGTGACAAGTCTATACTATGCACAAATAACTTTGTTGCAGCTTTTGTCCTAGGATATTACTGCCTGGAGATTGGCTGCAGTGGTGGTCACCAAAGTACACTAACTATTTTCCGCCAATGGGCTGCTGAGTATACCTACATAGCTCCAGACCCTACCTGCTTTCATCAGCAGATTCCTTTTCATACTTATGCTTAAAGCACATCCTACAAAAGAATTCACACCATCCTCATCACACGTTTCCCACAATCTCTTTCCAGAGCCTCAGTCTTAGCCCAAGTCCCCACTCTAGGCCCATGTCTGCTTGCTATCAATCCATTTTTACTAATCAACTATTAGCGATATCACAGGAAAAACTCAATGGAAATCTGCACTCTAAACTATATTCCCTAGCAACCAATGGCAAACAGTGATAATTTATTTCAAGGTTGCATTGAGATGTCTAGCACGTTGTGAAACTGATTGTAAACTCGTATTTCGCTGGTACCTGGTTCCCAGCAGATTAGCCCAAAACTATACAGCCTTGACTCCCACAGATACAAAGAAGTTGGAGAGACAGAGAAGATGCTTCAAACCTTTCCCACATGTTTTGGCACTTCAAACTAATTCAACCGTACTGGAGAAGGATTCACCAGCTAATCGCGATGGTTACGGACATTATGGACATAATCTCCTATCAACTCCATGTCATCTTACTAGACATGCTCCCTCCTCATATCACAAAACTCAATGCATCTCTCATCTTACATATCCTAGTAACCCCACCAATGGATGTGATAATGTCGTCCATACAAAGTATTAGGAATTGTGAGAAAATGTGAACCAAGTATTTGGGCCTTAAAGCCCCCATGGGTTAACCCCTCACCTTCTTACCCCTCTTTTTGACCATTTTCTTCTCACAGACGAATTTTCAATATGTGCCTAGCAGTAACAAAATCAGTGGCTTGATTTCCATGTAAATATCTATCGAATGATGTACAACAAAATATGTTACTTTTACATTCACAGTTATATATGAAAATGTTCAATACATACTAAACATGAAAAACAAAATTTCCTTTCTTAATGGGTTCATCAAGGACCAGTTCCCAAGTTAAATTATGTCATTATATCTAAGGTAGGTTCTGAATTGAACACCTATGTTCACCACTGTTAATATATGAAAATTAAAAATGATTTAATTTCATATGCATTTCACATTATCAATGTTTTATTAATTTGCCAAATCGTAAGATATAGTTTTAGATTATTTGCTAAATTCAAAAACGACATGGAAAATGTTATATTTTGTAGTTGTGTAAATGCAATAAACCATACTAAATAATTGTATTTTATATATTTAGCAGAACAATCCATACTACAGTCATGAGTGCTGCGTTTCCCGAGAAATACGCAACTACAATCAGGAATAAAATCCCTAAATTGTGGTGGAGAAAACCGGGTGCCAAGTAACAAGGCAGAAACCTATTCGATTGGCTGGCTGTTTCTTCTCACGATGGTGGCTGCTGCTTCTGTTATACATATGTGTTAATTTTTTTATTGGAAATTAAAAATATAAGAAGGCTCAGGCACTCAACCAGTGAGGTGAATCAGAATCTGGGGCAGTACCGGCCCACTAATACATGCTCAATAGACCAAACAAATATTTAGAATCCTGAACACTCAAATACTAAACAAGAAACAGAAAAATACTGCTTAAGAAACTTTTTTATTAATCACTCATTTCATATTACCATGCCAACATACACACACTCAATATGAAGCAAATATTGTTTATATCCAATGTGGGAAATAAAACATTTCAAATAGTTCTTCAAATGTTATGTTTTAAAGAGAAACACAATTAGAATGTAAAACAATTCAGCGTATAGCTAATTTTAACAACATTTTGGAAACGATGGAAACAATGAGGACAATCTGATTATTAATGAGCATCATCCTTACAGCAGGTTCATCTCTCTATATGTGCCTCAATATTTAATTTTTCTGCTTTCTGATTTGAGGTTGCAGCTAATTTTTATTTATTTTTTTAATAAAAAATACTCCTGCCATGGATTAACTAGATTCCTTTGAAACCTAACCTTTTCACGTCCAATGTCACAGGCATTGCAAAAGCATTCACATTCTTACAGAATTGGAGCTATGTGCTCACTCCTCTCTCTAAAATACTACTCCTACTGCTTGGTAAATGGTCAATTAATTTGACTAGCATAGCTATAGTCCAAGGATTTGAAGGCTTTTGTGTTTGCTTTGTTGTTTGGAAAGTGTCTTAAAATTGACAATAGATCTCAGAAGTAAACATTTTTGGAGTTTTGTTTCTAAACCGACGGCCAGAATCTATGTGGCTAATTTCTACACTGAACAAAATTATAAATGCAACGCTTTTGCCTTAGGCTGACCACAATAAAAGGCCACTCTAAAATGTGCAGTTTTATCACACAGCACAATGCCACAGATGTCGCAAGTTTTGAAGGATCGTAGGAATGTCCACCACAGCTGTTGCCCGTGAATTGAATAATAATTTCTCTACCACGAGCTATCTCCAAAGGTGTTTCAGAGAATTTGACAGTACATTCAACCGGCCTCACAACTGCAGACCACGTGTAACCACAGCAGCCCAGGACCTCCACATCCAGCCAGGGCCAGATTAAGAGCCCAGTGGGCCTGGTGCTAACAATTATGATAGGCCTAATTACAAAATCTTATTGACCAAAAACAGTCCTACCTCACAAGTGTAAACAAGGGAAACTCATAGGATGCAGCTATGAGAAAACACATACCCTACTATTGTGGAAATGAAATATAATCCTGATTTCTCTAAACTAGTAAAATGTCTATTTACTTATATAGTTCTCAATCAGCATTTATCGTTTTATATGATTTACTTAAAATGGCTGCTAGGGCCAGGGAGTTTCCCTTAGTCATCGAATAATACCCTCACTAACAAGATGGCGCTGGAATCTGGGGAGACCTGCAAGATACCAGTGACATCACACCCGGTAGGACGAGCAATAAATCAACCACTTAACCCCTAACCAATTACTGATTTATAATTCTATGTTATCTCTGACAATGCTTATGATGTAATTGTGCTTAATAAGGGGTCGCTTGCCTCTCTGAATAAACATTCCTCAAGTTTTTTATTAACCTGAAACTTGTGTCCGGTGTGAATTACTTCAGGGAGCGTGCACGCATTGTTTCTTAATTTGGCCAGGGGCAGATACACAAAATAGTCAATTTATTGATTGATTTCAACATCAGTTGGCGCCCAACGTGGGGCCCCGGATTGGCCGGTTCGGAGGGCCGGAAACCAACGGACCGGAGCGGACCTCTGGAAAGTGGGACAACCGGAGCCTGATCACCTCCAAATACAGCTGTTGTCTGTATTCTCCTGTTTTGTGTCGGTCTGTCTCCGTGTCCACTTCTGGCTTCCAGAAGGCTACAAGACAGGTAAATTCTTATCCGGTGTCCCTTTTAAATGAACCTGTCGATTGTCTATCTGCCTCCTGAGTGTTTGTATGTGTGTGTGTATGACGGACGGTGTTTGTGATTTGCCTTTTTAATAATTTTAGCTTGACTGCCTAGCGGGCAGGGGACGCAACAGCCGGTGGAGGCTAGGGACCAACTGAGCAAGACGGTGGGGTTATTGCCCACCTGAGCAAGACGGCTGGGGAATTTATTGACCACCTGAGCAAGACGGCTGGCCACCTGAGCAAGAAGGTTGGGGAAATAGACAGCCAGTGAAGGGCTGGGGACAATCTGAGCAAGAGGGTCGCTCCTGATAGCCAGTAAAGGGCTAGGGACCACCTGAGCAAGAAGGTTGGGGGACCACCTAGTGCGAGGTGGGGTTATCATTGTGTTTTATTAATTGATGCCTAATGTTTTACTATGTACATGGCCATATTGCTCTCTGCTATTTTGTGGATCCTGTTTAATTGTTGTTATAGTGTGGGTACCCTCGGTGTGTGCGTGTGTGTCGTGTGTCTTGTCTTGGATTCTGGAGTTCACACTCATCTCTATGTGTGTGATTTTTGTAAGTGTCTTTTATTCAGTCTCTCCACATTCATCTTTTCCTTCATGCTCTATCTCTCCTGTGATTGCTGCCCAGAGCTGTGTTAGTCACCCACGCTCGCTCGCTCCGGTCCGTGGTCACCTTCATGACTAGTCTACGTTTAGGGAAGACGCACAGGACTCAGGTCCTCGTGGCAGTCGAGCACTGTAGACTTTCCTTCTTCTTCTTTTCTCTCCCACTGTCACTGTCACGTGGCGCTCTTTGTTTAGTAAAGATGGGGCAGGATCATGCTAGACCTGCTAAGGGATTTTTGGCTTGTGATATCGTGAAAGAAAGGGCGGGGGAGGAAGCAATGTTGAAAGTTAAGAAAATAGCCAAAGTTTGTGGTTTTCAAATGTCACCTAGCGGTAGATTACAGGCTGAGTTTTGGAGGAAGTTACTTGTCGATAAGGAGGGATTGTTGTTGGATAATGGGTTGACAAAGGCTGTGGAAGCCTGGTATAGGGTTGCAAGGGGACTTAAACGGGAAGGGTGGACAGAGGAAGAGCTAGATTTTGAGGGGCAAACGATTTATGTATATCACCGAAATGTATGTAATGATGATGCACCCCTCGCTACCCCACGGCCACCACCCTATGATGGCGCCCAAAGTGTGCTGAGCGGATCCCGCCCAGCTTCCCCAGTTAACGCCCAGACTCCACCCCCCAGTAATGTAGGACATGCCCCCACCCCCTTGTGTCCCGTGATTGGAGCCGATGGAGCTTACTATTACCCTGTGCCGATTCACACTCTTTCACATGTTCCCCCACCACAGTCGCATTTCCAAGTTCCCGACCCAGGTTTGTCATCACCCTATTCCAAGGCCTCCCCAGACGTCCCTACGCCCCACCGCCCATCTATCCGCCACCCCTCCCGATGTCCCCGCCTGTTCCTATTGTTCCCCCGTTAGTCCCTCCCTCTCCCATCTCTGATCCCATCCCATTCCCTTCCGATGCATCTGCTCCTTCGTCTTCTTCTTCTTCTTCCTCTTCTCTTGTGCTACCCCCACCTGCTCCCCCTCCTACTAACATCTCGTCACTCCTCACAGATATCTCTACTGCTCTCAGTCATCCCACTAACCCCACCTCACTTGCTCCACCCACTGATGCTCTCATCTCCGATCCCCTCCTTAACCCTCTTAACACTCCTCCCTCTGATCTATCATCCTTCCTCACCGCCCTCTCCTCTTCGACCCATCCCACTAATCCTGCCTCTCCCACTACACCCTCCAACATTCTTCCTAATTCCTCCCCTTCCGATCTATCAACCCCCCTCGTTGCCCTCTCCTCCTTAACCCATCCCACTTCTCCTACTCCTCCCACTACACTTCCAGACGTAACTGACCCACCATCCCTTCTTGCTGCCCTTTCCATCCTGACCCGCCCCTTTGCTGCTGACGCCCCTACCCTTCCTACTCCGTTGCCTCTTACACCTCACGTGTCTACCCCTGTACCCTCTGATCCGTTGTCTGTTCTTGTTTCAGCCCTATCTGCCCGGTTTCCACACCTGACCCAACCTGCTTCTAACCCTTCTATGCCCATTGCCCCATAATCTCCCGATACAGAACCTAGCTATCCACTCATGGTAGTCGGCTCGGACGAGTCTGCGGCTTCGGGCCCACCCCATGCTGTGGGTGGTTCCCCGGCGGCCTCAGGTTACCACCCCACCACGTCACAGATGATTACTCCCCGTAATATTACCACTGATCCCCCCCAGGCCAGGCCCACAGTTGTGCGAACCCCGGCTTCCCTTGAAGTAGCTTCATACCACGACCTTCCTAATTCACCTGAGGACGATAACACACATGGACATAGCTTGTTCCGTCCCGAGACAACAGGCCATCTCAGAGACAGCCCGCCTCTGGAGTGCATCTCCAGGTACCCCCCTCTACTGAAGGGGCTCCACCGATGTATGTCACATTCAACCCTTCTCAAGCGGCCACTCTGGTCACTTCCCTCCCAGACCCTGAAAACCAGCCTATGCCCTTCTACCATAGGTTGGCTCAGATACGTAAAACATATTCCGCAGCTTGGCGGGACCTTTACAGTCTGTGTGAAATTAAAGTTTTAATGATGCAATACTGACCACTGACACGGATTTTCAATCAGGTATCACCTTCTGTGAGAAACACCGGACTTGGGCCCAAGATAAGCTAGCTGACCAAGCCACTTGTATAAATGATACTGTTCAAGATAAACTCGAGTCTGTAGAGAAATATCACTCACGCTTAACCCAAACTTTCTCTGACCTTGGTTTTAGCTCCTACAACAAAGCACATACTCAGATGTTGTTGGCTGCCTTTGTAGCCGGTTTAAAGGAGAGCGTACGCAAGGGTTTAATACTCTCCCGCCCCGAGTATAGAATAATCCCACTAGATACACTTTTACTGGTAGCGAAGGGGTTAGAATCTGTGTCACAGCTAAGAAGAAATAGTCCTCTGATGCTTGCTGCCCCAGCGCCTGTCCCAGGTCTGACAGAAGTTCCCCCATCTCCGGTCTACTCCTTACAGCCACAGGCTACAAACATGATTCGGGGTTGCACTCAGACCACAGCCACTGCTTCCCCGATACACTAATCCCTCTGGGCTTCCTCCTGGGTACTTTCCACCACCGCCACCTCCACCAGTTCCGTATTTTCCTCCACCTGAGTACTCCCAAGCACCCCCGCCCCCTCCAGAAGCCAGAGCTTACCCCCCAGCGCCTGCCGAAGGGTATGTTAATGAGGATTCACAAGAGGAATGCCCCACATCCAGACAGGGACGTATTGCACGTACCTCTCCCCAGGCAAGCCTCCCTACTACTTCCACACGCCGGTACACCGGCCCTGACCAGGCACACTTAGATTTATTACAATAGGTAACCGGCAAGCCTGTGTCTGACACCCCTGTTATGGCAGTGTCTACAGGGGATAGGGGGGGACCACTTGCTACAGTTGTCCTACCCGTTGAGGGACATCCTACCACCTTTTTAGTTGACACAGGTGCAGCCCGTAGTGTCCTTAGGGAACAAGACCTGCCAGACCCATCCTGCCTGTCTGACACTGATGTATCTTGTGTAGGTGTTGACGGCACTCCCCGCAATAATCCATTAACCAAGCTCCTGCGTGTAGGTTCTGATATACTCTCACGGTTTGTAGTTTCTTCCACTTGTCCCATCAACCTCCTGGGGGCAGATGTTTTATCCCGTCTTCAGGCATCCATTACGTTCACTGCTGATGGTCAGGTACAACTACTCACACCCCTATCACGCAAGGACACCTCCGTTCTGTGTTCCCTACCCTTGTTGCTGCATCTCACATCCCCCACTGAAGGCCCAAGGGTCACAGATGCCCTTGACAGAATCCCAGTTAAACTCTGGTCTACAGGCCATGATGACATAAGCTGCCTGCATGTCCCACCGGTTGTGGTCACGCTTATTCCTGGAGCCGCCCTGCCACGGAGGCCCCAGTATCCATTAAAGCATGCCCAGGCACTCGTTATTACAAAACAAGTTGACAGTCTTCTAGCAAAAGGAGCCCTTATCAAGTGTGTATCACAATGCAATACTCCATTGTTTCCTGTCAAAAAGAAAACTGAAAAGGGCCAACCTGATCAATACCGTATGGTCCAGGATCTTCGTGCTGTTAATGATGTAACTGTCTGGGACACAGCTGTGGTTCCCAATCCACACACCTTGCTCTCTCAGGTTCCACCCACTGCCAGGTTATTCACAGTAGTTGACCTTGCCAATGCTTTCTTCAGTGTGCCCTTGGATGCATCCTGTCAGCATCTTTTCGCCTTCACACATGACCGCCAACAGTTTACTTGGACAGTCATGCCCCAGGGGGCACAAAATTCCCAGTAAAAATGCTCCAGTATGTTGATGATCTACTCCTCTGTGCTGATGACCTTTTAATTGCTGAACGTGATTCTGAGGACCTTCTTTGTTACCTGGCTGAATAAGGGTGCAAGGCCTCCAAATCTAAACTACAGTGGTGCCGGCCCTCTGTGGTCTTCTTGGGACATTGTCTTTCCCATGGCACCTGTCATCTCACCAGACACAGAATTCAAACTATACTGAATCTGCCTCCTCCGTCGACCCACCAAACGCTACACGCCTTCTTGGGCCTGATTACATACTGCAGATCTTGGATTCCTGAGGCCTCACAACTTATGCAACCACTTTATGATGTCTTGAAGAATGAGCCATTTACATTGTCACCACATATAATGGACTGTTTCGTAGCCCTGAAAAAGGCAATTTGTTCTACACCTGCCCTGGGCCTACCCAACTACCAGTTGCCATTTAAACTGTTTGTCTCAGAGAAGATGGGCCATGCTTCAGGGGTACTTATCCAAACACACGGACTCAGACAAAGGCCAATTGTCTATTTCTCATGCATGCTTGACCCCGTAGCCAGGGGTAGTCCTTCATGTCTTCGTGCAGTCTTCACTGCCAGTGCCTTACTGGATAAGACCAATGATTTTGTCTTGGGTCATCCCTTGACTGTTCTTGCACCACATGACATTTCAGCCATTTTACAGCAAGTCCAGCCTAAACACCTTTCCTCACAACGCCATCTTCGCCTGCAAACTTCCCTCCTGCTACCTGATAATGTCACACTTCAAAGATGTTATACCTTGAACCTGCTCTCCTGCCACTTCCCAAGGGGGGAGTACCACACTACTGGTATAGTTTGGACATTAACCCTGACGTCTGGATGGAATTTCAAGTACCCACCATCATGGCTCTTCATGATGAACAACCCGAGAACTTGTTGCATTGTACGCTGTGGTTCAAGGACACCCCAGGCCCTGACTTACATTACGAGGAAGAGCTATTCCACTTAGTGGAAATACGCATCACACTCACAGATTTGATGTGGGACTCCAAGGGGAACATGGTTTCATTGGTTCATCTGCCAATGGAAGTATCACACCTCTACCACCATTGGGACACAGCTGTTCCACATGTTTCATTCACCAAGTCCCTTGACCTTTCATGGAAAGACCTTGGCCCACTAGCCAAATCCTGGAGTATTGCAACCCAAGAACAACTTGAGTCAGCAGGGGTGATTAAGAAAATCATCAATTGTAACACAGTCGGTTATCCCGGGTATCATACTGAAATATGTGAAGACCAACCACCCATGAGCCAGGATCCAGAGGCTCCCCATGATTGCTTTGAACAGATGAAAATGGAAACTACTCACTTACCAACCGTGCATGAAGTTGCCTTGCTAAATCCAGATAGCACACTATTTGTAGACGGTTCTAGATTCGCTGATGACCAGTCACTACCAAAAACCAAGTTTTACAAGCTGCCTGACTCCCACCGTCAAAATCAGCTCAGGAGGCCGAACTAACAGCCCTCACCATGGCCTGTAAATTGTCTGAAGGGACACGTGTCAACATCTACACAGATTCAAGATATGCCTTGGGAGTGGCGCATGACTTTGGCCTAATCTGGAAAACCAGAGGGTTCCTCACTGCTACGGGTACTCCAGTGAAACATATGGGAGGCTATTGAGAAACTAATGGATGCCCTATTACTCCCTGAAGAGGTGGCTGTGCTGAAGGTAAAGGCACACGGCAGATTGAGCTCAGAAGAGGCCCAAGGTAACCATCTGGCTGATCAAGCCGCCAAGGATGCAGCACGTCAAAGATGGGAAGTGGACAGTAGAGTGGCCATTGAGGAAATCCCAGTTTATACCATGCAAACTTTACCCACGGATCTCAGATTGTTGAGAGAAACAGCAACGCCTCAAGAGAAACAGAGCTGGAAAGACAAAGGGGCAACTCTCCACAATGATGTCTACACTGTTAACCTCAAGTTTTGTCTTCCCAGAAATATGTATTCAGCTGTAGTACAGTGGGCCCACGGACCTGCTCACCTGTCTAAACATTTGATGAATTATTTGATTGATAAATACTTCGAAGCACCGGGTATTACTGTCAGGATCGGGACAGGGATCCAACACGCAGAGTACAGACAGTAGAAAGGTACGTATACCGGACCTTAGAATGGCCGGACTAACGTACGGAGCAGATAGAATGGTCAAAGGCAAGCCGAGGTCGAGGGAACGAGAAGACAGGTAAGCGAGGAACAAGCCGAGTCAAAGGGTAACAGAGATAAGCAGAGAAATATAAACAAGCCGGGTCGGAACCAAAAGGAATAACTGGAATACAAGAGCGCTGGGTGACTAGACAGGCTAGAACCACGACAGGGCAATGAGCAAATGGAAGAAGCACTGTTAAATACCCTGGCTCAGGAGAGTAGACACGCCTCCGACGAGTCCTGATTAGTTACCAGACAATTGAGTGACAGGTCGGTCCGGGTTGGCGTCATGACGTCGACTGCTGGGCGTCGTGTTACAAAAGGAAGTGGATCCCTCGCGGCCGGCGTGTAAATGACCGGAAGGACCGCGAGGGACGGAGGAAACAGCCCTTTTGGACGGATGAACTTCTAAGTCTCTACCTTCCTCAGAGGTAGAGACTTCAGGTACCCTGACAGTACCCCCCCTCTCAGATACGCCCACCGGGCAGAAGGAACCGGGACGAGATGGGAAGCGGGAGTGAAACGCCCTGCGGAGGCGAGGAGCATGAACATCCTCTTGAGGTACCCAACTCCTCTCCTCAGGACCATATCCTTTCCAGTCGACCAGATATTGTACTCTCCCCCGGGAGATTCGAGAATCGATGATAGAGTTGACCTCATACTCCTCCTGACCCTCCACCTGAACAGAGCGAGGAGAGGAATCTCTGTTGCAGACTAGCGGTTTCAGCAATGAAACATGAAAGGAGTTAGGGATGCGTAAGGCAGATGGAAGAGCTAGACGATACGCAACTGGGTTAATTCGAGTCAAAACCCTGTAAGGTCCAATATAACGAGGAGCGAACTTCATGGAAGGCACTTTTAAACGAATGTTTCTAGTACTCAACCATACTCTATCGCCTGGAACAAAAACCGGAGCCGACCTTCTACGTTTATCAGCGTGTTTCTTAACCAGCATAGAATTGTGCAGAAGAATTTGTCGAGTCTGATCCCACAACTTCCTCAAATTGGCAACATGAACATCAACCGACGGTACCCCTTGGGAAGGCGAAACCGAGGGAAGAATGGATGGATGAAAGCCATAATTCATGAAGAAGGGGCTTGAATGAGTAGAATCACAAACGAGATTGTTGTGCGCGAACTCCGCCCAAGGAATCAAACCGACCCAATTGTCCTGGTGTTCGGAAACAAAACAACGTAAATATTGTTCAATCTTTTGGTTGGTGCGTTCAGCAGCTCCGTTAGACTGAGGATGATAGGCGGAAGAGAAATTCAATTTGATACCCAGTTGAGAGCAGAAGGATCTCCAAAAACGAGAAACAAATTGGGAACCTCTGTCAGATACAATTTGGGAGGGTATCCCATGTAAACGAAAAATCTCCCTTGCGAATATCTCTGCCAACTCGGGAGAAGACGGAAGTTTAGGCAGAGGAACGAAGTGAGCCATCTTGGTGAATCTGTCAACCACGGTGAGGATAACAGTCTGTTTTTTAGATATAGGTAAATCGACAATAAAGTCCATAGCCAAACAGGACCACGGCTTTTCTGGAACCTCTAAGGGATGCAGAAATCCACATGGAAGCGTATGAGGTTGCTTGGTCTTAGTACAAACCTCACACGCACCGATGAAATCTTTGATATCCCTACGTAAAGCAGGCCACCAGAAGTCTTTAGAGATCAAAGCGCACGTCTTGCGAATGCCAGGATGTCCAGCCACCTTGCTGTTGTGGAAACATTGTAGCAGTTCCAGTTGAAGAGCAGGAGGAACGAAATGTCGACCCCCGGGAGTCTGTTTAGGGGCTAGATGTTGCAGCTTTAAGATCTCGGCAAGTAACGGAGAGTGAATCCTGAGATTCGTGTTAGCGATAATATTAAATTTCGGCACTATAGAGGAAAGAACAGGTTCAGATATAGTAGAAGGTTCATATTGGTGAGACAAAGCATCGGCTTTAGAGTTCTTAGAACCAGGTCTATAAGTAAGCACATAATTGAAGTGGGTCAGGAATAAGGACCAACAAGCTTGTCTGGCGGACAGTCGCTTAGCCTCCCCAATAAAGGACAAGTTCTTGTGATCCGTTAAAATGGTAACAGGATGTAAGGTCCCCTCCAATAAATGTCTCCACTCCTTTAAAGCCATAATGACCGCTAATAATTCCCTGACACCGATGTCATATCTGCTCTCAGGGCCAGACAGTTTCTTGGAAAAAAAACCACAAGGGTGTAGTGGTTTGTCCACCCCTAACCTTTGTGACAGTATAGCACCTACGCCTGTCTCAGAGGCATCGACCTCGAGTAGGAACGGCAGAGTCGTATTAGGGTGGACTAAAATTGGAGCAGAGGCAAAAAGTTCCTTGAGAGTCTTGAAAGCAACGAGAGCTTCAGTAGACCAAGTCTTAGTGTCCGCCCCCTGTCTGGTCATATTGGTAATAGGCGCAATAATAGAAGAGTATCCCTTAATGAAGCGCCTATAATAATTGGAGAAACCAATAAACCTCTGAATAGCCTTGAGTCCCTTAGGCAAAGGCCAATCTAAAATAGACTGGAGTTTGTCGGGATCCATCTTAAAGCCTTCCCCAGAAATCACGTAACCAAGAAAGTCTATCTGAGACTGGTCAAAACTACATTTCTCCAATTTGCAGTATAACCCATGTTGAAGAAGTTTGTGTAATACCTTTCTGACCTGTCTGTGGTGGGTCTCAATCTCCCTAGAGTGTATAAGTATGTCGTCCAGGTACACAATAACACAATCATGTTGAAATTCCCTGAGAACTTCATTAATCAAATCCTGAAATACTGCCGGTGCGTTACAAAGACCAAAAGGCATGACCGTGTATTCATAATGCCCATAACGGGTATTGAACGCTGTCATCCACTCGTGTCCTTGCTGGATTCTCACCAAGTTATATGCCCCTCTGAGATCTAACTTGGTGAAAATTTTAGAGCCCTTTAGGCGATCAAACAGCTCGGTAATCAAAGGGATCGGATAGGCATTTCTGATGGTTATTTTATTCAACCCTCGGTAATCAATGCAAGGTCTTAGGGAACCATCCTTCTTTTTAACAAAAAAAAACCAGCCCCGGCAGGAGAAGAAGATCTCCTAATGAATCCTTTGTCTAGATTCTCCCGAATATATTCCTCTCGAACTGAATTCTCTTTGGTGGATAGAGGATATACATTGCCCCTCGGAGGCATGGTACCAGGTAGTAGGTTCATTTTACAATCAAAAGTCCTGTGTGGAGGTAGAGTATCAGCATTCCTTTTGTCGAATACTGCTTTTAAATCCAGGTACCGAGGCGGTATCTGTAAATCTGTAGACTGGGTAGAACTACCTGGTGTGTTGGTTACACCCAATGGGGAAACCCTCCGTAAACACCTCTCCTGGCAACCCTGGCCCCATGAGAGTATCTCCCCTAACTCCCAATCAATAATAGGGTTATGTCTCTTTAGCCATGGGTAACCCAGGACTATGGGAACAGAAGGGGACGAAATAAGCATAAGCGATAAGTTTTCCTCGTGTAAGATACCAACAGTTAAGTTAACGGGTATGGTTTCACGAAAGATAACAGGCTTAAGTAAAGGTCTACCATCTATGGCCTCAACGGCCAAGGGTGTATCCCTTAACTGGGATGGGATAGTGTGTTTAGTAGCAAAGGCCTGGTCGATAAAATTCTCAGCA
Organism: Pelobates fuscus; assembly: GCF_036172605.1. NCBI lineage: Eukaryota > Metazoa > Chordata > Amphibia > Anura > Pelobatidae > Pelobates > Pelobates fuscus. The sequence continues at coordinate 209,019,060 of NC_086322.1, forward strand.
GCTCCGGAATCTATCAAAGCCATGGTCTTTAGTACTCCCTTCTCCCAAGTTAAAGAAACTGGTAGCAGAAGCCTGTGATCTTTATAGTTATGAGTAGAGGACAAAATAGAAACACCCAAGGCCTGTCCTCTAGAGAAACTTAGGTGCGGGCGTTTCCCGAGCGATTAGGACAATTCAGGCGTAAGTGACCTCTGACTCCACAATACATACACAATCCCTCCCTTCTCCTGTACTGTCTCTCCTCTTCTGAGAGGCGAGTATTGCCTATCTGCATAGGTTCAGGAAACAGTGAGGTAGTGGAATCAGGACTTTGAAATGCGGGAGCTAATTTAAAGGAAGGTCTAAAGTTCCTCTCTCGAGTGTTCTGTCTCTCTCTTAAACGCTCATCAATACGAGAAATGAACGAAATTAAATCCTCCAAATTTTCAGGAAGCTCTCTAGTAGCAACCTCGTCAAGGATTACATCTGATAGCCCGTTCAAAAATACATCAATATAAGCCTGCTCATTCCACTTAACTTCTGCCGCCAAAGACCTGAACTCTAGTGCATAATCCACAAGTGTTCGGTTATCTTGTCTCAGGCGCAAAAGTAATCTAGCTGCATTGACCTTTCTACCAGGAGGGTCAAAAGTTCTTCTAAAGGCAGCTACAAAGGCGTTATAATTATATACTAACGGGTTATCATTCTCCCATAATGGGTTGGCCCATCTCAGAGCTCTCTCAATGAGTAAGGTGATAATAAATCCAACCTTCGCCCTATCTGTAGGATAGGAGCGAGGTTGTAATTCAAAGTGGATACTGATCTGGTTTAAAAAACCACGACACTTCTCAGGTGAACCACCATAACGTACTGGTGGGGTAATACGGGAAGAGGCACCTACAGTGGCTACCTCTAGGCCTGAACTCACAGGGGAAATAGAAGTAGTACGCGTCTCCTCTGGTGGGTTATTAGCACGAGATAATAACGCCTGTAGTGCTAGGGCCATCTGATCCATTCTGTGTTCCATGGCTTCAAACCTAGGATCGGAAGGACCAAGCTGACTGTTTGTACCTGCAGGATCCATTGGCCCTGTCGTAATGTCAGGATCGGGACAGGGATCCAACACGCAGAGTACAGACAGTAGAAAGGTACGTATACCGGACCTTAGAATGGCCGGACTAACGTACGGAGAAAGATGGAATGGTCAAAGGCAAGCCGAGGTCGAGGGAAGGAGAAGACAGGTAAGCGAGGAACAAGCCAAGTCAAAGGGTAACAGAGATAAGCAGAGAAATATAAACAAGCCGGGTCGGAACCAAAAGGAATAACTGGAATACAAGAGCGCTGGGTGACTAGACAGGCTAGAACCACGACAGGGCAACGAGCAAATGGAAGAAGCACTGTTAAATACCCTGGCTCAGGAGAGTAGACACGCCTCCGACGAGTCCTGATTAGTTACCAGACAATTGAGTGACAGGTCGGTCCGGGTTGGCGTCATGACGTCGACTGCTGGGCGTCGTGTTACAAAAGGAAGTGGATCCCTCGCGGCCTGCGTGTAAATGACCGGAAGGACCGCGAGGGACGGAGGAAACAGCCCTTTTGGACGGATGAACTTCTAAGTCTCTACCTCCCTCAGAGGTAGAGACTTCAGGTACCCTGACAATTACCACCCTGACACAGAACTATTGTAGATCCTGTGCTATCTGTAATCCCGGGAAACTCATTAAGGCCGCACCCAATCATCTAGCCAGACCACAGTACCCTTTCCAGAGGATTCAGATCGACCATATCTAGATGCCAAAAAGTAGTTGGTACGAATACGCATTAGTAATAGTGGATATGTTCTCAGGTTGGCCAGAAGCCTTTCCAGTTGCCAACCTCACGGCGAAAACCACAGCAAAACACCTTCTCACAGAAATTGTTTGCCGGTATGGAGTTCCCGAAGTGATTGAAAGTGATCAAGGAACCTCCTTCACCGCTCTGTTAACAAGGGAAGTCTGGACAGCACTGGGGGTGACCCTTGCCTTTCACACACCCTATTATCCACAGAGTAGTGGTAAAGTAGAACGCATGAATGGCACGTTAAAAGCCAGAATGCTTAAGATGTCACAAGAAACCAATATGCACTGGCCCGAGAGTCTTTCCTTAGCACTGTTCAGTGTACGATATACCCCAAGGGGGAAATTTAACTTGTCTCCCTACGAGATTTTGTTTGGAACTGCACCTAGGTTAGGTTGTTATTTTCCACAGCAGCTTCAGATTCAGTCAGATGCTATGGTAGACTATGTGACTGCTCTCTCTAATGCTTTGACCAAAATACATGCCCAAGTGTTCTCTTCTTATCCAGATCCAGAATCAAATACAGGCACTCATAAGTTACTTCCTGGTGATTGGGTTATGGTTAAGAAGTTCCCAAGGAAACACACTCTTGAACCAAGATTTGACGGTCCTTACCAAGTATTACTGACCATGGCTACCTCGGTGAAGTTGGCCGGAAAAAGTTCCTGGATACACGCTTCGCATTGCAAGAAAGCACCTGATCCAGAGGAAGCTACCCTCGCAGTGTCATGAGCTTCCTGTGTGTGTTATTGCTGCTAGGCCTAGTAGAGGCCCAACAAGTTGCTATTACTAAAGATAATCATGTTTACACATTTTGGTACAATTCCTCAAACACACATGTGGCTACTTTGACTTTTGATTACTGTGATATTGTTACTTGTACATTCCCACAGACACAACACTCTGTTATATATAAAGACATACCCAATAAAAAGGATCCATACATTTGCGTGACAGGGGGCCAGTGGGGACATCACTGTAGTTCCTGGAAAGCAGCAGGATGGAACACGGGTAGACCGTGGGGCTATAAACCTCAATGTGCCTTAAACAAGGTTGACAGGAATGGGAAGTCCCTACTATATAGAATGACACTGTGTAAACCCGCAGGGTCGACTCCTATGAAACTTACTATAAACATTGAACATCCCAGCCCAGGGGACGCTGGGGAATATGTAATGGGAATGTATTGGAAGGGAGGAGGTTCATACAACCAGTTGGGAACCTTTTATTTACAGGATATGTTCACATCACCTGACTGGGTAGGCACCACACACATGACTGTAAATCCGTTGAAACCCCACATTAAGACTTTAAAGGATATGGTGGCTATTGCCAACCCTACGTTTGAAGACACCATGGCAGTCGAGACTGGGTTCTCAGACACTAACCTGTGGTTGGAATGGATGAGATATAATGCTAATTCACACAACAAGACTAATTGTTACGTATGTGGCGGGGCTAGGCCTCATTTGAGGTTGAGGTTGAGCTGCGTTTCCTCAGTCTTTATGTATAGACGTCTACTAATTCGTCAACATGTGAATCATGGAAAAGGGTGTATCCCATTACCCAGGGGAATGTCAAACCACCTGATGGAGTCACGGTATATCCAGGTAATTACACCTGTTACATGGTACCTAAAAATGTAGGTAAGTTCATGGGCAGATTCCCATCAGGCTACTGTGCCATCTACCATGCCCCACCCATAACACTACTGTTAAATCATGTCAAATCAGTTGGGGATATTTATTGGCTATCTGGTGATATGCAATTAAGATCCCAGTTAGCGGGCCTATGGTGGGGGGAATGTACTCTGACTAAGGCTATAATGCCCATTCATATTATTTCAGACGATCACCAAGGCCCACTAGATTCACCACATGCATATTTCCGAGTTAAACGAGAAGTTCCCCTTCGTGAAAGTTTCGACCCACATATTTATATTGATGCCATAGGGGTGCCAAGGGGGGTGCCTAATGAGTTTAATGCAAGGGATGAGGTAGCAGCAGGGTTTGAATCCCTAGTTCCACTAATCACCGCTAACAAAAATGTCAACTGGATAAACTACATTTATTATAATCAACAGCGGTTTGTTAATTACACCAGAGATGCCCTACAGGGCTTAGCAGAACAATTACAAGCTACCTCCCAAATGACATTTCAAAATAGGATGGCTTTAGACATGATTCTAGCCGAAAAGGGAGGAGTATGTAAAATACTCCCCGACACTATGACCTGTTGCACCTTTATTCCTGACAATACCGGGCCCAATGGGAAGGTGACCATGGCGATAGAAAAGTTAGGCAGCCTCTCCGACGAATTGCAAAAGAATTCTGGGGTCCCCAATACGTGGGATAGATGGTTTGGATGGATGAATCGGTGGCAGAAGACCTTATTCCAGATAGGAATAGCAGTCTTCACGGTAACAGTCATCTTCCTTTTCCTGGCATGCTGCGTACTACCTTGCATACAGAAATATCTACAGAAAACGGTAGGACAGACTATTGATAACGTAACTCCCACATTTCTACACCAGGACATTGATGATACAGAATGTGACACACCACACACACCCCTGCAGTCTCACCAGTTCAAATGGACAACTGCATTCCTATAGGGATTGTGTAGGGATAGCGTCTGTCTCTGCGGGCAGAAGTCTCTCGTGGGAGAAGTAGTGAAGTGTTCGAGGCCTTTTAAGACAGATGTGCTGCAGCTATTTATTTACATATTAGGGGCAGTTGTAGTTGTCTGTTTAGTAAATAGCCATTTTAAGGGGGGACTGTTGTGGAAATGAAATATAATCCTGATTTCTCTAAACTAGTAAAATGTCTATTTACTTATATAGTTCTCAATCAGCATTTATCGTTTTATATGATTTACTTAAAATGTCCGCTAGGGCCAGGGAGTTTTCCTTAGTCATCGAATAATACCCTCACTAACAAGATGGCGCTGGAATCTGGGGGAGACCTGCAAGATACCAAGGACATCACACCCGGTAGGACAAGCAATAAATCAACCACTTAATCCCTAACCAATTACTGATTTATAATTCTATGTTATCTCTGACAATGCTCATGATGTAATTGTGCTTTATAAGGGGTCGCCTGCCCCTCTGAATAAACATTCCTCAAGTTTTTCATTAACCTGAAACTTGTGTCCGGTGTGAATTACTTCAGGGAGCGTGCACGCATTGTTTCTTAATTTGGCCAGGGGCAGATACACAAAATAATAAATTTATTGATTGATTTCCACATCACTATGCTAATCTCACGCTTTCATCTTTCAAGTAAATACATACCCCCCAACAGCAGTGTCCAGTAAAGCAGGAAGTCTATGGATGGGGTAAAAGGGTGGGCCACTGATGCAAATCACATAACCAGAACTGCCAAAAGGGGTTAACATACCCAAAAGGGGGGCATGTCTGTGTCCCCATGTCTCTCAGTCCCTTAGTGTCTGTGTCCCCATGTCTCCCAGTGTCCCTATGTTACTAGGACACTAGGGGACAGTGAGAGACATGGGGACACTGAGATACTAAGGAACCATGCATACCTGGGGACACTGAGACACTTGGGGACATTGGGAGACATGGAGACACTGGGTGACTTTGAGACACGAGGGGACATGGGGGACACAGTGATATATAGGAGACACTGTGATATATAGGGGACACTGGAGACTTGATAAAGACCTGGGTACAGGTCAAAATGTTGCGGTGTCCAATAAACCTGCTTAAATCTATCACAGTAAGTGCCTGAGATTTTTTTCTTTTATACTAGGGGACACTGAGACACTTGGGGGCACTGTGAGACATTGGGACACTATGAGACTACGGGACACTGGGAGACGTGAGGCATTGCACTGAGACACTCTGATACATAGGGGACACTGTGATACATAGGGGACACTGGAGACTTGATAAAGACCTGGGTACAGGTCGAAGCGTTGCGGTGTCCAGAAACCTGCTTAAATCTATCACAGTGAGTGCCTAAGATTTTTTCTTTTATACTAGGGGATACTGAGAGACATGGGGACACTGGGAGACTAGGGGACCTTGGGAGACATGGGGCCACTGTGTCCCTAGTGTCTCAGGGTCTCCATGTTCCCCAGTGTCCCTATGTCTCTCACCGTCCCCATGTCTCACGGTTTCCCCTATTTTCTCAGTGTCCCCAGGTCTCCAAGTGCCCCCTAGTGTCTCAGTGTCACCAAGTATCCCTATGTCTCCCAGTGTCCCCAAGTGTCTCAGTGTCTCCCAGTGCCCCCTAGTGTCTGTGTCCCCATGTCTCCCTGCAGCCTTTCCCCCATCCCTCACTTACCTGAGCTTTGGCTGTCTCTGCAGGCTCGGAGCTGCTGTCTGGACTCTGTGCAGAGCTGCTTCCCTGCGGATCAGTGAGTAGAGAGAGGGAGGGAGGGAGATGTTGTAACTTCTTATCCCTGCTTCTCTCCACAGAAACAGCAACCCCTACTTGCCGGCGCTGGTATTGCAGAATAATCTCTGTTTATACTGAGACTGAGATTTGTATTGCCGGTATTACTGCAATACCGGCACCGGCTAGGCAGCCTCAAATACCTGATACATACTTCTGAGAAATACCTGGAAACCCTACAAAATACCTGGCAACCCTAAGTGTAGTGTGTAAAAAAAAATGATTTTATTTTTTAAATCAATGGGCCTATTCCATGGGCTTAGGCCTGGAGCTGCAGCTCCATCAGCTCCTATGTTAATCCAGCCCTGCATCCAGCATCTTCACCTCCACCACCCGGACAGCTGCTGCAACAATTGGTTTGTATAACCAAAGAATATCTGCACAAACTGTCAGAAATCATCTCAGGAAATCTCATCTGCATACTCGTTGTCCTCATCAGGATCTCGACCTGACTGCAGTTCGTCGTCGTAACCGACTTTAGTTTGCAAATGCTCACATTCAATGGCGTCTGGCACTTCGGAGAGGTGTTCTCTTTATGGATGAATCCCGGTTTTCACTGTTCAGGGCAGATGGCAGACAGCGTGTATGGCATCATGTGGGTGAGCGGTTTGTTGATGTAAACGTTGGGGATCGTGTGGCCCATGGTGACGGTGGGGTTATGGTATGGGCAGGCATATGTTATGGGCAATGAACACAGGTGCATTTTATCGATGGCATTTTAAATGCACAGAGATACTGTGATGAGATCCTGAAGCCCATTGTTGTGCCATTCATCCACGACCATCACCTCATGTTGCAGCATGATAATGCATGGCCCCATGTTGCAAGGATCTGTACACAATTCCTGGAAGCTGAAAACATCCCAGTTCTTGCATGGCCAGCATCCTCACCGGACATGTCACCCATTGAGCATGTTTGGGATGCTCTGGATCGGCGTTTGCGACAACGTGTTCAAGGTCCTGCCAATATCCAGCAACTTCGCACAGCCATTGAAGAGGAGTGGACCAACATTTCACAGGCCACAATCAACAACTTGATCAACTCTATGCAAAGGAGATGTGTTGCACTGTGTGAGGCGAATGGTGGTCACACCAGATACTGACTAGTTTTCGGACCCCCCCCCCCCCCAATACAGTAAAACTGCACATTTTAGAGTAGGCTTTTTTTGTGGCCCACCTAAGGCACATCTGTGCAATAATCATTCGGTTTAATCAGCATCTTGATATGCCACACCTGTGAGGTGGATGGATTATCTCGGCAAAGAAGAAGTGCTCACTAACACAGATTTAGACAGATTTGTGAACAATATTTGCGAGAAATATTCCTTTTGTATACATGGAAAAAGTCTTAGATCTTTGCGTTCAGCTCATGAAAAATGGGGGCAAAAACAAAAGTGTTGCGTTTATAATTTTGTTCAGAGTACAAAAGGAATTTTCAAATGTGGGTACTGTAAGTTTTGTGACTATATTCTGCCTTCATCAGTGGTCAGTAATCAGACTTCAAAGGACATTTCCATCAATGCCTTTGTAAATTGTAGCTTGGCAGACGTGGTTTATTTAATCACGTGTGTCTGTAGGCTGCAATACATCGGCAAAACATAGCAATTATGCCCAATATATTTTGATGACTCCTATTCATGACAATTAACTGATGTGATGTGGTTATCACTCTATTGGCAATGAATAGGACTTATGGTTTTTCCTCCCTTAATAATGTGTATACATATGACCCTTCTTTCTACCCTGATTTATACTTCTTTACATTGGGGTGCACAAACTTTTTTTCTGCCTCGGGCAACCATAACTCTGGTTACGCCGCTGATACATGATGTAAGTCTAGCACATTTTATGTCATAGTACTAATTACCATGGTAGAAGACATTTGTGGTTTTCCACTGCAAACTATATGCACGTGGCTCGTCTTTTGTCAGGTAGAGCTTGTTGTCACCTTGACAACATGTGGTAGTGTTATGGGCAAATGCAAATATTACAAGTTTTAGAATGAAATGTTGTATTTCTTAAACTGTGTACTTTGTCTTTAAGAGATATTGCAAACTGACAAGGTGTTAGAAATGGAACATATTGTTTTTCATAGATGTTTCTTTAAGCAATAACCTCAGTGCATAATATGTTTGTGCCATTTTGTCCCAGACGAATTACAATAACAATAATGCATAAACAAGCTTCAAGGCTATTCTACGACTCTTTCAGTACACAATATACTGTGGTAACCCCAAGTTAATGGAACTTCCCCAAATCCGGGAATCTCCCACGACTGTGCACTTACGTCTTAGTATAAACAACAGATAAGCTATTCAGACTTTCAGATGCCATCTTGAACTAAGTCAGGAAAATTTCCATGACGTATACACCCTTTAGTTATGGCCTTGTATCTTTGCCAAATTAAGGGAGGTCCTAAATTGATTTAAAGTAGACAAGTTACTTTTTCATATATGAACTATGGTGACTCTAAAATGACGACACTTAAGGTATAAATAAGTGTACTTTTAAATGTTAAGAAACAGAGGAGAGACTTGGAGACAGACGCTGCTCCATCTTAAAATGACTGAGAGGCTGACATGATGACATGTTCAGAAGGGTATGTTAACCTATTAATGATATTTGCAAGCATTTAATTTCATCTTATAAACTCTGCTATAATGGATTTGATATGTCTATATTTATATTTTTATATAATAAATATCTAAAAGACAAAATCTATTGCTTTCAAGACAATCCTTATTTTATATTGTATTCTCAATTATTTATATATGTTAAATAGAGGATCTCTTACTAACTATATAAAATTATGGCTAAGATATCTGTATGGTTAGCCCTACTAAGTTCTATGCTTTAAGACATTATAGTGGTAAATAAGGGAACCGCCAGCGGTTACAGTAGCAAAATATGGCAATAACTGAGGATGAAGATAAAATCATGAATATCACATATTTACAGTTCTTGGTTTAACTTGATTTACCAAGGCTTGATTTTTAACCGAGTAGGTGGTTGGATATTGAATTGAGTATAGCAGATACTTGGCCCATATGTTCTAGGGTACTGATTTACTAATCACTCTTGTTGTATTGCAGAAGATCAAACAATAGTTAGGGCATATTGTGGTAAAAAGACTCGTATTGTAGCCAAAATGAAGCAGATAAAAATGGCAACATAAACCTAATTAAAAAATAAAAGAAAAATATATATACAAAGTCCTTCTTTAAGAAGAATTTTGGGTCTGGAATGGGGCTCTGCTTCCAGAAAGTATGTTGCACGTCGACTTAGAAAGAGAGGGAATCCATGAAGGCCAATTAGTTTATTGGCTTTGTGGAGTCAATATCCACGTGCTATTTCGCCATATTGCTTGTCTTGATGCGGAGATGAGTCCTACCTCCAGCCTGTTAGTTGTTAGTGGCTGCACTGCACTTTACCGAGTTCTTGAAAGCACTTGGTGATGTTGCGTTAGGTTGATCTAAGTTCCTTTCCTTTGCATGCCCAGAAAGAGTACCGCTTGAGTGAGTCTGTCCCAAATTGTGACATTTGTGTGCTCTTCCACCCCGCCGGTGTGTTCGAAGTCAATACCTTTGGTGGCAGGGTGGGTCTATGAATACTAAACTGTCTGGGTAAAAACTTTTGGTGACTTTGAAAATTCTTTCTAGGCAGGTTCAACGATAGCTCTGTTTGGAGCTTTTGTGTCTGCGTCCCCTCCCGGTGGCATCTCCCCAGGAAGGCCAATATATCTTGTTTTAAAGGACCAGTATAGGCACCCAGACCACTTCAGCTTAATGAAGTGTTTTGGGTGCCAGGTCCATCTAGGATTAATCCTTTCTGCTGTAAACATAGCAGTTTCAGAGAAACTGCTATGTTTACCTATGGGTTAATCCAGCCTCTAGTGGCTGTCTCATTGACAGCCGCTAGAGGCGCTTCCGCGCTTATCACTGTGATTTTCACAGTGAGAAGACGCCAGCGTCCATAGGAAAGCATTGAGAATGCTTTCCTATGGACTGGCTGAATGCGCGCGCGGCTCTTGCTAGGGACGTCAGAAGAGGGAGGAGAGTCCCAGCGCCGAGGGAGCCCGGCGCTGGAAAAAGGTAAGGGATTAACCCCTTCCTCCCCCTTCAGACCGGCGGGAGTGGGACCCTGAGGGTGGGGGCACCCTCAGGGCACTATAGTGCCAGGAAAACGAGTTTGTTTTCCTGGCACTATAGTGGTCCTTTAATAAATATCTCAAATGTATACATTGTATCACAGTTGTGCTATTACACAATAAGAGAAGCAAAGTGCATTTTCAGTAAATTGTGGGATAATGTGGTTTTGTTAAATATTTTCTATTCCCTTTTAGTGTAACTTTTTTTTTTTTTGCAGTGCATATGGAGTTAACATACGTGCGTGGGGTACCCCAACGGCAATCCTCACGTAACATTGAGACATAAGTAACAATGGGGTAATTGCGTGTACGTGCACTATTTTTTGTTTAAGAAAGTAGTGTAGGAAGGTTATCACAAGATGAGTCATTCAAAGATTACATTGCTATGCATGGTAGAGTATACTAGATTCTCCGCTAGATAGGTTACAGGTTTTTCTACTCTGTATAACACAAGTATGCTTGTGGTAGTGCTAAGCTGGGCTGCGAAAAAAACAAGCTTCTCTCGATTAAATGGTAAATGATAAGTAGTATAGGTAGGTTATCACAATAGGAGTTATTCAAAGAGTACAGTGCTATGTATATTACAGTATACTAGTTTCTCTGCTAAATAGGTTACAGGCTTTTCTACTCTATGTAATACAAGTATGCTTATGGTTAGTGCTAGAGGTTAGTGCTAAACTGGGCTGCGAAACAAACAGGTTAGAAAACAAAAGCATGTCATCTTTGGCTGTGTCTCCGGCTAGACATGGTTAATATGTGCAGTCTGGCATGGTACTGCTGTCTCGGCGGGTTACAGTGCCTCGTGTAGATGCTTCTTGAGGTATTAAGTCCCATCCCAGCCCGTGTCATATCTCTGGTTTGGGTGTGTGGGAAAATGCGAGTATGCGGGGCAGGGTCTGTCCAAGTCCCCCCTATAGTCCCGGGCTTGTGTGAAGGCCTGCACCTCAAGTCCGCGAACCGGGTGACTCACGTGGGAGGCCGAGTTCTTCCCCTATGGGGGGGCTGCTGTGTGTCTTAGTCAGCATAAGCGGTCAGTGCTCTGGGATTCCATCCCCGGCGGTCTTCAGCCCAGGTGGGCCCATTATGTGCGCCAGCCTCGAGTCTGATAAGGAGTGCCCAGGGAGGTCCTGTCCTTCCCCTGCTCTCCCTCTATCCCCGCATTCCCTTCCGTTGTTAACGCAGATGTCATCAGGTGGGCTTGGATAGGGAGCCGCGGCAGTTCTCCGCCACGAGGTTACAGCCAGACTTGCTTGTGCGCTGCTCGCGGTTGTGCCGTTTAGTTGTTCGTCGCCCATCTTGGTACTCGCTGTCCGTTCCACAGCGCTCGGCCATCGGGGGGGGGGGGGGGGGTGGCAGACCGCCGGCCAGAGAACTGGGTGAGCGGCCGTCTCACCCGAGCTCAAGCCCGTAGGCCTCAGGCCTCGATCGGGTGACTTTGGTGCCTTGGGGGACCCATCAGGTATCCCTGGAATCCTCATCGCATGGGTGGTGTTATGCTCGCATTTTCAAGCTGTTGTGTAGCCATGGTCCGCCGTTAGCTCCGATTTTTCGGCTCCGAGGCAGGAGCTCAGACAAAGCGTGTCTGATCCGGACGGCGGCCAGGCCCCGCCCCCTAGTGTAACTTTTTAAAGCGCCATTTGAAGATTTTTATACACTGACTTACATTTGATCAAGGATCTTTCAAAGACAGTGGATAGTGCAGTAGAGGTAGTCCTAATTATAGCATATGAGTCATTCTGATTGGTTGGAAGAAAAGCATAATACTTTGTCCTTACCACATAAAATAATAAAGCCCTTTATCATCCATCTTCAACAATGCTTTGCACTTGATCAAACTGTGTTTGTCTAATTCTTAAAGGACCACTCTAGTGCCAGGAAAGCATACTCGTTTTCCTGGCACTAGAGTGCCCTGAGGGTGCCCCCACCCTCAGGGACCCCCTCCCGCCCGGCTCTGGAAAGCCGCTGCTCTCCTCCTCCGATCCTCCTCTTCTCCTCCCCGTCGGCTGAATGCGCACGCGCGGCAAGAGCTGCGCGCGCATTCAGCCGGTCACATAGGAAAGCATTCATAATGCTTTCCTATGGACGCTGGCGTGCTCTCACTGTGAAAATCACAGTGAGAAGCACGCAAGCGCCTCTAGTGGCTGTCAATGAGACAGCCACTAGAGGACATAGGGGGAAGGCTTAACCCATTCATAAACATAGCAGTTTCTCTGAAACTGCTATGTTTATGAAAAAATGGGTTAACCCTAGAAGGACCTGGCACCCAGACCACCTCATTAAGCTGAAGTGGTCCGGGTGCCTAGAGTGGTCCTTTAAGATTTGCACACTGACAGGATTATTCACTATAGTGAGAATTGAAAATGTATTTCAAAGTTAATTTAAAATTGCAGGCCAGAATAGCTGAGCTGAAAAATCCTCTAAGTCAGCAATGCTTCCAGTAAACAAACACCATGCAGCTAGCTCACATTACTTGGACTACATTACACATTCAGCTTGCAGTGCAAAAGTGAAACCTCTTTATCCTCTTGTCCCTCCCACTTGACACTACTCGGGATGATCCTCTGCTTCCCTAAACTCCTTGACTCATAGAAACACACTCCTACTCTAAAACTTGTGCTGCCCTTGGGTCCATTCAGTGAAGAAATCTGCACAGTGCACACCTGAACTGCTCTGCTCTATAATAGAATCTTAAAGTAACTTTACTGAATTCTGTGCCAACCATTAACTCCTGGAGTGTAGCTCCCTCCCCGGCTGCACCATGGCTGGCATTGTCTGCTTGCTTCTTCTGAGCTTCCCTTCCCTAATCACTCTTTCAGGAGGAGAAGACTTTGTGCCACCTCAATATAATATCAGCCTGGACGTACCTGCTGACCAACGCTGGGAGCCAGTGCTCAAGCAATACAACTCCACTTACCTGAGGGAGACTATGTACTACCTGTTTGAGTAAGTGACAGATGCAGAGACTTGCTTTGTAAGAAATAGGTTCTCAGATAAACAGTAATTGAAGGTTTAATATTTGCCCGGCTTGTTGTTGCTGTTGTTTTAAATATCCAAGAATTTAGCAACACATTTTTTTTTATTTTTTTTTGCAGTATTTTTACAAAATTTATTTTGTTAACTAGAATTTGTTCTGAAAAAATGGTGCCATATTATCCAGTCTTTTCTATTACATTAACTTTAATACTTTTCATATTATTTAGTAGTGAAATGTGTTGATTGATTAATGCTAGTGTATCTTAATTTTAGATGGAGCTAGTAAAATGGAATTGGATTGTAAAATTGCTAATTAACCCCTTAAGGACTGGACTTTTTTTGCGATGTTGTACATTTGCGACCAGGCATCTTTTTGACACTTTTGTGGTGTTTGTGTTTAGCTGTAATTTTCCGCTCTCTCATTTACTGTTCCCATACAAATTATATATTGTTTTTTTCAGGACAAAAGGGGCTTTCTTTACATACCATTATTTATATAATCTCATCTAATTTAATTTTAAAAAAATGAAAAAATATGATGAAAAATTGAAAAAAATACACGTTTTTTGAATTTTATGTGAAAAATCTTTTACTCATCTACAAAAGCGAATGAAAAAAAACTGCTAAATAGATTCAAAATGTTGTCCTGAGTTCAAAAATACCCAGTGTTTACATGCTTTTTGCTTTTTTTTTGCATGTTATAGGGCTATAAGTACAAGTAGGATATTGCGGTTTCAAAACATACATTTTTAAAATGTATCAATAGTGACATTGTAACACTGTTATCTGTCATAAATTGCTAAATAACACCCCACATGTACATATTTTTTTAAAAGTAGACAACCCAGGGTATTCAATATGGGGTATGTCCAGATTTTTTTAGTAGCCACTTAGTCGCAAACACTGGCCAAAGTTAGCGTTCATATTTGTTTGTGTGTGAAAAAAGTAAAAAACTAAATTGAACGCTAATTTTGGCCAGTGTTTGTGACTAAGTGGTTACTAAAAACGACTGGACTTACCCCATTTGCAATACCTTGGGTTGTCTTCTTTTGCAAATGGTATGCCATCATGGGGGTAATTCTCATTCCTGGGCTACCATATGCAGGGCCGGCCTTAGGGGTGTGCGAGCTGTGCGGCCGCACAGGGCGCCATGGTGCAGGGGGCGCCCTGCGGCCGCATAGCTCACACGGCATGTCTGTTAGCCGCAATGCTAACAAGACATTTGCCTTGGGCGGCATTTTCCAGGGGGCGGCAAAAAAAGCCGCCCCCAAATGCCCAGGGCAAATGTCTTGTTAGCCTTGCGGCTAACAGACATGCCTGGCTGCTGGGCGATCGGGCGGGCGGCCGGCGAGGGAGCACTTCCCCTGAGCTGTTTGCTCAGCTCCCTCGCCGGCCGCAGAGTGAGGCTGGGAGGCGGAGCCGGAATATGACGTCATATTCCGGCTCCCAGCCTCACTCTGCGGCCGGCGAGGGAGCTGAGCAAACAGCTCAGGGGAAGTGCTCCCTCGCCGGCCGCCCGCCCGATCGCCCAGCAGCCAGGCATGTCTGTTAGCCGCAATGCTAACAAGACATTTGCCTTGGGCGGCATTTTCCAGGGGGCGGCAAAAAAAGCCGCCCCCAAATGCCCAGGGCAAATGTCTTGTTAGCCTTGCGGCTAACAGACATGCCTGGCTGCTGGGCGATCGGGCGGGCGGCCGGCGAGGGAGCACTTCCCCTGAGCTGTTTGCTCAGCTCCCTCGCCGGCTGCAGAGTGAGGCTGGGAGGCGGAGCCGGAATATGACGTCATATTCCGGCTCCCAGCCTCACTCTGCGGCCGGCGAGGGAGCTGAGCAAACAGCTCAGGGGAAGTGCTCCCTCGCCGGCCGCCCGCCCGATCGCCCAGCAGCCAGGCATGTCTGTTAGCCGCAATGCTAACAAGACATTTGCCTTGGGCGGCATTTTCCAGGGGGCGGCAAAAAAAGCCGCCCCCAAATGCCCAGGGCAAATGTCTTGTTAGCCTTGCGGCTAACAGACATGCCTGGCTGCTGGGCGATCGGGCGGGCGGCCGGCGAGGGAGCACTTCCCCTGAGCTGTTTGCTCAGCTCCCTCGCCGGCCGCAGAGTGAGGCTGGGAGGCGGAGCCGGAATATGACGTCATATTCCGGCTCCCAGCCTCACTCTGCGGCGCGCGAGGGAGCTGAGCAAACAGGTCAGGGGAAGTGCTCCCTCGCCGGCCGCCCGCCCGACCACCCAGCCCAGCAGCCACTGGACCACCAGGGAGGAAGAGACCCCCCCCCCAGCATTCCCAAAGGTAAGGAGGGGGGGGGGGGTCTAAATAAATTTAAAAAAATGTGTTAATGTGGGTGAGTGTGTGTGTGTGTGTGTGTGTGTGTATGTTAGTGTGTGTCTGTTAGTGTGTGTGTGTGTGTGTCTGTTAGTGTGTGTGTATGTTAGTGTGTGTATGTGTGTGTGTGTGTATGTTAGTGTGTGTCTGTGTCTGTTAGTGTGTGTGTGTGTATGTTAGTGTGTGTCTGTGTCTGTTAGTGTGTGTCTGTGTATGTTAGTGTGTGTCTGTGTATGTTAGTGTGTGTCTGTGTATGTTAGTGTGTCTGTGTCTGTTAGTGTGTCTGTGTCTGTTAGTGTGTCTGTGTCTGTTAGTGTGTGTCTGTGAGTGTGTTTGCCTGTTAGTGAGTGTGTGTGTCTGACTGTGTGTGTGTGGCTGTCTGCCTGTGTGTGTGTGACTGTTTGCCTATGTTTGTGTGTGTGTGAGACTGTCTGCGCGTGTGTGTGTGTGTGACTGTTTGCGTGTGTGTGTGTGACTGTCTGCCAGTGTGTGTGTGTGTCTGTCTGTCTGTGTGTGTGTGTCTGTCTGACAGTGTGTGTTTGTCTGTGTGTGTTTGACTGTTTGTCTGTGTGTGTGTGACTGTGTGTGTGTGTGTGGCTGTTTGCCTCTGTGTGTTTGGCTGTCTGCCTGTGTGTTTGTGTGTGGCTGTGTGTGTGGCTGTCTGCCTGTGTGTGTGTGTTTGTGTGTGACTGCCTATGTGTGACTGTCTGGGCAGACTAGATGGGCCGAATGGTTCTTATCTGCCGTCACATTCTATGTCTGTGTGTGTGTTTGTGTGTGGCTGTCTGCCTGCCTGTGTGTGTGTGACAGGGTGTGTGGGAAGGGGTAAGGAGTGGGGGAGGGGGGGGGCGCTGTGAAGATTTTTTGCACAGGGCGCCCAAATGCCTAAGGCCGGCCCTGACCATATGCTCTCAAAGGCAACATAACCAACCTGGCCATTTTCAATGTAAAAATATTTGACCTATATATTTGACCCTGTAACTTTCAAAAACGCTATAAAACCTGTACATGGGGGGTCCTGTTCTACTCAGGAGACTTTGCTGAACACAAATATTAGTGTTTCAAAACTGGAAAATGTATCACAACAATTATATCATCAGTAAAAGTGCTGTTTGTGTGTGAAAAATGCAAAAAAAGTCACTTTCACTGACAATATCATCGCTGTGATATGTTTTACTGTTTTGAATCACTAATATTTGTGTTCAGCGAAGTCTCCCGAGTAAAACAGTACCCCCCATGTACATGTTTTAGGGTGTCGTAGAACGTTACAGGGTAAAATACAGTGATAGCAAATTAAATTCTCTGGTCTTTCGGCCTGGGTTGGCAGGCAGGTCCCTTAAATTGCAATCAATAAAATAACTTAATTATGTAAAAATATTACCTAAATACGCACGTAGAATTTAAATATATATGCATATTTATATATTTGAAGTCTACGTGTATATTTATATAATTATTTATGTAATTTTGTATATCGACATATGAATAGTTCGCATTCTTTTTATTTATTTAAATATACATAGATATATATACAATTTCATTCTAAGTGTATTTTGATATAAATATATATATATTAATATCAAAATACAGTTAGAATAAAATTTCGTATAGATATATAATTTTTTTTCAATTTTTTATTATTATTTTTAATTTTTTTAATTTAATTTAAATTATTTATTATTCGTATTTTATAATAATATATATATACAATATATATAGTTATTATATATATTATATATATACGTGTGCAAATTAATTATAAGTGTATTTTTATATTAATATATGTACATATTAATATAAAAATACACTTAGCATGACATTATATATATGATATATAGACATATATTATATAGGTATAATATATGTCTATATATCATATATATACACATATATAATAATATATTTTTTTTTTATTAACTATAACTTTAAATTTTTTTATGATTTTACACATGCAGGGAGACTGCCTGTCAGCACAGACAGTCCCCCTGCAGGCAGAGTCTAGGACACCTATTGTGACCATGTGGTCGCCCTGTTGGGCGATCACATGGCCCCAGGGGTCCTAAACCGCCATGGGGAGACTGTCTGGGCTGCAGGCAGTCTCCCCACAACGGGAGCACCGCCGATCGCCGCCGGGGGAACGACGGCGATCGGGTAAGTACATTTTAAATTTAGGACGGTTCAGGACCGTCGTCGGTCGGCAAAGCAAAAATGCCGATGACGGTCCTGAACCGTCCTGCGTCCTCAAGGGGTTAATATATTGATGTATCACTACCACTATTGGTCAATTTATTATACTATTATTCTTCATTTGACTGTATTGTGTTGATAAAGTTTCTAAAGAGATATCTCATTTTTCAATTGAGATAGATGTTTTGTAACTTTATTAACACCTGGATCCCACCACCACCCGCACCAGGCCTCACCTGCCTGCTAGGTGCATCCGCGGTGCTTTACTCTACAGTGACATTCGGCTTCTCTTGCTGGAGACCAGATGTGGCTGCTGCACTTCCGGGGGATGAAGATAAGTTGTTAAACCATGTTAGAATGGTTTGACACATTACTGTGGGATGGCGCCAGGGCAATTCTACAGCATACTGAAGTGGTTATGGTGGTTAGAGTGTTCCTTTAAAGCTCTTAATTTTATTATTTGATCTTGCCATTTATTAGATACACAGTACCTATAATTCCTACCTGTTGCTAGTTTTGCCAAAATAATGCATAGCTTCTAGTATTTATGCCTTGCAATCCATTATTAAAGTGGGACTGCTACATATCTGAAAATGACAGTTTACCATTAGCTTACCCCAGTAAATGCTATTAAAGCTTACCTCTGTAAGTACTTCTGTGTCCAGCAGTGGTGGCTGAAAATATTTTAAAATGGTGTGGTGCCAGACTCCACCCATTTAATCTAACCCCGCCCAATCAATTAAGCTCTGCCTCCTGTCCTAAACCAGATTATAATGGATTACCTAGCAAATGTTTAAAAAACCAACCTATTATGAGTTACAAGCCATAACACAAAATACAGTGAGTTGCAGTAAGAACATTTTTTAAAGATTCATACTCAGCAAAATAGGAGTAAACATTGCTTGAGAAGTAGCATTGTCAGTTTTATACGGGTATGCCATAAATGGATAATAAATGATAAATCTACTAGTTCTTCAGCAAGAAAACAGTAATGTGCAGTGTATCGCAGAATTCCACAGCAATAAACTTCATAGCAATGCGCAGTGAAATAACTTAGTCTAGCGTACAAGTATAAGTGCATCAGAAAGATCCACACCAATGTGCCGTAGTAAAGCTCAGTGCTTATAAGTGTATTACAGAATTCCACAGCAATAAAAGCCATAACAATATGCAGTATAAAGTACATATTGGAGTTCCACGGTTATAAAACATATATAATGTGTCTCTTACTGCCCCCAGCCCCTTTGTGTGTCTCTTTCTTCCCAAGTCTCTTTGTGTGTGTAGTTTTCCCCTTCCCATGCCCCCATTGAAGGTCTACTTGTCTCCCCAGCCCCACATTGTCTCTTCATTCCTGTACCTTTTCTCTCCCCTGTAACCTCTCTGTGTGTCTCTTTTTCCTCTTCCTATGCCTTTTAGTGTGTCTTTCCCCTCGCTCCCCCCCCCCCCCGCCTCTTGGTGTGTGTGTGTGTGTGTCTGTGTCTCACCCCGTCCCTTATGGTATCTCTTTATTTCCCGAGTTTCTCTGTGTGTTCCTCCCTCTGAGCACATTTGTGTGTATTTGTCCCCTCCCCACGCCCCTTTGTGTTCCTCCTTCTCCCAAGTCCCTTGCTGTGTACCCCTCAGCACCTCTCTGTGTCTCCCCCCAGCACTTTGTCTCTTTGTCGTCCCCCTCCCTGCTCCCATCCAGCCTTGTCCCTTTTCCCTCCTGGTGTTCCTGCATAGCTTCTTGTACCATGCCACATGGACCCTGGTGGAGGATCTTCTGTTTCCTCCATATGGACTGAGAGGAAGTTGTTTGGTGCTCTCAGTGAGCAGCTTTCTGTCAGTCTGGGTAGAGGATATAGAATATATGTAAGTAAATGCAAATATACCCTATCTATAAACTCATACACCCTATAACATATGCAGCAAGCCCGGCATTTTGGAAGGGGGTGATGGAGGGCCTTCTTGTCCTTGTTGTTACTGTCAACAACTTTAGAAAAGGAACAGCAAACAGGCAGAGATGACAGAGTAAGTAAATTAATGAACAGGGAAAGTGTATTTGCAGAACCTTTAATAGTGGTTGCCTATAGACACATTATTTTGTGAAGTCCAGGGATGCATGCTACCAGGCATGCATGCTGCCTGCTGCTCACTCTTCACCGTCACATTATTATTATTATTATTATTTCATGTAGTAAGGTTGTAGCAAAGCAGAGTTTATCTGCAACATTTTTCAATTGAGATAGATGTATTGTAACTTTATCAACACAATACAGCCAAATGAAGAATAATAGTACAATAAATTGACCAATAGTGGTAGTGATATATATCAATATATTAATGAGCAATTTTACAATCTATTCCATATACTAGCTCCGTTTTAGTCCTTCGGTATGTTTCCACAAGAAAAGCCTGAGACTACTTTCAAGTACGCAAAAAAACATTTTTAAACAAGAAACAAGTGGATAAAGCTGTGTGACATATTTACAGAGATAGAACCTTCCATAAGCACAGTGTGACCGGCACAAAGGCAGACGTAATGCTGAATCATGGTCCAAAACTGAAAATAACCACGATTCCAGACCTTCTTCCTCTTTTCAGTCGGCCCTCGTTCTGCTAACCTTTTCTATTATCTCCCTGCAGCTCCTTTTGTCTCCCACGCCAGCCATTTTCAATCTCTTTCTTCCCCTTACTCTTTTCATTTTTTAAACTCTTCTCTTTTAAACATATTTCCAACTCTCTCTCTCTCTCCCCTGTTTCCCCAGCATTTCTGTGCCTTTCACCAACCCACCAGATAATTTTGTGCAGAATTCCTTTAGTAGTCAATTCCAGTTCCAGCATCCCCCTTCTTATAGTTTCACAGCAAATAACTTTATTTATTTATTTATTCCACAAGAACCCTCCCCCTCTTCCCTTAACCTCAGGCTCAGTCCTTTTAATTCTGCCCCTTCATCTTTTTTCTTTCAAGACGGTATTCACAAATCGCCAGTAGTATTTCTTTTTTTTTTTTTTTGTAAATTCTTTATTGTGATGTTCAAGTGAGTACTGTAACACATGCATATACCACGACATCATACATGCGTTGAAAAACAAGTCGAACAATGGTATCAATAGTGTTAACAATAGGCATTATCGTTTTTTAACAATCTCACATGTGTCAAGCATCGTAAAAGCTGTCAATCAATAGAATATAAACAAGTTTAACAAGTTTAGATGGATGCATGTCTCATAGCTAGAGCAGTTTCAATAACAGTAACAATAACTGGTTGAATGCAAACAAGGAGTCGTTTCCGAACCCTATTCTAAGGGTCTTCTGGAGAGTTAAGCATATAAATCGGACAGTTTAAATGAAGGTTGTAGCTTCAGTATCAAAATTATGTGACAGGTGGAGCAGGAGAGTGTTCGCGACCATCATTAGAGACCCCTGTCCTACGGATTATGAGGCTGAGTGTATGAAATGAAATTGGTCGCTTGGTAAGTTGGATCGTTATGTGGTCAAGAATTCGGGTACGGAGTAGCTCCATGGGTCACGTGTGTGACATATAGAAGCTTGTTTGTGTCTGCCTAATAGTGTAACCCGCTGGTCAGGTGTGTGTTGTGTCGCCCCATAATGTCACGTATCTGGTGCTACATCCCCTTCCTCCCGTCGGTCGAAGGTGTCATATTTTGGAGACTATTTCTCCATACGTTCAGTTCCTTATTACCTCCGTCGGTCGACAGTTTATTAGGTCAATGATTCAAACCAGTAAGAATCACTTCGTGTCATATCGATATATCGTGCTTCAGCATGATCGGGTCCTCCCCGCCCCGACCCCCTCAGGCGCAGGTCAGGCCGCCCCAGCGATGCCCTTCAGAGAAGTCATATGGACTTGAGTAAA
Organism: Pelobates fuscus; assembly: GCF_036172605.1. NCBI lineage: Eukaryota > Metazoa > Chordata > Amphibia > Anura > Pelobatidae > Pelobates > Pelobates fuscus. Next base: position 209,040,784 of record NC_086322.1, read on the forward strand.
CATAATGGATGTAAGTAGGTAGAAGAGATGGGGTAAGTGGGGAAGAGGAAGGGGTGGGGGGGACAATATTGATCGTTTGTATTTGGCTATCGAGCTTTCCGTGCAGTGAAGGAGGGCCAATTCTATGCTAAAGTCCGGTAAGTCTCCCAGGATAGCCGTTATTTCCCTTCGTACGTCCTCCCAGTATGGCCTAATCCTTGCACAGTCCCACCAGATGTGCCTGAGGGTACCAGTATGTGGCTCACACCTCCAGCAGACATCTGTGGTATCCCTGAATATTCTGTGCAGTAGCGACGGGGTCCTGTACCAATGGGAGAGTAGTTTAAAGTTGACCTCCTGATACTTGGTGCTTATGGAACTTTTGTGTTGTAAGATCAGTATCTGTTCCCATTGTGCTTCGGTGTACGTTCTAGGCGTCAACTCCTCCCATTGCCTCTTACACGCAGTGTTCCGCGTGTGATCACCTGTGATCAGTTGTTGGTAGATAGTTGAAACTCTACCTTCTACACCAGAGTCGGCTATGCAGAGGTGTTCGAACCACGTCTGTTCTCTGTGGATTTCTACCCGGTTTGGGAGGTTGTAGTAGAAATGACGTAGTTGTGCATAATGAAATCTGTGCATCAGCGTCAGTTGTGGTACCTCGCTCCATTCCCGTATGGTTTTCATTCCAGTATTGCTAAGGACCTCGGATATCGGGACATAACAGTCCCCATCTCCCTCGATTGGCCAGGCCGATCTGCGTAGCCCCCCACCTATTCCAGTATTGTGTGTTATCGGGATCAAGGGGCTTGGTTGAGGAGAGATGAGTTGGTTCCGCCTTAAGAGAGACCATGTCTTTAGTGTTTGAGTAATGGGTGATTCATTGCCCAATTTCGATGTCGCGTCTGCCGAGCCTTGCCATGTGAATCTGCGAAGGGCGTTGTTTGTGCTTTCCCTATCTAGTGCGACCCACAATTTGTTGTTGGACGCCGCATGCCAGTCCCTGATCCGCTGTAACACCGCGGCTTGGAAGTATTTGCGTATATCCGGTAATGCTAGGCCGCCCCAATTCCTAGGCAGGCACAGCTTGTCGTGGCTAAGTCGTGCTCTTTCTCCCTTCCAGACATATGTTATTACTGCTGACTTAAGGGTTGCAAAGAATTCTGGTGGGATGTGCCAGGGGATGGTGTGAAAGTGGTAAAGCAGTCTTGGGAGGATGTTCATCTTAATCACTGCTATGTGTCCCTGCCAGGAGATGTGGTCGTAGTTCCAGTTTTTAAGATCGAGTAGTATTGTGCGTAATAGGGGAGCATAGTTCCTAGTGTACAGTTCTTTCGGGTTGCTGGGTATCCAAATTCCCAGGTATCGCATCTGATTCTGGCACCAGTGGAAGGGATACTCGCGTTTGTTCCGCTCTCGTACATCTGTGGGGGTCGAAACGTTCAACAATTCGCATTTAGTCAAATTAAGCTTCAGCCCCGATAACTGGCCATATGTGTCGAATTCCCTCATCAGGGTTGGCATAGTCAGCAGAGTCAGCGGGGTTGCCCACAAAGAAGAGCATATCGTCCGCATATGCGGCCACCTTATGTTCCTGGTTTCCGTGTTTATACCCCCGAATCTCCGGGTTCCGCCTAACCCTATCCAGAAATGGTTCTAGGGTAAGGGCGAACAGGAGCGGCGACAATGGACAGCCCTGCCGAGTGCCGTTGTGAATAGTGAAGGTGTCCGTGAGTGCGCCGTTCACCCTCACTCGAGCGCTGGGGTCGGTATAGAGCGCCTCTATCCAGGTCATCATACCCCTCCCCATGCCGACTTTACGCAGTGTTGCCAACATGAAGCTCCAAGTAACCCTATCAAATGCCTTTTCGGCATCCGTCGAGAGCAGAAGCAAGCCCGTTTTTTCTTTTAGCGCCAAGGCTTGTATGGAAAATGCTCGAAGTGTGCAGTCCCTGGCTTCCCTACCTGGTATAAAGCCCGTTTGGTCTGGGTGAATGAAGAGTGGCACAAATGTTTGGAGTCTAGTGGCGATGATTTTAGTGAAGAGTTTCACATCCGTGTTAAGGAGCGAAATCGACCTGTAACTGCTGCAGCTTTCGGGGTTCTTGCCCGGCCTAGGCAGCACTGTGATTGTGGCCGCTAAAGTTTCCTGGTGGAATTTGTCGCCCTGTTGGAGTCGGTTAAGGGCTGCCATGAGGTGGGGAGATAGGATGTCTTTAAACAACTTGTAGTATCCTGCTGAGAGTCCATCTGGTCCCGGTGCTTTCCCTTTTTTCGCTGCCTTAATTGCTGCTAGTACTTCTTCCGTGGTGATTGGGGCTTCCAGGTGGTCCGCTTCCTCAGGTGTTAGGGCGTCTGGACGGAATCTTTGTAGGTATCGCGTTGTTGCGTCCTGCAGCTCTACTCGATGGGCATCAGAGGACGTCGGTGATATATACAGTTGTTGGTAGTAGTTACGGAATTCAGTGGCTATTGCCTCCGGGAATTGTGTGAGGGTGCCATCAGTCTTCCGTATCTCGTGTACTTGCGCCCTGGCTTGTTGGGGTCGGATCGTGCGGGCTAGGAGTCTCCCACTCTTGTTGGCGTGAATGTAGAAGAACGCCTTGGACCGCTGTGTCGCTCTGTGGTGCTTGCGGGCCACGAGTTCCGCTAACTGTCGGCGGGCATCCAGTAGTGAGCGGTACTGCTCCTCAAGCTGCGATCGCTTGTGTTGTGCTTCCAGTTCGGATATCCGTTCGGTGAGTTCCAGCGTGTGTTGCTGCGATTCTCTCTCACATGCTCACACAAAATACATTACATCAAGTATACTGTGTTACTCATCTGTACTGTCCGGGAACCCATTTATGCCCCGCTCTGCCAAGCTTGTCTTCAATATTCCCACTACTAAGACTGTGTATAACCCAGAGTGACATAGTTTCAGTCCCAATTTGTCCCCCCCCCTTATCCCACTACGCTCTCAATTATAGATACACTATTCACTACATTGTTCCCACCCGCAGGACCACCTCATCTAATAAAGCCCGATAAAACATTTTCAACAAAACAATACAATATCCCATGTTTAGGTTTCTCTAGGCACCTCCCACCCCCCCCCGACCATCCCACTGGCAAATCTTCAGGTAGTCTCTAGAGTGCCATCTTGGCACGACAGGAACACTTTCGTAGTACCAGAAATATTACACTGTAGCTTGAGCATAGTGTCCCGGAATCTGCCAACAGTCCCGTGGAGTGCCACAGCTTGCAGTACATGTGCACAATCGGGTTTGTCCCACCATGGGCCTGTGAGTATGATGTGCCATGTGCCCCTCCCCCAACAGGCCCCCCACCCCAGTCAACTCAGGGTAGCCTCCCGGTCCAAGGGGTGTGCTATTATTGTGCTGCCATGCCTGGTCTAGGGGACCATGTGAATACCCCTTGCTTGTGTATGTGTGCAAACAGTACTTATCTGTCTTCTGTGGTACACGGGACGACGTTGGCGTCCGAAGGTATCTGCCTGCTCTGGTAGGGTGCACGTGTCGTGGTCGGCCATTCATGCCTGGTGGGAGTAGGAGGGGTGCCTAACCTCACTCCTCAGGATCCGTGGGTATTAGTTGCCTGCGGGCTTGCGGGCGCCGTGGTGTGTTGTCTCGTCTTCTGCGCTGCTGGCCTGGGGTTCGGGTCCCTTGCCTCTGGTCTGTTGGCCCCAGGATCCAGTCAATGACCTCTGTGGGTGGAAGGTTAAGGCGCTGCAGGAATCGTGGTACTTCCTCTGGCCATCTTAACGGGAACCATTCTTCGTGGTGTCTGGCTAAAAGCATAAAGGGGAAACCCCATTTATATGGTATCCCTCTATCCCTGAGCAGCGTAGTGATAGGTCTCAGGGCCCTACGGGCCTCCAGCGTAAGGGGAGACAGGTCCTGGTAGAGGGCCACCTCAGCGCCACTGAATTGCCAGGTGGGTCTCGAACGGGCTCTGTTCATTATCTTCTCCTTTAGTTTGTAGGAATGCATACAGCATATAATGTCTCTTGCCGAATTATCGGTTGCGCGGGCTCTATTAGCCCTATGTGCCCTGTCGAACACCATGGATTCCGGCGCTTCCGGTCCCAATATGTTTCGGAATAGCGTCTGTAATTTGGCCTCCACGTCCTCTGTCCCATCTGGTTCAGGTAGGCCGCGGACCCTTATGTTTGATCGGCGACCCCTGTTGTCAAGATCTTCCGTTTGGCGTCTTAAATGTAAAAGCATATTGCCTTGCCTGTGGATTGCAAGGTTTGAAGCTTCCACTCTCTCCCCTATAGCTTGCACAGAATGTTCAGTTGCCTGCACCCTGGTGGCCTGTGCTGTAAGTTCAGCCCTGAGTGTGGTTACCTCTGTGCGGATCGCCGCATGCAGGGGCGGACTGACAGGTCGGGCAGATCGGTCACTGACCGAGGGCCCGAGTCAGTCAGGGGGCCCGGCAGCACAGCCATGCTTCTGCTGTGGAGATCAGAGATCTCCACAGCATAAGGAAGTTAAAGAAAGTGCTGTAAGAAGGTTGCAGGGGTCCATAATGAGTCGAAGGGCCCCTGCAACCCATCAATCTGCTAATACCTCCCCCCCATCATTCAGTGAGAGACCTGGCAGCATGCCTCTCACTGCCAGGTCTCCTCTCTCTCTGCCTGCTCAGTGCTCCGTGTGAGGATGGGAGGGGGGGCAGGAAGTGACATCACCCGCTGCTTCCCTCTCACACGGAGCACTCACAGCATGAACGGAGGGTGAGAAGAGGAGCCTGGCCTGACAAGTGCTGCTTCAGGAGATGGAGGGAGAAAACATCAGATTTTACAGGTAAGCAGGCCCACACTGCCCCCCCCCTACACACACTGCCCCCCCTACACACACTGCCCCCCCTACACACACTGCCCCCCCCTACACACACTGCCCCCCCTACACACACTGCCCCCCCATACACACACTGCCCCCCCCCCACACACTGCCCCCCTACACACACTGCCCCCCTACACACACTGCCCCCCACACACACACTGCCCCCCCCACACACACACTGCCCCCCTACACACACTGCCCCCCATACACACACTGCCCCCCATACACACACTGCCCCCCCTACACACACTGCCCCCCTACACACACTGCCCCCCATACACACACTGCCCCCCCACATACACTGCCCCCCATACACAAACTGCACCCCCCATACACACACTGCCCCCCATACACACACTGCCCCCCTCCCCATACACACACTGCCCCCCATACACACACTGCCCAACCATATATACACACACTTCCCCCCCATACACACACTGCCCCCCCATATACACACACTGCCCCCCCATATACACACACTGCCCCCCCATATACACACACTGCCCCCCATATACACACACTGCCCCCCCATACACACACTGCCCCCCCATACACACACTGCCCCCCCATACACACACTGCCCCCTCCCATAAACACACTGCCTCCCATACACACACTGCCCCCCCATACATACACTGCCCAACCATATATACACACACTGCCCCCCCATACACACACTTCCCCCGCATACACACACTTCCCCCGCATACACACACTGCCCCCCATACATACACTGCCCCCCCATACACATACACTGCCCCCCCATACACATACACTGCCCACCCATACACATACACTGCCCACCCATACACATACACTGCCCACCCATACACATACACTGCCCACCCATATACACACACTGCCCACCCATATATACATATATACTGCCCACCCATGTACACACACTGCCCACCCATATATACATATATACTGCCCACCCATGTACATACACTGCCCACCCATGTACATACACTGCCCACCCATATATATACACTGCCCACCCATATATATATATATATATATACACTGCCCATCTATATATATACACTGCCCATCTATATATATACACTGCCCATCTATATATATACACTGCCCATCTATATATATATACACTGCCCATCCATATATATACACTGCCCACCTATATATACACTGCCCATCCATATATATACACTGCCCATCCATATATATATACACTGCCCATCCATATATATACACTGCCCACCTATATATACACTGCCCATCCATATACATACACTGCCCACATATATATATATATACATATATATATACACACACACTGCCCACCCATATATACGCATACACTGCCCACGCATATATACACGCACACACTGCCCACCCATATATACACACACACACACACTGCAGACACTGCCCACCCATTGATATACACACACACACACTACATACACTGCCCACCAATATATATACACACACACACTGCAGACACTGCCCACCAATATATATACACACACACACTGCAGACACTGCCCACCAATATATATATACACACACACACTACATACGCTGCCCACCGTTATATACACACCGACTGCATACGCTGCCCACACATATACACACACTGCATACACTACCCACCCATATATGCACACACATTGCCCACCCATATATACACACACATTGCCCACCCATATATACACACACATTGCCCACCCATATATACACATACACTGCCCACCCATATATACACATACACTGCCCACCCATATATACACACACACACACACTGCCCACCCATATATACACACACACACACTGCCCACCCATATATATATATACACACACTGCATACACTGCCCACCTATATATACACCATACACACACACGGCCCGCCCACACATACACTGCCCCCACACACACCATACACATACATACACTGCCCCCACACACTGCCCTCCCCATACACACACTGCCCCCACACCATACACATTCACACACTGCTCCCATACACACATACACTGCCAAAACACACACACACCCTACACATTCACTCACTACACCCTCCCCCCCCCCCCCCACACACACACACACTGAACCTTTTTACACACACTGCACCACTCACACACACCACTGCTCCTATGCCCTACTACAGCTTCATGTCCCAGCAGACCCCAGGTAAGTTGTCAAACTGTTCTCAAACGGTTTGACTACTTACTTTAAAATTCTTTTTAACATTTACTTAGTCCTTAAAGGACCACTATAGGTACCCAGACCACTTCAGCTCAATGAAGTGGTCTGGGTGCCAGGTTCTTCTAGTTTTAACCCTGCAGCTGAAAACATAGCAGTTTCAGAGAAACTGCTGTGTTTCACTAAGGGTTAATCCAGCTTCTAGTGGCGGTCTCACTGACAGTTCGTTAGAGGCTCTTCCGCGATTCTCACTGTGAAAATCACAGCGAGAAGACAAGCTGGACGTCCATAGGAAAGCATTTAGTAATGCTTTCCTATGGGCGGTTTGAATGCGTGCGTGGCTCTTGCCGCGAATGCGCATTCTAATCTGACGTCGGCAGAGGAAGGAGAATTCCCCCGAGGGAGCCCGGCTCTACTCTAATATTATAGTGCTACTTTAATATTTTGTCTTCGAAGGGCCCTGGACCTAATTTTGTCCGGGGGCCCAGAAGGCTGTCAGTCCACCCCTGGCCGCATGCAAGGTGTCAGATAGTGCTTTCATGTCCTCCTTGGTTACCATGGTTGCTGCCAGGGCTCTTATATCGGCGCTGATGTCAGCCAGCGAGAGTTCAGCCGGCTCAGAGGCATGTGTGCTGGCCGGGGAGTCGGCCATGTTTGCGCCCGCTGCCACGTGGCGTCCGGTCGTCGACAGTGCCAGGTACCCATCCATGGGACCAGCTTGGGAGTTGCTCGGGTGAGTCCTGGGGGTTTGTGAGCCGTCTGGGCGTTTTGTGCGCCCCATTATCGTGCCGTGCTGCGGGGTTAGCTTGCTGTAAAGGCTGTGTGGGACGGAGCTCTTCCCCTAAGCAGCCATTCTCGCTCGCGGCCAAACCACGCCCCCAGTAGTATTTCTTACCTATCTCATCCACTGCACATTTTCTCATACTTGTACACCAAGGCATTTTCACTCTCTCTCTTATCTCTGCAGGCATACGTTCAATGTACTTGGATTAATTTAATAAAATGACCAACAATTTCAATATTGCATGAGTATAAAGCCTTGTGCTGCATAACTAATCTCAGTTCCATGTTGAATAACTAGATAGGCTATAATATATATTTAAATAGCATTTTATTAAAATCATTCTTTTTTTTTAATCATTTAAAAAAACTACCGTAATAAAAAATATCTAAGTTTAAATGAAAAAGTTCCACTTTATTTGATCTCCTTTTTTGAAATAATCAATTTTCACCCACCCTGATTAAGGCCTTGATAGGCTTTTGTTGGGATGTGTCCAGATCCACAAAGGAATATCAGAAAATAGACAAGTTCGCACATCAAATAAAAAAAAGTTACCTGCGCACTTCCCAAATCCCTTCGCATATTTAAATAAATGCAGGTTATTTAGTAACTCCGATGGCCATTAGATGGAAGCCCACCTGCCACGTTAAGGCAAACCTCTTAGGTGGGTCCTACACTGACTATTCACCTTGCTTCCTTGAGCTTCAGGCAAAGAAATCTATTTGAGACATCAACACAATGTCTCTGGAACATAGATTTTTTTAAATCCAATTAATGCATATAATGCCACTATGTCTTAGTACAGGTACAGTGGCAATCTATGAAGCTTAGTTAATGTGCCCTGGACAAAAAAATATGTAACACACATACAAACACGCATATAAAAGAAAGTTAAGAGGAAGAGAGAAAATTTGCATAGTAATGGTCAGCTGGGTCGATTGTCATTTTCTTTGTTTGCAATCTTAAGGTTCCAAATGATAGTTCTGCAACTGACATATCTTTGAATATTTTATTTCAGGATGAGTATCCCTAAGTGGGCCCATGTCGTCATCCTTCCAATTACAGATATAGATTTATTTCTCTTGGCTAAGGATCCCTATGCTTCAGAGATCCTTGGTATTGCCAAAACCTTGGGTGTTCATCCTGGGGATGTGCTCGGTCTAAACCTTGTTTATGAAGCCACAGCGTAAGTATAGACAAGTCAAGATAAAATTATAGCATTTAATAAGCAGAACATAAAGCAAAAATACATTGAAATATCACAACATAAGAATAATGTATTTATTGTATTGGACCTGCATAGCTCAATGAAAATGTGGATGCTGCGCTGGTACACTGGGGAATCAGTAAGTTGTTTAATTGGACTAAAACTGTTTTGCAGATCACTCAATGTGGGTCCCATGGCACTCCGGGGACCATATTAATTACAGTTTTGTATGGTGCTTGGATTGTTTTTTAAAATAATGGGTAATTCAATTACTGATCTTTAATGGGTTAAATTAAGCTAAAAAGTTTCTGCTAGATTTTTCAAGGTACATTAAAGCCTTCAACATGCTCACGACCATTGGAGGCACATGAAGGAGTACAGCCAAACATAACTGCATTTTTATGTGTGTTGAAAGTTATTTTGTATACACTAAAAAGCTGCCTCCATAGCTGTCCTTCTTACTGTCCTGATGTAAAATATTTATGTCTAGAGGTGAGCTCAAAGTTCAACTTTGATAATCTGTCAAGATAATTTACCTAATTGGCCACGATGAAACGAAAATATGTAAGTGTTATTTTTCAACTATTTATGTTAGAGGTCATCTTGTTGATTTCATAATGTTTAAACAAGGCATGTCAAACTCGTCAAATTGCACAATTGGCCAAAACCCAATGAAAACCCCTTAGCTCTGAAACTGTTTTGCATATTTAAACATTAAACATATATATATATATATATATATATATGTGTGTGTATATACATATGTAACTGTGTAATGTATATACATAGTTCCACAGCTATCAAAGTATTTTCATGTTTAACTTCTTAAAAAGCAGTTTGGATGCTCCATGCTATCCTGGAAATAAGGACATTTTACACCATTAGGACAGAATGGAATGTCCTTTACTTTTGGTGCAATCAGGGTTAAATACCCAAGTATCAGTCTATCAGGGCTGCCATCAGAAATTTTTGGGCCCCTAACACAGCTCAAGGTCTGGGAATCACCTCCAAGTATGCCCTCAGGACCCATCTTCAAGTTTGCCAACATGGCCCACCTCCAAGTCCTCCCACAAGGATGCAGTGTGTATGAAGTGTATATAGGGTGTGTTTACGTATTAGATGCAGTGTGTGTAAAGAGGAGACGGTGTATGTTAGTGCATGTGTAGTGGATGTATTGCGTGTATATTTGTAAATATTTTGTTATATCTTTTCATGTGACAACACTAAAGAAATGACACTCTGCTACAATGTAAAGTAGTAAGTGTACAGCCTGTATAACAGTGTAAATTTGCTGTCCCCTCAAAATAACTCTACAGACAGATATTAATGTCTAAACCGTTGGCAACAAAAGTGAGTACACCCCTAAGTGAAAATGTTCAAATTGGTCCCAAAGTGTCAATATTTTGTGTTGCCACCATTATTTTCCAGCACTGCCTTAACCCTCATGGGAATGTGTTCACCAGAGCTTCACAGGTTGCCACTGGAGTCCTCTTCCAATCCTCCATGACAACACAGAGCTGGTGGATGTTAGAGACCTTGTGCTCCACCACCTTCCGTTTGAGGATGCCCCACAGAAGCTCAATAGGGATTAGGTCTGGAGACATGCTTGTCCAGTCCATCATCTTTACCTTCAGCTTCTTTAGCAAGGTAGTGGTCATCTTGGAGGTGGGATTGGGGTCATTATCATGTTATCATGGCGGCACCCAAATGCTTGTAAGAGGAGATCAAGGAGCTGGCTGAGTGTGATAGTATTTGCACTCCAACCAAGGCTGGCTGTACGACCAGCAGTACAGATTAAGCAATATGGGTTGAACTGTAGTTTCAGTCTGAAATTGTATATAGAAAAAGATGAAAAAAAAACTGTGTATAAAAGGCGCTTATAAAATATTGAAAATAGTGTAGATGCTACAACACTCTTGTGGGGGTCCCTCACACCCACCTCAAATTGTAGAAACTAGAAGAAAGGTAGAAAAGCCAAAGGCAGTTCACCTATATGAGTGGAGCATACAGTGATAATAATGGATACCTACCCTATAACAAGGGTCGTCTAGTCCTGATATTGTTGCAGTATCACTTTAAATTCAGCGTATATATACATAGAAAGAAAAACATATACAGGGAAATAATCTGTATGGTAATTAACCGTTGTGCAGTGATCAAAACAGAATGCTAACTCACATTTATTAGAGCCTAAGATGGGATAGGCTCAAATCACTTGCGCTTTAGTACCGTCTGGTGGTACTTGTCCCCTTTTTTTGAAGCGTTGGTGGAATCCCTCAGAGATAAGAGATACAAAGAAAACGTAATAGGAGATAATATAGTGTAGTAACTTAGGTTATAAAGGTGAGTATACTGTATCTTTAAATAGGTGCTCACCTTATTCAGAGCCAGGTACTCGGCTCTGAGTTTACCAGCTTGAGTGTCAATAAGGGAGACACTTTCCCTTCTTGGAGCAGGTTTGGTGAAGATCAGAGGAGACTTGAATTAAAAATAAAAATTTATTTTGCCAGCAGGCAGTAAAATACAAACAAATAAAATAGAATAAAAAAATGTCCCATAAATATCCTTCACTTCCGAGACGCGTTTCACCCTACTTGAGGGCTTTCTCAATCGGTGTTCACTGCTCTCCTCCTCATTCTGGTTTAAATATCCTGGTCCGGTTCTTCATTGGTAGATTTCCTCATTGGTTAGCCAATCACATCACTCGTTTGGGGGGAGTGTAGTGTGGCTTGTCAAAATCGTTTTTGTTTTTTTATTTATTTTTTTATTCTGTTTGTAACAGGAAGTGACATCACTTCTGGTATTGCGGTCGCCATTTTACTTGTGGGCAATAAGTAGGGAAAGTAGCAGAGTATCCTATATTCGTGCCTGTCACTTCCCTTATACTCTTTAAAGGGAAACTCCAGTGCCAGAAAAACGATCCGTTTTTCTGGCACTGGAGGGTCCCTCTCCCTCCCACCCACCAATCCCCGGTTACTGAAAGGGTGAAAACCCCTTCAGTCACTTACCTGGGACAGCGGCGATGTCCCTCGCCGCTGTCTCCGCCTCCGCGACGCTCCTCCTAGTGATTACGTCGACCGGTGGGCGAGACTAATCTCGCTCACCGGCCGAGGAGACCTAATGCGCATGCGCGGAAATGCCGCGCATGCGCATTACGTCTCCCCATAGGAAAGCATTGAAAAATCATTTCAATGCTTTCCTATGGGGTTTTGAGCGACGCTGGAGGTCCTCACACAGCGTGAGGACGTCCAGCGACGCTCTAGCACAGGAAACCTGTGCTAGAACCCAGGAAGTGACCTCTAGTGGCTGTCTAATAGACAGCCACTAGAGGTGGAGTAAACCCTGCAATGTAAATATTGCAGTTTATGAAAAACTGCAATAATTACAGTTGCAGGGTTAAGGGTAGTGGGAGTTGGCACCCAGACCACTCCAATGAGCAGAAGTGGTCTGGGTGCCTGGAGTGTCCCTTTAACCCATATTTTTTTACAATTTGTATTAGGCAAGTAGAAGGATGTACATATATCTTGTATATTGTAAAGATGTCCTCATTTGTGTCAAGCCAGATTCACCCCCAGTTACGCTAATTTGTTCATGTCATTTTGGGAACATCAACATGTATACACAAGGCGGGACTGGGAGGCGAGTCTGGTGCTCTATCGCCGTTACATAGACGATATTTTTTTAATCTGGAGGGGAGACGAAGAGTCCCTACTATCCTTCTTGTCAGAACTTAATGACAACACATGGGGTATTAAATTGGAGAGTAACTACAGCCGTCAGTCCGTTGATTTTTTGGACCTTCAAATATACATAGATGACGGAGAAATTAAAACTAAGACACATTTCAAAAAGGTAGATGTCAATAGTTATATTGATGAGACAAGTTGCCATTTTTCACCCTGGCTTACCAACGCACCTAAAGCACAATTGATGAGGATCAGGCGAAACTGTACTGATAATGAAGTTTTTAATATTCAATCTTGCAAAATTCTCAATGATTTTAAACAAAAGGCTATAAAGCCCAACTACTAGATAAAGCTCAACGTGAAGTTGCTCTAAAGGATAGAGAGTCACTCCTACAGTATAAAACCCCGCCCACTGATACAGAGGAACGTAATCTAGCGTTCATTTGTGATTTCAGCTGCCAGAGTTATAAATTAAAAAGAATTTTCCAGAAATACTGGCCAATTCTACAAAATGATACGTTCCTGAATAAGGTCTTACCAAATAAACCTATTTTTACCTATAGAGGAGTTCCCAGTTTAAGGACCAATTTAGTACGTAATCATATAAAAGAACGTGCAACGATTAAAAATGTCTTTAACCAAAAGAATGGCTTCTATGGCTGTGGCACATGTGGCGCTTGCAGAAATAGTGGCCAAAAAAAGAGACATATAACTTCATTCTCTACCTGCGAGTCTCAATTTCAAAGCAAACAGCCTAACAACTATAAAATAAATCAACTTATAACTTGCTATTCTAAACGAGTCATCTATCTTATCACATGTCAATGTGGTTTAAGTTATGTAGGTAGGACCACTAGATCCCTCTATATAAGAATACAGGAGCATATCTGTAATATTAGGAAGGGTTTTGATAAACACAGCCTTTCAGCACATTTTAAACATAAGCACAATTGTGACCCAACCCAATTGACATTTATGGGTATTCAAATTGTTAACATCAATTGGAGGGGTGAGGATCCAATAAGGAAGATGGGACAACAAGAGATGAGATGGATTTTCAATCTCAACACTATGATTCCCACCGGCCTTAATGGCGATTTTGAAATGTGTCATTTTTTATGATATTATCCCGAACAGCATGTATTAATCCTCTATGTTTATTATGTATTTGGAGTGAATAGATCCATTTCCCTTTATAAGATGCTTATCACATCTACTCTATACAATTCAAGTGAAACTTTAATCACAGGGGATTTAAAATTACTATTACTAACTAAGTTGAATCTTATCTCACTATATAATATATGTATGTAGCTACTGCTTTAAAGCTTTAAAAGGATTTATATACATGCTGTGGGAATGTCAATTTTCATTGAATTTCAATTTAATGCACAGTTTATTGATATATGTTTTTTCATTTATGCCCCAATCATTTTTTCTGCATGCTTGACACAAATGAGGACATCTTTACAATATACAAGATATATGTACATCCTTCTACTTGCCTAATACAAATTGTAAAAAAATATGGGTTAAAGAGTATAAGGGAAGTGACAGGCACGAATATAGGATACTCTGCTACTTTCCCTACTTATTGCCCACAAGTAAAATGGCGACCGCAATACCAGAAGTGATGTCACTTCCTGTTACAAACAGAATAAAAAAATAAATTAAAAAAACAAAAACGATTTTGACAAGTCACACTACACTCCCCCCAAACGAGTGATGTGATTGGCTAACCAATGAGGAAATCTACCAATGAAGAACCGGACCAGGATATTTAAACCAGAATGAGGAGGAGAGCAGTGAACACCGATTGAGAAAGCCCTCAAGTAGGGTGAAACGCGTCTCGGAAGTGAAGGATATTTATGGGACATTTTTTTATTCTATTTTATTTGTTTGTATTTTACTGCCTGCTGGCAAAATAAATTTTTATTTTTAATTCAAGTCTCCTCTGATCTTCACCAAACCTGCTCCAAGAAGGGAAAGTGTCTCCCTTATTGACACTCAAGCTGGTAAACTCAGAGCCGAGTACCTGGCTCTGAATAAGGTGAGCACCTATTTAAAGATACAGTATACTCACCTTTATAACCTAAGTTACTACACTATATTATCTCCTATTACGTTTTCTTTGTATCTCTGAGGGATTCCACCAACGCTTCAAAAAAAGGGGACAAGTACCACCAGACGGTACTAAAGCGCAAGTGATTTGAGCCTATCCCATCTTAGGCTCTAATGAATGTGAGTTAGCATTCTGTTTTGATCACTGCACAACGGTTAATTACCATACAGATTTGCACTATTATTTCCCTGTATATGTTTTTCTTTCTATGTATATATACGCTGAATTTAAAGTGATACTGCAACAATATCAGGACTAGACGACCCTTGTTATAGGGTAGGTATCCATTATTATCACTGTATGCTCCACTCATATAGGTGAACTGCCTTTGGCTTTTCTACCTTTCTTCTAGTTTCTGAAATTGTATATAGGTTTTATACTAAATCACAGAATGTATGTGTTGATAAAATACTTTCAGATTCAAAATTTTTATAACCACTCCCCCCAAAAAAACAAAGCATACAGTAAAATCAACAGTAATTGGTGTAAAGAGTCCCCTGCACTCCCTTAATATAAATTCCCTCCCCTTAATTAAAAAAAACCTCACACACCCCCTCCCAAAAAAACCAAAGCACACAGTAAAACCAACAGCAACAGTAAGTTGTGTAATAAAGACTCCCCTGCACTCTCTTAACATAAATTCCCTCCCCCACCCTTAATTAAAAAAAAAACCTTGCACACACCACCCCCTGAAAAACATACAGTAAAACCAACAGTAAGTTGTGTAATCAAGATTCCCCTGCACCCCCTAACATAAAGAGTCCCTTGCACCCCTTAACATAAATTTCCTCCCCCTTAATAAAAAAAATCTGCACCCCCTTAACATAAATTCCCTCCCCTGCTTAATTAAAAAAAACCTGCACACCCCTGCACCCCCATAACATAAATTCCCTCCCACACTTAATTAAAAAAAAAAAAAACAGCATACATTCTCTACTATTTGATGATGCCTTGAGTCTGCGCTGACCTTCTCTGCTCTGAGCCTCTCACCACTCGTGCCTCATGGATGTTGTATTCTTCTGCTCCTCCTGGAGATTCATGAAGGCGGCAACGCAGCGGCGCACGTCGGTGCGACGTTGGCGGCACGTTGCGCGACTCTGCAACACTTTTCCCCCTGCTGCTCCTCCATATTACTGCAGTCAGTGCATTGCAGTATAGTGAGGCTGGCCACAAAGGCGCAGAGGCCGGGGGGGTGACTCATGACACTGGCAGTCATGGCACCCCCCTAGTGGTTGGCACCCGGGGTGGGCCACCACCCCTTCTCCCTCATTAGTACGCCACTGGAGGGGATCATGCTCTGCTTCAGTATGTCACAGTACATGTTGGCATTCATTGTTCCCATGGTTCCCTCCCCAGTGCAGCACTCATGCAGGCCTAGACCATGACGCTCCCACCACCGTGCTTGACTGTAGGCAAGACACACTTGTACTCCTCACCTGGTTGCCGCCACACACGCTTGACACCATTTGAACCAAATAAGTTTATCTTTGTCTCATCGGACCACAGGACATGGTTCCAGTAATCCATGTCCTTAGTCTGCTTGTCTCCAGCAAACTGTTTGCGGGCTTTCATATTTAGAAGAGGCTTCCTTCTGGGATGACAGCCGTGCATACCAATTTGATGCAGTGTGCTGCGTATGGTCTGAGCACTGACAGGCTCTGCAGCAATGCTGGCAGCACTCATACGACTATTTCCCAAAGACAACCTCTGGATATGACGCTGAGCATGTGCACTCAACTTCTTTGGTCGACCATGGCAAGGCCTGTTCTGAGTGGAACCTGTCATGTAAAACCGCTGTATGGTCTTGCCCACCGTGCTACAGCTCAGTTTCAGGGTCTTGACAATATTCTTATAACCTATGCCATCTTTATGTTGAGCAACAATTCTTTTTTTCAGATCCTCAGAGAGTTCTTTGCCATGAGGTGCCACGTTGAACTTCCAGTGACCGGTATGAGAGAGTGTGAGAACGATAACACCAAATTTAACACACCTGCTCCACATTCACACCTGCGACCTTGTAACACTAACAAGTCACATGACATCAGGGAGGGAAAATGGCTAATTGGGCCTAATTTGGACATTTTCACTTAGGGGTGTACTCACGTTTGTTGCCAACGGTTTAGACATTAAAGGCTGTGTGTTGAGTTTTTTTGAGGGGACAGCAAATTTACACTGTTATACAGGCTGTACACTTACTACTTTATATTGTAGCAGTGTCATTTCTTCAGTGTTGTCACATAAAAAGATGAGGGGTGTACTCACTTTTGTGAGATACTGTATATATGTATGTGTGTATACGCTTACACACACACTTATACACATACAGAGACATACAGATTCACACACATTTACACACAATGACACTTAAATACACACTGACACACAGACTATGACACATATTTACACACACAGGTATACACGCACACATATACCCACCCTAACACACACACACACACACACAGATAAACAGACATTTGTAATATTCAAGCACCATTTAAAGGGAATCTCCAGTGCCAGGAAAACAATCCGTTTTCCTGGCACTGGAGGGTTCCTCTCCCTCCCACCCCCCAATCCCCGGTTACTGAAGGGGTGAAAACCCCTTCAGTCACTTACCTGAGGCAGCGGCGATGTCCCTCGCCGCTGTCTCCTCCTCCGCGCCTCTCCTCCTCTTCATTGCGTCGGCCGGTGGGCGGGACTGACCCCGCCCACCGGCCGAGGAGACCTAATGCGCATGCACGGCAATGCCACGCATGCGCATTACGTCTCCCCATAGGAAAGCATTGAAAAATAATTTCAATTCTTTCCTATGGGGAAATGAGCGACGCTGGAGGTCCTCACACAGCGTGAGGACGTCCAGCAACACTCTAGCACAGATAATCTGTGCTATAGAGCAGGAAGTGACCTCTAGTGGCTGTCTAGTAATTATTGCAGTTTATACAAAACTGGTAATTATTGCAGTTTATAAAAAACTGCAATAATTACTCTTGCAGGGTTAAGAGTAGTGGGAGTTGGCACCCAGACCACTCCAATGGGCAGAAGTGGTCTGGGTGCCTGGAGTGTCCCTTTAAAAAAAAAAAAAAAAATCAGACTTAAATGCAGTACACTTGTTTTTGCATGCAAATGATAATTTCAAGTACTTTTTGCCCTCTGACTATGTTAGGAGCAAATTGTAAATAGCCCTCAACAGTGCAAAGGTTAACCATGTGGTAGCCGGCCAGGGTTTGCTAGTCAGCTGTCATATTAAGATATAAAATCTATATATATAAAACCCCCACAATATTACTTTAAGGAAATGTTTCCCGATTGGTGTTCCGCAAACAAAATTGGGGTTCCGCGGTGATTTGCCCATTGGGTGGCCCAACCACTTAGTGACACACGATGAGTATTGCTAAACAGGGGCCCGGTTAGGCGAGGCGGACATTTCCTGGCAGTATTTCCCAGGCGAGGGGTCCGGGTCCCGGTAGTATGGGATGCTGGAAGAAGTGACTTCCTCCCAGACATAGCACGCCAACTGGAGGGAGAGAGAGAGGGAGCAGCAGGGAGTGAGCAGCTGCTGACCTGGCACACTAGCCTCAGCCAGCAATTTATCCCCCCCCCTCCTATTTTTTTTATCCCCTTAAAATTAGGTCCTTTCTAGTGACTGGGAAGAAGTGGCTTCCCACTACAATTAGTAGAGCATGGATGTTAAAAACCTCTCTTATATTAATATGGTGTCATATTGACCCACATAGACTCATACATATGCATATCTATATATGCACACACAGAGATTCATATACACAGACATTCAAATAAACACTCATAATTACAGACATACATACACACACACACACACACACACACACACACACACACTGGTAGAAATACCGATTGTGCTGCCGGTGCAGCTATACTGGGACCCACAGACTTGAGGGGCCTATTGGGTGTCTCTCATACTTAGGAACAGTGACACCTAATGGGCATCTCTGATCAGAGGCCGAGTCAGGCCCCTTTCAGATTTATACTGTTGGGAAGAAGTGAGTTCAGGTCACTTCTTTCCAGCTAACAGAACCATGTTCGAAGGCAGAGGAGGAGGCAGAGGGAAAAGAGACTCATTTCATTCTCGGCCACATTTGGACTCCAGAGAAGCCACTGTTCTGCACCACAAATGTTTGAAATCAGGGTGGTTAAAATATTTAAATTATGGCTTTTGTGTGTTATTGTCAGTGTCTGTATCTGTGTGTGTGTGTATTAGTGTGTATGTGTATCTGTGTCAGAATATATGTTTGTATCTTTGTCAGAATATGTGTGTATTTGTGTCAGAATATTTGTGCATCTGTTTGTGTGGCAGTGTGTATATGTATCTGTGTCAGAACGTGTGTGTATCTGCGTATTTTATACACAGAGGGCGCAGGGTATGTATACATACACCCCTGCAATCAAACTCCAACACCACACAAAAGCAGTGAGGCAAAGTGATGTCGCCAGACAAGGGCTGCCAGGAGAACTTGGCTTCATTCCTTTTCTCTTGGCGGGATGGGAGGGGACATGCCTGTAAGGGCTACACTATCCAAAACAGTATTATAATACAACATTTTGATTTTTGGTTGGAGTAACTCCTTAATATTAAAGGACCACTCCAGACACCATAACAACTTCATCGCAGTGAAATTGCCTGGAGTTGGACTGTTAACAAACAATTTAACCCTGAAGTCTGCAAGATGGCACATGATCGCTCTGACCCTACACTTACTCTGAATTTCTGAGACTTCGATCAAGAAGCCTCGTAACGGGTGACACTGGTAGCCAGAGCCTAGCACTATCTCCCCATTCAGAAAAGGGAGTGAAACAGATATGTACCTTTTTTTCCGTTAATCATTTGACTCCTTCAAGTAAGAAATTGTCATGGATTTCATAGTGTCCTTTTAATGATAATTGATGTATCTGAGAAGTCATTGACATTCCTGTGACTTGATAAAAGAATCAGAGAGAGGATAGGGGGCACTCCCGAGACCTACTTTTGTATGAAAGGTGCGTGGAACCAAATCCCCATATTTATACTTAGATAGGCATTTTAGTAGCCTTCTTTGTTCTCTTTGTAGTCTGAGTGTGCCGCAACTATTTATTCTCTCATTGATAAAAGAATCAGGCATTACTTAAAGGATCACTATAGTGTCAGGAAAACAAAGCAGTTTTCCTGACACTATAGTGCCCTGAGGGTGCCCCCACCCTCAGGATCCCCCTCCCGTGGCGCTGAAGGGGTTAAAACTCCTTCAGCAGCTTACCTTTATCCAGCGCCGGGCTCCCTCGGTGCTGGTGACCTCTCCTCCCCGTCCGATGTCAGCTCCCTAGTGGAGCGGAATGCGCATGAGCGGGAAGTGCTGCGCACGCATTTAAAGAGTCCACTAGAGGCTGGCTTAACCCCAAATGTAAACATAGCAGTTTCTCTGAAACTGCTATGTTTGCATCTGAAGGGTTAAAACCTGAGGGACATTGAGCTGAAGTGGTCTGGGTGACCATAGTGTCCCTTTAAGGATTTTTTTTTGCATTTTTTCTTTGCTGTGTATTTTAATGACAGATTGTCCTGTGTTAAGATGCATGGGTATAGATAATGTGTCACCTATTGCTCCTCAGTGAAGACGAATAGTTTTTGCGGAAGAATAGGTTTAAGGAAGAATAGCTTTTAGAGGAAACAAACTATAGAAACTATTTTGGTTTGGGGTTTTAGAATCTCAGGCAGTGAATAAACTCTTCACACAATATGTTACATGTGGGTACATACCACTTTCAGAAGACATAACATCACTTCATTATAAGCACCTTTAACCCTGTTATGGCCTGGGTAAGTGTGAAATGCAATGCACCAGTCTAAAGTGCTAACATTCCATTTCCCTATTCATTTTACTTTAATATGCATGTCTACTTTAACTCAGATCAACATAAATGTATTTCATGTATACTTACCCTCACCTCCTGTTGTACCCTTACGTGATTATCATAGGGTTAGCCAAATTCTACATGAACTCTTTGAGATTATTTATTGCGTAGTCAAAAAGGAAAACCCATTTCAAGGGGGAGAAGATAAGAGTTGTGTGCAGTTGTGGTGGTACCGCTAGACCACCAATGATAGATGAGGTGAAGAATGGTACAGGGTTGTTATGCCATTAAAAATTCTGGTGCAAGAAAAATCCTTGGACGATAATGTTTTTGTAATTGCATTTTGCAGCAGTGTATAAATGACATGTTGCATATTTAATCATTTTTCTTCAATGTAGGTATTGCACAAGCATAATAGCTCAAGATGAAAAAGGGAACCTTTATCATGGAAGAAATCTGGACTACAACTTTGCTGATATTTTAAGAAATCTGACAGTGGATCTTAATTTTATAAAGGGAGGGCAGGTACAGTAAGTCATCTAGATCCGATTGTTTTGATACAAAACCCCGTCCTATTGGTGCTGTGTGACATTTGCCACACATGCTCAGTAGTGCCCTCAGTGCTTCCCTTCCCTGTGCCCTCAATGCTTCTGCTGTGGCGAGAACGTGGCACTGCTGGATAAGAGGTGATTTTCAATGTTTTTAATTTGGAGAGGAGCGCTCATTAATCTAATCCGACTAAGAACAGTATTCTAATCCAACATATATGTATTTATAACCTTACAATGTTCCTTTAAGTTGTTACACAATTAAACGATCAGTGTCGCAACTGATCTGTGATAATGATTGTTACTTTTTAAAAAGCCACCAAGAGCCATGATGATGATTCTAAAGGAAGTTGGTGGGACGCAAATTGAAAAATACCAGAATAATGGTAACCTTGCTGTTTTTTGCCTGTTCTGCTGCCTGAATTGCAATCTTCTCAACTGTACTTGGTTCAGGGTCCTGCCGCTCTGTCCCGGGTACTATCCACATACAACAACGTAGCATGGGTACATTGTTAGACGTGCAAAACTTACTGCTTAAACTGATGTAAGAGAATCTCCTTAAAGGTATATTCTATGCAACATAAACTCTAACCCATCACTCTCAGGCAATCAATGTATCATCTAATTCCACATTATCAAAGCAGTTGAGATAGGTGGTTCCAGGATACCAAGAAGATCCTTGTTATCTATCATGTTGTTCCATAAACAGCGCTAGTGAACTCTAGCGAGCTATAGAGGTTATGTTGCTTAAAGTGGTCCTTTAAACAAAGCAAAGCCATGTCGACCTCTGCAGATCAGCCTGTTTTAGGAATGATTGTATGTTTGCATGAAGTGAGGTAGAGTCAGACAAATGAGAAAGGTGAATATCTACATATTTATTATGGTGTAAAATTGGTAATATCCATAGGGAAGTTGTGAACCTCAAGAAACTTCAGCTGTTGATATGAAATTGTACAGACATTCTAGTCTAGACCACAAACCGAATGAGTTATCATCGTGGTTCAAACAACACTATTTCTATGGAAGTAGTAGAGAGACTTATTTTAGCTCGTGCTAAAACACAGGGAGTGGGCAGGATAGAATTTCAGGTTGGCAGCTGCCTACAGGTGTCTGTCTACAAGGGGCACCAACATTGACTACAAATGTGCATTTTTTAAAATTTTAGATATATTTTGATATATTTTCTTTTTTCCCTTCATTTCTACATGCATTATTTGTTTGTGGACTTGCAGACTCGTATGGAGCAAGCACGAGAGAACTGCATTTTTGGAGGGGGTGTAGCGGGCACTTAAGAATGATGTGCCTACAAGCATCGGCCCTGCTAATGCAGCTAGCATAACAAGTAACTGTGTGAAGAATGGGGCTATTCAATCACTCTGCAACAGCTTTTTAAAACTTGGTTAAAGACTGTTACAAATAATTATGTGACAGCATCATTACCATAATCCTTTTTGAATTCTCTGCTAATGAGTATATTTCCCAGTTACATTATTTTTTTTTAAATGTATCAGATATGATCACATGTGCTGAGAGACTAATTTATATAATTTAGCTCTTGAATTTTCGATGCCAGCAGTAGCCTGCTCAAAAAGATGTCTGTTTTAAACATACTTATAGTGATGATCATATCACATATTCTAAATGACAGATAAAGACCTCACTAACAGGCAGGGCCGGTGCAAGGATTTCTGCCGCCCTAAGCAAAGATCCATTTTGCCACCCTCCTCATGAAAGCAAATACAATCTCACAGAGGTTTATTCAGGAAACTCTGAATTGCAGTGAGTTAAAAACCAAATTGCAAAGTTTAAGCAGAAACAGTTGAACTGTGACTGTAGCCGAATTGGAGAATTCTTCTAGATCAGCTATTTTGGCCTAAATTTTGCCATATGGTTTCCAGTTAGGTCTGCCTAATACACACATACTGCTTAATGCGTACATCCATAAACACACTGCCTAAGACATGCATCCATACACACATACTGCCTAATGGTACATTGAATAGACAATTTATCGCTGTGATAAAATATGTATTTAATGAATTTTGGTGAATTTAATTAATAAGACTAGCACAGACGAGCACACACACTGACAGACGAGCACACTCACTGACAGACACAAACACTTACAGACACACACTCACTGAAAGACACGCACACACACACACACACACAGACAGACACAAACACTTACAGACACACACTCACTGAAAGACACGCACACACACACAGAGACAGACACAAACACTGACAGACACACACTCACTGACAGACACACACACACACAGAGACAGACACACACTCACAGACACACAATTGTATTTTTTTTAGGCAAATTCAGCCTCCCTACTTACCTAGGGGTCCAGTGTAGGGCAGCTTCTCACTCCTCCAGCGCACTGTTTCATATGCTGGGGCCGGAATGACATATTCCGGCTCCCGGCATTACAGAGGGCGCGCGCGGGAGGAGTGAGAAGCTGGAAGAACAGCCTCCCTCGCCGCCCACAGTGCCGCCTAGATCCTGTACCTCTCTCCTCCGGCATTTCACGGCAGAGCAGGCACCTGCCATCAAGGTAATCAGGTGCCTGCTCAGCCATTCTTTAAAATCACGGCATCAGGGCCCCCTGTGACAGGGTCTTCTCTGGGCGCCCCCACCTTCGAGTGCCTGGAGTATCGGCCTTGCGCTGGGGGGGCGGATCAAGAGCCAGTGAGTCTCCCCCACTTGTTGAATGTGAAGCGTTGAGGTGTAACCACTTTAATTCGTTGTATCCTCTAACTCCTTCCTCATAGCAGATGTGACATGATCATAGTGTACGTTCACTGGCCAGTACAGACTACACCATAGCCTTGTGTCCATTGCTTCTCAGATTGCTCAGCATTCCTCTAATTCTCTAGCTAACCTTATGGTGTGTGTTGTATGTCGGCCCCTCAAGCCCACTTTTACCTGACCAGTTGGTGTACCTAGTCCCGGTGGGCATTTGCTCTTCCTCTATCTCCACTGCCTCTATCCCTGTTGTATTGATGTTTTTTGTCTCCTAAACTTCAATTCTCCTCTCCCGAAACCTCTATCAAAACCACCATGCCCCCTCCCTGGTACCACCTCTCCTTAAACTCACATCACAGTCACACTCATTCACACTCTCACCTTCAATCAATCAAACATTCATTCACACACTGTCACAGACACAGTCACACTCATTCACACTCTCACCTTCAATCAATCAAACATTCATTCACACACTGTTAATTACTCTGTCAAAAGAAAATATAAATAGGTGGGAAAAAGGTATTGTGCAGATGTTTATGTTTTGATGCTTCATGTGCTGTGTGTGTGGAAATGTGTAGTGTATTAAATGTAATCATAATCAGTTCAAAACCTTTACTAAACAAATGATTCCTCTTTGTCACCATCCTCGGCCCTGTGTCATAGTTCTAACCCACAAAACACAGACAAATCATGATACAAATGTCATGATTTATATAGTGTGTTGCTAATGAACTTGGATTATAAACTCTACTTGATTGATCGCAAGTTTCGATTTCACATCCATTAATGATTTGATAAGCAGAGCAAGATCCTTTGTGTGTATGTATGCCGTACGCTGCCTTAATTATATAAGTACGGAGAAAATGGCAGCCTTTTAAACTAATGGAACCTGGATATCATTGATTGGATATATACTGACAGAGGAAATATTGTTGCATCAATAAAATCATTTTATTTTACCTCTTCTGAAGAATTGAACCCTGAGTATGTTAAGGTAAAACTAAGCTTCAATATATCTTTAAATGCAGTAATTGATTATATTTATCAACAACTGATCATTCTCCACTGCCATTTTGATTCAGTTATAGTTGTCCTCTAATTCCAGATAGTATATACAGGAACAACTTTCATAGGGTATGTTGGTCTGTGGACAGGACAGAGCCCTCATATATTCACAGTTTCTGGCGACGCACGAGGTAAACCTTATTTGTTTTGCCTTTTCTTATTGTATTAAATGTATTAAAGGTTTATATTCTGGGTGCTAATTAAATATCGCATGTTACAGCATTAATTTGGTTTCAAAATTAAATTCCATCAAAGTCCCAAAAACATATTTATGCACAAAACCAAACCCGTTTAGAGAAGGAAAACCCCATGTTATCACATGGAAACTATTTGTCATGCTTTTAATAGAATGACTGTTACAGCCTGTGGAGAGATTTTCCTGATCAGTTGTGTTTGCGTACCTTTTGTCAATTGGATTTCAGTTTGCTACCATTTGGAATTTTAACTCCAGAGACTTTTATAAAATACTATAGGATTTAAACATAAACAAGCATCTCTTCACCTTTCAGCTTTTCACTAATTTCCTTACTTACAGAGCAAGATGGCAAGTGGTGGGAAAATGCAATTTATGCTTTCCTGAAGAGAAGCTCTCCTGTCAGCTGGCTGATTAGAGATGTAAGTAATAATAATAATAATATTGCAATACAAGTCTTGAACAAATAGGTAATCCAACAATACTGTGCTATTTGTATGGTTGCATAATTTACCAGTACATATCCCATAGGATGAAATTAATGTGTTCTCCTTAAAAGTGAAACCCACTTGGATTTTTCTGTTATGACATCTGGATTACTTCACTCTAATGTCATATGTACAGTTAGATAACCAATGGATGAAGGAACCCAGTTAAAGGGACACTCCAGGCACCCAGACCACTTCTGCCCATTGGGGTGGCCTGGGTGCCAACTCCCACTACCCTTAACCCTGCAAGTGTAATTATTGCAGTTTTTATAAACTGCAATATTTACCTACTAGACAGCCACTAGAGGACACTTCCGTGTTCATAGAACACGACAAGTGTGTTATAACTACGCTGGATGTCCTCACGCTATGTGAGGACCTCCAGCGTCGCCGAAATCCCCATAGGAAAGCATTGAAGGCATTATTCAATGCTTACCTATGGGGAGGTCTAACGCACATGTGCGGCATTAGGTCTCCCCCGCCGCCGGATGAGCAATAGGAGGAGCGTAGTCGGAGCCTGACCCAGTGCCGAGGGACATCGGTGCTGGATGCAGGTAAGTCACTGAAGGGGTTTTAACCCCTTCAGCAACTTGGGATGGGGGGTGGGAGGGAGAGGGGACCTGCAGTGCCAGGAAAACGGTTTGTTTTCCTGGTACTGGAGAGTCCCTTTAAGTCCTAACTAAACAATGAGCACATCAGTTGCAACATATCCATGAGAACTATGACAGTGACACTTACATTATGGCAAATGAATGAATCAGTTTCAACTTGGGGGTATCTTGTGAGAAAATATTTTGTAGACTGTTGATCTAAGCCATTCTTTCTTCAGCCATGGAGCAGTGTAAGTCCCAGGTATATGTATAGTTCCTCTACCAATATTATTTGCTTGTGTGGGAGAGAAGCAACATTCTCTTTGTCGTGAATAGATCCTGTTTGCGTTGGAATTGTATTTAGTACTATGGTCGTATAGATGTACCTGTTTCACAAACTCTGTTGCAGTTATTCTTCAAAAACAAACCCCTTGATTGGTCATTACCTCTGGTAGCCTTCATGAGTTGGATGTGTAATTTTTAAAAAATGTTAATGCACAGTTTATTTTCACAAATATCACACATAATCCTTCTTTTCACCAGACTTTAAACAATGCCAAGGATTTCCAATCAGCTGTTTTACATCTCTCTGTTACTCCAATCATTGCTGAAACATACTATATTATGGCTGGGACACAACCGAAAGAGGGAGTGGTTATTACCAGAAACAGAAATGGACCTGCTGATATTTGGCCTTTGGATCCATTATATGGAGAGTGAGTTGCTTATAACTAATAGCTGCACAGCACTGTCCTTAAAGTTACACTTTGAAAGGCAGCAATCACTGTATGCTGCACATTGAAGGGCAAAAGACAAAATACCTGGGAAACTATCTTCACTGCATTGGAATTTAATTGAAATTCCATATCAATCAGGAGATAACATAAGACAAAGAATGAATTACTTTGTCTTATGGCAAAGTACAATTTGTTCAAAAAGAGTAAAGTTTTTAGTCTGTCATAAATGAAATATAGTTAATGGACTATAACCAGCAAAAGGTCTGCACTCATCATTCTCCCAGTTTGTGTTAAACATAGGACTCTTTCAGCACTTACAGACTGACTCCTCAACTGTACTTCGGCTAATGCAAAAGTGGACTTAAACATTAACTACTCGAATGCTCGTCTGCTCTCAGCCTATCATTGCCACCCAAAGTTGAATGGGCTAAATTGGAAGTTCCTTACTGCATTAGTTGAATAACAGGAGAGGGATAAGTCTGTAGGTTTGTGAAGAACCTAGTCGTCAAACTGCTCGACCATGGTCTGACACAAGCTGGTGTGCTTTACATAGAAACATAGAATGTGACGGCAGATAAGAACCATTCGGCTCATCTAGTCAATTTTCTAAATACTTTCATTATAGTTAGGATAGCCTTATGCCTATCCCACACATACTTAAACTCCTTTACTGTGTTAACCTCTACCACTTCAGCTGGAAGGCTATTCCATGCATCCACTCAGGGGCATATTAGCCGCGAGGCTAACAAGGCATTTGCCTTGGGCGGCATTTTCCAGGGGGCGGCAAAAAACGCCGCCCCCAAATGCCCAGGGCAAATGCCTTGTTAGCCTTGCGGCTAACCGACATGCCGTCTGGGCGGGCGGGCAGCGCTGGCGCGGGAGCACTTCCTCTGAGCTGTCTGCTCAGCCCCCTCGCGCGCCACAGAGTGAGGCAGGGAGCCGGAAGATGACGTCATATTCCGGCTCCCAGCCTCACTCTGCGGGCGGCGCGCAGACAGCAGACAGCTCAAAGGAAGTGCTCCCTCGCCAGCGCCGCCCAGCAGCCACTGGACCACCAGGGAGAAATAGGAACCCCCCCAGCATTCCCAAAGGTAAGGAGGCTGGGGGGGTTAAATTTAAAAAAAATAAAAAAGTGTGAAATATGTGAGTGAGTGAGTATGTGTGTATGTCTGTTAGTGTGTGTCTGTTAGTGTGTGTCTGTGAATGTCTGTGTGTGTCTGTCTGTTAGTGTGTGTCTGTCTGTTAGTGTGTCTGTGTATGTCTGTTAGTGTGTCTGTGTGTATGTCTGTTAGTGTGTGAATGTCAGTGTGTGTGTATGTCTGTTAGTGTGTGTGTCTGTGTATGTCTGTTAGTGTGTCTGTGTGTGTATGTCTGTTAGTGTGTGTCTGTTAGTGCGTGTGTGTGTCTGTTAGTGTGTGTGTGTATCTGCTAGTGAGTGTGTCTGTTAGTGAGTGTGACTAAGTGTGTGTGTTTCTGTTAGCGAGTGTGTGTTTCTGTTAGCTAGTGTATGCGTATCTGTAAGTGAATGTGTGTGTGTGTGTGTATTTAGAAGGCGGGGCGGGGGAAGGGTGGGGGTGGTGCGGGCGGGGGGAAGGGTTGGATGGGGGTGGCGCGGGCGGGAGGGGGGCGCCTAAGTTTTGTCCTGCCTAGGGCAGCACAAAACCAGGATACACCACTGCATCCACTACCCTCTCAGTAAAGTAATACTTCCTGATATTATTTTTAAACCTTTGCCCCTCTAATTTAAGACTATGTCCTCTTGTTGTGGTAGTTTTTCTTCTTTTAAATATAGTCTCCTGCTTTACTATGTTGATTCCCTTTATGTATTTAAATGTTTCTATCATATCCCCCCTGTCTCGTATTTTCTACACAAATCATTTATGTATCTAAAAAAATTTATTTTTACCCTTTTTTTTACTGACTGTGCTATTTTCTCTCCATTCTCCTTCCACGTAAGCCTTACAATACACTATATAGAGCTCCTGTATAGTCATGAGACTTGGGGGGGAACAAGACAATTTTTTTTTTTTGTATAAAATATTTAAAATAAATTTTATATAAACACACATATATATATAATACATTGCTAAACATAAATACACACAAATACAAGAAATCCATGTATAAAGTGGAATAATGAGGCAAAAATGTGGTTCTTTGTTGAGCTCATTTGCATACGCCTACCCAGAATCCCTTGCAGTAGTGAGAGCACTGTTAAAGTGAGATTTCTGTGGGAAAAGCATGTCTTATGGCTTGACAGGTGTGTGTATTTGTGTTTAGCAATGTATTAACTATGCACTTACTTCACTTACTTCATCCACACTTTTTCCCCACCACAACTATGTGGTGTGTGTGTGTGTGTGTGTATATATATATATATATATATATATATATATATATTAAAAAAATTACAAACAGGGTAGCTGCAGTCACCAAACATGTATAAATGGGGTTCTGCTGGGGCCAATTCATACAAAGTACAATATCCAGTGTGCTCACTCATCCACTAAACAGCAACTTCAAAGCTTGCAGATTTTATTAGTTTTTCTTTTTTCTAAGAACACCTAATCTAGGCAAAAAAATAATGAGGGTTTATATATAAATATATTTGGGAGTCTAGGCCAACTCCCTGGTTTTGCACCCCTCCATGTCACAGGTGTCTCATTCCAGGGTCCTATTTACATTGTACTGCAGAGAGCCCCAGGGATTATTTACACTCTTCTTAATCACTACAATCAAGCTTTTTTAAAGGTAGTCTGAATTTACTGAATACCATTCTAGAATTACAAGTTCAGTTCAGAATTACGTTTGTGGTTGATGGTGGTCAGAATTCTTTCAGTACTGTGACTATAATTCAGATAAGTTTGAGGGTTATCTTTAACAGACATCAAATTGCTGCAAGGCAAATTAGCATATTCTGTGCTGATCTCTGAGTGTTCTTAGACCTTCCTTAAATAAATACATGAATTCTAGTACCATTAGGGATTTTCCTTGTCTTGTTACAGCTATGCAATGTAGGTATGTAAATAGTTCATCGGTTTTAAATTGACCTACTTGATAATTGTAAAAAATGAAGGTGTCTCTTTTTAAATACTTTGGTTTGCATGAGTAATTGTATTTATCTTTTCTTCTGTACATACAGATGGTTCCACGTTGAGACAAATTATGATCACTGGACCAACCCTCCTCCAACAGATGACCGCAGGTACATCCATGCTCATGCATAGTCTGTTTCCCTGTGGTTTATATGCTAAATTTTTCATGCTTCTAAAACTAGACTGTGTGTGAGCAGGATTTATTTCCATTTTTCTATTCAGAGGACCGCAACCTTTGCAATTCTAGTAAAGCTTGTATTTTCTGGAGGCCTGTTGGCTCCCACCAATCACAGTTTTACAAACAGACGTGACTTACCATGACCATTCCTGATGTACTGTAGGAGAGGGAGTGGGGAGAGGAGAGTTATGTTGTCTGGAGTACACCTTGTGTAGATATTAAGAGTAATTAAATACCAGTGGAAGACCAATATATGATCTCCTAGTCACCACCCTGTTTTGATACAAGGATCATTGACAGTCCACATTTTCAAGGCAATATTTATAAATCTCTCCTCTCTCTTTTAATTTTTTAAAAACATTTTTTCTCTTCTTTCCCTTCCCCTCCAACACCATGCTGTAAAACAGGCAGACACTGTAACGTTATGATTATTCTCTTATTTTTCATCTTTTCTTTTTCCCGTTCAGCTAAAGGGAAACTCCAGACCTCTAAAGCACTTTAGCTTGTTTAAAGAGAGCCTATAGGCACCCAGACCACTTCAGCTCATTGAAGTCGTCTCGGTACAGTGTCCTTATTGCACTTAGTGGTGAAATGTAAAACATTGCAGTTCGAGAGAAACTGCAATGTTTACATTGAAGCACTAAGTCTGCCTCCAGTGGCTGTCTGATCCGGTAACCGACGCTCTGCATGAGGATATCCAGCGTCCGCTATTTCCCCATATGAAAAGCATTGATTCAATGCTTTCCTATGGGGAGGGCCAAATGAGCGCGCGGCTCTCGTTTTTAACTGTTTGAACAGAAAAAAGGGGAAGGGTGAATTGGAGGTAGACAGTAACAAATACCTCACAGTCATAACCTTTCCTAGATAAAAAGCAACCCATAAATTGATAAAACATAACCTTTATTGGATTCAATAGAAGACTTAGTGTAGGATGTGTATAGGATATCATATATAAAAATAATAATAGCCTAGAGCAGGCTTTAAATGGCCAAGAATAAACTAAACTATTTATATAAAAAGATTACTTAGAGGAAAAGAAAAGGAGAAATGGTCAAATTACTGTGAAAACCATCATTGCCAGAAACAGAAAAGTACTTAAGTCACCTGCTTCGGTTGGATATCTCCTTTAGAAAAAAAGGAGAGAGAAGAAACAATAATAATGTAAGCACAACCCCCACCTGTGGACGTCGGGCCCTCATACCACCCTCATAGAGTCTGTTTCTGACCATTTGAGCAGACACATGCACATTTGTGGCCTGCTGGAAGTTATTTTGCAGGGCTCTGGCAGTGCTCCTCCTATTCCTCCTTGCATAAAGGCAGAGGTAGCGGTCCTGCTGCTAGGTTGTTGCCCTCCTACGGCCTCCTCCACGTCACCTGATGTAATGGCCTGTCTCCTGGTAGCGCCTCCATGCTCTGGACACTACGCTGATAGACACAGCAAACCTTCTTGCCACAGCTCACATTGATGTGCCATCCTGGATGAGCTGCACTACCTGAGCCACTTGTGTGGGTTGTAGACTCCGTCTCATGCTACCACTAGAGTGAAAGCACCGCCAGCATTCAAAAGTGACCAAAACATCAGCCAGGAAGAATAGGAACTGAGAAGTGGTCTGTGGTCACCACCTGCAGAACCACTTCTTTATTGGGGGTGTCTTGCTAATTGTCTATAATTTCCACCTGTTGTCTATCCCATTTGCACAACAGCATGTGAAATTGATTGTCACTCAGTGTTGCTTCCTAAGTGCACAGTTTGATTTCACAGAAGTGTGATTGACTTGGAGTTACATTGTGGTGTTTAACCCCTTAAGGACCAAACTTCTGGAATAAAAGGGAATCATGACATGTCACACATGTCATGTGTCCTTAAGGGGTTAAGTGTTCCCTTTATTTTTTTGAGCAGTGTACATCAACATGGAATCATAGTTGTAAGACTTCCAACAATATACATAAGGGACACACACAAAAAAAATGAAAAGAGAAGAAAAATAGTGCAACACTGCATGGATAGTTCTATTAATAGATTTCCATAATTCTAAATAAACCTTATCATGTATGCAGAAATTTAAATGTGTCATTTTGTGAAGTTTTTCAGATATTTGTTTTGAAGAGTTTAACTCTTTTTTTTTTTTTGTCTCACAGAACTCCAGCTATTAAAGCTATGAATGCAACTGGCCAGGCAAACATCACCCTAGATAGTTTATATAGGGTGAGTTATATGTTTATATACATTATGCTGTAATCTAAATAAAGAACTCATACTATTAAACTGTAGTAATCAACCCAAACCAGCTACTTGATATTATGGTTAAAGTATTTAGGATTTTGATAAGATTTCTAAAACTTTCCATTAATTCACAATATATTGATTTTTAAAACCACACAAAATACATATTTATTAAGATAATAATTATTATAATTATTGAATTGATGCAGAATAAAATAGAGATATAAGTTAAGAAGGTTGGCTATGGCATTTAGATTTAATTTGCCTTATTATATTAAAAAATAGCCAGGAAATGGCTGGACTTTGGGCACTGGTTAAAGGTACAATTCAGGCATAACAACAAATGTTGTGCTCCTTATAACTTTTAAGTATAAAAGAAACAACAACAAAAAACGGTATTTTTGCATCAGTATTTATATATATATATATATATATTTTTTAATTACATAAAATAAACAAACAATGCATTTTTTGAAATTTTTTTGGATGGTTTGGAAGAACTAGTTCCTATTTCTGTTGTTTTTAATTATTTACCTCCAAATAAAGCATTATTCTTTTACTATTGAAATCTTCAAAAAAAATAGCTATTATTAAAACATAGGACAAAACAGCAATTGTGTGTATAGATTGTTCAGGGAAACAATGTAAAAAAAAACTAAATTCTATGCATATAGTAAGCATGGCAAATAAAAGTAAGTCAATAAACTGCTTGAGGGTATTTGTGAGGGACATGCTGTCAGTTTTGGAAAGTCAGATAGCCATAATGGCATCTCAATGTAAAAAAATATTGTCTGTTAATGTCCACAGAAAGTATAGTGGCAAACATTAGCAATCAGTACTATACAGTTATTGCAGGTTGGTATAACAGCATTGTTATTCTTATTAAGAATTTAACTATTTTATTATAAGGCACTTTAGAAATCAGGATCTTAACATGTATAGCTTGGAGGAAATACGAGTCAGGGGGGATATGATAGAAACATTAAAATAAATAAAGGGAATCAACACAGTAAAGGAGGTGTGTATATTTAAAATAAAGAAAAGTACCACAAGAGGCAAAGGTTTAAAAATAATATCATGAAGTATCCCTTTACTGAGAGGGTAGTGGATGCATTGAATAGTTTTTCAGCTGGAGTGGTAGAGGGTAACACATTGAGGAAGTTTAAGCATGCTTGAGATAGGCATAAGGCAATCCTAGATATGGGGGGTACCTAAGGGATCTGTACTTGGACCTATTCTCTTTAATATTTTTATTAGTGATATTGCAGAAGGTCTTGATGGTAAGGTATGTCTTTTTGCTGATGATACTAAGATATGTAACAGGGTTGATGTTCCAGGAGTGATAAGCCAAATGGCTAATGATTTAAGTAAACTAGAAAAATGGTCAGAGTTGTGGCAACTGACATTTAATGTGGATAAGTGCAAGATAATGCATCTTGGACGTAAAAACCCAAGGGCAGAGTACAGAATATTTGATAGAGTCCTAACCTCAACATCTGAGGAAATGGATTTAGGGGTGATTATTTCTGATGACTTAAAGGTAGGCAGACAATGTAATAGAGCAGCAGGAAATGCTAGCAGAATGCTTGGTTGTATAGGGAGAGGTATTAGCAGTAGAAAGAGGGAAGTGCTCATGCCATTGTACAGAACACTGGTGAGACCTCACTTGGAGTACTGTACACAGAACTGGAGACCGTATCTTCAGAAGGATATTGATACCTTAGAGAGAGTTCAGAGAAGGGCTACTAAACTGGTTCATGGACTGCAGGATAAAACTTACCAGGAAAGGTTAAAGGATCTTAACATGTATAGCTTGGAGGAAAGACGAGACAGGGGGGATATGATAGAAACATTTAAATACCTAAAGGGAATCAACACAGTAAAGGAGGAGACTATATTTAAAAGAAGAAAAACTACCACAACAAGAGGACATAGTCTTAAATTGGAGGGACAAAGGTTTAAAAATAATATCAGGAAGTATTACTTTACTGAGAGGGTAGTGGATGCATGGAACAGCCTTCCAGCTGAAGTGGTAGATGTTAACACAGTAAATGAGTTTTAGCATGCGTGGGAAAGGCATAAGGCTATCCTAACTATAAGATAAGGTCAGGGACTAATGAAAGTATTTAGAAAATTGGGCAGACTAGATGGGCCAAATGGTTCTTATCTGCCGTCACATTCTATGTTTCTATGTTTCTGTTTCAATGTCGCTTTTCACCTGTTTGCTAAGAAATCATGTATTATCATCTGTTTGCTAAGATCTAGCTTAGTCCGTGGCAGATCTTTTTTGACAGCATTTTCATTGGTGCCCATGGTTGCAGTTTATTACTTTTTTATTAATATTCGGTGTTGCATTAACTTGGCAAGTGAATAATAGCGTACTACCATCTGTAGCAAAATGCTATTTTTGTTTAATAAAATGTGTACTTTTTTCTACTCAAATAGGTATTATCAGTAACACCAGTATTAAATCAGTAAGTAAAATTTGTATTGATTTTATTTTTTTTATTCTGCTTCTCTACAACAAAATATCTCTGGTGGACAGAGCTGTCCGTGAGAAAACCTGGGACTGCTTAAAATGCACAAGCTGGGTCCCCAGAGATAACACTCACAAACACATATGCATTCCAGACACACTTTAAGACACATAGTCGTACACAAATGCAAAATGCCAGTCAGACCTACACACAGGGATACTCAATGCCAGACACACAGATACCAATACACACTGCCAGACAGATACCGACAGACAGACACACATACACACTGACAGAAATACGTACAAATCTAATATGTTTTAGCCACCCTTCTCTCTGCCTGCCTTTCGTCAGAGGGCTTTGCTGGGCTGTCCTTCTCCTCTTGTGTGTCTTATTTTGAGCACTGTGAGGAAACAAGGTAGGTAGGTAGAGACATGCAGATATTGAAGTGAGAAAGGGCAATTAAGAGAAGAAAGCTGAGGAGAGGACATTTGAGATTTAAAGAAAGGAGGGCATGGTAAAGATCAGATAGGGGAAAGTAATAAAAGTTGAAAATAAATTAACAGGACTATTGATGCAATAACTAACATTAACAAAAACAATTTGTTATCAATTAGCTGAAAAACTATAGGGGAGGTAGGGTAATAGGAAAGCAAATGTAAATTTAAAAACAGAGATAAAAAATAGATAGTGCAGGTATTCTTGAGAAGATCTTCCAGAGATGCTACCTCCACATAAGTCTTTTGAGCTGCAACACTTGCTGGCTGTGAGTCCTGGGAGCAATCTTTAAGTTTGTTTATTGGCCCTCCTATAAAACAGGAGGGTTGTGACGATACGATGCACTAAAAAGCAAACCGAGCACTGCTGAAATACAGTAGTGAACAAATAATTCCTAAATAAAATAATATTACTTAATGCACCAAAAATAAAGAAAATATACAACTTGCAGAACATATATATATATATATATATATATATATATATATATATATATATATATATATATATATATATCATGTCTAGACTCTGTCACAAGTGAAATTCCATATGTGAGAGGAAGTGTATTAAGCTTTATTAAATTGCAGGCTTACAACTTCCATCACAAAAAGTATAGTCATAAAATACTTGTAACACATATTGAGGGTAAACACATATAGAGGAGAAACGAAAGTAGGTATAACATTGCAACAAAAAGACTTCAAACAAGATCTTCAAAATAAGTATAAAATATAGTATCCTTTGATATAGAGAATCCTGCAAACTTGTCACTTTGCCTAGATAAATGCTGCGCATAGCATAGTTTCTATTGAAAAGGCAGAACAGGAAGAAAGTATATAGAATCCCTATCTCCCTTGTAATCTTGCTAGATAGAAAAGATAAAGTGCAGAGAAAACTATATCTAAAAAGTGCTCAGTGCATCATGTGCAAAGCGTGCACAGTTTGCAGAGTGTTGAGACAAACGCCCAACACGCATTTCGGTACAGATCACATGCACCATCATCAGGGGAAAATACCAAATGGGAGTGACCTCCTATAAATAGGTATATCCCCCTCCCTTCAAGCATTTGGAAAGAAAGACAATGTTATCAGTATGAATATGTTTTTTGTGTTATTGTCCTGTTGCACCAAGAAGAAGTGATCAGTTTTTTGTTCTTGGATTTTAGACAAACAGTATATACTACGGTTATGAGTGCTGCCTTTCCTGAGAAGTATACAACTCGGATCAGAAATTAGCAAAAAGGTGTGTATTCCAAGCTGGACATTTTCCTTTTACTTTGTTTTAACATTCATTTATTATTATAAAATGTGCCAGTTTTTTGGACGTGTTCTACCCTTTATGGTGTGATCAGTCTGATAATATATAATATAGACCAAAAACGGGCACATTTTATAATAATAAATTAATATAATATAGAATTATATATAATATAATATGATATGGGTTCTCATGGTATTGGCACACATTGAGCCAAAACTAACTTCAGAAATGATTGCAACCCACAGATTTTGAGCTATTTGAGTTGTCCATTCTCAATATTTAAAAATTGTATTTATATAAGTAAATATATTATTGAGAACAACTAATACGAAATATAATTTCGTGCTTACATCCCATTGATTAGACAATGATTTTAGAACACTGGCAGGAATATTCTCTAAAAAAAAAAAAGGACACTCTAAGTACCAAAACAGCTTTAACTAAATTAGTGGTTTTGGTATATTATTATATTTATATAGCGCCAATAAATTCTGTAGCGCTTTACAATGGGTGGACTAACTAACAGAAACAGAGGGGTTGAGGGCCCTGTTCAATGAGCTTACATGCTAGAGGGAATAAAGTGACACAAAAGGTAAGGGAAGTATTAGGGAAGTAGATTGGCCAACCAAGGGAGATCACAACCAAGGGAGATGTGGCTAGGACTGCATAAACAAAGTGATGTACTGCAAGCAATCTATTGATTTATTTAATGTTTGTGCTTTTTTTATGCAGGTCAATGATGTACTTCAAGTTCTCAGCATCTAGAACATATTTATATACCAATAATCAGTTTTTAAACCAATGAGAGGATTTTGAAAAACAAAATATTCTAATTTAATCAAAACACAGGTCATGATTTTGCCATGCACTGATCTGTTTTCCTTGCTCCATTTTTCTTTATCACATGAGCCTCCAGGTGTCTCTAATCCTAACTATTTAATTACCCCAAAGGCTACAGTGCATTTGCTTATATCCCCAGATCTCTGGACATTAACTACAAACAAACTCTGCATTCTCCTGTGTCAATGTCGCATTTCCATTAGATTGTAAGCTCACAAGTTATCTTGCTAACCACTTTGTATAACTGTAATCACCATGTTAATTATTTATTTGTATTTTTTTCCTTGTACAACGCTGCAAAATATGCTGGCGCTACGTAAATACTAAATAAATAACAATAATTAGCATGGAAACCAGAGCAACCAGTCAGCACGTTGCTTTATGGACTCCTCATCTTTTACTTTTTTTTTTCCATTTATTTTTTACACTTTGGAACAAAACTCTTTTATGTATCTCTCCCACAGTGTCTCCAATTTAAGGTACCAAAAGTAACTAGCTGGTTGGGCTGCTTACATGTTTCTTGGCCAGGTTATTGCATTGTTAGCTCATACACATGTGAACTATAAAAAAAGTATAGAGGCATTTCAGGTGTAATGGTTGCATTTCGTGTCAGTTTATCTTTATATCTTAGCATGAGGAAGCACGTAGTGTAAATTCCAGTTTAGCAAGTCATCGTGAGGCTGAAAATACAGATACATTTTTTGTTTGCATAGTCAAAACATTAGATGCATGGTACATTGTTAAACGTGTGAGTTCTGCAAACAGCTACACTTCATGATTCATTTCCAGAATTTGACAAAATATGGCAGCCCTGAAATGCCTACCTTCCGACACCGGTTAAAGACACGCATCCCCCCATTTTTTCTTTCAAATATTACTAGCATATTGCCTAGCCACCTTTTGTTTTCCTATATCCAGCTTCAGTTCCATTTCTTTTCTGTTCACCTATATCCTTTGCAAACTACAAACTTTTTTTAATTTCTTCATATTTTTTTTGTATTTCATAATTTCTTGTATTTACAAGTTCTATTATTCGTACAATCTTCACTTTCACTTTCTTCACAATTTTTTGGTAAACTACGATTATTTACTTTTTTACATGGTATCTCAAGTCTAGTTATTCAGGCTAACTCTATCCTCCTATAACGCTATTGGAAAATGATTTAGGGTCATTAGTTACAAGTTATTATATGGTACTGGATTTTATAATAATAATAAAAAATGATTGTTATACATGGACTAAATTCCCCACCTGTATTTTCTGTCTATTTAATTTGTTCTAAGATGCATTTTTACACCATTGGAATGTTGATTTTTGTGCTTTAATAAAAGTTGTTTAAAAACAAGAGTGAGTTTTGCAATATAAATGGAAGACCAGTAGTCGGTGACAAGTGATTGACGATGAATCAAGAATGTTGTAAAGGATATATTTTGTTTAAATTTAGTGTCTTCCACTTTAACCCCTTAAGGACCAAACTTCTGGAATAAAAGGGAATCATGACGTGTCACACACGTCATGTGTCCTTAAGGGGTTAAAGTTAAACCATTACTGTTATTACATCATCGTTTTGGTATTGTCAACACTGCAGCATTTGTAGCATCAAAAAGCATTTTAAACATTTATCTTACATTGTGTTATTTCATTTTGAGTGAGTATTTTTGAGTTTCTATATAATTAATTTCCTTTTATTCCAGAAGAGACACCTGGTACAAACAAATGTACACCTTTCAAATTGAACGGAATGATAAAGTGTGTCAATGACCATTGCAACCAACATTTCATTAAATAAAAAAATATAATCAGTAAATCTTCTAAATAGTGATGTCCCGAACAGTTTGCCGGGAACCGTTCACCGGCGAACATAGCGAGTTTGCAGTTGCGAACACGCGCGATGTTCGGTCCGCCCCCTATTCGTCATGGAGGTGGGAGGGTCTGGGAGGGAGGGTCTGCTGCTGATTGGCTGGAATGTGTCTGCTGACTGTGAGGTGCAGGGTCAAAGTTTACTCAATGATGACGAATAGGGGGCGGACCGAACATCGCGCGTGTTCGCGACCGCGAACACGCTATGTTCGCCAGCGAACGGTTCCCGGTGAACTGTTTGGGACATCACTACTTCTAAACAGAATATCGATTAAGCTAGAAAAGGGTTAGGATCATAGTGAAAAGCTAAAGGTAGTCATGTTTTGCGATTACTTTATCCAATTGTTATGAATTGAAAACTAAAATGCTCAATCTAGGCAAACATAGCTGACACGGAAACCTTTCCAACGTCACCATGTTCACATGTTCAGGATTATTTACCAAAGTGAGAATTCAAAGTGAATTCATTGTGAATTTAAAATTATGGGCAAGAGAAGCTGAACTGAAACCACGGCTTACTTTGAGATTTTCTCCAGTCTGGATATTTTGACCTTAAATTTGAAATTCACTTGGAATTCACACTTTAGTCAATAACCTAATCTAAGGCAAAGAAAATGTGTTTTTTATAGTAAGAGCAATAAGGATGTGGAATTCTCTGCCTGAAGAGGTGGTTTTATCAGAGTCCATACAGATGTTTAAACAGCAATTGGATAAATACTTGCAAAAACAGAACATACAGGGATATAATTTCTAATTAGTGGGGTAATAGCTGCTTGATCCAAAGAGACATCTGACTGCTATTTTGGGGTCAAGAAGGAATTTTTTTCCTAGTTTGTTGCAAAATTGGAATCACTTCAGACTGGGTTTTTTTTTTTACTTCTTTTGGATCAACAGCAAAAACATACGTGAGAAAGGCTGAATTTGATGGACGCAAGTCTCTTTTCAGCTATACGTCTGAGGTTTTTTATTTTTTTAAATATGGGTAAGATAGGAATAGGCCTTTAAATACAGCTCACACGAATATCAAAGCCAAAAATAGTCTTTTCACTCCAAATGGTTATTTTCTGTGCATGTATATTAAAGTAACTGAATGTCACAATTTGACAATCATAATAATGTGTATTTATTTATACAATGAATGATGCATGACGAGTTTACTTGTTTTTCATAATGTTTAACATTTAGAGTGCAGAGTCTATGTGTGGCATTGATATAAGAGACAAAACAGCCGTCAATAAGTCTGTCAGTCACACATCTGTCCCAATATGTTGATGTCCCACTGCTGCCACCAACTGTTAAATCCTATTAAAGATGAAGAGTCAAGTTGTTTGTTTAAGGTTTATTGAAAAGAGCTAGATTATGAATCCAAATGAAGAATCAAGATACAACAGAGCATTTCTTAACTATATAACTGGATAAAACTAGTTAAAACATTAATTAGTATTTCAAATAGTAGAATATTTTAGCTACTAGGAAGAACTAATTCAAAGATTGCTTTCTATTCTAGTTTTACATCACCCACTAAACCCCCACAACCATTGAAAAAAATAAGAAAACTACACATGGACATTGGGCCAAAAATGGTACGTTTAAGGCCTGCTTAAATTACTGCAATCACAAACTCGCCTCCTAACCTATACTTGGTCATCTCCAAATTTTATCTCGAAGACCTCACTTGTATTTTTGTTAACTGTGAATATTTACTTTTATACATAGTATTTTACTCAAACTCGGTAATGAAACAGAATACAGATTAATTTTACCAAACATATAAGCCATCCCAGCCAAACTCCCAGTACATTTATCTTCTTACAGGACAATCACATGCATTCTTTGGTACACAGTTACTTCCTCTTTCGATAGCTTTTTGACAGCTTAATATTAACAGGACCAAACTTGTTGTGGCTCCATGCCTCACATGGTAGTGTAATGGAGGACACAGTGAATACATGTCATATGTTAGGGTAGTTTTATTATTGTACACATTTACAA
The DNA here is from genome assembly GCF_036172605.1 of Pelobates fuscus. Classification (NCBI taxonomy): domain Eukaryota; kingdom Metazoa; phylum Chordata; class Amphibia; order Anura; family Pelobatidae; genus Pelobates; species Pelobates fuscus. The sequence continues at coordinate 209,082,239 of NC_086322.1, forward strand.
TATTCACATGTACGGTGCCCTCCACTAGTATTGGCACTCTTAGTAAATATGAGCAAAGAAGGCTCTGAGAACTTGTCTTTTTCTTTAATCTGTTGTTCAAAGAAAATACACAATAATACACTTTGCTCTGATGAATATCAAACAATAGCAAACGCAACACAGGTTTATAAAAAAAAATCTTTGTTAAATATATGTGGCACAATTATTTGCACCCTTCTAGTCCATACTTTGTGCTTCCTCCTTTTGCCAAGATAACAGCTCTGGGTCTTCTCCTATAATGCCTAATGAGGTTGGAGGATACACGGCAAGGGATCTGAGACCAATCCTCCATACAGAAGCTCCCCAGATCCTTCAAATGTTGAGGTCAACACTGGTGGACTCCCATCTTCAGTTCACCCCACGGGTTTTCTGTGGGGTTCAAGTCAGGATACTAGGATGGCCATGGCAGGACCTTGATTTCGTGGTCAGTTAACCATTTTTTGTGTTGATTTTGATTTATGTTTTGGATTATTGTCCTGCTGGAAGATCCAACCATGGCCATTTTAAGCTTTCTAACATAGGCAGTCAGGTGTTCATTTAATATCTGTTGAGTCCATAATGCCATGCATCCTAACAAAATGTCCAGGTCCTCTGGCAGCAAAATTGCCCCCAAACATTAAAGAGCCACCACCATATTTAACCATGGGCATGATATTATTTTCCATATGGTTACCTGTCTGTTTTAGCCAAACCCATCTCTGGTATTTATTGGCAAAAAGCTCTACTTTAGTTTCATCTGACTATAGAATCCAATCTTATTCCAGTAGTGTCTTAGATTAAAGTAGAGGCTTTTCTCTTGAAACCCTTCCAAACTATTTGTAGTGATGTAAGTGATGTCGGATTGTAGTTTTGGAGACTTTTTGACTCCAAGACGCAATTAATTTCTGTAATTCTCCAGCTGGGATCCTTGAAAAAAAATTTGGCCGCTCTGACCATCCGCTTCACAGTGTGTTCAGACAATATAGACACACATCAACTTCAGCTTCTAGAATTTCTTAATTATTGTCCTGATGATGGGAATGGGCATTTGCCATTATTTTGTTATTTTATATATATTTTATAAACCTGTGTTGTGTTTGCAATAGTCTGATATTCATGAAAGCAGAGTAGTTTTGTGTTTTTTTTAGCAAAATGTCAAAAGGTTTAAAAAAAGAAAATTTTCACAGCGTCTGACAACAGTAGTCAAACCATTTGATTGGCACAGCGCTTCGCTTTGCACAATAAACCCCTAATGCTTTCCTATGCAAAAGCATTGGATTGGCTTATATCGTCAATGTTGATGGTCTCATCCAAGGGGGCGGAGCAGCAGCGGGGCCAGACTGACTGTACTCGTGTGGCGCTGGAAAAAAGTGAGCACTCAAAGGTAAGATTGTTATTTTTGAACTATAGTGCCAGGAATACGTTTATATTCCTGACACTATAATGTTCCTTTCAAATAGATGCATTAAAGGATCACTATAGTGTCAGGAAAACAAAGTGGTTTTCCTGACACTTCAGTGCCCTGAGGGTGCCACCACCCTCAGGGTCCCCCTCCTTTGGCGCTGAAGGGGTTAAAACCCCTTCAGCATCTTACCTTAATCCAGCGCCGGGCTCCCTCGGCGCTGGTGACCTCTCCTCCCCCGCTGACGTCAGCTCCCGCAACGTCAATGCTTTCCTATGAACGCTCTGAGCGAGGGAGGCATAATATGCCTCCAGCATCGCAGATGCGCCTCTAGTGGCTGTCCGGAAGACAGCCACTAAACTGCTCTGTTTGCATCTGAAGGGTTAAAACCTGAGGGACCATTGAGCTGAAGTGGTCTGGGTGACTATAGTGTCCCTTTAATGTAAGTCTGTATTTGTATAACTCTGTTGGGAGATATTCTTAATATGTAAAGCACATCATTTGGATCTTTTATTTTTAATTTAAAGCACAATATTTAATTGTTAGGCTGACAGAACCATGTTTTCCTGTAATAATTACATTTTACCCCCTGACCTTTTCATATTAATAGCTTCTCCTTAAGCACAGTTACCTGCTTACTCATATGCTCCTCTCCACATGGATAAACAGATATTAAGACAGTGACCTAATTTTTTTGAGTACGGTCCTGCATCGAGCAAGCGTATACGCTGTGTATAGAGAACACACAACGCTCATCTCTGGCAGGTAAGCTGCACATATGCAGCAATATGTTTTTATTTATTATTTTTAAACCATGTACTATGTTGTAAACAAACAGATAATGAGACCACACAGGCTAAGATAACATGTTGAGACCATGATAAAGAATTAAGCAGAAAAGGATTAAGTATTCTTTTTTAAAACATTATTGTGTTTTCTTACTAACTCTGCAAATCTACATTACACATAAAAACATTGTTAAAAATAAGCTATTCTTTGAAGATTAGTGAAGGCTAAGCAGGTGCTGTACTGAGTGCAAAGTGCTAAATATGAATAGAGGTTCCTTTGGTTTCCACGGTGATTGCTCCTTATTTTGCAACCTGCATCGGAATAGTACCTGTTTTGTGTTTTGCCCTATTATAATAATTATGCAATCGGTGCTTATATCAGGACTTGGAGTCTATCCTACCCCTAATTATCCATGCAATCACAAATGTTTCTTCTCCTTCCTGGCATTTGAGTTAAAAATAAATATAAATCAATCAATAAAATATACACATTTTAGCAAACATACTTATTCTTATAGGACTATGCAGTCATTGCAACATATAAACATATTCTATACACTTAAATTAGTAAACATAGGGTTAAACGCAGAATTGGAGTAACTGAAAAACAAATTGAAAAAAAAAAAGATTAAAATAGTCAAACTGTGACTATAGCATTGAGAATGCCCTGATCAGACAGTTTTTTGTAAATTTACCGTTTGGTTTTGGTTTCACTACTAATTGGTGTTTAGTTACTAAACCTCTAAATGTTGTATTTGGAATGTCACTATAGACAAGCGGTGATTTATTTTGATTTGTATGTTCCATTCCTATGTTTAATAGTCCTGTTATTGGCGGAGAGGTGATATTGTTGTCCAGACCTCAATGTATTTATTAATAAATTATGAATATATAAAGGTTTTACACTAAGCTATACAAATAAGATAATAATATGACTGTTGCAGATATGATGCATGTTACATGAATCTCCATACAGGAGCATTTGGTATCTAAAAAAAAATGTTGATAATTACTCAAGTCTAACTAGAATAAATAAGGTCAAATCTTGCTGAACTCAAGAATGTGAGAGAAGGAGTTGGTATGATGCTATGACTTTAATATAAATTGTCAAATAATCACCAGGGTCTGCATTGCAAAGGATAGAGCAACATTAAATAGCCCTTAAGGTAGTCTGTAGGAACTATATCACTATGGTCTGCCTTGGAAGCCAACAGGATAAGTCTGTCTTAAAGGAAAACTCCGACATTAATACTGATATTCCGTTTTAAGGTTTGGGGTGTTCCGTTATCCCTAACCATGACAGGTGTACCCCATACAAAAATATATAACTCACTGTTTTATCCAGCGGCTAATCCCCTCTTGTCACTACTCCACTCTGCTTAGGGACACTGTCAGTGACAACAACCCCCTTTCTTGTCCGCCCTTGTGCAGCAATTTATTTAGAAATTGGCACTTTTATGAATTGGGAGAACGAGGTCATGCATTTAACGCCTAAAGCACTTCAGCCAGCTAAATGCTTCAGGTGTTTGGAGTGTACATTTAACTAGTACATTTTCAAATGAACCAAAAGCCAGTTTTCATACAAGAAAGTAATGAATGCCTCGCACAGAGTTTTGAAAAGCAAATTCTACTAAATTAATATCAATTAAAATATATTTTCTTAATTAAAATATTAAAATAGCCAACTAGGGTACTGCGTAAGGCACATATGCATTTTGTTTTCAACAGCACTTCAGTAATAATTAACCCCTTAAGGACACATGACGCAAATAATGATTCCCTTTTATTCAAGAAGTTGTGTCCTTAAGGGGTTAATGGAATAAAGTCACTTAGTTTTTATGTTTACTATGGGGAAACAATGGATTGGCTGTTATCATCGATTGATTAATGCAGCCATAGACACAAGACCAGCCACGGTGAAAACGTGCGGCAGTGGAAAAAAGGTAAGTTTAACACCTTTTATCTCCAAAGAGAGGAACCAGAGAGAAATATCTATTCCAGCACTATAGTAATAGGTATATATATTTGTATTTCTAATACTATAGTGTTACTTTAAGGTTAAAGTAGTCAAACTAGAAATGTGACCTTAAATTTGAAATTGACTTCCTGACAATCCTCATGTTGTGGACCTGGTGCTGTATCCATTCGGGTGCCAGTACTGCCCTGTTCGTTCCTGAAAGAGTGTCCTCTTGGTTCGTTTGTCGAACATTCTGGGCTCCCCTGACTCCATACCTTGCCTCTCAAGGAAGGCATACAAGCGCTCTCCCTGGGTGGCCGCCATTCATGAACAAGCAAAAATCGAATGTACCAGCAAATGGCTGCCATTTTGTCTCCCGAACGCTAACAGCGGGACTTGGCCGCAAACTTCGTGGAACTATATTTGGGAACTTGACCATGCGGTTCCTGGTATATTTGTTTCACTGTTTTGCCCCAATTACAGACATGCCAGGAGAGTGCTAATTGGAGGGAAGGTACTATAGACTATGATGAACAATCGTTCCCTAAGAGCCAGGGGGGGTACCCATTTATTTGGGACTCCGGATATTTGACTATCCAACACCACTTTTTCCCTGGAACTATTTCGGGCTTCACCCAAGTGTGTCGCTGGTCAAAACTTTCCACTGGTGGTGATTGGACAATTCCTTATGGATCCGGGCACTATTTGGACAAGAGCTATCCATGGATGTATGACGTGGGGTTTCTGTGGGATTTAACTGTATTTTGGGGTGTTTTATGTTCAGCTCTCTGTATTCAGGAGATAATTAACTTACTGGGCCGAAAGGGGCGAACATGCCCAAAAAGAGGGCATGTCTGCCCAAAGAACTGGAAGGCCAGCCTGGCATGAATGCATGTCAGGCTACCTGTGAATCATGCAGGCTGGCAAACTAAGGGCATACTATGCAGACCGCAAACTGAGCTTGACATAAATGTGTCTAATGATGCGCCTACTCCTCGCTTTCTAAGGACTGTTCCCTAGCACTCACATGTCCACTTGTCTCCTTACCTTCTTACTAACAGACAGAAGCTCCTGGTATATAGTCTGGGACAGAGAAAAGGTGTATGTAGTGAGTGTAGAAGAAAGGGGACATGCCAAAGTGTTAAAGAAACCAAAGTCAGCATTAACTTAACTAATTTCATTGTCAGCCAGTCCACACAGGTTTTGTTCCCCTACATCCCTCTTAAGCTTCCATACTAGGGTTAGGGTTGCCACCTTTCTTGAAAAAAAAATACTGGCCTTAATTATTTGCATAATTAATTATGTATGCGTGACATCACATGATGTAAATCACAAGGAGTGACATAAGAGAAAATTCTGTAAAATCTTCTTACAGTTTGATTTTGCTGTATAGATGGATTGCTGCCAGTGTCTCATTGTCCCTATGTATAACAGTGTCTCAGTGTCCACATGTCGCCCAGTCCCCTAGTCTCCCAGTGTCTCAATGTCCCCATTTATCCCAGTGTCCTCTAGTGTCTGTGTCCCCAGGTCTCCAAGTGTCCTCCTATCAGTGTCCCTATCTACCACAGTGTGGAAAGGAGAAAAGATGCCGCTATAGTCGGAGATTTGAATTGTCATGCAGGGTAATAGAGCATTAGAGTGGAATGATGGACATGTAGGCTCATATGATGTACTGAAATATAGATGGCTGATTTGGGATATGTATGTATCGAACGCTGGGCAAAAGAGAAGGTGAAAGTTGCCACCTCCCAGCCTTGCCCCCCTCGACTCTCGGAACAACGAATGGTGTGTGAATGTGCTGCATGAGTTGACGTGTATTGATATGGATTTTTCGGTTCCTTTCTTTTTTCTTTTTTTTTTTTACAATACGTAATGTTGATTATATTGTTGCTAGATAGATATCCCAGAGGATAAATCTGGGTAGATATTAGAAGGTAGAGCCTGGTTACCAGAAATCCATATATAATGTTAACATCTGAAGATGATTGTATGTATGTATATACTTGTTTGATGTATTTCATGTGATGGATGTAAAACTTATATGATGAATAAAAAAAACATTTTTACAACCAAAAAAACCAACAAATTTTAAGAAAGTATATTTTTTTCCCAGAACACTTGTCATTCCAAAAAGTGCATCCATGTGTTTAAAGGAACACTCCCCTGTAATAAATAAAAACATTAGAACACATAATGGCTGAGTGTGTAAAGACAATTTAGATTTCTGCCCCCACACAGTGGGCTGCATTACGTTTTAACAGTCAGTAGATTTCTTTTGATAGAGAAACAAATTGGGGAGCACCAGCAAAGCTACTCATAGAGAAGTAACTGAATCCAATAATTCTCTCTAAAAAAAAATTGCCTTCTGTTTTATGCTATAGCATGACGCAATATGGCAGAGCACTTTCCTAAACAGTTTGGCGGGTGCAATTTAGGAGCTTCATACAATGCAGATTTCTCTTGAAATTGGCATTTTTATAAAGTAAGAAAGAGAGAGGCTCTTTTAACTTGTAAAGCATCTCAGCAAGCTGATGTGCCTTAGGGGTTAGCTATATGCAATTTTCATGTCAAAGTTACAAGTTTAACATAAACTTTATTTTTAGTACTTTTAATCTGTTTAATAAAACATCACTGAGATATGACTGTAGCGGACACAGGAGGATCAGTCCCTGCCCTGGGATTCAGACCTAGTTCACCAAAGCATTCGTCCCTTCTCCAAGAGGAAAACTCCAACAAGGATCTGCTCCTTTCAGCACTGTCTGACTGGTAGTTTAAAGTAGATCACACAGAGCTCCACCAGCATAGAAACAATTATCAAAATTCCCCACAATAAAGTTAGGAGGAATATTGTTTTTTTTAGACTGGTAACCAGTTTTAAATAGACCACAATGTTTACATAAAAGTTAGGCACACAAAGATAAAGAAGTGAAGGCTCATTAACCCCTTAAGGACACAGCTTCAGAAGTTTGTCTTACCCTTAACCCATTAAGGACACATGACATGTGTGACATGTCATGATTCCCTTTTATTCCAGAAGTTTGGTCCTTAAGGGGTTAAGGACACAAGCAATTTTTTAATTTTTTGCTGTTTTTGTTCAACTGCAATTTGCATCTCTCTCATTCACTGCACCAACAAATATTATATACCGTATTTTAGAGGACAAAAAGGACTTTAATTTGATGTCATATATACATATACAAATTCTCATTAATTATAAAAAAAAGTCCAAAAATGGGGGGGGGGGGGGAGTGGGGGGGTGGAACAGAATTCTTTTTTTTTTTTTTACAGTTTAGGCAATAATAATGTGTGCATAATATGTCCATCTTAGGAAAAGTTATTCAAAATAAATAATTTTATGTGTCTTGATTTATAGAGTACATTATATGTATAGGATTTCAGCCTATTTTGAAAGTTACAGGTCACAAAACACAAGGACTATAATAAAATGTCAATGTGAAACAAAGTTTGTCTTGTTAGTTTAGTAGCCATCACAAAAAACTAAATTGCCACGCAAAGGTATATATTTATATAAAGTAGACATCACAGGCTATTTAAGGTTATTTTGACACTTTTTATGTTTCCATTTCATCGCCAATCTCTGCTAAATATTGGAGTAAAATTGTAGATTATGCTAACGTAGTGTACTAATAATCTTAATTTTAGTAATGACAGGAGGCGAGTATTTTGCATTGACTTTCTATACTTAAAACTCCAGCAGCAACAAGTCAATCAAAAAACTTTAACCAATGAGAAAACAACAGTCATCATAGATATAAGGTAGGACAGCCCCTAATTCTCTCTCTTTCTTTGGTGTGAATGTAGATAGTCCCTTTTAACTGGAAACGGAAAACTGTAGAAACTTGAGCATCCTGATAACTTCAAACTGTAACGAATAGAAGGAATTACATTCCGCTTGTAGTCGATGGAAGTATTCATATTAAAAAGAAGGAGAAATAAGTGAAAGGTGTTGGTAGACCGTGATTCCACAATTCACTCTTGTACATTTATAGATAATATAATTATCTATAAATAGAATAATATGAAACTCGAATTAAAGAGTTATTCAGGATATAACAACATCATAAATCTCATATCAAACCCTCCATAATTGTCATTAACTACAATTTATAAATTATAGCAGAAGTTGGTACATAGATAAGAGCATAGGCGTGCGCAGCCTTTTGCATTAGAGTGTGCACCCTAAAGCACAAGCACACGCCGCGTATATATATGTATTATTATGTATGTATGTATATATATATATATATATATATATACACACACACACATACACTGCTGTGTGTGTGTGCTGTGTGAGGGTGCTGTTAGTGTGCTATGTGGGTGAGGGTGTTTGTATGTGCGCGCTTGTGAGGGTGCTGTTAATGTACTGTGTGTGAGGGTGCTGTTTGTGTGTGAGGGTACTGGTAGTGTACTGTGTGTGTGTTTGTTAGGGTGCTGTTTGTGTTTGTGAGGGTACTGTTAGTGTGCTGTGCATGTGTGAGGTTGCTGTTTGTGTGCTGTGTGTGAGGGGGCTGTTTGTGTGCTGTGTGTAAAGGTGCTGTGTGTGTTTGTGAGGGTGCTGTTTGTGAGTGCTGTATATGTATGTCTGTTGGTGCTGTATGTGTGTTGGTGCTTTATGTGTGTTGGTGCTGTATGTGTGTGGGTTCTGTGTATGTGTGTGGTGCTGTGTATGTGTGCTGTATGTGTGTATGTATGTGGGTGCTATATGTGTGTGGGTGCTGTGTATGTGTGTGGGTGCTGTATGTGTGTTGGTGCTGTGTATGTCTGTGGGTGCTGTATGCGTGTATGTCTGTGGGTGCTGTATGTGTGTAGGTGCTGTGTATGTGTGTGGGTGCTGTATGTGTGTTGGTGCTGTGTATGTCTGTGGGTGCTGTATGTGTGTATGTCTGTGGGTGCTGTATGTGTGTAGGTGCTGTGTATGTGTGTGGGTGCTGTATGTGTGTGGGTGCTGTGTGTGGGTGCTGTATGTGTGTTGGTGCTGTGTATGTCTGTGGGTGCTGTATGTGTGTATGTCTGTGGGTGCTGTATGTGTGTAGGTGCTGTGTATGTGTGTTGGTGCTGTGTATGTCTGTGGGTGCTGTATGTGTGTGGGTGATTGTGGGGGGGGGAGGTGGGGGTACATTACTTAATATCCCCCCTCCCTTCTTACTTTATGTAGGGAGGGGGGATTATTGTTCTTTGCTGCCTTCCCTGGTGGTCCAGTGGAGGTGGGGGCAGATTATTTAATATCCCCCCTGCCTTACCTTATGTAGGGAGGGGGGATCCTTTCTGCCTTCCCTGGTGGTCCAGAATGCTTAATATCCCCCCTCCCTTCTTACATTATGCCTGGGAGGGGGGATCCTTTCTGCTGCTGCCATCCCTGGTGGTCCAGTGGTGAGTGAACTCTAGCCTGCGGGGCTAGAGTTCACTCTCGCGAGATCTGAGCGTTTCCGCGGCAACGCTCAGATCTCGCGAGAGGAACTCGGCGGAGCTGCTGGCAAGAGCTCCGCCGGTCCTCTCCTGCCTCTCTCCCTGCCTGTGGGTCGGTGGGGAGGGAGGCTGAAAGCAGAGCCGGCGTTTGGATAGCGCCGGCTCTGCATGAGCCGACAGGGGGGATCCTGAGATCTCCCCTGCCGGTCTCAATACATAGGCGTGCCGAGGGGATTAGGGTGTGCCCAGGCACACCCGGCACACCCCGTGCGCACGCCTATGGATAAGAGTAGTACAAAATATGGATAAAAGGGGAAGGAAACATAAAAAGGGGGGGGGAGGATACTCACCTCCTGTCATTACTAAAATTATAAGATTATTAGTACACTACGTTAGCATAATCTACACTTTTATCACATGACAGTAGGCCTCATATTTAGCATTTTTAACGCTATCCGATTAGAGAAAAAGAAGCGTGAGAGGAAAGACGGAAATACATATTCCGAAAGGATTCTTCCCGAGACCAGTCTGCCGAACGCATGATGTCTGAGATAGGAAGTTGAGAATAATGGTGATAGGAGTTGTAAAGGGATTAGTCCCTCTCCAAACACCAGCTAGACCATTTGTTCCAGGCTGCGAGGTAGCTCCGTCTGGTTCCGGGTGCCCACAAGTCCCATAGCAGGTCCTGAGTGATTTGCGATAGACCGTCTGTAGCCCAGGTTCCCCTGAAATAGTCCAAGCCACCAGATCTAGTCGTCCTTGTAGTACCAGAGGGTGCAGTTCTCCCTGAGGGCCGGATAGTAGGAGGGGAAACGAGGGTAGGAGGAGAGGATGGTCATAGGGTAGTTCCAGAGAGACCGGGAACCATGCTTGACTCTGCTGGAGCGTTGTCCAGAGGAGCATAGATATCTTCAGGTTGCGTACCTGGTTTATACTCACGTCAAAATGGAGAGTGGGGAAAAGGCGTAAGGTCAGGTCTAAAGGAACGCGTCCACTGCTTCACAGTCTAGATCTGGTAGCCAGCTGAAGTACCTGAGCAGTTGACAATTGGTCCGTGAGGCAAATAGGTCGATGATGAGAGGACCCCTGCATTCATCCTTACTTTGGAATATCGACTCGTGGAGGTGCCAGTTGCTACTGTCCCTCCAATGTCGTGAATACCAGTTCACTATGAGGTTGGATATTCCCGGTAGGTATTCTGCCTGTAACCTAATATTGTGTGAGAGAAAGAAACTGTAAATGTATTTTGTTGCATCTGTTAGTGCCCAGGATCAAGCCCCACCCAGACAATTGATATATTGGACTGCTGAGATTTTGTCCTTGCACATCAAGATGCAGCAGTCAGACATGTGGCTGGCCAGACTGCGGATGGCAAAGGAGCCTGCTATCAGTTCCAGGCAGTTGATGTGCAATTCCTTCTCCTCGAGTAACCAGAGTCCTCTTGTGGATGATCCCACACAATGTGCTCCCCAGCACCGTAGGCTGGTGTCCGACTCCACCACGGAATTCGGTGTGGGACTAAAATTGTCTTTCCCATTCCAGACTTGCCTGTGGAGAAGCCACCAATGGAACTCCGTGCGTATCTCATTCGTGAGAGGGATCGTCTGGTCGTATTAGATTCCGGATCGCAGATAGTGTGCCTTCAGCCGTTAGTTAGTGGCTCGGTAGTAAAGAGTATCTGGGTAAATAGCCTGTATGGAAGTGGAGAGTAGTCCCACGACCCGAGCGAGGAGATAAGGTTGAGGGTGATCCATATTCAGTATCTTCCAAATTTCTTTGCGCATACAATAGCTGTTACACCCACAGAAATTAGGGAATGTCTTTGTCAATTCAAGAAAAAATGTTAAAAAAATAAAAAAAAAATTTAAAAGTACATTTTTAGTTTTTTTATTTAACAGACTACTATTTTGGGTATAATATGAAACTCAGTAGTCACATCTCGACAATTCTCGGATTATAAAAGACATTTCCAAATGTGGAATATTTTTTTACTTACCAAAATTAATTGTTTAATGAATACTCCCCAAAAACGTTGATTCCTTTTTTTCCCCTGTGTGTATACAGAAAGAATTGAAAGAACTATCAGGCAGCAATTAAGGAAAAGTCTAGAGTATTTGTTTCAGAACCGTTTCTAATCCTAATCCCTTACAGATCCTTTCAATGTCTTAAGAGTCACATGGCAGCATTAGCGCTGTGTACGTAGTTATGTAAATAAGTAACAGGCCTGTAATGTCTGCATAGAAGCACATATTATATAGCAGAGAAGTAAACCATGAGCAATAGCTGTGGATGTTTGCTAACGTTCTGGAAACTGGCCAAATATATATGATTACTTTTCGAGAATTGGGACGATGGTTCATAAAGGAATACAGGTTTTTACGATATTAAACAAGCAATGTAATTCTAGGCTAATGTGGCTAATTTTTAAACTAAGAGGTAAGTGTTGTCTTTGTCAGAAAAACATTCTATTTAGTCGAAACGTAAAGGAAATTTGCATTTTTACTTATGCGTAATCATATGTGAGGCTTCATTCACTAAAGTTCTGTAAATCTGATTGTGTGTTATTTTGTGTTAGTTCTACCATTTGTAAGGTAGAACTGATTTGTAATTTAGGTAAGAAATAGTCCTTTGTGTTTCATTCAGCTGAAGTGATAAATGTTAAGCTTTTTTTTTTTTTGCTATTTTGTTACTATTGCATGCATAACTGATTAATTGCATGCATTAAAATATTATTGGCCATAATCTACCGCATCCAATTTTTCCCATAGAAGGTGTGATAAACGGAGCTGGATGTTTGTCCTATGTGATAAACTAGAATTTTTGTAACTTTATTTTCTGGGAAGATTTTTTTTTACCTGCTCGGACCAAACCTATTCTACTGTAAAATAAATGTATAGCCTAATGTGCAGTTAGCCAGGCATCACAGCCTGTTAAAAAAAAAAGTCGATATGTGGGATTTTGTCATTCACTATACTCAGTCTGATGGACGTCGTGTCAGCTAAGCAGGTAAACAGCTGATAAACAGTAGACTTGTGCACAAATGTGTTTCAGCAGGTTTGAATGAATAAAATCCCATTCAGTCTACACCCAAACAAATCGATCCAGGATATATCTGTGGAAGCTTATTCTCAAAATCTGGCACAGATTAAAAGGAATTTGATTACTTTACCCAAGCTGAAACACATTTGTGCACAAATCTTCTGAATATTGGGTGAGGGGGGAAGATTCAGAAGAGGGCATGTATGTGACACTATTTGTGCCTGACTTGTGCATTCAGTTTCAAACTAATTGCAATTTGTCTGAATTTGGGCGATCGGTGCAATATTGAAATTCTGTAACTCCGAAATTGACAACAGGTTTGTTTGTTTTGTGATTCGGAGTTTGCCCATGGCACCATAAAATGTGAAGATTGATGGGAAAAATGATGAATTATGCTTAGTGTACTGCCACTAAATATTGATGTTATTCACAGCTAAAGCAACATGACCAGCAGAGGAAAAAATGAGGAGCATTAAAATTCAACGTTTATATATTTATTAAATAATAATAATAACATACATAAATATAGATTTTTTTATTTTTTTTTACTGATCTTGATCATTACAGATCACTTAATCTGTGAATCAAATGTTGGGAAAATTCACCTATTGGTGCACTGTAAAATGTATATAGATACAAAAATTATATTATGCATATATCTTGCAGTATACTAATCAGCCCATTTCGGTGCCCTTTTGGTTCACCTGAATTATTTTCTCCAAAACTATTGCATTGAAAGTCATCTGAACTGAAACACCACAAATTGGACAAATTAGTTTTTTTGGCAAAAAAACGTTTGACAAATAGATTATTCCAATATTTTTTTTATTTTTATAGTGCATGAAAGATCACAACATTTCTTGTATGGCCACAACAGCCTTGACAAGCGCATTGGTTACAAGTGTATGAGCATATTTGTGGTAGGAAAGAAACTTGTACATAGTTTAGTGAGTTGCTTGGTTCATAGTATCATTGATGAGTTTAGCTTGAGAATAGTGAGGGTAAGGAAAAGGACCAGAAGCTTATCTAGTGAGCTTGTAGCCATTACGTACAATGAGGAGCGATGCCTGTTTTGCGTAAGTTGTACATACATTAATGAAGGCAATCATGTGCATCCCAAATAGCAGTAGGCTGTACAATTGCATGATACAGCGAGTCATACAGAGGGTATTACTATTTATGTGACATTCGGGGCTGACGCTCGTTTGAGGTTTTACCACCGTATGTCACCTCGCAGTGTATGTATAGTGTCCGATGTCTGTTTGCCTCTGACTGCTTGTGGTGAGGATGTCATCTGCGTAGGAGTGGGTATTAGTGTGATACAGTGTGTGGTAGAGGCTTGTTGCGGTGGGTGATGCCCCATAAGGTGGGGTATGTGGTGTTCTGATGTTCCGTGTTTGGAACACAGGGACTGCTCTGGAGGAGGGAGGGCGGCCTGTGGGCAGCAGGGAGATGTGGGTCGAGGTATCCCTTCAGTTGCAGTCGCCTGTAGCGTGGGGTCATGGGTTCTGGGGTCCTCAGGTAGCAGGTTGGTCCGTGGTGTGTGGTAGGGGGTCTGTCGCCGGGGTTCTGTAGTGTGTGTTTGCTTTGCATCTCTGACAGGACCCCCGTTCGTTACCTGGCGTGTGGCTTGTGTCGGCCTCTGTCAGGCGTGGGAGGGAGTCGTGCGTGTCAGGTGTCTCAGGTGGTTCTCGTGCTCGGCGTTGTCACTCTAGTAGGGGGTGACGTGCGGTCAGGGGTAGTAGGAGGGGGGTAAAGGGGAGGTGGTGATGGCGGGGGGTGACCAGGAATTAGTTTGGGTGTGCCTGGGTGTGAGAGGTGGGGTGCGGGCTTCGGGCTCCCAAGCCTGGGCCCGCGTCCCAGCTCCCCCCGTCCCTGGGTCCGGCATCGGCGCGCTCTTTTCGGTTCCGTCTTTCCGTCGGGACTGCCTCCGATGTTCCGTCGTTCCTGTCTGTGCCCTCCGGCAGGGGGGGCCTCGTGTTTGATCCCGGGGGTTGCGTGTCCCCTCCGGTCCCGGTGGGGGAGGCGAGCCATCTTAGCCAGTGGTACCAGGTGTCGTGGTAGCGCTGTATACGTCCGGCCGCCGAGAGGATCAGCTCCTCGATCTGTCTGATGTCCTCCACTCTGGCTAGCCATTCTCTTGGCGTCGGGGCCGTGGGTTGTTTCCAGTGTGTCGGAATAAGACTATGCGCCGCGTTTAGGAGATGTGGTATCACTGATCTCTTGAATTTAGTTGTGAAGATTAAGGTTAGTTGGAGTAGGTAGGTTTCCGGTGTGAGTTGTATGTTTGCGTCCGTTATGGTCACCATGACAGCGTGAATCGCCGACCAAAAGGGTTTGATGTGTGGGCAGGTCCACCAAATATGGAAGTGGGATCCCAGTTCCCTCCCGCACCTCCAGCATTCGGGTTCGCAGGCAGCTGTTATTATGGATAGTTTCTCGGGTGTCCTGTACCAGTGCGAGAGCATTTTATACCCAGTTTCCTGGAATTTGGTGGCTATGGATGCTTTATGTATGAGCGTGAACACTGTGGTCCATTGTTCCGCAGGGAGTGCGTGTCCTAGATCCCTTTCCCAGTATTTAGTGAAATAAGGGAGAGGTGCATCGGTGGATGGTGTAATCTGTGTGCGGTATAGTAACGATATTGCGTGTGGTGGGCTCGGGGGGTTCGTGCACATCGTCTCAAAGGCGGTGAGTGCTCGGGCCGCTGAGTCCAGTCCAGGCGTGGTCTGCAGGAACCTCTTCAGTTGATGGTATTTGAAGAGGAGCGACCAGGTGTGCGGGTTATTCGGGACCAGTTCTCCCAGGGGTGTGATTGTGCCCTGTTTGTACACGTCCTTCAACCTGCAGGGGGTTGGTAGTCCCAGCACTGTAATGTAGCGGGGATCCTCCGCCGGAGGGAGTCGTGGGTTGTGCGATACAGGGCAGAGAGATGAGAGCTCCGGGGCCATGTCCTTTTGTAGGGCCAGTCTCCTCCAGATGGTCATTGTGACGTTCAGCGTTGGATGTTGTTTCGGCAATTCGCCTGGCGTTGCTTTCGGTAGCCACGGGAGGAGGGAGAGGGGAGTTCGCGAGAAGCTCGCCTCTATCGGTATCCACAGTTTGTCCTTTGGGTTGTGTGTCCATTCAATCAGTCGTTGGAGGTGTATCGCCTGTCGGTATTTTGTCAGGTCTGGTAAGCCTAGGCCCCCATGCAGTTTGGGTTTGGTGAGAGTGGCAAAGTTCAGTCTCGCTTTTTTACGGTGCCACACGTATCCTGCCATTGTTTTTCGGACTTGTGCAAAAAAGGATTTGGGGATATGGACTGGTAGGGTCTGTAGGAGGTACAGGAGACGTGGGAGAACATTCATCTTGAGTACACTGATCCTGCCCAGCCATGTGATATGGGGGAGGTGCCAGGCATTCAAGTCTTTTGTGATCCGTTCCAGGAGGGGGGGGAAGTTGATGCGGAAGGTGTCCGTAGGGTCCGCCGATAGCCATGTCCCCAGGTATTTGATCGCCTCTGCGCACCAGCGGAAGGGGAAGTCGTTCTGTAAGCTGGTAACCAGCGCTTGGGGGCATCCCACATTGAGAATTTCAGATTCAGTGTAGTTGATTTTTAGGTTTGACAAGGTGCCATACGTGTCGAATTGCTGCAACAGTACTCTGAGAGAGGGCCGTGGGTTGGTGATAGTGAACAGGAGGTCATCCGCATATGCGGAGACTTTGCTGACTCCCCAGCTGCCTCCAATTCCGGAGATGCCCGGTTGAGCTCTAATGGCGTTGAGGAACGGCTCCAGACTGAGGACAAAGAGCAAAGGTGATAATGGACAGCCTTGTCTCGTGCCGTTTTTTATCTCAAACGGGTCTGAGAGGAGTCCGTTCACCTGTACCCTGGCTGTTGGGTTGGTGTACAGGGCCGATATCCAGGCCATCATGTGCTGACCTAATCCGAGGTGTGCCAGTGTGGACCGCAGGAAGGACCAATCGACCCTGTCGAAGGCCTTCTCCGCGTCCGTTGAGACCAGTAGGGCGGGCAAAGGACCCTGCTTTGCTGCGTGGATCAGGTTGAGCGTCTTGGTGGTGTTGTCCCTGGCCTCTCTGCCTTCCACGAATCCTACCTGGTCAGGGTGGATTAGGTCTGGCAGTAGCGGTTGGAGGCGAAGAGCCAGAATCTTGGCGAACAATTTGAGGTCAGTGTTCAGCAAGGAGATCGGGCGGTAACTGGCACAGGAGGACGGGTCCTTCCCTTCTTTTGGTATTATCACTACGTGGGCTCGAAGCGAGGCGGGGTCTAATGAGCCTCCGTTTTGAATGGAGTTGAAGAGGTTGAGCAAGTGTGGGGTAAGAACGTCCGCGAACATCTTGTAATATTTTGCCGTATATCCGTCCGGGCCAGGACTCTTGCCCTGCTTGGCTTTTTTGATGGCCAAGCATACTTCTGCGCTCGTGATGTCTTCCTCCAGGGCAGCGACGGTTTCGGGTGGGAGCTTAGTTGTCATGTGTCGTGTGATATATGCCTTCTGGCGAGCCTCGAAGGTCTCCGCCGTTACGGTCTGGCGTGAAGGGTTTGCGGGTAGGTTGTATAGTGAGGAGTAATATTGTCTGAACCCCTCCGCGATTGTTTTCAGCGTGAGCAGTGATTGTCCCCTCAGTGTGATCCGTTGGACATGGCTCTTTTGCCTCCGTGCTCTCAGCGCTCTGGCGAGCAGTTCCCGTATTCATAGAATGTTTTTTTCGTGAGTTGAAACTGGAATGTAATCTTAGATGTGAGGCGCGTGTTTAGATCTGCTTTGGCGTCCAGGAGTTGTTTGTAGGTAGCGTCGTCAAGGGAGCGTTTGTGTCGTGTTTCAAGTTGGGTCACTCGGTCGATGAGGTGTGAAATCTCTTGTGCGCGTTGTCGTTTCAGGCGGGTGCCGTGCTTGATGAGAATGCCTCTGATGACGCATTTGTGCGCTTCCCAAATGGTGGGTAGTGTGCAGTCAGGTGGCTTGTTGGTGAGGAAGTAGTGTTCCAAAGCGGTGCGTATTTCCGTTTGGATGATTGGGTCTTCCAGGAGGGATTCGTTTAGCTTCCACGTCCATTGCGGTTTGTAGGGTCTGGGGTTATCGATGGCGAGGATTAGTGGTGTGTGGTCGGACCAGGTTATGGGTGCAATGCGGGCAGATCTCAGCGTGTCTAGGTTCCTGTGTTGTATGAAGAAGTAGTCTAATCTCGAGTAGGAGCTGTGTGGTGCTGAGTAGTATGTGTAGTCCCTTTCCGTATTGTGGAGAATGCGCCAGCAGTCCACTAGTAGATGCTCGGAGAGAAGGGATCTCATGCCTCGGAGGACATGGTCCGGAATCGTGGAGACGCCTTTCGACGTGTCGACTCTGGGGTCCAGGGGGGCATTGAAGTCCCCTCCAATTATGACGGTGCCCTCTCCAAATGTTTCCAGGGTTCGTAGGGCGGAGGACAGGAATTGCTTCTGGCCCTTGTTCGGGAGGTATAAATTCGCCAGAGTGATTTGGGAGTTGCCTATTTTCCCTTTAATGAAAAGGTACCTGCCTTCTGCGTCCTGTATCTCCGCTTCAAATTTGAATTGGATGTCTGCTGAGAGCAGAATGGCCACTCCCTTGGATTTGTTCAGGGGGTTGTGGGCGAAGTATCCCGTGGGATAGTATCTGTTGGAGAATCTAGGGGCCTGGGGAGCGTGGAAGTGGGTTTCCTGGAAGAAGGCCACCGATATCCCCAGTGCCCTAATCTCTCGCAGGGCTCTGGCTCGTTTGTGTGGTGAGTTGAGGCCCCTTGCGTTTATCGTGTAGAGGTTGATGGAGTTGCCATCGCTTCTGCCCGCGTCAGGGGCGTGGGGAGTGGGGGGGGGCGAACCCATGCCACCGGGTCACCTTCAGGCCCGAAGTGGGAGGTGTAAGGAGGGGAGGGGTAGGGGCAGTGGGGAGGGGTGTGGGGTGTGGTAGGTGTGATCAGATCGCAGAGGCGACAGTAAGTAGGGGTAATGTGCCGCTGGGAGGCGGAGGTCCAGGGACGAAGTCCTGTGGGTCCACCTCACAGGTTGTTGGCAGTACACCCGTGGGGTTGGTAGTGTCGGGGGAGGGATGGTCGCCCACTGATGACTTCCTGGTGAGTGGTGAGTCACAGTCGGCCCTCATCCGTCTCCTGCTGCCCATTAGCTCTGTGGTGGAGGTTGAAGTGGCACCCATGAAGGGTAGAGTCGTAAAAGGGAGCGTAAGTGGTCTGTGTAGTGTGGAAGCGGATGTCCGCTTCGGCCCCGCAGTGTTGTTTTCGTGTGTTGAGCGTTGCGAGGATGGGGCGGGGTGAGGGAGGGACTTTCTGATACATTCGTATAACCTATATCATTAAACAGTAGCATGCACAGGAAGATCGTAGGTAACATTTTAAACAAGTCAAACATTTCAGACGTTTTAAACATATTGAACAAGTTAAACCAGTTGAGCAAGGTAAGCATCTCAAACATGCCGATGTAGGGTGATGTGCAGTGGTGCGATGGCACTCAGTCATCTGTCGGTGGGAGTGTGCGTCGTGGGGTGCACGTCTGTTCGAGAGGTGACCAGTCAGGAATGAGGGGGGTTGGTGGGATCGAGGTGGGGGGGAGCATATGCGAGTTTGTCATTACCCTTTCAGTTTCCGTCTCGGTGTTTTGTTAATTCAGGTTGTCTCACGTGGGTAGGGTTATGGGTAATATCGGCGTATCTGTATCTCGTGGGCGTTTGTAGTGTGGTCGTGTACCTGCGGCTAAGTGTGCGTACTCACGATGGTATGTGCCCCTGTGTGCTCTGTCCACCCTTTCTGGTGTCAGCCCTGTCGTCTATCGGCACTATTTGGTGGTGTTTCGGGCCTTCAGGGGGCTCGTCAGGGAGGGTCAGTCTTCCCGTCGTGTTGTACCACCCCCTTGCTGTTGTAAAGGCAAATATGACATTTTAAAGATTACATGGATTAAGATAAAGATAAACAACCTTGACATGAGCGGTACATCTTTGTAACATGGAAGATCTTAGGTAACATTCTGAACAAGTCAAACATTTCAGACGTTTTAGACATATTGATCAAGTTAAACCAGTTGAGCAAGGTAAGCATCTCAAGCATACCCATGTAGGGTGATGTGCAGTGGTGCGATGGCACTCAGCCATCTGTCGGTGGGAGTGTGCGTCGTGGGGTACACGTCTGTTCGAGAGGTGACCAGTCCGGAATGAGGGGGGTTGGTGGGATCGAGGTGGGGGGGAGCGTATGCGAGTTTGTCATTACCCTTTGAGTTTCCGTCTCGGTGTTTTGTTAGTTCATGTTGTCTCACGTGGGTAGGGTTATGGGTAATATCGACGTATCTGTATCTCGTGGCCGTTTGTAGTGTGGTCGTGTACCTGCGGCTAAGTGTGCGTACTCACGGCGGTATGTGCCCCTGTGTGCTCTGTCCACCCTTTCTGGTGTCAGCCCAGTCGTCTATCGGCACTATGTGGTGATGTTTCGGGCCTTCGGGGGGCTCGTCAGGGAGGGTCAGTCTTCCCGTCGTGTTGTACCACCCCCTTGCTGTTGTAAAGGCAAATATGACATTTTAAAGACATTACATGGATTAGAATAAAGATAAACAACATTGACATGAGCGGTACATCTATGTAACATTGTGACCATCATTAGGCAGTGCTTCGGTGATCTGTCCCCCCGGTATCAGTACCTGAATGTGTGTGCAAAGGTGTGATGAGTAGAGTTTTGTCATGCAGGTGTAGGCCTATATAGTTAAGAGTGAGATGTTTGTATTTTCTGTGTGTGTTGTCTCCTGGGGTGGATGCGGTTTGCGGTGTGTCTGTGGTGTCTGTGTTCCCCTGCAGTATACTTGCACAGCTGGGCACATTTCCCCCAGTGGTCTCCGAGAGAGTGTTCAGAGCGTCTCTGGGTCAGTAATCCACAGAGGTTCAGAAAATCACCAGGCAGGAGCTTCAGCGTGAGGGTGGGGTGTAGTCTCTGGTAGGCAATCGGAGTGGAATGTCAGATGTCTACGTTGTAGGGCCCATATGGCCTGTATGGGGATTTACGGGGCAATCCAGATAGGTTGGGGGGGCAGGGGGGAGTCCAGCTATGTGAAGCTGTGGTGTGCAGGTGCACGTTGTCTATGGGTTGGTGAGCAGCATCCAAGGGGTCTTGCCGTGAAGGTGAGAGAGGGGCCGATAAAAACGAGGAAGTTTCAGGTTTGGGGAAGGGTATCTTGATGCCTGTCGAGGGTAGGCGGGTAGTGCCCATTGATGTGTAGTTCAGACATGGGTCATGAGTGGAGGGGGGTGGGTAGTGCCCCCTTTATTCTTCAGGTGCTGCTTGCAGGGGGGAAGTGAAGTCGGTGTCTGGGCCTTGGTGTATGATGCGGTGGGTCGGTCTTCCTGCGGAGCGTTCGTTCATCGGGTAACCAGTCCAATCCGGGATGGGGATTCGTGGGAGGCCAAGCGCCTCTTGAAAGGCCTGGGTGTATTGTGGCGTGCGAATTGTGGCTTCCGTGGTGCCCCGTCGGGTCGTGAGGGCAAAGGGGAATTGCCATCTATACCGGATCTGGGCCTCTTGTAGCGCGGCGGTTATGGGCCGTAATGCCCTCCGGGCCTGCAGGGTTAGGTGGGAGAGGTCGTTGTAGAGCTCGACCACTTGCCCCTCGTGCCTCCAGGAGCGTTCTGTGCGAGCTTTCCGCATAATGTCTTCCTTTAGTTGGAAGTCAGGGATGTGGCAAATTATGTCTCTGGGGGGGCACCCGGGGGTGGTTTGGGCCTCAGTGCCCTGTGCGCCCTGTCTATAGGGATGCGGGCTTCCCTGGGCCGGCCTAGGATGCGATTAAATAATGGTATTAGGAGGGCCCTGGTATCCTCTGGGGCCTCTGATTCCCTGCAGCCTCTTACCCTGATGTTGTGCCTTCTGCCACGGTTGTCCAGGTCCTCAACGTGGAGGCGCAGGTCCTGCAGTTGTCTGGTTTGTGCTGTGATGGCTGGGAGTGCAGGACAGTGCTGGTCTGGGCCCTGGGATTCAAGGGCCTGCACCCTTGCCTCCAGTGCTGTGAGGGAGGTGCCAAGGGCCGAGATTTCTGTGCGCAGCGTGGATTTGACCTCCTCCAGGAGGGTCTGGAAATCTTCCTTCTTCGGCAGGGATGCAAAGAGGGCATACCAGTCCGGCGTTTGTGGTGCCGGTATGCTGCCTCGTGTGTTGGGACCGTCGTCCGACATCTCGGAGCTCGGCGAGGAGGGCGCCATATTGGAGTCCTCCCGGCGTTTGGAGGTAACTCCTAATTGAGGGGTGGGAGCTGGTCCCATGGGTTCTTGGTGTGGAGGGGGTCATTTGGGACCGTCTAGTGCCTCCCATGGGTGCCGGTTCGTGCAGTTTTAGCGGTGCTTGAGAGCAGGCAGGAGCGGAGCGCGAGGATTAGGCGGCCATTCTCGTCCGGCGCCAATCCACGCCCTCTGACAAATAGATTAGACTGAACCGACTTTTTTTTTATTTTTTATTTTTTTTACCGTGCACAAGTCTATTGTTTTCTCCTGAGACAGAACTAAGAATTACCATATTACACAGTCTAAGGAAATACAATCCTATTTTTCCTAATGTCAGTAACCATTGACTGTCCTATTTCCTTTGTAGGGAATACCTAGAAGTAATAATGGCGCTGCCTTTGCCAGTCACTAGTTGAAGCCAAAAACCTTCGACTTTTCAACTGTTGCCATGATGTGTGTATCAATTTTCGTTTCTTAACATTAAGCAGAAAACACTGGTAAGTAAATGTTTACAGGTATCAAATACTATGTATGCATGGATACAGTTTTTGTGACACTTTTATAAGTATTGTAGGTGGCAGATTTTTGCTATATGTTACAAAATGGCGACTTTAAGGATTTTTAATATTATGATTCTGTACCCCAAATCCTTCCCAGGATTTTTAATATTATGATTTTGTACCTTTGAATTTTGAAACTCCATTGCTATTAAATAAACATAAATGTCACTATAATTGAATTCAATGTGTGCACATAAGTGCATGGCTGAATGGGTTACCAACACAACTCCCAAATAATTGAAAAAAATTAAGATGATTTGAAACTATAGGTATTTACAAATACTGTATTTACAATATAAACATTATGTGAAGACAGGCTTAAAAATATTTTCAATAATGTATTTAATTTAATTTAGATCATTGGTGGGAAGTAAACCATGGGATGTGGGACATCTGCAAACTCCACTCACAGTCACTCAATCCAAAGATCTAGAAAAAGTAAGTAGAGCATTGAATATCCACTGCAGTATACCTGTTTGTTTATATATTTATATCAACAAGGAGAAACATCCAAACTATAACTGATATTTTTAAAGGAAAACAATAGTAGAATACAAAACTATAACCCTAACACTACAGTGCCTGAGAGGTTAAAAAAAAAAATATTTAAACTTATCCTATTCAAGCGGAGGTGGCCCTCCAACGTCAGCAAATGGGGGACCTAATATGCATGAGCAGCGAAGGCTGCACGTGCATTCGGGCTTCTCAATAGAAAAGCATTAACTTTATATATATTTCTATGGGGATGTTTTAGATGATGTCCAGCATTGTTCTCAAACTCTGGCTGTCTGTCTGAATATATCTATCAGTCTGTTTATTAAAGCAAACCATTAGCAAAGTATAAATAATCTTTTTTCTTCTCTCTTTTCCACATTATAGCAGCCAAGTCTATCAATCAAGGTATGGACACAGTTAACTATTTATTTTTTTTCCAAGTCAAATTCAGTTGGGCGTTTAACAATATAATAAATATTGGGTGTAGAAATACGAGAAAGAACTACAATGGAAATAATGCAAATCATACAGTCAAAAGAAAAGTGATGGGATAAATTAGAAGAGGGAGGAGGAGAGACCATGCATGTGGGCCAGGAGAAGATCCAGAAATGCAGTGGTGTGTTTTTTATATGATATAAAATAATTAGAATGTTTTTTGTTGTTGAAGGCCATAAAAATTATATTTAGATTGACACATGAATATTTGTCTTTGAAATTGATCATACATTTAAACTATTTTGTAGTAGCAGCTCCTAATTTTGGTCATTTTTAGAAAAACTGCATGAGAAACATTGCTCAAGAGTTACATGATAAGAACATGGGCATTCAAGTGGTTTGACGGGTTTGCCCAAGCACCTCAAATACAGTCAAATTGTCCTTTCTTCCCCTCTTTATGTTTCTGTGGTCACTTTTGAGAGAGGTTTTTGATGGCTTGATATCTTAAGTCATTATCTCTTTATGCCTGGTTATCAACAGAGCCAACAATTTTAATGTTGTACTCATTTTTTAAATTAGATGGTAATTTAGTCAGGGTTTACACCCTTATTCCACATAACCTAATGTAATATATTATTATGTAACTATAAATACTACTTGTAATCAGGGACAGGTTTGTATGTAAAGATAATGTTAGTGGTTAGTGTTAAGGAAGATTTCAAGTTAGACATGGGTTAATGTTAGCTTTAGAGTACATAAGGTGTCTAGTATTAAGAGTTTTAAAGCTTGAGATGGGTTATAGTAGTGGTATTAGGAGTGCTTAGAATGATTGTGTTTAGAGTTGTAGTGGGGTTATATTTACTGTAGTACTTGGGTGCAAAGGATGTTTAAGATTATTGAGCTTAGTGTTCGAGTTGGGTTACTTTTATAAATGTGGTAATTTGTTTTGGCATTTTAAGAGACGTTCTAACTAGGATTGACATAGAGAGGTTTTGTCCAGATTTAGGTTTTGAGAGTTTAAATATCAGTTTAGCCCCTTAAGGACTGAGGCAGTTGTACAAGTTGTGATCAAAACAAAAAGTAAACAAAACCTTGAATTTGCGATATATATCTGTTCAGGCGTAATTCACATCTTTCATATTAAATGCTCCCACACTTATATATCATTTTGTTCAACATAATTAAATATGAATAAAATGTAAAAAAAAATAATATGAGAAATTAAGACATTTTGTTATTTGTTTTAGTTCTGCATGGCATTCTTACTGGGAATGTCATAATACTGTTAGCTGTTACTGCAATAAAGTACACATATTTGTATTCAGCAAGGTCTCCCGAGTAAAATAGTACCCCCATGTACAAGATTTATGTTGTTTTGGAAAGTTACAGGGTTAAATATAGCACGTTACATTTTTCAGTTTATACACATTTAAATTTGTCAGAATGGTTACGTTGCCTTTGAGACTGTATCGTAACCCAGGAATGAAAATTAACCCCATGATGGCATACCATTTGCAAAAGTAGACAACCCAAGGTATTACCAATGGGGTATGTCCAGTCTTTTTAGTAGCCAGTTAGTCACAAACACTGGCCAAAGTTAGCGTTCATATTTGTTTGTGTGTGAAAAATGCAAAAAACGAATTTGAATGCTAATTTTGGCCAGTGTTTGTGACTACTAAAAAAGACTGGACATACCCCATTTGCAGTACTTGGGTTGTCTACCTTTGCAAATGGTATGCCATCATAGGGGTAATTCTCATTCCTGGGCTACCATACGGTCTTAAAGGCAACATAACCAACCTGGCAAATTTCAATGAGAAAAAAAGGAAAGTCTTATATTTGACTCAGTAGCTTTTGAAAACACCATAAAACCTGTACATGGGGGTTACTGTTATACTCGGAAGACCTCACTGAACACAAATATTAGTGTTTCAAAATAGTAAAACGTATCACAACAATTATATCGTCAGTGAAAGTGCCGTTTGTGTGTGAAAAATGCAAAAAATATTTTTTATAGTGTGCTGGACAGTTACAGGGTTATATATAGGGCTTGCAAGCCAAATTCTCTGGATTTTCTGCCTTGGTTAGCAGGCAGGTCCCCCAAATTGTAATTAATAAAATTACCTAATTATGTAAAAATATTATATAAATATATTTGTAGAATTTAAATCTATATGTATATATATATATATATATTTTTTTTACATTATTTTTATATATTTATATATAGAAAAAAAAACAGAAAATCCTTGCACTCAGGCTATACTATGATGTATTTGCCGGGTGCTCAGCCTGGGACTTTGGTTATCCAAGTAACGAAAGGTATGGCAGCACTCACGGTCTTCAATAAAATGTCCTCTTTGTTTGCAAGTTTAAAAAGTGAGAGATCAAGTTGGATCATCCCACTTGATCTCACGTTTTAAACTTGCAAATAAAGAGGACATTTTATTGAAGATCGTGAGTGCTGCCATACCTTTCGTTTTATATATATATATATATATATGTAGATAGATACATGTATCTATTTATAACGTTATTCTAAATTTATTTTGAATTTAATATATATGTATATTAATATCAAAATACACTTAGAACAAATTTAAACCGGTATATAATTTTTTAGAAATTTATTTTTATTATTTTTTTAAAATGTATTCATTGATTGCAGTGTACTGGAACTGTCAACAGTATAGAGCAGTCTTATGCTTGCAGGTTTGATTTGTATATCGGCACCTACGATCTCCACTTCGATCTATTATAGATAGCTCTTAGAGCCAATTATCTAGTATACTAACAATAAAGGGGATTCAGATCTACTATTCTATTACTGCAGTATAATGGGATTTCTAGAGGTATAGGGCATTTTTATGCTTGCAGGTTCTATCGGTATAGCTGCACCTGCGATCTCTATTTTTGACTTACCATAGATAGCTTTTGGAGCTGCTATCCATTGTCTATCCATACATGTTAGGGTCTGCGGTCTTTTAATTTGACTATTGCAGACAGCTCTTTGAACTACCCGTCCAGTACACTCCCTGCACTTAGACCAGTTTCTTTATATTCCATTGCTCTCCCATTATTATTGCTATTCCAGCTAAATGTCTTTCCCAAACAGCACAGACGTGTGCTGTAGCTCATTATCTTTATACCACTAAGACATTAGAGCTTATTCAAGTTACACTAACTTTGTATCTTGTTTTGTTTTTAGCGATTTCTTTGATTTCTTTTTGATTTTTTGCACTTTTGGGTTATTGTTACTATATATATATTTTTTTTTGATACTATTCAGTATATAATAAATTCTTTTTTGTTTTTTGACCTTTTGGTCTTTTTACTTGTGCCTTCTGTCTTCATATACCTTCTGGCTACTATGTAGTACAGGCACATGTTAGTTTTCTCCCAGTGTCAGATACACTATTCCTCCATTTATTGTTCACTTCCACTAGGGGTTACCCCCCTGTATTCAGTGTATCTCATTTGGCTGCATCGAATTTGTCTTTTTTTATATATATATATATATATATATATATATATATATTAAAATACACTTAGAATAATGGTTTATGTATGTGTATGTGCATATAAAAGTACTCGGATCATGTATATATATATATATATATATATAATCCGAGTACTTTTATTTACTTTAATAAACTTTTTTTATTAACTTTTAATAACTTTCTAAACTTTTTGCAGGCATTAGGGGGATTACCTGAGAGCTCAGGCAGTCCCCCTGCAGGCACTGCATAAGCCGGCTATTCCGGCCATGTGATCGCAAGGACTCCACGATCCCATAGCCCGGGAGGACCGGATCAGGTAGAGGGGGTCTGCCTGAGCTCCCAGGGGAATGGTGGGGACTCAGTGAGTACAAATGACGGCGGGGACGTTCTGTGCCACCCTCCGGCATTTAGAGCCACTCCAAAAAGGACGGCATAGAATGCCCACCGTCCTTACGGGGTTAAGCAATAGGTAGGTTTTCTTGGGATAGGGAAAAGGGTGTTTAGAGCATACGGGATTTGAAATGTTATTCGCAAAGTACACCTCCTCCTTTGATTTCTGTTGTTCGGTCACCCTCCTATGATTGATTGTAGAACTGCAAGTGTTGTTATACAGTGTGCATCACTCAGTGCTTCCCATGCTCCTCCTGCAAGGCATTTCCTCTACACCCACTATAACTGTGCCTGCAGCTCTGCTATGAAGCATAGGAGGCTGACTGGAAAACAGAGGACACTGGCCAAGACTACTGGTGCTTATCTCCCCCACCAGCTCATTTAAGTGCTTCTCCCACGTGTATTAGGAGGGACTTATTTGGGCTTAAATTCCTCTGTGCCTCTTTTCTATTCTAATGTGCCTCCTTTTTAGGAACTCCATATTATTGGTTTGTTTGAGTGTATAACAGAGCTCAGCAGCTATAATACTCAACATAATGTTTAGACTGTGTTTAAACTACAATAAATGTGTTTATACATTAGTCTGTGATCTGTTCTAAACTGTTGTTTAGTTGCAAAAAATATTTATTAGGAAATCACACTTTGTGTATTTGAAATGTTGGGGAGTATGCTTAAGCTTCAAAAAGGCACATTGTAAGTGCTCAAAACAGAAGCCCCCTACAAGAGACGTGCTTGTAGGCAGGTATCTACTCTAACTAAGTGATATTCCCTGGACACAGGATACATGGTCAGCTTAAACAGATAATTGATGCATCAGTCCTGTCATGGCTCTTACTCATTTATGACCAAATATGAACCACCTAGTATGATCTAAACCAACACAAAAAGAAAACGTAACGTGCTAATGCTTTCCTGCAGGTTCTTCGCTCGTACCAGCTGGGACAGGTATGTCTCCTTTATGTGCAAGTATGAAATTATGATTTTTCTGCCAAATGTAAAAGGATGCACAATTTTACCTTAGCAATGCTGCTTGCAAGGCATTAAAGGGTTACTCCAACCTCCATAAGTGGTTAGTTATTTGAAGTGGTCTCGATGCCTGGAGTCTGTGTGTGCAGCATTTTATACTGTTGTGTATCACTGAATAGAGAGCAAACAGCAAACCATTCACAGTGACTGATTCCCATACAATATTGACCAGACCAGTTTGGAGTATCGCCTTGTGGTTCACATCTTGGATGCTTTTATGGTTGAGAGATTCTGAAACCAGTCTGAAACAGCCCTGGAATGTTGAGTTGAACCGTTTGTGGTGCATAGTTTTATTTGAGTCCATGACATTAACGGACAACTTGTAATTGTTATTATATTGGATATTCTACTATCTGATTCTGATGTTTCATGTGATCAATGCTGTAGCTAAGCAATGCATCATAATACACACCAAATAATATAAAACACATTCATTTCAAGCCATGCAGTGGATTAAATTCACCATAGTAAAACATAGTTTATCAGAAGCTTGATGATAAGTGTCCTATCAAAAATGAATGTGGGTAGGTGAAACACATGATGTATGTAGAGTATAGCAGACTAAGAGCAAAATATACATGTTGGCAATATTGTGGAGTTTGTGAAGTTATGATTATTGGGATTGGTGCATCTTTAAATTCATACTTTTTTTAAAGAAAAAAGAGCAAGTAGCATGAAAATGCTCTTATAAAGAAGAGGGATTATTTGCGGTGTAGAAGTTTAGATTATAACACTTTGAGAAGAGCACAGGAGACAAGTCGTTGAGTACTGAGTTGTGAAAGCAGGGGTCATAAAGGGTAATAAGCTTAAATGTTATTCTTGAGTAGTAGGCAGTGGCAGGATATACACATGTCTCAGTAGAAGACAATCAAAGTGCAAGTGGATGAGTTAGATGGGAGCCTTGTATATATATATATATATATATATACACACATGATAGGATATATACAATGATCATAGTCACATACATTATGCTACTGGATGTGGTTTTAGTGTCCTATGTGTTTAGAACAAATCCAGGGCTCATTTTCATGTGAAGAAAGCAATCACTGGCAAGTGAAGAGTGGTTGTCCATATACTTTAAAGATTGTATTACTATTCAGCAGCCAGAGTTGCCGCAAGCCCTTAATATGTAATGAGTCCAAAAGTAGATTTTTTTTTAGTAGTTGGCTTAAAACTGCTGCATGTATATATTTTAATTCATGGAATCACCAATATCGAATTCCTATTTGCACATACAGACCCTATAATTATAGTCGACTGTTAGCAGTTAAGTCTTACATTAAGAGGTCCTAACTGAGGCTTGAGCACGGAGTACTAGAAATCAATATGAGGAAGGTAATTTGAAAATTTTCCAAATATTAATGTAATACTTTCTTGATTTTGCAGCATTCAAATCAGCAGTTCTGATCCAACGCTGGTATCGACGCTACATAGCCCAAATGGAAGTGAGGAGAAGATGCACATGGAGCATATTCCAATCTATAGAGTACACGGGGGAGCAGGACCAAATCAAAGTAACATGCTCTTCTGTAGTACACAATACATAAGCTATACATAGAACTGCAGCAAATTATTACCATAATGTCTGGATAATATTACCATAATGTCTGGAGTCCTTTTGCACTTTCTCTTGTTTCAGTGTTAAACCATTTTCGAGCAATCTAACACTGAACGAGGGTCCCTGCCCACAGCCCATTCCCAATGGCCAAAACAGAAATTACATACTTCCTTCTAGTCATACCAATTTATACCAGCAATGGGCATAGTGATAGGCTGAAATAGGTCAGCTGACACTCTCAGCCAATCAGAGACACTCATTGTTGATCAAGATAATGCTACCTCGTTAGCCCAAGCAGCACAGAGGAGATGGGCTTCGGGGGATTCTTGTTCATCATTAAAACATTAAAACCAATGAGTTGAAGCAGATGCAGTGCCTACTGTGTCTCTTTATGAAGCTGCCATTGTCATAGTACACCAAAAGTATAATTGCCAATTCTACTGAAGCACAAGCTCAAAAATAAAAGTATAATATAATAAAATAAATAATATAATACAGTATAGAAGAGGTGGCAAAGTCTAGAAGCCAGTGACAGATCTGGGTGGAAGTACCCAGGCAATTACCACCCTGCAATGATTGAGTTGTAACTAGGTACCATGTTTTCCTTCTGTTTGTGATCTGACCTGGGCATGAATATGCAAAGGATCAATCTCTGCTTCCCCTGCCAGAACTGACCAATTGTAAATTATAGGGATATGTACTTAGAAGCACCTGGAGAAATGATATTTTAAGTCCACCGCCCCTTCAGCGGGTCCTCACACATTTTTGTATGACAAAGCTGGGCTGTGCAAGCATACAAACATGAGCGATTTCCAACTGGGAGTGGAACGGAACCACCAGAGTAAAGTACATAATAGAAGAAAGAAAGAAATAAAGCTGAGGGAGAAAAAAAGATATGTGTGGAGGTACAGAAGAGAGAGATAGGGATGAAGAGAGGGAGATTGAGTTGGGGGGATATGAATAATTGGGATGGTGTAGATGAATAGATCTGGGAGAAGGGAGCTTGTATGAGAGGGATTGGGCGGTGGGTGAGAGAGAGATTGGGCTGGGGAGAAAGAGTGAGACAGATGAAAGAGACAGAGCTGTGGAGAGAAATAATCAGCACTGGGGAGAGAGGGAGACAGAGAGATGGGGCTTGGTAAGAAGATTCAGGGAAAGAAATGGCGTTCAGGGTAGAGAGAGAAAAGGATTAGAGATGAGAAGAAGCAAAGAGAGAGTGATAGAATAGAGACAGAGATACATGGATGGAGAGGGAGAGATAGAGATTAGAAGGATAGGTAGAGAGGTGGGGTTGTTTTGCAGGTTCAGTCACAGGGCTGTAAGTGTGGACTCCGGCACCTACTGGAGTCACACTAATGTTCAGTGTGTATTGCAGAAACAACTGACAATAAAAATCACGGTCATGTGCACTGTGTATGAGTGTATCACTTAGCTACACTGCTATTAAACTATCATATGTGGGGCGCTGGCTGTTCAGACCCTGAAGTTTCCCCTGTTATAAATGTGTTTACAATCCTGAATGCAATGGCATTTCGCAACATGAATACACAGACACTACAAGTTTCTTGTAGTGGATCCCCACATCCAAATAATCAACTTAAAAATTACATTCATGTTACTGTTACTTTTAAAAGCTCTGATTTTGCATGTTAAGTAGCACAATATTTGTTGAAATGTATACTCCAGCACTTGTTGTTGTTTGATATTAGAGTGCTATATAGCTCAAAGTGCATTTAAGATCCTGTTCTGGAGAATTCCAGAGAAGAAAAAGCCCTATAAATGCTGGATATTATCACATATACTATTACGAGGCCCCTAAATTTCCACTCGCCAATAGTCCAAGGAAGCATAGAAATTCCCCCCTTGTGCGTGTGCCATGGACTCTTCAGACATGAGTGAAGTGCAACTTTTAAGGCCTAGGTAGCATAGGATATCCTAGTAGCATAGGATTTTACATTTTAAGGGCTGCTATTTTATTACTTTATTATATTACAAGAGCCTTGACCTTCCCTGCCGGGTTTTTAGGTAAGTATTTGACCCACTGTCCTCTTGTCACCCTGAAATCTATATCACTAACAACCTGTTGTCTAGGAGCACCACAATGATCTTCTCATCCTACCATTTAGCAGTTTGCTTACAAATAAGCCTCATTAATTCCTGGATGACCCAGATTTTGAGGTATGATTCAGAGGCTTTTAATCTTGTCAACATTCTCTTTGTGAAAACATGCTCTGCTAAATTATCTGGTGGTACTGCCCAGAATTTCTATGTGAAAACATTGTCTGCTAATAGAGCCACCTGTAGATACCAGTACGACTGGTCACAGCTATATGTAAGGGATGCCAATATGTAATCACAGCTAAGATGGTACATGCTAATTTCTACAGATAGTAAACAGATTACAGTACTAAGGAGCAGGTGTATTTTTGTGTGTAGAGTTAGTGTTTCTTTGTAATTTTATCATTTTAATACATGGATGTGTTTGTATGGAATGTTACCATTTGCGTGCAGAGGTGAATTTGGATGTAGTGCTTGATTTTAAATGTGGATGTACATTTGTGTGTAGTATTGGTTTTTCAGTGTTTGTATATAATTTTGGAGTTAGAGTTCAGAGGTGTCCTTTTATGTCATGTTTGTGTTTGCAGGAGTGTGTGTTGTGTTGGTGTTTGATTGCTGGGATGTCTGTACATGTCATGTCCCACACATACTTAATAACAAACAAACACACCGACACATACACATTCATATACATGAAAACACAGGCACACACACTAAAACAGATACACACCTTGAAACACAGATACACAAACTGGAACATACAGATACACACCAGCACATACACAACTTGACACACAGATACACACACTGACAGATACACACATTGGTACACAGATACACACTGTGTGTCAAGGTGTGTGTATGGATTTGTGGGTTAAGGAGTTTGGATCTGTGTGTCAGTGTGTGTATCTGTGTGCATCTGAGTGTCAAGTTATATCTGTGTTCCTGTGTTTGTATGTGTCAGTGTGTATATCTGTGTGTCAGTGTGTATCTCTGTGTGTGTGTGTGTGTGTATGTATCTGACACACAGATATACACACAGGCACATAGTAGCATACAGATACACACACTGACAGAAACATTGACACACATACACATACTGACAGATACACAGACCTTGGCACACAGATACACACATTGGCACACATACTGACACACAGATACACACTAGCACGTACACACACAGACACAGATACACACACATATGTTTAAATTTGCTGTTCACTTACCTTTTTTTCTGCAGGAGGGTCTTCAGTGCTGCTGGCTCACTTCCTCCCAGCATCCCATACAGCAGGGGTCTGGTCGCGCTCTGAGACGGCCACGGCGCCTGACTGGACCCCTCTTTAGTGATACCCATCGGGTGGCCCTAAATGATTTCGGCCACCCGGTGGGCAAATGGCCATGGAACGCCAATTTTGTTCTCGCAGAACCCTAGGATTTCACGGAACACTAGTTGGGAAATGCTGGTGTAGAGACACATTGATTGCATCGATAGATTAGAAGCAATTGGTGAGTTCAGCCTATCCATATATAAGTGTCATTGTGAAACTACTTGTTTGTTTACAACATAGATTTATGTATACATTTCTTTATTGTGTTTATTCTACTGGATGATAGTCCAGGTATTTACTAAACTTTTTTCTTTTTGATATTGCTATCCTAAACATTTAAAAAACAAACAAACAAACAAAAATAATAGTATTTAACCCCTTAAGGACACATGACATGTGTGACACGTCATGATTCCCTTTTATTCCAGAAGTTTGGTCTTTAAGGGGTTAAATACAAGCAGCACACAATGGACACCAGACAAAACTGTCAGGATCGGGACAGGGATCCAACATGCAGAGTACAAACAGTAGCCAGATACGTATACCGGACCTTAGAATGGCCGGACTAACGTAAGTAGTACAGTATAGAATGGTCAAATACAAGCCGAGGTCGAGGGTAACAGAAGACAGGTAAGCGAGAGACAAGCCGAATCAAGGGTAACAGAGATAAGCAGAGTAAGGTAAACAAGCCGGGTCAAAACCAAAAGGGATAATAGAATACACAAGCACTGAGTGACTAGAACAAGCTAGAACCACGACAGGGCAATGAGCTAATGAAAGAAGCTCTGTTAAATACCCTGTTCAGAGCAGTAACCACGCCTCCAAGGCGTCCTGATTGGTCCTGCAGCAATTGAGTGACAGGTCGTTCCGGAGGAGTGTCCTGATGACAACTTCCTGCCTAGATGCTGTAAAAGGCAGTCACTCCCTCGCGGCCGGCCTTGCATGACCGGATAGACCGTGGGGAAGGGAGCCATCAGGCCGTCTGGATGGAGCAACAGCTAAGTCTCTACCTCTTTCGGAGGTAGAGACCACAGGTACCCTGACAGTACCCCCCCTCTTAGATACGCGCACCGGGCGGAATACACCAGGGCGAGAAGGGAATCTAGAGTGAAACGCCCTGCGGAGACGGGGAGCATGCACCTCCTCCTGAGGTACCCAACTTCTCTCCTCAGGACCATAACCCTTCCAATCGACCAGATATTGCAGTCTCCCCCGGGAGATTCGAGAATCAACGATGGAATTGACCTCATACTCCTCCTGACCCTCCACCTGAACTGAGCGGGGAGGGGCGATCGTGGAGGAGAACCTGTTACATATAAATGGTTTTAGCAAGGAAACATGAAATGAATTAGGAATGCGTAAGGCATTAGGCAACGCTAAACGATACGCAACTGGGTTGATTTGAGACAGTACCCTGTAAGGTCCAATATATCGAGGAGCAAACTTCATAGACGGCACTTTTAACCGAATGTTTCTAGTACTTAACCATACTCTATCGCCTGGAACAAACACCGATGCTGCCCTTCTACGTTTGTCAGCTTGTCTTTTAACCAGCGTAGAATTGTGCAGAAGGATTTGTCGAGTTTGATCCCACAACTTTCTTAAATTGGCAACATGAACATCCACCGACGGTATCCCTTGAGAAGAAGACTCCGAAGGAAGGATGGAAGGATGAAAGCCATAATTCAAGAAAAAAGGGCTAGAATGCGTAGAATCACAAATGAGATTGTTATGTGCAAACTCCGCCCAAGGAATCAAACCGACCCAATCGTCCTGGTGTTCTGAAACGAAACAACGTAAATATTGTTCAACTTTTTGGTTAGTGCGTTCAGCAGCTCCATTGGACTGAGGGTGATAGGCAGAGGAGAAATTCAATTTGATGCCTAGTTGGGAGCAGAATGATCTCCAAAAACGGGAAACAAATTGGGAGCCTCTGTCAGAGACAATTTGGGAAGGTATCCCATGCAAACGGAATATCTCCCTGGCGAATATCTCCGCTAATTCGGGCGAAGATGGGAGTTTAGGTAAGGGAATGAAGTGAGCCATTTTAGTAAATCTGTCTACCACAGTGAGGATGACAGTCTGTTTTTTAGAAATAGGCAAATCAACAATGAAGTCCATTGCCAGGCAGGACCAAGGCTTTTCAGGAACCTCTAAAGGGTGCAGAAATCCGCATGGAAGCGAATGGGGTAGCTTGGTCTTGGTACAAACTTCACATGCCCCGATGAATTCTTTAATATCCTTGTGTAAGTCAGGCCACCAAAAATCTTTAGAGACCAGCGCATAAGTCTTGCGGATGCCAGGATGCCCAGCCACCTTGCTGTTATGGAGACAGCGTAGCACCTCCAGTTGGAGAGCGGCAGGAACGAAGTGTCGATCCCCAGGAGTCTGTTTGGGTGCCAAATGCTGAAACTTCATGATCTCAGAAAGCAATGGAGAGTGAATCCTGAGATTCGTGTTCGCGATGATATTCCCCTTAGGAACTATGGAGGACAGAAGTGGTTCAGTTATAGTGGATGGTTCATATTGACGAGACAAAGCATCGGCTTTAGAGTTCTTAGAACCAGGTCTATACGTAAGAACATAATTAAAGTGAGTGAGGAACAAAGCCCAGCGAGCCTGCCTGGCGGACAAGCGCTTAGCCTCCCCAATATAAGACAAGTTCTTATGATCCGTTAGAATAGTAACAGGGTGTAGTGTCCCTTCCAGTAAATGTCTCCACTCCTTTAACCCCTTAAGGACACATGACGTGTGTGACACGTCATGATTCCCTTTTATTCCAGAAGTTTGGTCCTTAAGGGGTTAAAGCCTTAATGACCGCTAACAGTTCCCTCTCCCCGATGTCATATCTGCTCTCAGGCCCAGAAATTTTTTTAGAGAAGAAACCACAAGGGTGTAACGGTTTATCCACCCCTAACCTTTGAGACAGAACAGCCCCAACTCCTGTCTCAGAAGCATCAACCTCGAGCAAGAAAGGCAGAGTCGTATCAGGATGAACTAGAATGGGAGCTGAGGCAAAAAGTTCCTTGAGAGTCTTAAAAGCAACAAGAGCTTCCTCAGACCAGAACTTAGTATCAGCCCCTTGTTTGGTCATATTGGTAATTGGCGCAATGATAGAGGAGTAACCCTTAATGAAGCGCCTATAGTAGTTGGAAAAACCAATAAACCTTTGGATAACCTTGAGTCCTTTGGGCAAAGGCCAGTCTAAAATAGATTGGAGTTTACCAGGATCCATTTTAAAACCTTCCCCAGAAATCACGTACCCAAGAAAGTCTACCTGAGACTGATCAAAACTGCACTTCTCCAATTTGCAGTATAGACCATGTTGCAGAAGTTTGTGTAACACCTTTCTGACCTGTCTATGGTGAGTCTCAATCTCCTTAGAGTGTATTAGTATGTCGTCCAGGTAAACAATAACACAATCATGCTGAAACTCCCTAAGTACCTCATTATTCAACTCTTGAAATACTGCAGGAGCATTGCATAGTCCAAATGGCATAACAGTGTATTCGTAATGGCCATACCGGGTATTGAATGCCGTCATCCACTCGTGACCTTGCTGGATTCTCACCAAATTGTAAGCCCCTCTGAGATCTAACTTGGTGAAGATTTTGATGCCCTTAAGACGATCAAATAACTCGGTAATCAGTGGGATAGGATAGGCATTTCTGACAGTTATTTTATTCAAGCCTCGGTAATCGATACACGGTCTCAGCGTACCATCCTTCTTCTTAATGAAAAAGAACCCCGCCCCGGCCGGAGAAGAAGACCTCCTGATGAATCCCTTTTCTAAATTCTCCTGAATATACTCCTCTAGAACCGAGTTTTCCTGAACAGACAAAGGATATACATGGCCCCTCGGAGGCATAGTCCCGGGTAGAAGCTTAATTTTACAGTCAAATGACCTGTGTGGCGGCAAAGAATCGGCATTCTTCTTGTCAAACACTGCCCTTAAGTCTAGGTAAAGGTCTGGTATTTGTCTTTCAGTGGCCTGAGTAGGGTTCTCCTGTATGTTAATATTAGCTAATGGAGAAACCTTGCACAAACACCGATCCTGGCAGCCCTGGCCCCACGAGAGTATCTCCCCTAATTCCCAATCGATAATAG
Organism: Pelobates fuscus; assembly: GCF_036172605.1. NCBI lineage: Eukaryota > Metazoa > Chordata > Amphibia > Anura > Pelobatidae > Pelobates > Pelobates fuscus. The sequence continues at coordinate 209,119,569 of NC_086322.1, forward strand.
GGTTTTGTTCTTTCAACCATGGGTACCCCAGAACTATGGGAGCGGAGGGAGACGAAATGAGCAGAAGAGATAAATTCTCCACGTGTAGGATACCAACATTTAACTCAATGGGTATGGTCTCACGAAAGATAACAGGGTCTAGTAGTGGTCTACCATCTATGGCCTCAACGGCCAAGGGTGTCTCCCTTAGCTGGGATGGGAAATTGTTTTTACTAGCAAAGGCTTGGTCGATAAAATTCTCAGCAGCACCAGAATCTATCAAAGCCATAGCCCTTACTACTTCCCCCCCGCAAGTTAAGGAAACTGGTAGCAGAAGCCTGTGATCTTTATAATTAGGAGTAGAGGACAAAATAGAAACACCCAAGGCATGTCCTCTAGAGAGACTTAGGTGCGAGCGTTTCCCGGGCGGTTAGAACAGTTCGAGAGTAAATGACCCTTAGCTCCACAATACAAACACAAACCCTCTCTTCTCCTGTACTGTTTTTCCTCCTCAGAGAGGCGGGTATACCCTATCTGCATAGGTTCAGGAAGCAAAGATACCGTGGAGTCAGGACTTGGAAAAGCGGGAGCTAACCTAAAAGAAGGTCTCCGGTTCCTCTCTCGAGTGTTCTGTCTCTCTCTTAAACGTTCATCTATACGAGAGATGAACGAAATTAAATCCTCTAAATTCTCATGGAGTTCTCTGGTAGCAACCTCATCAAGGATTACTTCAGATAAGCCATTCAAAAATACATCCATATACGCCTGCTCATTCCACTTGACCTCTGACGCCAGAGACCTGAACTCTAGTGCATAATCCACCAGTGTTTGGTTCTCCTGTCTCAGACGCAACAGTAATCTGGCTGCATTAACCTTTCTACCTGGAGGGTCAAATGTTCTTCTAAAAGCAGCTACAAAGGCGTTATAGTTATAAACTAATGGGTTATCGTTCTCCCATAATGGGTTGGCCCATCTCAGAGCTTTCTCAATAAGTAGGGTGATAATAAATCCTACCTTTGCCCTATCTGTAGGATAAGAGCGAGGTTGCAATTCAAAGTGGATACTAATTTGGTTTAAGAAACCACAACACCTCTCAGGAGACCCACCATAGCGTACTGGGGGGGTAATGCGAGAAGAAGCACCCACTGTGGCTACCTCTAGACCTGAACCGACAGGAGAAACAGGGGTATTACGTATCTCCTCTGGTGGGTTATTGGCACGAGATAATAGAGCCTGTAGCGCAAGCGCCATCTGATCCATTCTGTGATCCATGGCTTCAAACCTAGGATCAGGAGAAGCCAGCTGACTGTTTGTACTTGCAGGATCCATTGGCCCTGTCGTAATGTCAGGATTAGGACAGGGATCCAACACGCAGAGTACAAACAGTAGCCAGATACGTATACCGGACCTTAGAATGGCCGGACTAACGTAAGTAGTACAGTATAGAATGGTCAAAGACAAGCCGAGGTCGAGGGTAACAGAAGACAGGTAAGCGAGAGACAAGCCGAATCAAGGGTAACAGAGATAAGCAGAGTAAGGTAAACAAGCCGGGTCAAAACCAAAAGGGATAATAGAATACACAAGCACTGAGTGACTAGAACAAGCTAGAACCACGACAGGGCAATGAGCTAATGAAAGAAGCTCTGTTAAATACCCTGTTCAGAGCAGTAACCACGCCTCCAAGGCGTCCTGATTGGTCCTGCAGCAATTGAGTGACAGGTCGTTCCGGAGGAGTGTCCTGATGACAACTTCCTGCCTAGATGCTGTAAAAGGCAGTCACTCCCTCGCGGCCGGCCTTGCATGACCGGATAGACCGTGGGGAAGGGAGCCATCAGGCCATCTGGATGGAGGAACAGCTAAGTCTCTACCTCTTTCGGAGGTAGAGACCACAGGTACCCTGACAAAAACAGAATTTGTTTCAGATTGAATCAGAGTAGATAAGGAAGAACTCTGCAGTTATTCTACCTAGAGTGGGGCCTGCTAAAGAGGCTTGTATGCCTTCTTTATGTGAGATATGCCCACTTCCAGGGAGTACGTGGGTATACAGAGAGAGGTATATATAATAAAACACAAAGCATTTAACACTAGTCTGCATGTAAACTTATATTTACATGATAAAATAAAATACATGATTTCTGCCTGTTTTATCAATCAAAAGGCAACAGGGATAAATAACTGTGCAAAATGAGCTTATTACAGTTTAAGACAAATTCTGATTTTCCTTAAGGATTCTATCCCAGTAAGTATTCCGTTAGCCAGGGATTAAATGCATTCAGTACATTTTATTTTAAACCAAAAATGAATTTATGGAAAGAGTATTTAATGTAATACAATTTCTAGCATATAAAGTTACAGCACAAAGGTTGTATATTTTTAAGAATAAACCAATTTAACTTTTCTATTTTTTTTTTCTCATCTTCACAGCTTTATGATTTTTTCAACTTTCTCATGGACCATTTCACCTCCGACAACAGTAAGGAGAGTAAGTCACTCTTTATTTGAAAGATGCCAATGGAACATGAGATGATATAAATATATCTTTATTTTAACATCTATGTTTTGCTATAGAAAAAAATCAAAGAAATCTTACATAAACAATAGAAATTGTGGACAGTTTTCCTCCCATTTCTCTAGGTGTAATGTGCTAAAAGTAGTATGAAATGAAATAAAATGGGTAGTATAGCAATATGTAGAATAATCAGGGCTCAAAACTTCAACTAGATTGAAAATTTATCTCTGGAGAGTAAAAATTTACTCTTTGAGGGTATGCAATGGCGCACAGTGGCGAGTAGCTTTCAAGGCCTGGCTAGTAGCATAACACTACAAATTATTAGCCCTGGACCATAGTTACAGTGGTTGAGAAACATAACAAAGAGAACATGACAAAGTGGTTGAGGAACATGACAAAGTGGTTGAGGAACATGACAAAGTTGCCTCGTCGTCCAAATTCCCCTGAACTCAATTCTATTGAGCTGGAGCAACAAATGCAATCCATGAAGTTACCCATCTTGCAACTTGCATGACTTAAAGGGTCTGCTGCTCGTGTCTTGGTGCCAGATACCACAGCACATGTACTGTGCAGTCCATGCCTTGACACATCAGAGTTGTTTTGGCAGCACTGGGGAATCAGACCTACACAATATAAGGCAGGAGGTATTAATGTTGTGGCTAGGTCTGTGCAAGTTATTTCAATCCTAAATGACAGAGAATTGAGCAGCAACATAGAAGGGGCATGATGCATACACCAAACTATATAAAGTAACTTTGAACAATGACATAAAACAAAGCCACACTCTTTGGCTGTTATAATTTGTGATATTGTTATTGTTGCTCTTTTAAGGCACTTAAGTCCTTGCCCTATTAATTTATTATTGGTAAATATTACCTTCCAAGCTGTTCTGTTAGGAAGCACTACAGTATTTTACTTTTGAGTTTTATTTTAAGAATAATATTTTGTGAATTTGTATTATTGGTTGTGCCCTTATATTAACAATTTATCTGCACTCCTCGTAAAGAACATGTTTGTCTATTTCCATTTTTGTAAGGAGATTTCATTTGTCGCATGTTCTCTGATGAGGACAATATCAAAGATACTGAACTGGAAAAATATTGTGAATATGAATCAATTGAAGTGCCAGAGGTGTACACAGGTCCTCGTATCACCTTCCCCCTGAAGCCTACACATGCAGCAGCCTTAGTGGAAGCCTTTAAACAGAAACAAGTAAGTATTACATCACATGTTAAAGTACTCATTCACGTGAGTCTTGGTTAAGTGCAGAGGCTTCAGAAAAGAATTGTGCTTAAGATCAAACCAAAACACTACCCTATACTAACAAAAATGTAAGTTAAAACATTAAAGGACCACTATAGTCACCCAGACCACTTCAGCTCAATGAAGTAGTCTGGGTGCATGGTCCCCCAGGTTTAAACCCTTCAGCTGTAAACATAGCAGTTTACATTGCAGGGTTAATCCAGCCTCTAGTGGTTGTCTTCCTGACAGCCGCTAGAGGCACTTCTGCGACGCTCAATGCGAAAATCGCATTGAGCATGCAGAACATCCATAGGAAAGCATTGAGTAATGCTTTCCTATGGGCGGTTTGAATGTGCGCGCGGCTCTGGCCAAGGGAGCACAGCGCTGGATTAATATAAGTGCCTCTAGGGTTTTTAAGCCCTTCAGCCCAGCGGGAGGGGGGCCCTGAGGTTGGGGTGGGAGGGGGGCCCTGAGGGTTGGGTGGGAAGCGGGGGGGGGGGGGACCTAAGGACTATAAAGTGCCAGGAAAATGAAAAGGACTATAGTGGTCCTTTAATTTCTATACAGGGTTTAAAATATTGGCCCAAAATCAAATTTAACATATTGTTGCATACAGTAAATGTGACATAGTTAAATAAAAAAAGGCCAGATATTCTGCTTACATATACTTGTAAGGGACCTGGTGGTGTTTTTGGTAAAGCAGTTTCCTAAATAGGCGATCAGAATATATTATTTATGTTGGTATTGTGGCATAATTCACACATGTAGCAAGTAGATTCATACAAAGCATATATACTACACAGGCCATTGCAAGTTGCTGCAGCAGTCTTCAAATAATCCTTGTAATCTTACAAAAGTAGCTTTTCCCTATGGAAGACGGGGTGTTTCATTGTCCTTCTCTGACTGGTAGAATAGAGGCACAATTTTACAAAAGCAGCCATGCAATATCGGAGATGAGTTGAACCATTTATAGTCCTTCTGCTAAAAATTTCTTTCTAGGCTAAATTTTGTTTTTGATGCAAAATAGAACAAAAAAAGGTTGCGCCTAAAATATACAGTAAAACATATAAGAGTGTATATAATAAATAATATAAAATAATACAATTTAATATAGAATATTAAATGAAATATAAATGGATAATTGGCAATAGTCCAGAGCACTTATCATAAGTCCATAATGGTAGATGCCGTGTATAAGAACAGGGATCCTGAGGCGTAAAATGGGGTGTGTCTTCACAAATGGGTACTTGCAATCCAGTGAGGTAATATGTGAAGAAAAAAAAAACAAGAGGAACTCCAATGGCACAGTATATAGATGAATAAAATGTTAAATAAAATAAAATAAAAGTAGTCTTACTCACACTTTTCAGAGCTAGAACCTAGCTCTGATATAACGCACGTGAAGTGGAATAATCCCCACTCAAGGATATGCGGCGTAATATTGATTGGCGAGTATCTGGCTCAGATTCAACGTCCAAGTTGGTATTATTCGACCCAGGGAGATAAAATAAAGTATATAGTGCTCTCTGTATAGTAATTAAAAGGTATAAAAAGAGAATAAATATACTACTCACAGTATATAGAGCAGGCTTGTACTGCTCAATGTAGGCGCTTGGGTGGTATCATCCCCACCTAAGGATTCTTTAGGCTTCTCGTCAGGTAGATAGTATATGTATAGTCCAGGGAAAAAGAAATCAAAATGGCTATAAAATGTTTTATGCCAAAGTATTTTCTTTATTGTAAAATAATCAAATTAATATCTAAACGCGTTTCGCCGCAAGGGCTTCTTCAAGTAGATAATAGTAAAAGAGGGACACACCTGACATACAATGGTTTATATAAGATACAGTAATGTTTGTAATTTTGAAAATCCCGCCAAAATGACGTCATCAGTAGCATAATATAAAGATACAAATCAAATAGCTGAATAAAACATAAATTATTGTATATTATTGTTTTCTTGTGTGGCAATCTAGCGCTGATTTTTTCTCTTTCCATAAATTTTGTTTTTGTTTAGCGATTTATTGCTTTATGTTAAAAGAGGGCTGATGTATCACAATTCTTTATCTAATTAATATATATTACCGTGCTTTTCAATTACAATTTTATTTTTAAATATGATCTAAATAATTTTGATACAGTCAAAATTAGTGCCTGTTCCATTTATATATATATATATATATATATATTTATAGTACTTTTGGTGATTTAAATTGTATCTAAATTTTTTTAGCAGCCTTCTCTTTAATAATATTTCCTTATGTGTACTTACCTATTGAGGTCTGGCATTTAGCAGAGCCATACACTTGTATATTTCCCCTCTTGCACAATTTTATAATATTCATTATGGTAATTTAAATGTGTTGGATTCCACCTTATTTAGCCTTAGTAAAATAACATAAGTGGTGATGTTTAAATTCTAATTTATAGATGATATTCTGAGCCCATGATGGCCAGTTGCTGGGGAAAGCACTGTGTTGTCCTACGACAACACCCATTCTCTTAGTAAATAACCTGTGTTGTATCAAGGTGGTGCTTTATCCTCTGACTCTGCCACTGTTTCTCCTAGTAGCAGCTCCACTCTCGCTATGTCCTACATCTTCTTCATGAGACAAAGAAACATCTCAAACAGCTACCAAACATAAAGCGTGTATCCACCAGTTACAGCAAAGAGATCACCATCTGTGGTAAGGACATGTTTCTGACTGCCATTAGATTCTTTTTGCAGTGACTCTTAACGTTATTGACAGGGATCCAAATTACTGCATTCACTTGGTAACCCCCTTTTCCAGTTATTTAATTAGCTCAGTGAACCATTCTTCCACTGTGATACAATTGCCATTAAAAATACATTTTGTAACTCTCCTTAATTAAACTTTTCTCAGTATCACTGTGAAAAGTAATGTTACAGTCATCTACTTGTTGTGGATAATTGCCTGAACCTTAAGAATATGATGCTTCTGGTTCTATTGTTTGCAATCCAAAGGATACAGTTTTTGAGTTTGGCTGATACAGCCATTGTTTCATTTTACATGCAATTTTCTCAGGTTTAGTAAACAAAGTGTGCCAAGACAACCTGTCTAATAGTCCATTTATATACAGTATTGGAGTTTGTCCATGTGGTTAGAAATCTCGGCAAACCTGCTTTATGTTTGCTAAATGCTGTTTAGTAATTTAACTGATTTTATCAGGATTTTAAGGTACTTAAAGGAACAACGGAACACTACAATGTTAGGACTTCAAACATGTATTCCTAATACTATAGTGCTAGACTACATATTTAAGTGACTGCCCCCCTCAAAATGGAGTTAAAAAGTATTTATCTTGCTTTTTCTCCATCGCCGTGCTGGTCTTGCCGCAGCCCCGCCTCCACAGAAAAGCATTGGAAGGCTATTACGTGAAAAAACGCCACGCTGCTCTAATCAGCATCTCTCACAGAGATGCATTGAATCATCCATGCAGAGCGTGGAGATGCTGAACGCTAGTGATGCACATTGTGCAGAACTGACATAGGAAGCACATATATTGGCAATCTGAGTGACTGACAATATACATATATTGTGAAAAACTTACTTTCATGTGTGTGTTTGTCCAGGATCTTTTGGCAACTGCACAGCCCTCTTCTTTCTCCACAGCCCTCTTCTTTCTCCACAGCCCTCTTCTTTCTCCACAGCCCTCTTCTTTCTCCACAGCCCTCTTCTTTCTCCACAGCCCTCTTCTTTCTCCACACAGCCCTCTTCTTTCTCCACACAGCCCTCTTCTTTCTCCACACAGCCCTCTTCTTTCTCCACACAGCCCTCTTCTTTCTCCACACAGCCCTCTTCTTTCTCCACAAAACACTTTCTTTCTCCACAAAACACTTCCCTCACTCCACCCTGCTTTAACTGCAGTTATATAGCTGCTCACAGCCCCTACAGGTGAGGTTAATGACCTCGTTAGGCAGTGAACCAGAACTCCTTAGAAAACCTGGGCTGGACTCATGCACAACCACTCTGACAGTGGGTGGAGAATCGGCCCAACCTGCTCTTCAGAATACTTCACCCCAGGGACCCAAATAACAACAGAGGGAAAAAAATTTAACCCCTTAAGACCGCAGGACGTACTATGCCGTCCTTATTTGGGCGGCTCTAAACGCCGCAGGATGGCATAGTACGTCCTGGACGGTCTTACCCCCCACGTGGCCGGCGGCACATGGCCGCTGCAGATCGCGGTCGGGGGGCATGCCTGGCCCCCCAGGCAGCCCCCCTGTGCCTGGGGACCGCGGTCTGCAGCTTCCGATCGCAGTGACAGGCTGTCACTGCGATCGGTATTTAACATGTGTCAGCCGATTTTAAAATCGGCTGACACATGGAGCCGGCCGCATTTTCACTCTGCAGATCGCGGTCGGGGGACATGCCTGGCCCCCCAGGCAGTCCCCCTGCGGTCAGTGACCGCGATCTGCAGAGTATTATCGCAGGGAGAGGCTGTCTCTGCGATCTGAATGCAGAGACAGCCTCTCCCTGCGATCTGATCGCAGTGACAGCCTGTCACTGCGATCAGAGTTACTATGTGTCAGCCTTTTGGCTGACCCATAGTAACTGCAGGCAGGATCCCCCTGCAGATCACGGTGGGGGGCATGCCTGGCCACCCAGGCACTCCCCCTGTGGCCAATTACCGTGATCTGCAGGAGGTGATCACAGTGACAGCCTGTCACTGTGATCACTGATCCTGTGTGTCAGCCAGTGATGTAAAATCACTGGCTGACACTGTCTCTGCCCCTCTCCTCCCCTATTAACCCCTGTTAAAAATAAATGCAAGTTAAAAATAAAATATACACTCATATATATATATATATATATATATATATATATATATATGACACACACATTTACACATACACTAAGTGTATTTTAATATATAAATAAAGAAAGTATACGGTATAAACAATGAAAACAAGTGTGGTAGCTAAAGTGCTACAAACCACCTGAGTGGGAAAACCCCTCACACCACTCAATATAACATAAATGAATACATACAAAAGATGGTAAATCACACTTCCGGATATGTCTGTAAAAAATAAATATAACACACACAATAGTGTAATAGAGTTTGTATAGCTGAACAGTGCAGAATTCTCAAATGAGGTACTCACAAACGTGGAGCCAATGACGTGTGGCTCTCACTGGTATCGCCTTGGGACGTTTTTTTGGGAAGGATGTCCCTCTCCTGACTGGCTCTCTCCTCCCACTTGATTTCCAGATGATTTCAAGATGGGTAAATGTTGTCAATTTCTCAGGAAAAATATATAGATAAATCAAGCTCTTCAATATATACAAACTCTATTACACTATTGTGTGTGTTATATTTATTTTTTACAGACATATCCGGAAGTGTGATTTACCATCTTTTGTATGTATTCATTTGTATTTTAATATATATATATATATAAAATTATATATATATTAATATCAAAATACACGTAGAAGGATGTTGATTAAATATATACATAATTATAATTATATATATATTTTATAATAAAAAAATATGTAAATACGTTAAAAATAAATACAAAAATAAAAAAAATAATTAAAAATATATATATGTGTGTAATTTCGTTCTAACTGTACACGTAGAACGAAATAATATATATATGTATATACCTAAGTATATACGTATACATCACTATATGTATACCTATATATAAATAAAAATAATTTTAAAAAAATTATATACATATATATATATACATATATACATCCACACACGTGTGTATATAATAATTTTACATATATATTTATGTAATAATTTTACATAATTAGGTCCTTTTATTAATTACAATTTGCGGGACCTGCCTAACAACCCAGGCCGAAAGTATAGGGAATTTAATTTGCTAGCACTATATTTAACCCTATAACTTTCCAAGACACTATAAAACCTGTACATGGGGGGTACTGTTTTACTCGGGAGACATCGCTGAACACAAATATTTGTGTTTCAAAACCGTAAAATGTATTACAACAATGATATCGTCAGGGAAAGTGAAATTATTTCCTTTTTTGCACACAAACGGCACTTACACTGACGATATTTTTGCTGTAATACTTTTTACTGTTTTGAAACACAAATATTTGTGTTCAGCAAAGTCTCCTGAGTATAACAGTACCCCTCATGTACAGGTTTTAGGGTGTTTTCAAAAGTTACAGAGTCAAATATAAGGCTTGCGTTTCAGTTTTTTCACAATGAAATTCGCCAGATTGGTTACGTTGGCTTTGAGACCGTATAGTAGCCCAGAAATAAGAATTACCTCCATAATGGCATACCATTTGCAAAAGTAGACAACCCAAGGTATTGCAAATGGGGTATGTTCAGTCTTTTTTAGTAGCCACTTAGTCACAAACACTGGCCAAAATTGGTTTTCAAATTAGTTTTTTGCATTTTTCACACACAAATATTAACGTTAACTTTGGCTAGTGTTTGTGACCAAGTGGCTACTAAAAAAGACTGGACATACCCCATTTGCAATACCTTGGGTTGTCTACTTTTGCAAATGGTATGCCATCATGGGGGTAATTCTCATTCCTGGGCTACCATACAGTCTCAAAGGCAACGTAACCAAACTGGCAAATTTCAATGTGAAAAAACTGAAAAGTGTAACATGCTTTATTTGACCCTGTAACTTCCCAAAACACCATAAAACCTGTACATAGGGGGTACTGTTTTACACGTGAGACATCGCTGAATACAAATATGTGTATTTTATTGCAGTAAAAGCAAACAGTATTATGACATTCACAGTTAGAATGTCACATAGAACTAAGAAAATTTTAAAAAATCTTATTTTCTCTAATTTTTTTATATTGTATTCATATTAAGTTATGTTCCATACCTAAATAGTTGATGTTAAATGAAAGCCCTGTTTCTCCTGAATAAAATGATATATAATAAGTGTGGGTGCATTTAATATGAAAGAGGTAAATTATTGTCGAACAGACATACAGTCAAGATCTGTGGTTTGTTTAAATTTTTTTTGGTTCACAACTTGTACATTTGGCTGCGGTCTTAAGGGGTTAAACTTAACTTTCCCTGGGGCTGCATGTGCTTACCCACATGTCAGGATAGTGGCTGTGCAAAAGTCTGGGTGCCAGATATACACCCCTGACCACCATCCCCAACACTCTGTCACATATCCTCGCCCCCAGCTCAGACCTAGTGGGATGAGCGACCACAGAAAACAAATTTTCACATGACAAACTGTCAGCATTTCCATGTTTAGAACCCGGCCTATGTTCAACTGTAAAATGAAATGGTTGTAAACTGAGGAACCACCTTGTCACCCTGGCATTATTATCTTTGTTTTGACTCATCCAGGTTAAGGGAGCATGGTCTGTGCCCAGCATATAATATTTATTTATTATTTTTTTTTTTTTTAAATGTCAGCTGTAAGTTTTATTAAAGTTTTACAATCTCAAAAGAAACATTATACATATGGATATAATATATTTATATATACACTCTTTCATTTGCTATTCAAATATAATCTGCCCTGCCATAAATTGTTCATGAATTTGTGAAAGCAAGATCTTGGTGAAGAGTTTCCTGACCATTGACCACAAGACCATAAAAACATCAAAAAACTATTTTAAATGGAAATATTTATTTCTGTTGTTGGTAGTACAGTTCATGAAAAAGTAGTCGAGATATTAAGAGTTAATTACTACTTTATACACAATATTTAAACCATAGTGAATTCCATGGTACACAGGTTAAAATCCATTGTTAAAAAACAAAAAAGAAAACTTGTGAAACTGAAAAACAATGAAATGTGAGTGCACAGAAAAACAAGGTGAGATTCTGTTAATGTTAATTATATACGCTACTTAAAAGTAGTATGAGAGGAAAAATGTCAAAAAGTTTTATTTTTTGGAACATGAAAAATGAGCTTTTTTTTTTTTTTATGTTCAATATTTTATTGAATTTCCAAAAAAGAAAAAACAGACAAACGAGCACAATTACATCGCATAAAGTTTACATCATAAACAGTGCATGTTGTCGTCAAACATATTCAGGAACCTATAAAAGTGTTATACATGAACTGCAATTGTTCCCGTTTCTCGTCCATCTGATGATTATAAAGATTTACATATTTTAACATATTAAGGGGGGTATGGGAGGGGAAGAAAGGGTGGGGCAAGGGGAGAGGGGTCGATCACTTTCCTCAGTGTTTGCTACTCCGGGAAATGTAGATGGGTGCGATGGCTTGGTGCTATGTTGGAGTACACCCTCTGGTTGCTTTGCACCATGTGTCCCATTTTTCCCATGCTGTTTGCCAATATTTGTTTGTGGTTCGTAATCGTCGTGCTGCCATTTCGTATTTCTTAGTGGTGTCTATTGAGGTGATGCATTGGTCAACACTGGGTGGGTTTGTGTTTAGCCATGTTCTGCTAATTGACGTGAGTGCTGCTATGACTATGTGGTAGGCTAGGTATTTGTCGGCCTTATGCATTTTTGTTGGCAGTATTAATAGTAGGTAAGTTTCTGGTGTATGAGTCATTGTGGTACCTGTTACCTCCAATATGGCTTTTGATATACCTTCCCAAAAGGATTTGAGCGCTGGACATGACCACCATATGTGGGTCATTGTTCCTGCTTCCTTTTTGCATCTCCAGCATTCAGCTGATTTGCCTTTATCTGTTTTGTGTAGCCTGGTTGGCACCATATACCATCGGTACAACACCTTCCTGCTAATTTCTACGTGGGATGCATTCAGAGTGAGGTGTTTGTGTGCAGTAAGGGCCTTAGACCATATGTCGCTTGAGAAGTTGTGATTTAATTCTTTTTCCCATGCTCTTACATAGCTTAGTGTCTCTACCTGCTCGTCCTTCTGGAGTAGCTTGTATAACACTGACAGCATCCGTTGGGGAGGTTTGCGCGTAGTGCATAGATTTTCCATATCAGTGGGCTCATGGCCCTGGTTTTGTGACTTATGCTGTGTCATATGTTTGTGCATCCAAGACTGTAGTTGCAGGTAAGAAAAATATGCTTTATTTGGGATATTAAACGTCTCAACCAATGTTGGAAAGTCCGTTAGTCGGCCTTTCGTCATTAGCTGGGAGATGTTGTCGATGCCACATCTGTTCCACACTCCACAATCAAATCCGGGGATCAGGATTTTGAGAGCTTGGATCTGTAGAGCTTGGGAGATGTGTGTCGCTGTGTATTGTTTTCTATAGTAGTTGTCCCAGACATGGAGTGTTGCCTCCGTTGTGGGGCTTATGTCTGTGTATTTAGGTCGTTTATGTTTGGGTATCCATATGAGCGTGGGTAGCATAGTCCCATCTGTGTGTGCCGCCTCTATTTGGCTCCAGATCTGCGGTGTTTTGTGGTGGAAGGTGGATATGAGTGTGTTTAACATGGCTGCTGTATAATATTTCCTCACATCCGGTACTCCCATTCCCCCTGCCTTAAAGGGTCTATATAGTATACTTGCCGCAACTCTGGGTCTTTTCCCCCCCCAAATGAATTGGTTCAGGACTCGTTGGGCTTCTGTGAGGAAATGTATCGGCACTCTAACCTGAAGAGTCCTAAACAAGTATTGTAGTTTCGGCAGAACCATCATTTTCACTGCCGCGATTCTACCTAACCAGGAGACATATTTCCCTGTTCAGCCTTGGAGTTGGTATCTAATGTCTTTTAATAATTTTGTGTAGTTCGGCTTGTGTAGTTTATGCAGGGACGGTGTGAGATTGATACCTAGGAAGGTTAGGTGGTCGCTTTTCCAGTCGTATGCATGTGAGCTGCGTAGGACTGCTAGTTGGTCCTCTGCGATATTGAGACCCATAGCCTGCGTCTTGGTAACATTTAATTTGTAATATGAGCAGTTGCTAAAGTGTTGTATTAAAGATTGAAGAGCCGGTAGAGAGATATCAGGTTTAGCCAAGGTAAGCATGACATCGTCTGCGAACAGAGTAATCATATGCGAGCTCTCGCCTATTTGGATCCCTTGTATGTTATCAGAGTCCCTTATACTTTGTGCTAGTGGTTCCAAAGCTAAAATGTATAGTAGGGGTGACAGTGGGCAGCCCTGCCTCGAACCGTTTGAGATGTGGAATGGCCTGGAGGAGAACCCCCCATTGACTATTTTTGCTGTTGGATTGTCATAAATTGTTGAGACTAGTGTAATGAAGCTGTTTGGGAACTCAAATTTCCTTAGTACTGCTTTTAGGTATCCCCAGTGTAGCCTGTCAAACGCCTTCTCCGCGTCCAGTGACAGAGCCACACTGGGTTCCCCCGTTTTCTGGATCTTGTGAAGGATGTTGATAAATTTTCTGGTTCCATCCGATCCCTGCCTGCCTCGAACGAAGCCCACCTGGTCGGCATTGATTAGGGATGGTATAATGGTACCTAGTCTGTTGGCGTATATCTTCGATAATATTTTTAAGTCAGTATTTAATAGTGATATGGGGCGTAGGTTTTGGCATTTGTGTGGGGGTTTCCCTGGCTTTGGTAGGGTGGTTATGTGAGCTATTAACATTTCTTTCGGAATAGTTCCTGTGGTGATAATGTCATTGTATAGTTTTTCTAATGTGGGGATCAAAATATGTGCAAAGGTTTTGTAGTAGATATTTGTGAACCCGTCCGGGCCAGGTGATTTCCCCTTTGGGAGGGCTTTAATCGTGTCTGCAATTTCAGTTTGGGTAATGTGATCCTCCAGCAGTTTTTGGGATTGTATTGGTAATTGTGGTAGTTTAATGTCGGCTAAGAATTTCTCTATGTCCGTGTTTGTGGGTTGGTGTGTTTGTTTGTCCGTCCGTAGGTTATATAGAGTCTCATAGTACTCCGCCATCATGTCATTTATAGTCTGAGGGTTATGCACTTTATTCCCTTGTGAGTTTACAAGATATGGTATTTTTGCATTTTGTCTTTTGTGCTTCAGAAGCGCTGCCAGTGTTTTCCCTGCTTTGTTACCTTGGGTGTATGTATTCAATTTTAACCTATGTGTCAGAAGTGCTGTGTTGAGTAATTGTATGTCATTCAGTTTCTGTCTCAGTTGGTCAATGCGGAGTTGCGAGGATGGGGATGGGTTTTGCGTATGTGCAGCAGTCGTGTCCCTCAGTGCTCGCAGGAGCTCCATGTACTCTGTTTTTGATCGTCGGTGTAGATATGATGATTGGCTTATGAGAATGCCCCTTATGACCGCCTTGTGGGCCTGCCATAGAGTAGCAGGGGAGGTGTCAGGTGTGTCATTAGTGCTGAAGTATGATGTTAGTTCGTCTGTGAGTTTGGAGCAGAACTCCTGATCATATAGTAGGGTGTCATTCAGACGCCATTGTGTAGTCCCACGGAAGTTGAAAGCGTCCCTTAGGGATAGATGCACCGGGGCATGGTCAGACCATACAATATTCCCTATCTTACTGTGTTCTACGTGTGGAAGCAGGTTCCCAGATGTAAATATATAGTCTATTCTCGTGTACGTGCCATGTACCGGGGAGTAGAATGAGTATTCTCGACCATTGGGGTATTGGGACCTCCATGTGTCATATAGATCATGGTCCGTCAGTATTTTCATAATCTCTGTCGCTTGTTTACGTAATTGTTTGAGTCTGGGTGATTTGTCTGTTAATGTAGTATCAAGTTTAGGTTGCAGTACGTGATTCAGGTCTCCACACAGGATTATGGACTGTTTTTGGGTAGTGTGAATTTTGTTGAGGACCTTATTCAGAAAATTTCTTTGATTAGTGTTGGGTCCATATACACTCACCAGAGTGTACAATGAGTTGTTTAGTGTACAGCCTAAATTTAAGTTATCTGCCTTGTGCATCTTTTTTTAGGGTTAGAAGTTCGAATGATACTGATTTGTGAATAAGAATGGAGACCCCTCGTGACTTTGTGGAATAAGTTGAGTGGTATTGTACAGGGTAGTCTCTACTGGCGAAGGCAGGAACCCTGTTGTGGACAAAGTGCGTCTCTTGTACGCAAAGTACATCCACTTTTGCTCGAGTCGCATCTTCAAGGAGAAGCCTCCTTTTGTGTGGCGTGTTAAGGCCACGAGCATTTATGGTTTGTATTTTCATACTTTACTTATTGGATTTTAAAAGGTTGCGTTTGTGTTTGGGCGGTATGCCCTGATTTGCATTGTTTCGTTTTTTTATCTTGCGGGGAGTTTTGTCCCTCTGCCTCTTATGTGTTTTATATGTGTCCCTTGGTAGGCCACTTAGATTGTGGTAGCAGAGCTTGGGGCCATTGCCTCTATAGGGTAGTTGATAGTGGTGTGAGTTGCGTATTGTGTATGTTATAATTAGGAATTTGAGCGATCGTGGTCTTGGTGGGGTTAAGGGTAGGTGACATAGGGGAGGTGGGATAACTATGTACATGGTATCTCCTTTGGAGATCTCGTGTGGGTATTCCACACTCGGGGAAGTGGAGAAATTCCTTTCCTCCATTTGCGTGGTCGTTGGCGCCCTTCTGGGCTCGGTTTAGCTCTTTTATTTGGCTGCTTTCGCTTACATAAGGTGCACGGGCTTGGGTTCGGGCCTGGGACCGGGGTTTAGTTGCGGCTCTTGGGGCTCTTTAGTATCTCTGTAGTGTCATGTGGTTCATCATGGGTGTAACCAATACGTGTGGCTTAGTATGTTATGGTCTGTGGGGCCCGTAGGTGAGTGGGGGGGTCGACATATCAGTTAACATATTAACACATTGTATACCACCTAACTTCCCCTTGCTCAAGATTCCATAACGGATCTTCCCCATTACCTCCCATCTGACTTGCCATCGTCCCCCACCCCCTCCCCACAAACCCCATACAAGCATTCCCTCCCACTCTATCCCCTCATTTTTATCCTGTCCCTTCCCCAGTTGCTTTTTCTGTCTGTTATACCATGTTTCGTTCCCCAATACATTACATTTTTGTGTTTCATGCCTAGCAGGCCATGGTTCTGTATTGAGTCTCTATTCTTGGGTTCCCCGGCTCTGTGGAGCGACACATGTCCTGTGATGCGTGGTACGAGTCGTGCTCGGGGATTCTCACCTCGATGGTGATCTGAAATTTGGGGGAACTGCAAAGATATTTAGCACACTCACATATGTTAGTCCGGACCCAGGGGACTCCGCGCCGGTACCGGCTCTGCTCACGCCTCGTCACAGGCCGGCGGGAAGTCCCAGCTCCATATGAGTAGTCCACATGCGGCCTGTCTGTTCCATTTGTAAGCAGAAGAGAAGGGGAAAGGGGAAAGAGAGACGAAATAAAAAATAAAAAGTACATGTTTCTTCTTGGGGAATACCGCTCGTGCATGTTGAGTCAAAGCTGTGGGTTCTGCCTCGGTCTCTGCATCCGCACCGGCTCTGTTTGCACTTCGTCGCCAGTGCGGCTCGAGGCCCAGTTTTGCTCAGGCTGATCAGGAGAGACCGGGAGAGACCGGGAATGTTATATTGGCTCTCCATGTAGCACCTATTTCAGGGGGGGAAGGTGGTGTGTCCTGTTCTCACTGATGCGGGTCCGGGGCTCCCACCGCGGCTCCCGCTCTGCTTGAGCCTCGTCACGGGCCGGTAGGAGACCCGGTCCGAGAAGGTTAGGTTTTAAACAGTCTATTCGTGATCCACATACCTCTTGCCAGGAGATGGCTACACAGTTCGTGTTGAGTGTGTGTAGGCCCAGGACCCCCACGTCCACCCCGGCTCTGCTTGCGCCTCGTTGTCGGAGCGGCGGGAGGCCCAGAGTAATGGCGGTGATGGATTCTCTCGCCCTTTCACAGAGGTAGGTCTCGTGTTCTCGTACAAGGGTATATAAGGGAGGCCCTGTGGTTTGTGCCGGCTTACCTCGATCGGGGACCCCCGGTTCGGTTCCTGCTCCGTTTACACTTCGTCACAGTTTACTGTTTCGGCGGGAGGCCCCGATCTAACGATGTTTGCCCGGCCCGGTCCCATTGTGTCCGTGCTTGTCAATTTGATTTTGTCTCAGTCTCATAAACCAGTGAGTCAACTGGCTTTAATGTCCTTTAGAGGTTTTCTTCCAGTCGGGCTTGAGGTGCCCGGACGATTTCGTTTGGTGTTCGGGTCCCTCCACAGGCAGGTCCCAGGCCTTCAATTGCTTCAGGCCTTCTTCGGGGGTGGGTATGATAGTGGTGTCGCCATCTTTAGTGATGATAAGTTTGGTGGGAAACCCCCATCTGTACCTTAGGCCTTGTGCGCGTAGTGTGGTAGTGATTTGATGAAATTCTTTCCTCCTCTTGAGTGTTGTCGCTGAGAAGTCCGCAAAGATTTTCACGTTGGGGAATTCTGTTGGAGGCTTCGCCCTCATCTTGCTGCTCCGGAGGATTATTTCTTTGATATGATAGTAGTGGGCGCGCAGGAGTACGTCCCTCGGAACTGACTGCGGGAGGAAGCGAGGTTTCGGGATGCGGTGCACCCTGTCTACCAGCAACATGTCCGTTGGTACATCTGGGGCATGTGCATGCAGTAACGTACGTACATAGGCTGGGAGTTCAGCGGTTGTTACCTCCTCTGGGATGCCTCTCAAACGGAGATTATTTCGGCGGGACCTATCCTCGAGATCCGCCAGTTTTTCTTCCATGTAGGTAAGTTTCGTCTTTAATTGTTCCACGTTCCCTTCCAGGTCGTTGTGAGCTGTTGCGAATTCATCACACTTATCTTCCATGTGGGATGTCCGCTTCCCTAGCTCTTGTATGTCCCTCCGCATGGCGTCCGCTGTGTGCTGCCATGTGGTCACTAATTTGTTGGAGAGAATTTCCAGTGCTGCAGTGAGGTCTGCCTTCGTGATTGGGGCAGAGTCTGCTTGTAAGCCGGGTCCCCGGCCTTGCATTCCGGCCTCTGAGCCTGGGTCTCCGGTGTCATTTGCGGCCTGGTGCGACTCAGCCAGTTGTGGCTGTTTCTGATTAAAAAAATGCATCTTGTCCGGTTTGGCCGAGTTCTTTTTGCTTTTATTGTGAGACATTTTGTTTAAATTCTGTTGGATGCAGCGTTATGTCGCCAGATTAAAGTGGATTATGTGCCCAGGGTGCCAGAGCAAGAATTCATGCGCCCATCTTGCTCCGCGGTCGGCCACGCCCCCAGCATATAATATTTTAATGAGTCTAAGGCCCATTTTATGGCAAGGCATTATTTTTCCACTATAGAATAATTTTTCTTCAGCGGGAGTCAGCTTCCTACTTAAATAAAACACTGGGTGTTCTTCACCCTGAATTTCCCGAGACAGAACCACCCCTAACCCAATCTCTGATGCATCGGTTTGGACAATAAACTCTCTAGTAAAATCCAGGGTTACCAGAACTGGTTGGGTGCACAAAGCCTCTTTCAAATTTACAAACGGTTTTTCTTTCTCTAATGACCACTTCACCACTAGTGGGGCTTTACCTTTTGTGAGATGCGTTAAAGGAGCAGCTAATGTAGCAAAATCTGGAATAAATCGCCTGTAGTACCCAATAAGTCCTAAGAAAGTCCTGACTTGCTTTTTGGTGAGAGGGCGTGGCCAATTTTGTATGGCCTTCACTTTTGCTGTTTGGGACTTAACTAGCTCTCTCCCAATCGAATAACCAAGATATTTTGCCTTTTCCAAACCTATAGTACACTTAGATGGGTAAGCAGTTAAACCAGCCAGGCGGATAGAGTCCAGTACTGCCTGCACTTTGGGAAGATGTGAAGCCCAGTCAGAACTGTGAATGACTATGTCATCTAAGTATGCGGCCGCATAACGGCTGTGAGGCTTTAAAATCTTATCAATCAGTCTTTGAAAAGTGGCAGGGGCCCCATGTAACCCATATGGTAGCACCTTGTATTGGAATAATCCCCCTGATGTTGAAAAAGCTGTCTTTTCTTTTGCTCTGTCTGTAAGAGGTACTTGCCAATAACCCTTCGTCAGGTCCAAAGTCATCAGGTACCGAGCCTTACCCAGTCTCTCTATTAGTTCATCAACCCTAGGCATTGGATAAGCATCAAACTTTGACACACTATTTAATTTACGAAAATCATTACAAAATCTTAACGATCCATTAGGTTTTGGCACCAGTACTATAGGGCTGTTCCACTCGCTTTGTGATTCCTCAATAATATCAAGATCTAACATTTTCTTAATTTCAGCAGTTACAGCCTCTTTCTGTGCTTCTGGAATTCTGTATGGTTTAAGACTTGTCTTCACCCCTGGTTCTGTAACAATATCATGCTTGATAACGTTAGTCCTGCCCGGAACTACAGCAAATACATCCCGGTTTCTACCAATGAAGTCCCTTACTTCCTGTTTCTGGTGGGGGGACAGGGTGTCTGGTAAATTTACTTCAAGTTCACTACCAGTCTTATTAGTGACAATTGAAGTAGTTAAGACCTATCTGTCCTTCCAGGTTTTTAGTAAATTTATATGATATATTTGCTTGGGTTTCCTCCTATTGGGTTGTCTCACTTTAGAATTAACTTCCCCAACTTGTTCAATAACCTCATATGGGCCATGCCAAGATGCTAGAAATTTATTTTCTACTGTAGGGACCAAAACAAGTACCCTGTCTCCTGGTTGAAAAACTCTCAGTCTGGCATTTTTATTATAACTGTTTTCCTGGGCCTCTTGGGCTTTCTGCATATGTTCTTTAACTATTGGCATGACAGCCGCCATCCTATCTTGCATTTGATCTATGTGCTCTATTACACTACGGTACGGATTGGACTCCTGTTCCCAGGTTTCTTTTGCTACATCTAGCAGACCTCTGGGATGATGGGCATATAGAACCTCAAAAGGAGAGAAGCCCGTAGAAACTTGTGGCACCTCCCTTATGGAGAACATTAGATAGGGTAGTAAGCAATCCCAATTCTTACCATCCTTGTCAATTACTTTCCTTAACATACTTTTTAAGGTCTTGTTAAACCGTTCTACCAGTCCGTCTGTCTGGGGATGATAAACAGAGGTCCTAAGATGTCTAATTTGAAATAGTTTGCATAACTCCTTTGTAACTTTAGACATAAATGGTGTACCCTGATCTGTCAAAATTTCTTTTGGTATGCCCACCCGGCTAAACATGAGTTCTCTCACTATTGTCTTTGCAGACGTGTTACGTAGGGGTACTGCTTCCGGGTACTTGGTAGCATAATCCAAAATCACCAATATATACTGATGCCCCCTTGCTGACTTTACCAGAGGACCTAACAAGTCCATTGCAATCCTCTCAAAAGGTATTTCTATTATAGGCAATGGTACCAGAGGACTGTGGTATGCCTTAAAAGGGGCGGTTTGTTGGCATTCAGGACAAGAAGAACAATAATTTGCAACTGAAGCAAATACCCCAGGCCAATAAAACCTCTGTAAGACTCTTTCTTTTGTCTTTTCTATGCCTAAATGTCCCCCCAGTATATGGCTGTGTGCGAGATTTAGGACGGTATGTCTGAAGGGCTTACGAACAAGTAATTGCTTTACAACATCCATCCCATTTTTCTCTACTCTATATATAAAATCATTCTGTACCTCAAAGTAAGGAAAAGAAGGGACTCTATCTAGTTGTACTGGATCATCAGTAGAAACCTGGATATTTTTACGGGCCTCCCCATTGTGCTTTCCTGAAGTTAACAGAACTGACTTCTAATTCAGGGAAGTTAATGCCTTGATCCTGATCGTTATCGGGCTCCTTACTATTGTGGCCTGGGTCATCTCCTACTAAAGCTGTCCTGTGACTTGAGGCTTCAGCCTTCTCTGTTCTTATGCCTAGTCCTTCCCATTCTATGTCAGAAAAAGGGAACACATTTCCAGAATTATCATCATTTGCTATACAATCATGAGCTACTTTTCCTGGAGCCCCCCACAAGTCTAAAAATTGGGGGAAATCCCTTCCCAACACCACATCATGAGCCAATTTATCCACCACCCCCACTCTATTATTAACAGTACCGAAAAGGCTTTCAAATTTTAGCAAAACTGTAGGATATTCACATTTGTAACCATGAACACAAATTATACCAATTTTCTGAAATGCATCAACATCGGCTTCAAGTACAAGGCATTTTGTTATCAATGTTGCCATACTTGCGGAGTCTAATAGAGCTTTAACCTCTTTCATATTCACCTTTATGGAACATATCTGCGGATTGTGACTACAGTTGGCAACATCAGATTCCATATAATTCAGCAAATAAGACAATTGTACATCCTGATTAATCATATTGCATTGCATAGGGACAGTCTCTAGCTTTATGTCCAAGTACATTACACCGGAAACATTTAATATTATCAACTGTCCCCCACCTAGACCCTTTTCCAGGATTAACATTTCTAGGCAAAAGCGTATGGGGTCTCTGAGAATATGTCTCTTGTTCCTCTGTGTCTCTGAAACCTTGAAAAATTTTACCAGGTCTTTCAGCAGCTGGAGTCTTAACTCTCTGCATAAACTTTGTGTTGTTAAGCCACTGTCTGTCATCCGCAGCAACATATCTTTCCA
Organism: Pelobates fuscus; assembly: GCF_036172605.1. Classification (NCBI taxonomy): domain Eukaryota; kingdom Metazoa; phylum Chordata; class Amphibia; order Anura; family Pelobatidae; genus Pelobates; species Pelobates fuscus. The sequence continues at coordinate 209,141,700 of NC_086322.1, forward strand.
CCAAACCAATTAACTCATCGGCTGATTGTGGATCACTCTGACTGACCCATCGACGCAGTGAAGCCGTATTTATTTCTGGTTGTAACCACTTTCTAGCAAGATGTATCAGGTCAAAGATCTGGGAGCGGATAGGTTTCTCTTGGTTGAAAGTCCAGGCATGAAATCTTTGGGCACAAACTGCCATAGTCACACCAAGTCGCGCAAGGATCTCAGTCTTCAGTTTGGAGTAGACCCCTGCCTGTGCTGGTTCCAGTTCATAGAAAGCCTTCTGGGGTTCTCCAATAAGAAAAGGTGCCAGTATGCTTGACCACTCACTCACTGGCCACTCTTCTCTCTCAGCTGTCCTATTAAAAAAAGCTAGAAGGTATGCTTCCACATCATCTATAGGTGTGTCATCTTCTGCAGGTAATGGCTGGCTCTGAACATTTTAACCTCGGACTGCGTCCCATCCGAAACTCTGCTCAGTCCCTTGGTCAAAGCCTGTATCTCCTTCTGTATCATACTGGTGGCCTGATGTTGCTTCTCCCTGAGCAGACGGTTTGCCTCAGCTTGGGCTGCCATAACCTGCTGGATCATGGCATCTGTGTTAGCCTTTTGCATAATTACCAGTTGCTGTAGGGCTGTAATATTTTCCTGTTGTGCGGCTGTGGCCTCCTGCTCTACGGCTGTAGCCTTTTGCTGGGCCGCTGTAGTTTGCAACAAAACTTTCACAACTTCCTCCATATTCCTCCAGGCTTGTTTTTCTTCCAGTTAATACCCACAGGCTTCTTCAGTGCAGTGCCCGCATCCTCCACCATATGTGACAAACTTACTTTCCTGCGTGTGTTTGTCCAGGATCTTTTGGCAACTGCACAGTCCTCTTCTTTCTCCACAAAACACTTTCTTTCTCCACAAAACACTTCCCTCACTCCACCCTGCTTTAACTGCAGTTATATAGCTGCTCACAGCCTCTACAGGTGAGGCTAATTACCTCGTTAGGCAGTGAGCCAGAACTCCTTAGAAAACCTGGGCTGAAATCATGCACAACCACTCTGACAGTGGGTAGAGAATCGTCCCACCCTGCTCTTCCGAATACTCCACCCCAGGAACCCAAATAAAAACCTACATTTAAACTTAACTTTCCCTGGGGCTGCATGTGCTTACCCACATGTCAGGATAGTGGCTGTGCAAAAGTCTGGGTGCCAGATATACACCCCTGACCACCATCCCCAACACTCTGTCACAATATATATATATATATATATATATATATATATATATATACTCTGAAAAGACAGCGTTTATATTATTGAGTCTGCAGAGACATGCTATAGATATCAGAACCACTACATTAAGCGATATGACTATAGTGTCCCTTGAATACAATTTCGTCTAATTTATGTTTTACTGCTATGAAAATACTGCTTTCTAAATCAAACTTCGGAAACACGTTACTTTATTGAATAAATTATATACTTTGCTTCTTCTTTAAGGTGATTTACATGGTAGATTGGATGACCTGTTTCTGATTTTTTACAAGGTATGTGTACATTTTATATTTTTTTATATTTTGTATTTTTTTTTTTTATTGGCCCATTATTTGGGGTAAAAAGAGTAAGTCTTAGCTACCATAGAACAAGCGGAAAAATTATTTCCTGTAACCATTTTGCAATCTGTGAGTTTCCAGATACATTGTGTTTAATTGTATACATGAACATCAGGCCTAACCATGCTGTGGAATTTCACTTAATGATGTATTATTGAATGAATAGTTTATGATGTCTTATGACCCTTATATTATCACAGGCTACATAAAGGCTGTATAATATGATGGTATTTGACTATGAGGAATGTGACTAAATATGCACTCAGAAACTGATGAGAGTGTGTTAGAACCCGCCACTTGCTTATAGCTGTAGCATGGGGATATTTTACATACTGAAGGCCTCATTGCTAGTACACTTGTTTTATATGTCTTTTTTTATTTGTTTACTTTTCTGTGTTATACTGTAATCCTAAAATCTCAAGATTGTCAAACAAATCCCATATTTTATATCCTGCTTGTATGGGTGTAGTAGTAAATGTGTTTAACCCCATTACAAAGGTGAGCTAATCCAGGTGCACAATATGTGGATGCAGGGCCTCCTTCAGGGGGTGACAGCCATGACGGTTGTCACGGCTCGGCTGTCCTGGAAGGCTCGACTGCCTGGGTCCCACATTCCCCATCTGTAGTGGCAGAACTGCACCAGAGGTGCACCGGGGCCCGCATGGTGATGGAGCCCATCGGGTGGCTCATGCACTTAGGGCCAGCCAAACCAAAATGTAAGAAATAGGATGGTGGATGAAAAATGAGCTGCATGTGTGTGTGTGTGTCAGTATGTGTGTATGTATGTCAGTATGTATATTTGTATGTTTGTGTGTGTCTAAATGTGTGTCAGTATGTGTGTGTGTCTGTATGTATGTATGTCTGTGTATCTGTATGTGTGTGTATGTGTGTGTCAGTATTTATGTCTGTGTGTATGTCTGTTTCAGTATGTGCATCTGTCAGTATCTATGTGTGTCAGTATAGATGTCAGTGTGTGTCTCTGTGTATCAGTATGTATGTGTATCTGTGTGTCATTTTGTGTCAGTGTGTGTATCTGTATTTGTGTCTGTGTATATTCTGTGTCAATGTGTATGAGTGTGTGTATCTGTGTGTGTCAGCGTGGGTATATATCTGTGTGTGTAACTATGTGTCATTGTGTGTGTCTGTTTGTCTGCATTTGTATCTACACTACACACAAATGCACACCTGCATTCAAACACCAACACTCACACACATACTCCATAATCAAACACAACCTGTGTGTTTGTGTGTGTGTGTATGTGTGTATATATAGAAATACAGGTTTGTAATATATATACATATATATATATATACACACACACACACACACACACACACACTGCATCCACTACACATGCATCTGCATCCACTACACATGAACTAACACACACTGTGTCCATTTTACACACCATGTCTCCAATGCACAAACACACTTAGCATCCACAAAACACACAACCTGTGTGTCCAGTCTACACACATTGCATCCTTGTGGGTGGACTTGGAGGTGGGCCATAAGGGCAGGTTTGGAGGTGGGCGACCGGGGGCCCAGACCTTGAGCTAATTTCTGATGACAGCTCTCTGTCTGTGTCTTAGTTTTCATCTGTAAGCAGGGTGACCCAAACTCAGCTCATCAGAACAAAATTATATAGCAGTGTGTCTGTACCCCCCTAAATAACTTGTGCTCTGCATCTCTGTCTGGAACCATCCACTGTGTGCACTGCATTGTGGTCTATCTCTCAGTATATCTCTACAATGAACAACATACACATATTTCCTTACACACAACACCACAAGTAGCCACCCCACACACAAGTCTACAAGCAGCCTCTACACACATAGCTTTCATCAAACGTACATTAAGACCTACAACTTTTAATACACACATATTGAAGCAACCACCACACACTCAGACTGGTGAAGGGACACCAAATGTTAGGTTGAAAAACACTGGTAGAGATTGGAGAGACACTGGAAGAAACCTAGTGGGACAGAGACTGGGGGATAAAGGGATTTTGACCGAGGGAGAAAGTAGAAAAATAGAGTTGGGAAAAAAGTGGGAAGAAGGGAGGTGTTCATGATTATTTACTCATTGTGTCTAAATACTATTTAATACTGCCAGGAGTCTGATTTGATTTCGGGTCCCTCCTCCCACTGTCCCTTCTCTATACCCACCTTTTGTCAGTATTCTAGGTCCTAGAAATGGACACCTTCTGCCACACATAAGGATTTAACACTGGCATTTTCATTTAGGGAAGATGTAGGGTTTAGAGCAAAGCAGGAAATGTGCCTGGAAAGGGAGAAATGAATTTAATCACACCCACAGAGTGGTCTTAAGAAGAAAAATTGCACCCAGGTGTCACAGACTCTTGACTCACCCCTGACCCATAATCTCAAGCTTCATACTTAGAACTTTTTACATTTTGTCTAAAATGAAGTAAAATGTTTAAACGAATAGCCTTTTTTAAAATACAACTTGACCTTAAGTTTCAGTATTACTATGTAAAACCCTGACTACATTGTTTTATAGGTTTTATAAAGCCATAACAATTGTACATACTTTCAATGTTTCTTTTTTAGTATGGCTTTGTAGTTGTAGAAGTCTGAGGCTTGAGTCAGAACGGGCAAAATATATTAGTTTTTAATTTGCCAGCTAAAGACATTACATAAGGGTGTAAGTTGTGCTAATATGGATGAACTAGAGGCTGGGCTTGAAAGCTGGTGAGCATTTTAGAAGCATTGTAGTTACTGATCTTTTTGTTGTCCTTAGAATGGTCTTCCATCTCCAGAGAGACCGTACCTCTTCAATGGGGACTTTGTTGACAGAGGGAAACAATCCATTGAGATCTTGATGATCCTTTTCGCATTTTTGTTGGTTTATCCAAAGGCACTCCATTTAAACAGAGGAAATCACGAAGACTATATGGTCAACTTAAGGTAAGGAAAGGAGTAAAATGAAAGAAAAAAAACTAAAGTTTCTGTGGGTTTGCTGATTTGTAGTTGACTATTTTTTACATTTTTGTTCATAGATATGGATTCACCAAAGAAGTGATGAAAAAATATAAGGTATGTAGATTACCTCATTGAACGTATTTTAAGGTGGCCACATAACTGTTGCTATTATTTTTTAACATAAGTATTATTACCATGCATGTAGTTTAGTACCACAAATATTAATATGTTTCCTGTCATAGAATGGGTCATGGATGAGTATTGGCTTTTCAGAAGCTTTTCATTTTTAGGTCACTTTGTCATTACAGAAGAATATTTTGTATTTTAAATTTATATTGTCCATAATGGCAATACAGAGCCAAAAAGCATGATATATAGCAACTGCAGGTGATAATTTCAGTTTCTGTAGGCATAATCAGTTAAGAATGGTTGATATCGCTCTGGGGACAGTAAGCAAATGATCCATAGTAATATTAACCGTCAGACTAACAGAAAACAAATAATATACTTATCTTTGGAAAAATAGGGAAGCTGAAACACTTGCTATGCTTTGTGGTAAGTCAACAGACATTGCAATTCCGTTCTGGACTGCTTCTAGGAGTGAGATTAGTCATATTCTCATGGAAACTGTTATTCACAACTAACTTTAATAACCACAAACAATATGACAAGCACATTACGTCTCTGCTCATAAGGCTGGCTAGTTGCTTGCTGGTTGTTATCCATTTATGTGAGTATCACTTAACTCCTAGTAGGTGATTTATGAAGTGCCTTTAAGCCTCAAGTACCCAATTTTGAACCTACCTTCATTAAAGCACTTTGGGTTGCGAATTATTAATACAAATGTGTATTTTGTGTAAAAAAAAAAACACAGCAAAGCAACAAATATAGGCCTCGATTTAATAGTTTCCGAAAAGCATTATAAATGGTTTAATATTTTTGGTTAAAGTTAAAAAATATTTTTTCTAAATATTCACATGGCAAAAATATAAAATCTATAATAAAATATATCAATATCTCAAAAAATATTAAAATAATTTTTAATATGAAGCTTATCCAAAAATATTAAATCATTTGAAAAGCTTATCCAACAACAGTATATCAAGGACATAATGAGTAAAAAAAAAAAAATAATCAACGTATTACTTTTCTGTTCCAGGTCCATGGAAAAAAAATTCTAAAAATGCTGCAAAGTGTTTTTAGCTGGCTCCCACTGGCCACCATAATAGATCAGAAAGTACTGGTGACACATGGAGGGATATCCAGTACCACAGACTTAAATCTATTGTCTAAAATTGAACGGCACAAGGTAAAACATCCATTTATTTAGCAACATCTTCGTTTTGATATATCAGCTTTTTATATTTTCATTTTTTTGTTAGTATTTACACATTATTTTTCCCCCAACATAATTTTAAAAGTGTGTCTGATTCTCATTATTAATGTCACATGTTTTTTTTCTAGTTTGCATCTACGTTGCGACCTCGGAAAAAGAAGGAGAAAACCAAGCAAATGGATGAAAAATTAAATCATGGGAATTGTACAAATGGAGAAAACGCTCTAACTGTGGCAGAAACTGTGATTCCCCATAGAAGTGGGTCATTCTCCCATAGTTCCAGCCCAAGCCTTATACCCAAGTACAAGGGGAAAAGATCTGCCAGTAGCCCCACCACTATGACCATTGACAGAAAGGAGATCTCCAAACGTGTACGACAGGCTGTTGATGAAGAACTAGAAAAATGTCGGCGGCAGGTGGGATTAACAGAAACTTATGCAGAGCTAGATAGCCCAGTTTCTGTGTCTGAATCTGACTCTGACTCCGGGGATGTCCAGGAATATGACACTGACAATGAAGAGAGGAAGCAGGTGACATATGTGTCTTTTAATACAATTTTTTCAATGTGCGATTGTCGTTTTGTTTTGGTGTTTTACAATCTTTAGTTTTGTCAGATATGAGATGTACATTACAGGTGTTCTAAAAAGTTTAGCTGGGATACAAATATCAATTACAGTATACTTTTACAAACTGGATCTTTACATGGATAATTCTATTCAAAACTACTGATGAAGTAATAATAAATAACTAGCATTTGTATAGCACCGTTCTTCCAGTCAGACTCAAAGCACTATTCAGCGTACACTCTCAGAATTAACCAAATCGGAAGCTGAGTAATAATAGATATTATTACCCAATTGATAGTACTAATTTTATGAACCTTGGAAGGATTAAGGGCTGAGTTGACTCTGCCAGGATTAGTACCTGTGACTTTGCATTATTGACCATGGTATGCAGTTAGGGAATTTTCCAACCGAGATACCTCACCAGCTACAGTACTCGTAAAAATCACCAACCGTAGTATCATCGAGAGGAAACTGCTCTGTGTCCCCCCACCCAATCTCACCTAAATCCGGTTTGCCTGCCCAGTGTCACTCATAGAGGTGAGCATGAATAGCCACAACACAGCCCCCCATTAATAATACTGGGGAAGAAGAAGGAAAGATATGGAGAATGTTCAAAAATACAAGAGAGACAAAAGAGTAAAGGTGTGTGTCTGTGGAGGTAAGGATTGGGGTAAAATGTTGGGGTGTTAGGGAGAAGGGAGTACAGTGTAAGGTGACAGCTGATTCCAACCTCGCCACTCATTAATTGCTGTGTGGAACTGTAGAGAGACTGTCTGACCGCCAGGAATCTACATAATTTAAATCATGTGTTTTGTCTCCCCTCCTCTCCCAATCTTGACACAAAATCCAGCAATGGTAGCCAGATCTCATAAAATGTCACCTCCCTACCATACAGACTAGCCGTCATATCCTCCATCTGCCTCATCTTTTCCATTTTAGCGATCCATTGGTCTAAACCAGGTTAGCAATCTGCTTCCAGTGGGCAGGGATCAGCACTCTAGCCGCTTTCAAAAAGTCCTGTGTCAAAGATTTTTTACATTTGGAAACAGGCATCTCCACGTGACTGAGCAACAGAGCTGCCAGAGTAAACAGGACCCTATCTTCCACCACAAATAACATTGTCTCATGAAGCAGTAAATCAAAATGATTGGATTCGTGGGCATTCCCACCATATGTGTAGAAGTGTTCTTCTACCCTATTCATACCTCTAGCATTTGTCAGATACTCCCAGAAACATCTTTTGTAGGAGATGAGGTTTCCGATACCAGGTGTATAGTAGTCTGTAGTTCGTTTCCTGTATAGATGAGCTCAGAGAGAAACAGTGTTGAAGAATGCAGATCTTAGACCATTGCTCTTTTGAGACGACAGTCCCTAAATCATCCTCTGATCATTCAAAAAACTTAAGAGGGTGGCTCCACTAGGGTGCTTGAGTGTTTGGTATAAAACCAAAACACATACAAGTCATAATTTTTATTTTTGCTGTCACCCCTGTTGGACTGCCTTTTGCGTGCAGGAGACTGGCTTACAGGCTAAGGCTGATGGGAGTGTGAGGTCTGGAGCAGCCGTCTCCTTATTTCTCTCCCCTCTGCTGCCTGTGCCGCCTCGTCCTCCCATGCGGGCTCTCTCTGTGTCTCACTTCTTCCCTGGCTGCCAATGTGAAGGAGACCAGGATGTGCTGCCCGGTGGGCCCCTGTTCAGCAAAATTCATTAGGTGAACATAAGTGTATGGTCCATCTGCTGCGCCATACAGTGTGCGGGTAGTTCTGACACTGAATGGAATGGTACTGGAGATTTATTATTTTCACCCAAATACTCTTTGTGGTTTAATATCTGGTAATATATAGTTAACATTTCCTGAAATAGAACAATGGGAATTTCTTCAATATTAATAATAAGTGTACTATGATGTCCAGATTAATGGAGTATTGGTTAAAGTTAATCATGAATGACATTATCTTTATGTTGTATTGCAAATTGTCTTTAAAGAATTTTCTAAGAGGAACAGAGTGAACTGTTCATGGTCAGTAGAACAATTAAGAACGTATGCTGTGTGAAGGAATGTCAATATGAACTTTTAAGCAAAGAGCTTCAACTGTTTTGATTACTGTTCTAGAGTTTATTTCAATAGATATATGGCAATAGGGAGAAGAAAAGAGTGAAGGAGGCAGACACTAGGCTGTTTGATGGGGGAAACAGGGATGATCGTTGCAGGTAGTTACATGAAATTATATATAGATTTGGTAAGCTCTTTCCAGCAGAACACTCTTCATTAGTTGAAGGTGGCCAAAAGGAGGCAGTGGGGTAAGTTCATTTTTTTTTATAAATAAACAAAAATAAATATAGCTCCAGGGGCGGACTGAGAACCCTCAGGCCCCCGGGCAAAATAAATCAAGGGCCCCCTTACAGGCCCCACCCATACTCCGCAGCAAGCGCCACTCATGTCCCGCCTCCATGCACCGCCTCCAGCCACACCCTACACAATCTTTAGACACAAGGAACAAAAGTGCAATAATCCCTTCAAGGCCCCAGTAGAGACTACAATTGAGGGCTAATGGGCCATGAAGGGGGGTCTTTCTAGCAGAGGGTATCTCAGTGTCCTTTAGAGAGTGTGTTAGAAAGAATACCCTCCAGGTCCCATTAGAGACTACAATGGAGTCTAATGGGGCCTGGAGGGGGGTCTCTCCAACACTCTGGTTCCTATTCACAATATAGCAACACAACATAGCTCGCTGATACCTAGGCCAAGTTGGCTCCTCTTACCTTAATTACTGTTGCTGGCTGGCAGTCTGTGGGCTTGCTGGAAGGCAGTGGGCTTACTGGCTGTGGCTGGCAGGCTGTGGGCTTGCTGGCAGGCTGTGGGCTTGCTGGCTACTGCCGGCAGGCTGTGGTCTTGCTGGCTGCGGCTGGCAGGCTGTGGCTTGCTGGCTGTGGCTTGCTGGCTGGCAGGCTGTGGCTTGCTGGCTTTAAGCCTAACTGGTGGCCTGTGGGCTGGCTGGCTGACTACTGGCCAGCCTGTGGGCTGGCTGGCTGGCCGGCCTGTGGGGCACTCGTAGATTATTTAAAGAAATAATCCATGCACAATAACCACTACTGCTCTGTGTAGTCGTTATGGTGCCAGGAGGGCCGGGCCCCCCTCCTAGAGTAAGTAGTCAAACCGTTTAAGAACAGTTTGACAACTTACCTGGGGTCTGCTGGGATATGAGGCTGTAGTAGGGTATAGGAGCAGTGGTGCAATGTGTAAGGGGTGCAGTGTGTGTGTGAAAGGTTCAGTGTGTGTGAGGGGGTGTAGTGTGTGAATGTGTAGGGTGTGTGGGGAAATGTGTGTACGAGGGGGCTGTGTATGTGTGTGGCAATGTTAGTATGGGGGGCTGTGTGTGTATGGGTGGGCAGTGTATGTGTGTGTGTGTGAGGCAATGTGTGTAAATGTGTATGGTCTGTGTGGGGGCAGTGTGTGTGTGTGTATAGGGGGCAGTGTGTGAATGTGTATGGTGTGTGGGGGCAGTGTGTTTATTGGGCTAGAGTTCACTCTCACCACTGCGACCACCAGGAATACCGGTCCGCGGCCGGAGTGATAGGAAGGTGCACACACTCAGTGTGCACCTTCCTATCACTCCGGCCGGGCACCGCGGACCGGAAAGCTGCCCGGCCATGCTACAGGGGAGGTGAGAAGCTGCAGCCGCCTGAGCGCTCTTAGGAGAGCGCTCAGGCGGCTGCAGCATTTAAAGGGGCGGCCGGGCCCCCTGATGGCGGGCCCCCCTCCCGGCCGGGCCCTCGGACCATGTCCGAAGTGCCCGACCGGTCAGTCCTCCCCTGTATAGCTCCATGAATAACCTTGACCCAAATGTACATGAAACAGTGAAAATAGTAACATTACAGTTCTAAAATCTGACTGTTCTCTTGCTATTTTGTTACCGTAAAATGCGTCAGATGAAAATATACTCCAGTTGATTCTACTTTTCAATATTGTAAAGATTGTAGATATTCTTTGGAGTGATCCCATGCCACAAGATGGCTGTAAATCAAACTCCGTTCGTGGAGGTGGATGCTATTTTGGTCCTGATGTGACAGAAAAATTCCTTAGAAAGCATGGGTTGCAGATGCTAATTCGCTCCCATGAATGTAAGCAAGAAGGCTATGAATTCTGCCACAATGGAAAGGTAAGGCCTATGGCAATATTATAACATTATTATAACTGCGTTATTGAAAGTTTACTCAGTCTATAAAAATACCACAAAACTCAAGGCACAGAATGGAGCCAAATAAGTTCAAACTGTATATTATTGTTATTATTTATCTATCTCTTTAGCATTCTACACTGTTGTCACTCCTATTGAGGAAATACAAGACTTGTAAATATTGTTGAAGATCCATTTAGAGAAGCACCTTAAAGGGATACTCAAGACTCCTCAAACACTTCAGCTTGCTTAAGTGCTTTATGTATAAAGAGTGTCTCCTCTTGTCTTAATTTACAAAAAGTACAGATTTCAATAACAAATTTCACTTTATAAATTAACCTCGTTGCACCCACTGGCTGCCATTCATACTATAGGTCCTGTTACTTCCTGGTTTGGTTTGCTCAGTGGAGCTAAACACAAGAGGCAGCAATTACCCAGAATACCTGCCTTGCAAAGACTTCTCATTGAGCTGAATTGGGAAGTCTGTGATTGGATAGCCATAGAAAGGCTGGGCAGGGTTAGAAGGACAATGCTTGCCAAGGCAGCAGATAACACCTGCAGGTTTTGCAAGCTGTTGTTAGAAATAACTCCAATGAAAAAAATGCAAAATGAAATGCATACAAGTTTTTATTGTGAATATATCTACTGAATGGTGATTTTAAAAAATGAAGATAGATGAAATAACACATCATCCAGCACAGGTTGCCACATTCTTATTTGGGTGTATCAATCACGTTAATAAAAACATTCTGCTTCTGTCCTCAACTTCTCTTATTCTCTAGTGTAAACTATCAGTAGGTCTTGCGTTTTACCAATGCTGGAACCATATCTTGACCCCTAATCACACTGCAATCCCAATATTTACATCATGTGAGTTTTTCCCTGCTCTAATATTTTAATAATTAATAACCAGAAAATGTCTCCAAACTTTATACATTAGATTTTTAGCCAGTGGTCACCTACCTTGCTGATTGGCTGTTTGTGCTGCCATTTTCCAATTGCCCTTTTCCCCCTTTTTTTTTATAGGTATTGACTATATTTTCTGCTTCAAATTATTATGAAATAGGAAGTAACAAAGGAGCCTACGTCAAACTGGGGCCTGATCTTGTCCCACACTTTGTACAATACCAAGCAAATAAGACCACAAATACTCTGACTATGAGACAGAGGTAAGTTTTGTTGATTACAAGATTCCTGTTCATTGAATATCTGACTATGCATAATGAGTAATCCACCCGTGTCACATGTGTTTCGTAGCATTTCTGTTGTCTTGCCGGCTCAATCCTGACAAAACTTAAGAAAAATCCTTCATATTATGACTGTCCTGATAACACATCTGCAGTGAAAAGGTTTATCTTGCTTTGCATATATACCAGTGGAGTTTCATAGTTTTTATTGATTTCATAATTGTTGGGTAATACATAACTCCCAACATTTGAAATGGACAAAGACGGTCACATTGTAAAGACAAGTTACTGTATTATTGCTGAGAAGCTCTGTTACACACTCAGACACACCAGCAATATGGATCTCCAACTTTACTTTACTTGCATTTCCATCTGACAAAACAATGTACTGTAGTCAAACTGTGTTAATAAACATCTAATGTTGGATTTGTCTAATATTGTTACTCACACCAACTAGAGTGAACAAGGAAGCCTCATTTTTAACTCTACAATGCTATACCTGATTCTTATGTATCTTCATTTTCTAGAGTAAGCACGGTGGAGGAGTCTGCTCTAAGAGCATTGAGAGAAAAACTGTTTGCGCATAAGTCAGATCTCATTAACGCCTTCAAGCTTTATGACCGAAAACGAAGTGGTAAGGAAAGTCATCGGTTGTTTTTTATTGTAAAAAAAGGTTAAAAACTCTTACTTTGCAATTGGTCAGAAGAAGAAGCCCAGGTAGGTGGGCGAAACACGTCATGTGTGACGTCACAGGAGAGGTGGACCCGGATGAGATATAGTGTTTGAGACTGGTGAACCCGGAAGTGACAGTATTGAATGGTTGAAGCCATTTTACTCTGTCCTTACAAGCTTGTATGTGGGTAGTTTTTACTGGCATACCCACCAATTGCAAAGTAAGAGTTTTTAACCTTTTTTTTTTTTTTTACAATAAATTGAGAAGATACTATTCAATTAGGGGTTTCTGCCTCTCTCTGTCATGTAGTGCATAGAATCATCAGCTTACTGGGAGCATACCATCCAGATCCTGTCAGCACTGTGGGGGTTACTTCCCTCTCCAGTGGAGCTTTTCAAACCCAGAGCCATTTGAGTTCTCCCCATTACCCCCTACTGTATATTACAGTATCCAGATTGTCTGCACTATATTGTGTGTTTTGTTTTTTTGTTACCTGTAGAATTATTTTGTTTTCAGTTCAAGCGCACTCAATTTTGGTAATATTTTTTAACTGCCCCCCCCCCCTACTTTTGTCCCTGGCCCCTTATGTGCCCCCCATAAGTATGAATGCTGGAGACGCAACTGCATATATTTCTATGCTCTTTGGCTGGTCCCACTTTAATACAGGACTTGCTTGCAGAGCATCATGGGAGTTGTAGATTTATAATTGCTAGTTAGTCTACCTGTTAACTACCACTGTGCTAGTATACAAGTTTCAATGAATCAATGTGGTTTAATTACAGGATACATAACATTGAATGACTGGGCAACAGCTCTGGAATCTGTTTTGAAACTGGGTCTCCCATGGAGAATGTTAAGGCCGCAGCTAATCCGTAGTTCTCCAGAAGGGCTACTGAGATACAGAGAATGGTTTGATGAACTCTATGCATGTCAGCCAACTCGAGAGGTACTAGTTTGAGTCCGAAAATCAAGTTTAGATTGCCATATTTTATCTATACTTATAAATATTTAATATAGGATAAAGACAAATGTCAGGGATGTCATATAGCAGTAACATTGTAATAAAAAAAGTATATACTTTTTAGCTTTAAAGGGATATCCAAAAGCTGAATCCTTGTGTGGACTGTCATGAACTTACCTGCTCCAGGTGCCCCACACTGCTCCACTCATCGGGCCACGTTAGCCGAACGCTTCGTGCAGTCAAGCTGCTTCACTTCTCAGGTTGGACTGAATGTTCCATGCTGCCACGCGACCTGATCAGGGAAACATTATATACTTGCCATTTGGCCTGGCCAAAGCTCCTCCCTTTCCTGGTGTGCGCAGGCCTAAATTCACACAACTGTTTTGTTCCCTGTATAATCCTAGACACTGCCTGAATTGCTTGAATGGTGCTTCTTGTATTGATTCAAATGTTGTGACGTCACACCTGCCCTTAAAGTGATCACGTCATCCAGGTTACCTCTTTATTAATTATTATGGAGTCGCAGAGATGACGTGGACTATTCAAAACTATTGTTAGCCTATATAATTCTAATTTGGGCCCTTATTCAGTGCCCTATCATGGTTTCAGCCTTGATAAATGTTAGTGTTTATAGTAAGTCTCCCTTGATATTCTGAAATTGACCTTTCCTTGAGCCAGGACCTGTACAAACTCAATTATCTCCAGATACAGAAACACATAACAATTTTCAAACACCCCAAAAGTACCCACAAAATCCATGGAAACCTCTCAAAAGTCACATCCCCAGATAGCCCTGATCTGAGTGACCATCATATCCAAAAATCACTCAGATCGGTTTGGTAGTTTTGAATTGCCATTTCGGGAAAGTTTTGACCGGCCTGCCCTGAGGTCGAAGCCCACAATAGTTCCAGGGAAAACGTGGCAAGGACCGATCTCCATTCGTGTACGAAAACCACATAGTTTATACAAAAGATTTCAAGTGTAGAATGTTTCCCTCATTCGGTAGTTTATATCTCCCGAACGCCGTTCGTATGGGTGGTCGGGAACTTGAACGGGCAGCAGGTCTATTTTCACCGGCGATCGCAGGAATGCCTGGCCGTAATCAGTTCCAGGCACTCCACGAATAAGTCCCGCTGCCTGCGTTCAGAAGACAAAATGGCCACCATCCATTTTGTCGAATCAAGTGTGTTCGGTTTCACGAAATGGTGGCCACCCAGTGGAGCATTCTATTAATTGTTTCCATTGCGGTTTTCTTTTTTTTTTTTTATTCTTTATTTTTGCTGTGCAGGTGGTTACAGGATATCAACAGACGCCACAACAGCGTATTTCAAGATGTACAGTAGTTAAACAGTGGCATGACAATTCGCACATTTTTCTATATTTTTAGGAAGCTTGACTAAACAGCTGTATTGTCGGAGTAAGATTAAATAAAACAAAATAAAATAAAATAATAGATGCTTAACTATTCAGGTGGAAAACAAGCAATGCTAGCACGTCTAATGATTGTGCCCAAGAGTTAAAGAGAGGCAGTTATACATGACGTGGTTATTATCAGCAAGTTAGACGATTATAATGCGCTTGCAAATTATGTTAAGATGCCCTGCGTATCACATTTTCAATTATAGATATAATTTAACAGTGTATCTGCGAGTTACAAAACAGGCCTGTGTTGCCACAAAAGAAAGTACTGGCTAGTAATACAACATATATTAATCATTTGTATAGCAATAGCTAACAGCACTATTTTTCGTAGATTCAGCGTATGTTTAAGATGGCAACACAAGCTTGATAGTGGTGTCAGATTACAAAGACTGACTGTATGAAGCCCTCTGCAGTTGGTTTTAACCCGAGACAGGTGGGGTAGTTCGGGAGGCAGTGAGCCTGCTAAATCCAAAGGGTACTCAAACCTAGTGCCTGTGTGCAGTTCACAATACCCACTCAGCCTGCTCAGGGGGTTGGCAATCTTACAGTGCCCACAGATAGTTCATAAAGGGCTAGTGTCTCAGAGTTGTGTCGCCTTGTGTTTAGATCTGTCTTGAGGCCGGGGGACCCAGGTAAGAGGCTGCCTTCCAAACCTGGGTACGGTACCTGTCTGGCCCCCAGCCCGTGGGAGAACCTGGGCCGGCCGAGGGGTTGAGACCTGCTGTCCCGGTTGTGGTTCAGGTGCACTGCGGATGCCAGCAGCGCTGAGCCCCCGTGATTGTTGGGTCGCGTAGATAGCTTGTTGTACAGGCACCATATCAGAGCTGCAGTCCCGGTCACCTTTCAGACGGTGCCCCACAGGGGCTAGGCAGAGCTCCTTCGTGGTGGATTTTTCAGCTGGCTTGGGAGCTGTTGAGGTCGTCGCATGAGCTCAGCCTGATCTGCACAGTCAACCCCCCGCACTTCGAGCTTGTGGGAAGCAGAGACCGCGGGGGCTCAGGAGGTGAGTGTCGTGTTGAGGCTCTGCATGTCTTGCGTGTTTCATGTGGCTTTATGGGTCGAACCAGCTTATACCAGGCGGACTGCCCCGTGCAAGATGTGTGCGGGGGGAGAGCGCAGTTTTCGGTTCCCGCGCATTTAGCCTCCGCCATCTTGGATGCAGGCCTTAGGCCGTGAAGTCTCCGGGCCTTAGTTGTGCATTGGTGGGTAAGTGTGGCTGCAGGTTGTGGACCGTGATTACCCCCACCGGTCCAGAGAGGGGGGGAAACAGGGCCGGGTCCGCCAAGGTTCTGTGTGCCTGCTGGACCCCTTTAGACAGGATAGTGGAGCAGCGGCCGTCCACTCCACTCACCGCCGGGTAAGGTCCCGCTTAGAGCAGCGAGGACCTCTCCTCCGAGGGACTAAAACTCTGAGAGCAAGCCTCGCCTCGGATCCGGTGCCCCCTGCACATGGTGGGTCGCGGTTGTTGGTGGTTATATTCCCCTAAATGCTTGGGTTATAGGCTTATTTTTCGGTGTCCGTTGCGGTTTTCATACTAAATACTTAGTGTTCCACTTTCTAATGAGGTTCTGGGGTGTTCCTTGTTTGGGAACCGAACCAGGAGGGTACGGACAAATAAACGATTATTCATCATAAAACTAAATGTGCCGAACCAAGTGATGGGGTATTCCTTCACACTGAGCCAGCTTGTTATTTTGTTTTTCCACATTTCTATAATACTGACCTTGGCTAATTCTGACATTGTCTCTATTAACATTAAGTCCTGCCACTCTAAGGCCCGGTGATACATCTATTTAGAACCTGTGTCTGTGGCCTGTGTCTGTGGGATTTGCCTTTTCCTGTAAGATTTAGTTCGACCATACGACAGTGACAGACAGACTTGACTTTGAAAATTATTATGGAAGCAAATACCCTATTAACATCAAATTATTTATATCTTGTAAAACATGTAAAATGTTTTTAGGGTTTTGAACTTAACCCTTTGTAGACAGGCTTATGTTAATCAATAACTTTGTGATGTAATTCCAGTAAAATACAAGTTTAGCAGGCTAAGATTGCCACAAGGCATATGTATGTATATGTGTTTGTAGTATCAGTTGGTTAATTACACGTAGCTAAGATACTGTCATCACTGTACTGACCAGGTGCAGGAATGTAAGAACTGGAATTACGCGTCCCTCTCCTTTGTATCAGATGAGCCACGTGGTTAGACCGGATGGATGAGTTTAGACTCTATTCATTAAATAGGTTAAGGGTATGTGTGGGTGTAGTTAATTGTGGGAGGAGCTACAGTGCTATATAAGGAATGTACTCTATGTATTCAGTACTCAGACTTTGCTGTATTTTGGTGACGCTAGTCCCTCTGAGTCCCGATCGGTGATCCAATAAAGAATCTCTTCCTTCCTGAAGAAACCTGTGTCCATCTCTCTGTGCTTGGCTTCCGTCAGTTTCTCCGGTATCATTTGGTGCATTGGCCGGGAAGCTCATCGTTCAACGGTAGCTGAGAGGCAGAGGCGTGAGACGGTCTATCTTTGCCCACGTTCTCTACGGCTGCACCCCTGAACTTCTGCGTGGACCTCCCTTCGTCTCGGCGCCACTGGTCTGTTGTCCAGGAGATCATCGGCCTCTACGTGAGAAGTGCTGGGGTGTCCCCGTCGATGAGTGTGAACTCAGGTTCAGGAACGAGGAGGTAAGATAACTGCTGTTTTAGACGGCAGGACCCGCTAGGGGTATACCGATTGTGCGGTAGGCCCAAAGGGGTTTTTGAATCTGTATCTGCCCCCTCTGTCGGAGGGAAGGAGCGAAGGCGCACCGCTCGATCGAACGCTCTTTAGTCAGACCGTTTGATTTGGTTAGTCAGGCGGGGTCCTGGTGTAAATAGCCCTAGCCGGACACCGGTGTCTTGTCTAGACTAGCGTTCTAGGGTGTATATTACGTTCGCTAGGTCGGAGGGACCGGGAGACTAAGCGGCGCCTGTGTAAATTCGGTTCGCTAGTTCTCATCCTATCTGGGCTAAGTGGGAAGGCGTGTAAATTTGGAACCCACTAGACTTTTGATAGTACGACTAAGAGGCGCCTGTGTAAATTCGGATCTCTAGCTCGTTGTATAGTGCGACTAAGAGGCGCCTGTGTAAATTCGGTTCTCTAGCTCGCTATGTATATGTGGTGATTGGGCAGTGTGGCTAACCAAAACGGGTGTATATAGTTTTAGGTAGTCCATTCAAGGTACTGGCCAATAGTTTAGTTGGGAATTGTAAATGTGTTAACGATTGTTTTAGTAAAGTGTATATCTTGTTAGATAGCGCGAGCTCAGCCGTCTAGCGAGAGTGTTAATAGTGTGTTGCTGTATTATAGTGCACGGTACCATAACCCTGTATATTTACTGACATTATATAATAAGTACTAATCATTGTCGTCCATTGCATGTTTAACACCATAACCACTAATAATTGTATTGTGACCTTAACTTGTGCTTTGACCTATGCTAACCGTACTGTAACCGCTATTTGTAAAAGACGATGTTACTGGGGTGTGTTATAGACGGGTAATTCGTATATAGAGAATTATAGCGTGGGTGACTGTATAGTTACGCCAAAGGGCATAATATTGATTATATAGTGACTGGTGTAACAGCTGTGTGTGTACGGGAATTCCCTGAGTGTTTATTGTTATTGTGTACGTTTCACTTGGTAACCGTACCACGTGGTGCTGTTGCCAGAGGAAACGGGTGTGACTGTTGAATAGTACGCGTGTATAGTATTCGTTGTCGACGACGTTCCATTGTTAAGTATGGGTGCGTCGCAGTCAACGATTCCGGATCCCTTAGGATGTATGGTTAAGAATTTTAAAAAAGGGATTCAAAGTTTGTGATTTTGGGGTAAAGATGTCTCCTGTACGTTTGGTCACTTTGTGTACTAGGGAGTGGCCTACTTTGGTTGCGGCATGGCCGCCACGTGGCAGTTTGGATCCAACTCTGGTACAGCGCTTACACGTGGCTGTATCGGGTAGGCCTGAACTTTACGGCCAGTTTCCTTATATTGACTGTTGGAGACAGGCCGTAAATGACTCGCCAAAATGGCTCCAGACATGCCACGAGGAGCAGTGTCGCCTCATGGTAGCTAGGACTTGCTCGTCCACTAGGACTGGTGTTAGGCCCATTTTGGACACGCCCCCTGAGTCCGAGATCCCTTTGCCGCCCCCTTACTTTCCGTTAAGAAGAAGTGACGCAAACGCAGGAAGTCCTGCACCCCTCCCCTCATTACCCTCATCCACTTCCGCTTCCTCCTCCAGTACAGGATCCACCCCCCCTCGTACTAAATCTCCCCTTCCGGAACCAGAATCCACCCCCATTAGAAACGAATATCCTGATTTGGCGCCACTTCAGACTTCCGGTCAAGCTTCATCTAGCTCGGCTCGAAGTGTTTTATTTACGACCTTTTCCCAAAACCGACCTCCCACATCCCCATACCCTATCTCTCCCCGACCGGAACCCATGACTGACGCCTCTCTACGTAGCCCCATCCAAACCCGACAGTTGACTGGTGCCCAACAATTAAAGCACTATCAGATGCCTCTTCGTCTGAATCCCGGGTCAGCTTATATCGATGCCGCAGGTCAAATGGCACACGCTGACCCAGTCTTCGTATATGTCCCATTTACCACAACCGATCTTTTAAACTGGAAGACCCATAATTCCTCGTATACTGAGAAACCACAAGCTATGACTGATCTGTTCACCTCAATAGTACAGACGCATAATCCGACATGGGCTGATTGCCAGCAGTTACTAATGACTTTATTTAACAATGAGGAAAGGACAAGAATAAATCAAGCAGCCATTAAAGCATTAGAGGATAGAGCCCGTGCTTTGAACCAAGCCAATCCAGCAGCATGGGCCGCGACACACTATCCCAACACCGATCCCGATTGGAACGTAAATGGTGCTGATATGGTTCAACTCAGAGCCTATAGAGACGCTATAATTGCTGGCATGAAAGCCGGAGGAAAGAAAGCCATTAACATGTCGAAGACAGTTGAGGTGATCCAGAAAAGCGATGAAGCGCCCAGTGTCTTTTATGACCGATTATTGGAGGCATACCGCTTGTATACCCCCTTTAATCCGGAAGACGCAGACAATTCCCGAATGGTTAACTCCGCCTTTGTCAGCCAAGCATACGGAGATATTAAGCGCAAGCTACAAAAGTTAGAAGGGTTTGCAGGTATGTCCATCACCCAACTAATGGAGGTAGCAAATAAGGTCTATATGAACAGGGAAACAGAAAGCAAGAAAGAGGAGGAGCGCAAGATGCGTAAAAAGGCTGATATGCTAGCGGTAGCGATCGCAGGCGTAGATAAACGGGGCCCAGATAGAGGCAATAATAGATGGAGTAGGGAGCCTTTGAGTAGGGATCAGTGTGCGTATTGCAAGGAAGAAGGGCATTGGAGGAACGAATGTCCGCAAAGAGAGCAGTACGAGAGAGACCAACCCAGGGCAGGCTACGGAAACTTTAGAGGCAGAGCGAGAGGTAGAGGAGGTCCCGGAGGGAGTAATGGTTATAGAGGGAGTAATGGGAACAGAGGAAGTGTTAGGGAAGACAGGTATATTCCAGCAGCGCAAAGGTCTCGCGATAGAGAAGGTAGGGACTTTGTAGGATTGGCTGACACGGTCATGGAGGACTATTGATACCGACCGGGCTCCATCCCCCTTGGTCGAGCGGAGCCTATGGTCGATGTATCAATAGGGGGGAAAAGGAGTGCGTTCATGATCGACACTGGTGCTGAACATTCAGTGGTGACTAATCTAGTTGCTCCTCCATCTGGAAGGACTATTACTGTGATAGGAGCAACTGGAAGAAGTGCTGAAAAACCGGTTCTTAAAAGTCGACTCTGTACATTGGGAGGCCACGTAGTAAAACACCAATTCCTTTATATGCCTGAATGTCCAGTCCAATTGCTGGGACGTGATATGCTATCAAAATTACAAGCGCAGATTACGTTCCTACCAGATGGAACAACATCTTTAAAGTTTAATGGACCTTCAGGTATTATGACTTTATCCGTACCAAAGGAAGAAGAGTGGCGACTTTATACAGTGTTGACTAGCCAAAACCCTAGGAGTGATGAGACATTGTTTAACATACCAGGAGTTTGGGCAGAGAACAACCCACCAGGACTGGCCCGCAATATTCCACCAATAAAAATTGAACTGAAACATGGGGTTTATCCAGTGAGCCTAAGACAATATCACATTCCGCAGAAGGCTAAGAAGAACATCCAATCCTATCTGGATAAGTTCATACGGTATGGTATCCTAAAATTCTGTACTTCCCCCTGGAACACCCCATTGCTGCCTGTTCAAAAGCCCGGCACAGATGAGTATCGACCTGTGCAGGACTTAAGAGCAGTCAATGATGCGGTTGTTAGCATACATCCAGTTGTACCCAATCCATATAACCTGCTTGCTTTAATTCCGGGCGGGGCTACTTACTTCACAGTTTTAGACCTCAAAGATGCCTTCTTTTGCCTCCGAATTGCCGCAGAAAGTCAATGTATTTTCGCTTTCCAATGGGAGAACGCTGTAACGGGCTCAAAACGCCAAATGACTTGGACAAGACTGCCCCAAGGGTTTAAAAATTCACCTACCCTATTTGGTTCAGCCCTAAGTCAAGATCTATTGGATTTCGAGTCCATCCCAGGAGAGTGTGTATTGTTACAATATGTAGATGACTTGTTGATAGCAGCAGTTACAAAAGAAATCTGTCAGCAAGCAACGCACGATCTACTACACATTCTCTGGAAGGCAGGATACAAGGTGTCTAGAAAGAAGGCTCAGTTGTGTTTGCCAACTGTCAAGTATCTAGGATTCCATATCTCTGAAGGTCAAAGAATTATGGGGCCAGAGAGAAAAGAGGCTGTCTGCCAAATACCAATACCCAAGAATAGAAGACAAGTGCGAGAATTCTTGGGGGCAGCAGGCTTCTGTAGGATATGGATTCCCAGCTATGCGATACTGGCAAAACCTCTGTACGCAGCTATCAAAGGTACAGAGCACGACCCCTTCCTATGGACCCAAGAACAGCAAACGGCATTTGAAGATGTGAAGAAGGCTTTGATGAGTGCCCCAGCATTAGGTCTACCTGATCACACACGACCATTCTACTTATATGTACACGAGCAAAGAAGAATGGCTGTGGGAGTATTGACACAGTACTTGGGATCATGGCAAAGACCTGTTGCCTACATGTCTAAGCAACTGGATGCAGTGGCCAGCGGACTTCCACCTTGTCTAAGAGCCGTAGCTGCAGCCGCCCTGCTAGTAGCTGAAGCCGATAAACTCACTCTGGGTCAAGAACTTTATGTACGAGTCCCACATGCAGTACAGACGTTGTTGGATTACAAAGGAAATCATTGGTTTAGTAACAGCCGTATGACCAAGTATCAAGCAATGTTGTGTGAAAACCCAAGAGTGCATTTAGAGACTGTAAACACCTTAAATCCAGCTACCCTTTTGCCACAACCTACTGAAAGTCAACATGATTGTTTGGAAGTAATGGATGAAGTATTCTCAAGTAGACCAGATCTTCGTGATTTTCCCATCCAGAACCCCGATGTTCAATATTACACCGACGGCAGTAGTTATGTGAAAGAAGGGATCCGCTATGCAGGATATGCAGTGACAACAATAGACAAGGTGATAGAAGCTCGGCCACTGGCGAAAGGAACATCAGCACAAAAGGCAGAATTAATAGCACTAACACGAGCGTTACAATTGGCTGAAGGTTTAAGAGTAAATATCTATACGGACTCTAAGTATGCGTTTTTAACCACTCATGCCCACGGAGCTTTGTATAAAGAAAGAGGACTACTGAATTCAGAAGGCAAAGAAATCAAGTACGCAGCTGAAATCCTACAACTATTGGAAGCAGTGTGGGAGCCGAAAGAAGTCGGTATCATACATTGTCGAGCGCATCTGAGAGGAGATGGTGATGTAACCAAGGGAAATCGGATGGCAGATAGTGCAGCTAAGCGTGCTGCTGAATCAGGAAGACAGGAGTATGTAGGGCATATAGCTGCTCTTATACCAACTCCACTGTCCCAATGGACTCCAGTTTATACAGCTCAAGAAGAGGAGTGGTTAAAGACTGAACCGGGAAAGTATCTGGAGAACAAGTGGTATCAGCTAGAAGATGGAAGAATAGTTATACCAGCATCGCTAGCGGTAGAAATTGTCCAAAATTATCACAACGGGACACATTCTGGGAGAGACAGTACTGAAGAATCTCTTAGAAAACATTTCTACATACCAAGATTGTCCAACTTGACTCAGGCCATTGTACGCAGATGTGTAACGTGTGCTAAGAATAATGCAAGACAAGGACCAGTAAAGCCACCAGGAGTTCAGTTTATGGGGGGACTCCCCATGTCCGATCTACAAATAGACTTTACAGTGATGCCTAAATCGGGTGGACATCGTTACCTGCTGGTAATTGTGTGCACCTATTCAGGCTGGGTAGAAGCATGTCCTACTCGTACAGAGAAAGCAGGAGAAGTTGTGAGATTCCTGCTACGAGAAATAATACCCCGATATGGACTACCCTGTTCTATAGGATCGGACAATGGTCCAGCTTTTGTTCACCAGTGCCTACAACAACTGACTCATATGCTTGGTATAAAGTGGAGGCTTCATACTGCATATAGACCCCAGAGTTCTGGTAAGGTAGAGAGAATGAATAGAACTATAAAGAACCAGTTGGCTAAAATGTGTCAGGAAACCCAACTTAAGTGGAACGTTCTCTTACCTATAGCCTTATTGCGAATCCGCAGTACCCCTACCAGAAGGATGGGCCTCTCTCCTTTTGAAATCATGTATGGGCGACCACCTCCCGTACTTGGTAACTTAAGGGGGGACTTGAGTCAGTTGGGAGAAGGAATTACCCGGCAGCAGGTTGTAGAGTTGGGTAAGACTATGGAGGAGGTACAGAAATGGGTACAAGATAGATTACCTGTGAATATTTATCCCCCTGTTCATAGTTATCATCCAGGAGATCAAGTGTGGATTAAAGAGTGGAATAATGTACCGTTAGGGCCCAAGTGGAGAGGTCCTTATGTTGTTCTTTTGTCTACCCCTACAGCAATAAAAGTAGCAGAAGTGACTCCGTGGATACATCACTCCAGGGTTAAACCAGCAGCAGTCGATTCTTGGCAAGTTACAGCAGATCCAGAGAATCCCTGCAAGATCCGGTTAAAACGCACTACTCAGTCGGAGTAACGAGGAATTATTGTGGATTACAAATTTTATTGTTACAGGTGTGAGTGAGAAGGCCATAATAAAGCCTGTCCGCTTACCATCACATAGTGTATAAGCCAGGAAAGTCTCGAAGGGACACCTGTGAAGATGAGCAGAACTCCATTCCCTGCAGCCCTCACATCCTGGAAGCTGAGGTTCCATCGCACGGACGAAGACTGAGGATGACGGCGAAAGATGTGCTTTTGATTGTGTTTATTTATATGTGTTTTTATATTCAGGAAGGTAGAGGTACCGACACTCCTAGCTGTGAGGTATGCATTAAGACTACGAGAACAGGTAACCATATTTCCCAAACCCTAATTTGGCATTCACAATACGAATGTAAAGGAGAGGTATCAAGATGTAGATACCTAAATATAGACTATAGTGTGTGCCATTTAGGAGTAGGAGAACCTAAGTGCTTCAGTCCAGAGTATCAACCTCGTACAATTTGGTTGACTCTCAGGAATGGAGATCCTCAGGGGACCCTAATTAATAAGACGGTGTTAGAATCCGTACATTCTTCGGGTGTTCTGCTATTTGATGCATGTAAGGCGATATCAAGTGGTAGAAAACCGTGGAATGTATGTGGGGATCTTAGATGGGAGAGGACGTATGGGTCTAATGATAAATATATTTGTCCCAGTAGTAAAAATAAATATGTGAGTCCTAGATGCCCAAATAAAGACTATAACTTTTGTCCATATTGGTCTTGTGTGGGGTGGGCGACTTGGGGACAGACAGTAGATAAAGACATGATAGTGACTAAGTTGCCGACTAGCCCTTATTGTAAGTCTATGGAATGCAACCCAGTCCATATACTCATTAATAACCCCGACAAGTTCTTAGATAAGTATGGAAATTTATTTGGGTTTCAGATATACGGGACGGGTTTAGATCCTGGGACATTATTGTTTATAGGAATAGAGACTGATACGGTATCCTCCCAGACTCATCAAGTATACCATTCCTTTTATGAAGAGATGAGTATAGATAATAAGATCCCCCATAACGCTAAAAACCTGTTCATTGACCTAGCTGAAAGTATTGCCGGTAGTCTTAATGTTACCAACTGCTATGTGTGTGGAGGTACTAACATGGGAGACCAATGGCCTTGGGAAGCAAAGGAGGTAATGTCCGGTTCTGAGGCAGTTGACCAATTAATATCTACACAAGCCGATTATCATATGAGTGTTAGAGGTAAATCTGAGTGGAGATTAAAGACCTCCATCATAGGTTATGTTTGCATAGCAAGGAAAGGAATAATGTATAATACTTCTGTAGGAGAATTAACTTGTCTAGGGCAAAAAGCTTATGATGATGATACAAAGAATACAACTTGGTGGTCGGCTTCAAATGTCTCAGAACCATCTAACCCGTTTGCTAGATATGCCAATTTAAAGGATGTGTGGTTTGATCTATCCATCACATCTATTTGGAGAGCCCCAGCAAATTTGTACTGGATCTGTGGTAAGAAAGCCTATTCGGAGCTGCCACAGGACTGGGAAGGGGCATGTGTGTTGGGTATGCTCAAACCATCCTTCTTCTTGTTACCGATTGAAACAGGTGAGACTTTAGGTGTTAAAGTGTATGATGTGAATCATAGGAAGAAAAGGGGACCCATAGAGATAGGCGCCTGGGAAGATGATGAATGGCCTCCCCAGCGTATTATAGATTACTATGGGCCAGCCACGTGGGCTGAGGATGGTACCTTTGGTTATAGAACCCCTATTTATATGCTCAACCGTATTATAAGATTACAGGCGGTGGTTGAGATTATCACAAATGAGACATCACAAGCGCTCAATCTTCTAGCGAAGCATAACACCAGGATGAGGACAGCAGTCTACCAAAATAGATTAGCCTTGGATTACCTTTTGGCAGTAGAGGGAGGTGTATGTGGGAAGTTTAACCTAAGTAATTGCTGTCTTCAAATAGATGACGAAGGGCAAGCAATAGCTGAGCTTACTAGCCATATGGTTAAACTAGCGCATGTGCCTACTCAGGTATGGAAAGGGTACAATCCAAGTAGTTGGTTTGGTAGCTGGTATGAGTGGTTTGGAGGGCTTAAGGCAGTGGTAGGTGGAGTCCTACTGATTTTACTGTTGTGTCTACTCCTACCGTGTCTTATACCCTTAGTAGTTAGGTCTGTGCAAAGCCTGATAGGAAGTATAGCAGAGAGGAAGGCTGCTGCACAGATAATGGCGATATATAAGTATAAGGCTCTAGATCAAGGAGAACCAATGCAGGAAGATGAGTGTTAAAAGATTCACATCATAAGATAAGTCTGGTCTGGTTCATGGTAACCTGAGGTATATGCAAACCAAGGTTAAGTGATGCCTCAAGTAATTGTGAAATATCAGAGGCATCAAAGGGGGGAATGTGATGTAATTCCAGTAAAATACAAGTTTAGCAGGCTAAGATTGCCACAAGGCATATGTATGTATATGTGTTTGTAGTATCAGTTGGTTAATTACACGTAGCTAAGATACTGTCATCACTGTACTGACCAGGTGCAGGAATGTAAGAACTGGAATTACGCGTCCCTCTCCTTTGTATCAGATGAGCCACGTGGTTAGACCGGATGGATGAGTTTAGACTCTATTCATTAAATAGGTTAAGGGTATGTGTGGGTGTAGTTAATTGTGGGAGGAGCTACAGTGCTATATAAGGAATGTACTCTATGTATTCAGTACTCAGACTTTGCTGTATTTTGGTGACGCTAGTCCCTCTGAGTCCCGATCGGTGATCCAATAAAGAATCTCTTCCTTCCTGAAGAAACCTGTGTCCATCTCTCTGTGCTTGGCTTCCGTCAGTTTCTCCGGTATCACTTAATTAATTAGATTAAGAGTAGATTCTTAAAGGCACACTCCAAGCACCTTCTTGTAGGGGTTATGTTTCTATGAGACAATAAGTAAAGTCCACCCACATTTTTTTCCAAGCAATTTTAAAGCGATATGACAAAAACAGGGAATTACCCTGCACCGTAATCCCACCCTTCTGCTGATGACATCACAATGAGGAAGTTCACTTCCCCATGATCCCTAAATAAGGGATAAATATTTGGAGTTGTTTGCTATGCCTCTACATTGCTTTTGTATTGATTTATCCATGATTACTATGTAGAGACACAAATGAACATCTGTACTTACTTTACTATACATTTCTACTAGTTGTTTCCTTTTTATGCCTCCACAGTTCATACCACAGATAAATCACTATGTATGTAATTGGATTTAAAATATTATAATATTGTAATATTTCCATTTATCATTTAATAAATGGCAAGACTGATTTATCTTAGCAGAAACTAAATGCTAATTGGCACCAGAATGATGCTAATGTTATCAAACTCTATTTTGCAGAATTTACATTCAAGTTTGCTGGAAGCTCTCTACAGGAACAGATCAGATCTGGAGACAATATTTAGGATAATAGACAGTGATAGCTCTGGTAAGTTATAAGAGTAATTTGCAGGAATATAACATTTGTAAAAAAAAAAAAAATTTTTAAAGGGTTTCAGATAGCCTGGTGTGTTTGCTCAGGATGTTAAAACACTAAATATAAGTCTGGATTAAACTTTCAAAGTTGCAGGTTCTATTCCTCACAGTATTAAATAGAAAATTCAGGCACCCAACAATTACTTTTTTTAAGTGCAGACTTTTAACTGGAAACAGTAAGGAAGAGGTGACAATGCTTAGGCCAGATAACTTGACTCTGCAAGGAGCTCATTATTTCTCTGTGGTAATATTCCCAAGGTTCATAAAATTATTACTATAGAATTAATTAATGTTCATGCTGTATGAGTGGATTCTGTTAAGCGTGTATTAGATACTTTATATTTCAAATAAAGGGAATAGGGAGCAATTGGCATGATATTTACCTAGTTACATACACTGAAAAGAAACCATCAAGTTTAGATTTTCTCACATTTTATTTTTTTTGCTCTTGATCCAAAAGAATGCAAAAATCCATGTTTGAACAATTTTAAATTTTGCAACAAACTACAAATACATTCCTACTTGACTCCAAAATGGCAGTAAGATTTCTCTTTGGATCAAGATGCAATTATCCCATAAATAAAAAAATTATATCCATGAATAGTTTCTGCAAGTATTCATCCAGTCAGTGGCTTAACTACCACGGTCGCAGGGGTCGCAGTGGCGACCAGGCCCGTCACTCTAGGGGGCCTGGCCGCCCCTGCGACCGTGAGCCGCCAGCATTGCAGCACCAGCCAGGGCCCGTGGATGCAGTCTAACCGGTAGGAGGGAAGCCATGTGCTGTGCTGCTCCCCTCCTGGCACTGTGAGTAGCGCGGCCGAGCTGTCTGACAGGAAGTGCTCACTAAGAGAGCACTTCCTGTCAGACTCAGACGGGTACTACGGCCAAAAGGTACTGGGAGTTGGGGGAGAGAAAAATAGAGGGTCTGCAGGGGAAGGGGAGGGTGGGAGAGAAATGGAGGTTCTGCAGGAGAAGGACAGGGATGGAGGATCTGCAGTGAAAGGGGGAGAATGGAGAATCTGCAGGGGAAGGGGGAATGAAGGGTCTGCAGGGGAAGGCAGGGGAGAGACATGGAGGATTTACAGGGGAAGGGGGGAGAAATGAAGGGTCTGCAGGGGAAGGCAGGGGGAATGGGGGGTCTGAAAGGGAAGGGGGAATGGAGGGTCTGAAAGGGAAGGGGGAAATGGAGGGTCTGCAGGGGAAGGGGGAAATGGAGGGGGTGCAGGGGAAGGGGGGAATAGAGGGGCTGCAGGGGAAGGGGGTAGAGAAATGCAAGGGCTGCAGGGAAGTGGAGAGAAATGGAAATTGAGGAGGGGGTAGAGAAATGGAGGGGAGGGGGGAGAAATGAAGGGTCTGCAAGGGGGGAGAGAATGGAGGGGCTGCAAGGAAAGGTTGGGGAGAGAGAAATGGAGGGATGCAAGGGAGGGACAGAGAAATGGAGGGGAGGGGGGAGAGACACACATAGAGGGGCAAGAGTGGAGGGGGAGAAAGATACATGGAGCAGCTTGTGTGGGAAATGAGACACATGGAGGGTCTGGGGGGAGCAAATGAGACACTAGGGGGTTAATGAGACACATAGGGGAAAATGAGACACATGGAGGGCAAGGGTCGAGGGGAATGAGACACATGTAGGAGTTTTGGGGATGATGAGACACATTAAGGAGTGTGTGTGTGTGTGTATATATATATATATATATATATATATATATATATATATATATATAAAAAAAATATATATATATATTCCAATAAATTACCGGCACTCTTTGGTTTTGTGTGTTCGGTTTATTGTTGGTACATCCAAAATAGTCAACGTTTCAGCTCCCGATCAGAGCTTTCATCAGGACACATCAGGTCTTATGTGTCCTGATGAAAGCTCTGATCGGGAGCTGAAACGTTGACTAGTTTGGATGTACCAACAATAAACCGAACGAACAAAATCGAAGAGTGCCGGTACTTTTTTGGAATTTGTATATTATTGTGACTTGGCACCAGGTATCTGATATTTATAGTAGGAGTGCAAAAGATTAAAAATTTATATATATATATAAATTGAAAAAAAGATAATTTTTTTATGAAAAACAAATAAAAACGCTAACTTTGGCCAGCGTTTGTGACTAAGTGGCTACTACAAAAGACTGGACATACACCATTGTGAATACCGTGGGTTGTCTACTTTTACAAATGGTATGCCATGATGGGGTTAATTTTCATTCCTGTGCTGCTATACGGTCTCAAAGGTAACATAGGCCCAGCAAATCAATCTGGAAAATTTCAATGTGCAAACATGGAAAAGGGGAAAGCCCTACATTTGACCCCTGTAAGTTTGCAAAACCCCATAAAACCTATACATTGGGGGCACTGTTGTACTCGGGAGATATTGCTGAACACATATTTGGGTGTTCTTTGTCAGTAACACATAACAGGAACTGAGAATCCATGCCTAAACTACAATGTGAGAGAAAAATAACACAAAAAAATGACTACCCAAAAGGTTGACAAAGACTGGTGGTAGAATTAGTGCATTGAAAGTGTTAAAATGCCACCATTTTTTTAAAAATTCTGTATTTAGGTCGTGCATGAGGATAACATTCAGGTGTGCATTACCACAACAGTTGTTACACACAGATCATGAAACATGGGATTGTAGACACGTGGTTTTATATGCTAGGCACATTTTTTGTTTTATAGAGAGAAGACTAAAAGGTACATTCTGGTCTAGGCATGCAGTATCATACATTTACCATGAGAGCGACATGCTAGAAGGCTTGTTTGAGGATATCATTTGTGCGTGGGTACGCAAATATTGTGAGTGCTTTTATTGTTCCCTGGTAAAATAGAAGTAAAGTAAAATAAAATTACTAAGTACAGAGGCCCTACTGGGGACAATCATATAATTTTGTGTTTTTTTTCCTGGTTGGTATTGCTATCGTAGTGAGCATTACTGGTGTTTAGTCACCATTGTAGTGCCACCAGGACTTTTCTTGTAGGGCGAGTTGTGCCTATATCTGGTAATAATTACGCCCGGCTATGGCAGGGTTATGCTCGGACGGTATGCTAGACTAGTGTCGGGCGGGGGGGGGGGGGGGGGGACAAGTTTAATACCTTATGTTGTTTTCTTTAAAAAATATATATACATGTGAAGGGTTATTCAGTGATTCCTGACAGATATCAGTGTTATAGTGTTCTAATTTTTCATTCATTTGTATGTGTTTAGTGGATAAAGATTTGTATTTATTTGTCAACATATGTTTCAGGGCTTATTTCATTTGAGGAATTCAAACACACTTGGAAACTACTAAGCTCTCACTTAAACATAGAAGTCAGTGACGAGGCAATCTGTAACATGGCTCGAAGTATCGATTTCAACAAGGATGGAAATATTGATATTAATGAGTTTCTGGAAGCCTTTCGATTAGTTGATAAACCCCATGTTGATGGTTTAGGAACAGACGTTTAGAATGCAGCTAAGGATTCCATGCCATGTATTTCCAAGCCAACATAAAGCAACTGTGAAGAGCATATGAACTATTAACTCTGAATGCTCAAAGCACAAGTAATGTCGAATGGATCAACAACTTCTGCCCGTGACAAAGACACTCCAAAACCTGGATATGAACATGTTAAATGAATCATTTACATGTAGAGATGTATTCAGAATGCCAGTATATTTAAATGTATGTATACGTTTGTACCTGAACATGCCATAATGCTTTTTCTGTAATAGGACTGTACATGTAAGCAGTGCTTTGTAACACAGCTCATGGTGCAAGATAGAAAATAAATAAAGGTGCTACAGTATGATGACAGATTAACCAAAATATATTTTATGTGATCTGTACTCAGTGAGTGCCATATGCACAGCTCTCGGAGTACTACTTAAAGCTAAATTTAAGCGTGTTCAAGTTATTCCTATTTAACAGAAGAATGTGTTAAAATGCCAACTTAGTGTTTTAGTGCACACTATGTACAAAATCATTTTAGTTCAGATTATAAATAAAAAATGTACAGATTTCAAAATACAATTTTTATGTTTTCATTTATCTAATTGCAGATCCTAGAATAGATTTTGATCAAAATATGCAACCACTTTGAGTATTAGATTAATTTAATTGAGGGCAAACTAACAAATGCTTACTTAAAGGGGAACTTTTAAGGGATTTTAATATTATGTTTAATTTTCCCCTCTACTTATCAATATATATGTGAGGTCTGAGAAATTCAATTAAATATAGAAATCAATCCTGCTCTATTCTTGAAATTAGTGGCTCCTTCTTGGCTCCATGTCAATCGTTGTTATATGGTCTGCCTTTTAATGTTAGCAGTCAGCAGAAGAGGAGAAATAGAACTAATGAGCAAAGTGTATTTTATCATAAAGCATAAAATGCATAAAATAGGCAGCCTAAAAGTTTAGGCTGCTTATTTTGACATTTGTTGTGCATTATTGCACTTTGATCTGAACATATTTCATTGTGTCCCTGGGGAAGTCCACTTAGGTGGAAGAAACACGTTAGACTTATTTTATTTATTTTATAATTTGTTTATTGCGTACACATTATTTTAAAAAAACAACAACAAATTATTAAAAATGTCTGCAAGAAGTGGATTTTACCTTGCTACTGACCTCTGGGCATCCTGTTGGTGACTAGGAGGCGAGGAAGGACAGCACAAAGTTTATTTATATTCTGACATACTTCATTATGTGTTATTTGTTTTATCCTTATTTTAGATGCATAGCTGAATCCCAAATTTCTGTTTGTATATCTTGCTGCTAAGAGGGTTGGTAATTGGGAAAACCACCCGGGAAATTGCATCAATTATTTAGAATGACAAAGCATCATGGAAGTTGTAGTTCTACAACATCTAGTGATCTACCTGATGGGCAGCCCTGACCTTGATAAATCTTTACCTAGATTGGCTCCCTGAGACATACTCAAACATACGAAGACATACAACTAGAATAACTGATTACCATGTCCCAGCACGATTGTAGCTGGTTGCCAAGCAGCAGAAGAGATGCTCTATCTAAGATTTGGCCCGTGAGGCTCAAGCCGCTGAACGTTGTGGCAGGGTATTGGCCTCTTGGTGACAGTAAAAGATTCAAAACGTGTGGTCATGACAGGTGAGGCCCTAACTATAAAACCAAAAGGTGGGTGATGTGAGGCTACCTATGATATGGGCCGATTGGACGAAACCTCTGTGTTGAGGTGGGGAGTTGGCCTCGCGAGACCAGCTATTTTTAAGTTAACAAAGTCTAGCACCTGACCCTTATCAGTCAATTCTTTGACCCTAAACAAGGGCATGATAAGAGAATATAAGGACGTAGAGGGGTAGCGTACCAGCAAACCACAAATTGTGACTTCTTGAAAAAAGAGGTATTAGATGAGACCTTAAAAAGCATTGAGAATTTTATTTGAAGACCGTGAGTGCAGCCACCTTTGTATAACCGTTATATATACATACATATATATATATATAGCAAAATCCAAATAGGTTATGGTGGGGAAAAATTGTGTTTGAAAACCCCTTCCACCTGAAGTCTGTGGATAGTTAATACAATGTTAAACAAAAATCTGCACACCAGTCAAGCCATAAGGCTTTTCCCACAGAAGTTTCAAATCTGCAGTGATGTTACAACCACAAAGGATTCTGGGTGTGCATATGCAAATTAGTTTAACAAAGAATCACATTTTTGCCTCATTCCATTTTAAACATGGATTCCTTTTAATCTGTGTTTGCAGTATACAACTGCTTGGAACACAACTTAGGAAAAGATGCAAAACCAGTCAACCACTCATGGACAGCTGTTTCGTTGTTAATGCAACTCATCTGCATGAGGTTGGTTACTGGTTTGCTTAAAAGGAATCCATGTTTAAAATGGAATGAGGCAAAAATGTGATTCTTTGTTAAACTAATTTGCAGAATACTTTGCGGTTGTAACATCACTGCAGATTTGTATTAACTATGTATATATATATATACGGTATCTCACAAAAGTGAGTACACCCCTCACATTTTTGTAAATATGTTATTATAAATTTTAATGTGACAACACTGAAGACATGACACTCTGCTACAATGTAAAGTAGTAAGTGTACAGCGTGTATAACAGTGTAAATTTGCTGTCCCCTCAAAATAACTCAACACACAGCCATTAATGTCTAAACCGTTGGCAGCAAAAGTGAGTCAAAATTAAGTCTCAGAACAAGGGGGTGTTGGTAGGGGTGTTGTTGGCGGTTGTGTGTACTTTGAAGAAGTCCTGAAAATTAACTCAAGATAATGCATCAGCAGCTTTATTAACCATGCTTTATTTTTTTACCATGTGAGCTGTCTAATGAGTCTCATGATAGTGAGGGATGAGGATCTGCCTTTGTTAATGATGTCACAGGCTGCTTTATTGTCAGAAAAACATCTAACTGCTTTCCCCTTCCACTGATATCCCCAGGCCTTAGAGGCGGCCACAGACTTCAAACAAAGCTGAAGTTGTGTGGAATGAGGATAGACCAAGGATCTCGACTGGCCATGAGTCTCTGAACTAGGAGTCACCATAGATCCTGCAAACCCTGTGTGGGCTGCGGCATCGGTGCAGACTAAGGGGGAATGATCCGAGATGGGGGGAATGAACATTGCTTTCCCATTCCAATGGGACAAGAACCTGAGCCACATGTGTAAATCTGCTCTGGCGTGCATATCCAAAGACGTGTAATTATTGTCTGTATAAAGATGGGGAAGAAGGCACAGCAATCGGAAAATAAATGCCCGACCCTGTGGAATAATTCTTATAGCAAAGTTCAAAGTGCTTAGTAAAGATTGTAGTTCTACTCTAGTACACTTGTTCTTGGCAAGAAAACATTCCACAGTTTCCCTGATATGCTGTTCCTTCTCTATCGGTAAACTTGCTTGTAATTTAACCGTCTAGTTCAATACCCAGGAAGAAAACTTTGGTGGAAGGACCTACAGTTTTTTTCCCGTGAAAGTGGAACCTTCAGGGATGAAAAAAGAGCCATCGTCTTTTGAATGCTAATAGCGGTAGTGTGGGGGTCCTCGATTGTGAGAAAGTTAACTAAGTAATGTATGACTGAAGGGCAATCACAGATATTGAGAAGAAGCCCACATAGAGTATCGGCTAACAAGTCAAACAACTTGGGACTACTCTTAGCACCAAATGTCAGACGAGTGGCAAAGTAATACCTATCTCTTCATCTTATACCATGCATATACCACAGTGATGGGTGTATGGGTAAAAGC
The DNA here is from genome assembly GCF_036172605.1 of Pelobates fuscus. Taxonomy (NCBI): domain Eukaryota; kingdom Metazoa; phylum Chordata; class Amphibia; order Anura; family Pelobatidae; genus Pelobates; species Pelobates fuscus. The sequence continues at coordinate 209,176,587 of NC_086322.1, forward strand.
TTAATCATTGGAAATGTCTGTTTTTCCCAACCAAGCACCAACCCCTGCCTTTAGTATGGCATGGATGGCATCGTCCACTGTAGCGTAGTGCAAGGAAAACTCTTCGTAGGGAATCAGTGAATTAAGGCTTGGAGTAGGCAATGAATGTGGGGCAGATAAATAGATAAAATAGATGTTTTTATTGTTAGATTTCCCTGTGGCTATGCCTATAGGGTTGGTACGCCAGCACGAGAAAGGTGAATGTGAGAAAGGGCATATAATCAATCTGTTGTCCAACTCTTTCTTGAGTAATACGTCAGTGTTGAGGGGGTCGAGTAGAGCGGACTGTAGGTTCTGACATTCGTGAATACCAGTAGGGAGTGTTACTAGGCCAGTGTGGAAACTGTCTGTGAAACCTTGAACCAAAAAGTCAACTGACGGGATGGGTGTGTTCGGAGATAATACGCCAAGTTGTCGATGCTAACTTCGAGCAGACATTGTTTTGGGTACAGACGGTTAAGGCACATGGTTTTGGTATGTGACCTGTAACAAATTGAGCAGATGTGCAGAAGTCAGCACGAGCCAAATCCGCAACTGCCCGATTTAAAATTGTTGCAGATTTGAGCTTTGCCCAGATACACAATGGGCCTGCACAACTACCCTTTTAGACCTCTGTGTTCTGCAGTAGAAGGACCAAAGGATGAATGGCTAGATTTAATGAATAAGTTAAGGCAAAGGGAGGTATCTGGATACACAGATTAAAAAACACTTTTACCCATTGGGATTGAATGTGGATTTTGATTAGATTAGTTTTTTATGAATTTTTCATTATCTTCTTTATTCACATATTTTAGTTTATTAACTTTTTCATTTTTATGTATTTTTATTTTTTGCATTCCTTATATCTTTTCTTTTCTCTTTGCCTTTTTAATCAATTGGGTTTTCTATATCATGCTGAGGGTAGTGTTATATAGAAGTATACTCTCTGAAATTCTGTATATATAATAGACATATTTGTAGATGTGTATAAACACCTTTGCAGATACATATGATTGGCCAATAACTTCTTTTATTTTTTGGCTTTGATTTGATTATTATATGTATATTGAGGACTCATTGCCATACACTTATGAAGAATCGAAGGGAAGATTTGGAACACATATGCGTTCCAGCCGCACACTACTGACGACATCACCATTCACCGAACAGGATCCACTACTTCCTGATCGGTGGAATGCATGTGCGTTCAACGGACATCTGCCGGAACTCCTTGTAAGGCTGGCACTTACCGACCGACTGACCGACCGACCAGAAACAGATGTGAGGAAACAGGCTGATTAGATGAAAAGATACATGTGAGAGGGACTTTTAAATATGTTTTTTTTTAAGAATGTTTATAGCATTTGATTTGTGTATTACTGTATGTACTACATGCAGGGCCGCCCACCAGAAATTTTGGGGCCCCTAACTCAGCTCAGGGTCTGGGGCCCGCCTCCAAATACCGCCCACTGGGTCCACACACAGACACAAACGCACACACTGATACAAAAGGACACAGGTACATACTAACAGACACACATACTGAAACAGACATACACGCATACAGGCATACATACTGACACACACATACTGAGACATACACACAGGCATACATAGTGACAGACAGACACATACTAACATACATACAGACACACATGCAAGAGGACATAAAGACACATACATACATACAGACACCGACATCCATACATACACACACACACACATTCATACATACAGACACTGACATCCATACACACATACATTCATAATGGCATACAGACATACACAGACATACATTCATAATGGCATACAGACATACAGACATACAGACTGACATACATGCATATATACAGACATACTGACAGACATACATGCATACAGAAAAAAGGGAGACCCTTGAAACAAGGGGATCCTGAAAAGCAGCTCTGGACACAGAAAAGGCACTTGAATGCCAGGTAACAGGAAAGGAAGAGAGAAATAATGGGTGGGGGGAAAGGGAGAGAAAGTAACACTACACAGTCCCCCGAACCTCCTTAATGTACAGCTTCCTAAATATAGGAGCAATTAAATGCCCACCATAAGCAATGGGGAAAAAAGGAGGGTCCCAACTCTCATAATGCTGCCTAAGAAAATCTACTCGTGGATAACAACCACCAGGACCAAAGGCAGGCTGTCCTAGAAATCTGAATAACCTGGATAGCTCAAGAGATCACCACATACTAACTGCCTAAGTGCTACCTAAAAAGTGAAAATAAACATAAAAAAGAAAAGAAAAAGAAAGCGCTCGACGCGCGTTTCAGCGTGGATACACGCCGTCGTCAGGAGCAAGTCAAACACTGTGTGCACACAAGCCTCTTAAATACCTGTAAAGTCAGGGCGAAATGCCCTGCAGCTGATCAAGCATATGGGGGGCGTGAGTGAGTAACATTCAGTCACCTTGCCTCCTCTCCGCGTCATAACCTCCTACGGCTATACATTGGTTAATGTGTGGATCAATCAAAGTTGATCCAACGAGGTCCGTCACTCCCCCTTCTTGCCGCCTCTCGAACTCTGACGCTGGTCATAGGACGACTAGCACGTCCGTCAAGATTGGACAGGGGGGAGGGAGGTAAAGTGAGTGGCTAGATGCCCGTCACGCCTATTCTATCACGGGCCGGTCTGTTCGAGTGGGGGAATGGTTTGAGCCCAATCAGTCCCCATGAGGGGCGGGACTCTGTCCTACGCCTTCCCCCCTCAGCAGATCGGTCAGTGTAAGAAATGCTCGATAAAATGACATGTAACTCAAGCACCTAAAAAGGTGTTTTGGATGGCTAATATATGGTAAATTGTTAAGTACCTGAGAGTGAAGGGTCGAGAGTTTCAACCTCCTCACACTTCAGGACTAAAAAATATATTAAAGTGATGAACTTGCAAGTGAGAGAAATATCTTAATGTACTGTCAAGGGGAGCCTATAAGATAAGGATCAGAGTGGTATAGGAGACAATCTCATATCTCCGCTGATCGAAAATAGACTCTCATTTACTATTACATACTGAGGAGTATCCGTAGATTGCTCAAGTGTCAGTAATAATGGGACTAGAGAGAAGGAAATTATTTCAAGGTAATCTAAACTGCAAGTGTAGAAGAGCCATCATGATTTAAAGAGATAGTCAATAGGAAGCGCTGTATAATCAGGAAAGGCCGGTGGAGCTATACACAGTGTGTTCATGAGAACAAAAACAAAAAACTTTTATTATTTACATATTAACAAATTTACAGACAGCAAATTAAAATAAGGTTAGTCAGATGGGTTTCAAGCCTATTGACCGTGGATGTAAAGTAACCTTAATTCTATAAGAATGATGTGAACGAAAAACCTTTGTTAAGTCCCCGAGGAGAAAGTGTTTTTAATTTGTAAATCCAGTAGGACTCCCTTTGTTTTAGTTTGCGATCCCAATCCCCTTTACGTTGGGTCTGAGGTATTAGTTCTATACCCATAAAACGTATCCTACTTGATGAGTTAGCATGTCTAGAAATGGGGGTTTCCAATCTCCTTCTGACGGAATTTACATGTTCCCTAATGCGGAATTTGAAAGGGCGGAAAGTCTTTCCGACATATTTAATTCCACAGGAGCATGTCAGAAGGTAGATAACTCCCTCCGTACGACAATTATAAAAGGATTGTACTGAATGGAAGTCATGATTCGAGCTATCCGAGAAAATCCTAGTTTCTTTAGCTATATACTGGCAGGCACTACATTGTCCACACCTATATGTGCCCTTAGGAAGGTATGGTTTGGTTGAATTACCGAGTGGTCCAAAATGGCTAGGTACCAATAAATCCCTAAAGTTTTTTCCCCTCCGGGCTGTAACTGACGGAAATGGAGAGATCACTGATTTTAACTGAGCGTCTGATGTCAGGATTGGCCAATATCTGCCGAGAATTGATAGCATTGTATGCCAACCTGCATCAAAAGTTCCGATACAGCGAATTTGATGACTTGTTGATGAACTTTTATCCTTAAGAAGGTCTCTTCTATCGGAATTTAATGCCCTTGAATATGCCCTTTTTAGTACTCTATTGGGGTACCCTTTATCTTTGAAAGATTTCCCTAGACTAACAGCTTTAGTTTTGAAGTCTTCAAGGGTTGAGCAGTTTCTACGCAACCGCAGATATTGCCCAATCGGTATACCAGCTTTAGAGGACTGAATGATACTCACTCACGCCCCCCATATGCTTGATCAGCTGCAGGGCATTTCGCCCTGACTTTACAGGTATTTAAGAGGCTTGTGTGCACACAGTGTTTGACTTGCTCCTGACGACGGCGTGTATCCACGCTGAAACGCGCGTTGAGCGCTTTCTTTTTCTTTTCTTTTTTATGTTTATTTTCACTTTTTAGGTAGCACTTAGGCAGTTAGTATGTGGTGATCTCTTGAGCTATCCAGGTTATTCAGGTTTCTAGGACAGCCTGCCTTTGGTCCTGGTGGTTGTTATCCACGAGTAGATTTTCTTAGGCAGCATTATGAGAGTTGGGACCCTCCTTTTTTCCCCATTGCTTATGGTGGGCATTTAATTGCTCCTATATTTAGGAAGCTGTACATTAAGGAGGTTCGGGGGACTGTGTAGTGTTACTTTCTCTCCCTTTCCCCCCACCCATTATTTCTCTCTTCCTTTCCTGTTACCTGGCATTCAAGTGCCTTTTCTGTGTCCAGAGCTGCTTTTCAGGATCCCCTTGTTTCAAGGGTCTCCTTTTTTGTGTATCTTTTCTGGGTTACCCCAACTTTGTAGCTCTGAGGTAGGCCATTTATAGGACTATTTCCAATGCTTTGCATGAGTTTTGTGAAGCTTTGTATCTACCCTATCATTTTTTCTCTTTATTGATACATGCATACAGACATCCATACACACTTACACACAGACCTACGTTCATAATGATATGCAGACATACATTCATACTGATATACAGACATACATACATACATACATATATACATACATAGACATACATGCATACATGCATACAGACATACACAAACATACATGCATGCAGTCAGACAGACATAGACATACACACAGACATACATACAGACATACACACAGACATGCATCCAGACATACATACATAGACATACATGCATACAGACATACATGCATACAGACAGACAGACAGACATACAGGCATACACATACCGACAGACAGACAGACATACATACACATACATGCATACAGACACACAGACATACATGCATGCAGACATACATACATGCATACAGACAGACATACATACATAGACATACATGCATGCATACAGACAGACATACATTCATGCATACAGACACACACATACAGACAGACACAGACATACACAGACATACATACATGCACACACAGCTCATTTTCCAGCCACCCTCCTGTCTCTTACCTTTTCTTTGCAGGAGGGTGGCTGGGGATGATGGGAGTCGGCGCGGCTCCCTCTTCACTGCCTGGCTCTCCCTCTTCACGGCTGGGCGCGCGCTCCTCCCGCGCGGAGTGAGCTGGGAGGAAGTGACCACTTCCTCCCAGCAGCACTTGCGGCTGCTTTTTTTTTTTTTTTTAAAGGGGCCCTGAAGGAGGGGGCTCATCGGGTGGCCCTAAGTGTGTGGGCTACCCGGTGGGGCCCGGGCGGCCGGGCCCCCCAGGGCCGCCGGGCCAGTGACAACTGTTATGGTTGTCACCCCCTGATGGTGGCCCTGACTACATGACTTTTTACTCCTGAAGAAGTCTAGATTACTAGACGAAACATGTAGAGTTTATATTTTAATATTTTGTTTTAAATATATATGTTTTTTTTTGCCAAGTATATTTGTGAAGATCCCTTCCTCTTTTCTACATCACTAAGACCGAAGAACACAGAGTTATATTGATGGGCTCTTGAACCTCTTGTATATTGTAAGTGCAACTAAGCGTATGAATATTTTTAAATCAGCGCTGTACTATGTCTGTTTATATCTTTTACATGCATTAATGGATATTTGAATAACGATGGATCCGTGGGATTGTCCACACTGTTGATGAGCCTGAATATTCCCTCATTTTGCGAGTGCAACATTTAAATAAGGATTTCATTGTAATCAATGTTATTACCCTATGAGTCCTTTTTTTGCTTTCTCTGTTTATATGTTTAGGTATTTCTTGTTTTTTCGCTTATATTGAGGATTGAGAGGAATCCTTTCACATACCTAACCAAAGAGTAATTATCTTTTTGTATTATACATTTATTGCACCTGGGTGGTCTATATTTACCTCTCGGAGGATAGGCCAATATTTTGATATTGCTCGTTTAATTTTAAAATGATCAGTGTTATATCTAGTAAAGGTATGTTCGAATTTCGTTTTTTTTATTGTTAAGGTGTCTTGGTCTGTCCATCATTAATTCATTTCTATCTATCTCTGCAATCCTTTTGATCTCTATTTCAATATGGTGTTTTTTATAACCTTTCTTTGTTTATTTATCTTTTATAATGGCAGCTTGTTGATAATAATTGTGTCACGTCTAAACATTTGTTATGAAGGAACACAACTGCAGATTTCTTATAGTTTGAATATTTATTATAAAAAGTAAAAGGTATTGACTTTAATTCCAATTTACAGGTACTGTAGCTTTAAGTAATAAATGATAACTGAAGTCCACAATTATAGGCACTGTAGCTTTAAGTAGTAAACGATAACTGAAGTCCACAATTATAGGCACTGTAGCTTTAAGTAGTAAACGATAACTGAAGTCCACAATTATAGGCACTGTAGCTTTAAGTAGTAAACGATAACTGAAGTCCACAATTATAGGCACTGTAGCTTTAAATAGTAAACGATAACTGAAGTCCACAATTATAGGCACTGTAGCTTTAAGTAGTAAACAGTAGTCATTAGCAGACACTGAATCAGAAAGAGTCCTTTAGTAGTATTAATGATTTAGGTGAAAGAAGTTACAATAGCTGTTCCATAGACTTTAACTGAAGCAAGACAGATGCAGCTAACTGAGACAAAGTATGAGTTGAAGTTAGCTGTAACGGGTTTGTTTTAACGAAGGACCTTGGAGACAGGAAATAACAGCTTTGAGATGCAACGCTTATCACAGAGGTTTTACTTAGCTTCCGGCACATAGAACACTGGTTCCCGAGATCTCCTCATAGGCGGTTTATCCTGAATGGAGAGAGTTCAGCTTTAGTCGTGGATGAGGAAAGGTGAAGGGAACTTGAAGTCTTCCAGTCCGGTCCGGTAACAGAGGGCTTTCACAACGATCTTGCAGCCGGTTCGTGAGTACGGAACGTAGTTCAATAATCCAGCGTCGATCAGCTGGTGCGGTCGGATTAAATAGGGAGACCGTGTCATAAAGAGGTGTGGCTAAGCTCCGTGGAACCAGGAAGTAAGAGGATACCATAATTAAGGCATGACAGTATCCCCTCCTTAATGAGCAACCTCTGGGTGCTATTGACTTGGCTTAGAAGGGTAACGCTTGTGAAATTTGGAAATTAATTTGTCAGCATGAACGACAGAGGAGTTTTCCCATGTATCTTCATCAATTCCATATCCTTTCCATCTGATGAGGTATTGTAAGGAGCCACGATGGATCCTTGAATCCAGTATACTTTGAATTTCGTATTCTTCTTCACCCTGGACCAATATGGGATCAGGAGAAGTAGTGACATTTCTTTGGAAAGGGTCAGGATGATGAGGCTTCAACAAGGACACATGAAAAACAGGATGTAGCTTTAAAGTTGGTGGAAGTTTCAATTTAACAACATTACGGTTGATAACCGATATTATTGGAAAAGGACCAAGAAAAAGAGAACTTAACTTCTTTGATGGACGATTTGTAGAGATGTTCTTTGAGGAAAGCCAGACAAGATCACCGATTTTATAAGAAGGTGAAGGTTGTCTTTTTGTATCAAAAAACTTATTTTGATTGGAGGAGGCCAATTCTAGATTCTCATGCAATTTCTTGAATAAAGAGGACATATGAGAGATTTGATTCGAATCGGAGAGATTAGATGAAGAAACTGTCTGAGCAGGAAATGAGGAAGGATGAAATCCATAATTGGATAGAAATTTAGTCATTTTACTGCTGGTATGAAAAGAGTTATTGTATGCGAATTCTGCCATAGGTAACCAAGTTATCCAATCGTCTTGTAAGTGAGAGCAATAACATCGTAGATATTGTTCTAAGCATTGGTTGACTCTTTCAGTTTGTCCATCTGTTTGAGGATGATATGCAGATGATAGTTTACGTTGGATATGAAGAGTGGCACATAATGCATTCCAGAATTTGGAGGTAAATTGAGTTCCTCGGTCTGAAATGATTTCGTCTGGCAGTCCGTGAAGTTTAACTATGTTATCAAGAAATATTTTCGAAAGTTCAGAGGATGAGGGTAACTTCTTTAAAGGAATGAAATGAGACATTTTCGTGAAGCGGTCTACTACCACTAAAATGGTGGTATGATGATGAGAAGGAGGTAATTCTACCAAGAAATCCATAGAAATGGATTGCCAAGGTCGTTCAGGAATTGGTAAATTCAATAATTGACCGAATGGTTGATGATGGACATGTTTTGATCTTTGGCATACAGAACAAGATTTGACATAAGATTCAATAGTTTGGTCTTGACGAGGCCACCAATAGTATCTTTTAGACAATTCAAGGGTCTTTTTTATACCTGGATGACCTGCCAGAGGAGAATCATGAATAAATTCGAGTACTTTAATTCTGAAAGAGGGAGGTACATAAATCCGGTCTTTAAAATAGTAGAGACCGTTTTTCTTGGATAATTTAATTGATTTAGGAAGTTCAAGAGCATCTTCACTGAGATCTTTAATGTCATCAATAAGAGAAGATAAGATTCCAATGACTTTAGGCGAAGGAGGTTCAATTTTAGTGTCTTTATGGATCCTGGAAAGGGCATCAGCCTTTTTGTTTCTAGACCCAGGTCTAAAGACGATTTGGAAGTTGAACCGGGAAAAAAAGAGATTCCATCTTACTTGTCGAGCAGACAGTGTTTTATTGGAGTGAAGATATTCGAGATTTTTATGGTCAGTATATATGATTAAAGAGTTCTGAGCGCCTTCAAGAAGGTGTCTCCAGGTTTCTAAAGCCACTTTGATACTTAATAATTCTTTTTCTCCTGTAGGATAATTCTTTTCGGCAGGAGATAATGATCGTGAGAAGAAGGCGACAGGATGAAGAGGTTCTTGAGGAGTTTTGTGTTGAGAAAGGACAGCTCCAATTGCAATTTCTGAAGCATCCGTTTCAAGGACATAAAGATATGAAGGATTTGGAAGTTGAAGAATAGGAGCTGTTGTAAACTTTCCCTTTAATTCATTGAAGGCAGTTTGAGCCTTCTCATTCCAATCGAAGGGATGTTTTTTACTGTTAAGTTGATTGAGTGGGTGAGCTATCTCAGAATAGTTTTTAATAAATTTTCTGTAGAAGTTGCCGAACCCTAGAAATCGCTGTAATTCTTTTACTGTAGAGGGAACAGGCCAGTTGATGATACAATCGACTTTTGAATTATCCATACCTATTGAATGAGGGGAGATAACATAACCTAAGAAGGTTATTTCTTTGACGTGAAAAATACATTTTTCGGGTTTAGCGAATAATTTGTGAGTTCTGAGTCTGGATAACACCCATCTGACATGTTTTCTATGTTCCTCAGGAGTGTTGGAGTATATGAGAATATCATCTAAATAAATGATGACACAGACGTCCAATAGGTCTCTAAAGATATCATTTATGAAATGTTGAAAAGTTGCAGGGGCGTTGCAGAGGCCAAAAGGCATCACCAGATATTCGAAGAGGCCATATCTTGTTCGGAAAGCAGTTTTCCATTCATCATTAGCCTTTATCCTCATGAGATTATATGCCCCGCGAAGGTCAAGCTTAGTGTAGATGGTAGCAGTTTTCAATCGTTCAACCAGTTCATTGATGAGGGGAAGAGGATAACGATTTTTAACTGTTATTTTGTTTAAGGCTCTGTAATCAATGATAGGACGTATAGTCTGGTCTTTGTTTCTTACAAAAAACATACTTGAGGCAGCAGGTGAACTAGAGGGTCTAATGAACCCTTTCCGTAGATTTTCATCTAGATATTCTTTGAGAATTTGCAATTCAGCCTCAGAGAGAGGGTAGATGTGCCCAAAAGGTACTGGGGCACCAGGTATGAGGTCTATAGGACAATCGTAGGAACGATGAGGTGGGAGCGTTTCAGCTTCTTTTTTACTGAAGACATCTGAAAAGTCTGAATAACAAGAAGGTATGGTTGGTTCTTTGGAGATCTGAAGAATAGGAATTTGCTGTAAACATGTTTCTTTACAATAATGTGAGTTAAAGGTGAGAGAGAAAGGAGACCAAGAAATTTGAGGGTTGTGGTTCCTTAACCAGTTGATCCCTATTATAACGGGATAGAGAGGTGATGGAATAACATCAAATACTAGAAATTCAGTATGAATATGATTGGTGGTTACCTTTAGAGGGATGGTTTCATGAAGAATCGGTCCCGAGGAGATAAAGGAGCTGTCAATCACTTTAATAGGAACAGAAATGGTTTTTCGAACACAAGGAATTTTATTCTTTGTTACAAAGGTTGAATCGATGAATACTCCATTTGCACCTGAATCGATGATAGCTTCAGTAACAATTCTCACCTTATCCCACTGTAATACAAGGGATATAGGTGTGAACGGAGTGGGCGGTGTTGAGAGGAGTGCACTGAAGATCGCAGAGGTATAGGCTTGCCTACCGGCCTTTGTCCGTTTTAATAAGGGACAATCAGAAACCAGATGATCTTGAGAGGCACAATACATGCATAGGTTTAATTGACGTCTTCGGTTCTTCTCTGCAGGAGTGAGAGGACTTCTTATTACCCCTATTTCCATAGGTTCACTTGGTAAGGAAGTATTTTCTGGAGCTTTTGAGGGATTAAAAGGTTTACGGTCTTTAGAATGTAAAAGGGCTTTTTCTGCCTTTCTTTCTCTTAATCTTCTGTCAATGCTGATTGATAAGTGAATTAGAGCGATCAAAGTAGTAGGGAGTTCTGTTCTAGATAGTTCATCTTTTACAGCTTCAGATAAACCAATTCGAAATTGGTTGCGCAATGTGATGTCATTCCATTGCGTTTCTACTGCCCATCTTTTAAATTCAGCAATGTAATCTTCAACGGGTCTATTTCTTTGTTGTAGAGTTCTGATTGTTAAATCAGCTGTAGCTTGTTTGTTAGGATCTTCATAGAGAAGAGACATGGCTTCAAAAAATTCATCCAGTGAGTCTAAGATGGGGTCATCGTTTTCCAGAAAGGAATGGGCCCATGACATAGGTTCACCTCTTAGAAAGGAAATAACCGAACAAACTTTGGTTCTTTCTGTAGGATAAGATCTAGGTTTCAAAGCAATTAATAATTTGCAGGTGTTGATGAACTCCCTGTATTTTGAACGATCTCCAGAGAACTTTTCAGGGTTACATACAGCAGGATCACTAGCCGAGTGCAGAATAGTATGAGGAGTATGAGTTTGTAGATCTCTGACATAAGTGAGAATTCTTTCGTTAGTAACTTGCAGGTCTTGCACACCTTGGGCTAGTGTATCAACTCTTTGATTCAGCGTAGTTATAGTAGAATCGAAATCTGCTGGATCCATTACAATGGCTGGATTATTCTGTCACGTCTAAACATTTGTTATGAAGGAACACAACTGCAGATTTCTTATAGTTTGAATATTTATTATAAAAAGTAAAAGGTATTGACTTTAATTCCAATTTACAGGTACTGTAGCTTTAAGTAATAAACGATAACTGAAGTCCACAATTATAGGCACTGTAGCTTTAAGTAGTAAACGATAACTGAAGTCCACAATTATAGGCACTGTAGCTTTAAGTAGTAAACGATAACTGAAGTCCACAATTATAGGCACTGTAGCTTTAAGTAGTAAACGATAACTGAAGTCCACAATTATAGGCACTGTAGCTTTAAATAGTAAACGATAACTGAAGTCCACAATTATAGGCACTGTAGCTTTAAGTAGTAAACAGTAGTCATTAGCAGACACTGAATCAGAAATAGTCCTTTAGTAGTATTAATGATTTAGGTGAAAGAAGTTACAATAGCTGTTCCATAGACTTTAACTAAAGCAAGACAGATGCAGCTAACTGAGACAAAGTATGAGTTGAAGTTAGCTGTAACGGGTTTGTTTTAACGAAGGACCTTGGAGACAAGAAATAACAGCTTTGAGATGCAACGCTTATCACAGAGGTTTTACTTAGCTTCCGGCACATAGAACACTGGTTCCCGAGATCTCCTCATAGGCGGTTTATCCTGAATGGAGAGAGTTCAGCTTTAGTCGTGGATGAGGAAAGGTGAAGGGAACTTGAAGTCTTCCAGTCCGGTCCGGTAACAGAGGGCTTTCACAACGATCTTGCAGCCGGTTCGTGAGTACGGAACGTAGTTCAATAATCCAGCGTCGATCAGCTGGTGCGGTCGGATTAAATAGGGAGACCGTGTCATAAAGAGGTGTGGCTAAGCTCCGTGGAACCAGGAAGTAAGAGGATACCATAATTAAGGCATGACAAATTGTCCAAAGTGGTACAATTACGTTTGAACCTTGTAAGTTGGCTTTTAGCGATGCCTCAGAGCCAAGGCTCATGGTGGCAACTTTGCCTGTGAACATAGCTATTCCCATCTGTTGTTTTAAAATAACATTTGGAAACTATGTCCATGTTTTTGTTTGAAAGGGTCACATCCAAAAAATGTATTTCACTATGATGGCATTTGGGGGTGAATTTTAAAATATATGTGTTGGTATTCAAAAACTCAGCAAACTTAGAAAACAAGTGTTTTGATACTAGCCAAATAATAAGAACATCGTCTATATATCTCCGCCACAGGACCAGGTCTCGACCCCATCCATGCCAAGCCCACACCGTAAGTTCTTCCCATCTTCTCATGTAGATGTTGGCATAGCTGGGAGCGAACCTGGTCCCCATGGCAGTGCCTGTGATCTGTAAATAAAACAAATTGTCAAACATAAAACAATTGTGCTCCAGTATGAAAGTGATAGAAGTGAGAATAAAGTTGCCTAGTTCCTCAGAGATATTTTGATCCCCTCGTATATAATATTCAACTGCCTTTCTGCCCAAATCATGTTTAATGACTGATGGAACCCAGAAAGGGTGACCCCCCCTTCGTCCCACGCGGACCCAAGTACGATCATAATGTTGCAGGGACTACCTGAAGCATGCCAACCAATATGCCGCAATGCACCAGGTTACCCCAGTTGCTTAAATGGTTCTACAGTTTTAAATAGTAGTATTACCACAAAATGCAGGTGTATATACTACACACCCCTGAACAAGTGGGCTATCGACCGTAGTTTCACCCCCCTCCCCCCCTTCTGAATCTAACCTAAATCGCCACCCACATACAATATTGCCACAGTCAGGCGTAAAAACTCACTGCAATGTGTTTATCTCCTTCCACGCACAGTAGCCTAGTTACACCCCACCCGTAAATATCTGACCCGCAGTATTCTCCTAGGCGGCAGTTTGATCCAGAGGTATCACTCAACATCTAAAATCTTTCTCCTTCTGTTCAACCTTTCTGTTTGTTTTCATGATCTGTGGAAGTGGATCGACCTTGTACTAGATACACTTCTCTATAGCATAGCTTACAGCCGGCCACATAGCATCTCACAATTTTTACGCATGCCAACCTAGCTAGTTTAGCTTAAACTAGACTGTATGATATGATATGTGTAGATCTTTGTAACTAACTGCATATACCTTTCTTATAAATAAAAAAAAAAAAGTGTCAGTATTTGAAGCCACATCTATGTTAATTGATATACCTTTGCTCAGACTGCGCCAGCTGTTGTGGCTGTGCAGATGTGATTGTTAACCCATGCACAACCCAAAAAAAAATTTAAAAAATAAAATAAAAGAGCTTAGTGGTGTACTAGCAAAATCATTACCGGATTTATTTTACCAATTATTAAAGAGTAGTTTCAGAAGATTTGAAGTTAGCGAATGTTGTGCCCATTCACAAGAAAGGTAATAGGGAGAAGTTGGGCAACTATAGGCCAGTAAGCCTTACTTCAGTAGTGGGGAAAGTAATGGAAAGCATGTTTAACCCCTTGAGGACGCAGGACGGTTCAGGACCGTCATCGGCATTTTTGCGTTGCCGACCGACGACGGTCCTGAACCGTCCTAAATTTAAAATGTACTTACCCGATCGCCGTCGTTCCCCCGGCGGCGATCGGCGGTGCTCCCGTTGTGGGGAGACTGCCTGCAGCCCAGACAGGCTCCCCATGGCGGTTTAGGACCCCTGGGGCCATGTGATCGCCCAACAGGGCGACCACATGGTCACAATAGGTGTCCTAGACTCTGCCTGCAGGGGGACTGTCTGTGCTGACAGGCAGTCTCCCTGCAACTGTAAAATCATAAAAAAATTTATAAGTTATAGTTAATAAAAAAAAAAATATTATTATATATGTGTATATATATGATATATAGACATATATTATACCTATATAATATATGTCTATATATCATATATATAATGTCATGCTAAGTGTATTTTTATATTAATATGTACATATATTAATATAAAAATACACTTATAATTAATTTGCACACGTATATATATAATATATATAATAACTATATATATTGTATATATATATTATTATAAAATACGAATAATAAATAATTTAAATTAAATTAAAAAAATTAAAAATAATAATAAAAAATTGAAAAAAAATTATATATCTATACGAAATTTTATTCTAACTGTATTTTGATATTAATATATATATATTTATATCAAAATACACTTAGAATGAAATTGTATATATATCTATGTATATTTAAATAAATAAAAAGAATGCGAACTATTCATATGTCGATATACAAAATTACATAAATAATTATATAAATATACACGTAGACTTCAAATATATAAATATGCATATATATTTAAATTCTACGTGCGTATTTAGGTAATATTTTTACATAATTAAGTTATTTTATTGATTGCAATTTAAGGGACCTGCCTGCCAACCGAGGCCGAAAGTCCAGAGAATTTAATTTGCTATCACTGTATTTTACCCTGTAACGTTCTACGACACCCTAAAACCTGTACATGGGGGGTACTGTTTTACTCGGGAGACTTAGCTGAACACAAATATTAGTGATTCAAAACAGTAAAACATATCACAGCGATGATATTGTCAGTGAAAGTGACTTTTTTTGCATTTTTCACACACAAACAGCACTTTTACTGATGCTATAATTGTTGTGATACATTTTCCAGTTTTTAAACACTAATATTTGTGTTCAGCAAAGTCTCCTGAGTAGAACAGGACCCCCCATGTACAGGTTTTATAGCGTTTTTGAAAGTTACAGGGTCAAATATATAGGTCAAATATTTTTACATTGAAAATGGCCAGGTTGGTTACGTTGCCTTTGAGAGCATATGGTAGCCCAGGAATGAGAATTACCCCCATGATGGCATACCATTTGCAAAAGAAGACAACCCAAGGTATTGCAAATGGGGTATGTCCAGTCTTTTTTAGTAACCACTTAGTCACAAACACTGGCCAAAATTAGCGTTCAATTTAGTTTTTTACTTTTTTCACACACAAACAAATATGAACGCTAACTTTGGCCAGTGTTTGCGACTAAGTGGCTACTAAAAAAGTCTGGACATACCCCATATTGAATACCCTGGGTTGTCTACTTTTAAAAAAATATGTACATGTGGGGTGATATTTAGCAATTTATGACAGATAATAGTGTTACGTCACTATTGATACATTTTAAAAATGTATGTTTTGAAACCGCAATATCCTACTTGTACTTATAGCCCTATAACAGGCAAAAAAATAGCAAAAAGCATGTAAACACGGGGTATTTTTGAACTCAGGACAACATTTTGAATCTATTTAGCAGTTTTTTTCATTCGCTTTTGTAGATGAGTAAAAGATTTTTCACATAAAATTCAAAAAAACGTGTATTTTTTTTAAAATTGTCATCATATTTTTAAAATTAAATTACATGAGATTATATAAATAATGGTATGTAAAGAAAGCCCCTTTTGTCCTGAAAAAAACAATATATAATTTGAATGGGAACAGTAAATGAGAGAGCGGAAAATTACAGCTAAACACTAACACCACAAAAGTGTCAAAAAGATGCCTGGTCGCAAATGTACAACATCGCAAAAAAAGTCCAGTCCTTAAGGGGTTAAATACATAAAAGGAATCAACACAGTAAAGGAGGGGACTATATTTAAAAGAAAAACCACAAGAGGACATAGTCCTAAATTAGAGGGGCAAAGGTTTAAAGTACCACTATAGTGCCACCCTCAGGTACCCCCTCCCGCCAGGCTCTGGGGAGAGGAAAGGGGTTAAAACTTACCTTTCTCCAGCGCCGGGCGGGGAGCTCTTCTCCTCCGACTCTCCTCCCATTCGGCTGAATGCGCACGCGCGGCAAGAGCTGCGCTCGCATTCAGCCGGTCTCATAGGAAAGCATTATCAATGCTTTCCTATGGACGCTTGCGTGCTCTCACTGTGATTTTCACAGTGAGAATCACGCAAGCGCCTCTAGCGGCTGTCAGTGAGACAGCCACTAGAGGATTTGAGGGCTGGATTAACCCATTTATAAACATAGCAGTTTCTCTGAAACTGCTATGTTTATAAAAAAAATGGGTTAACCCTAGCTGGACCTGGCACCCAGATCACTTCATTAAGCTGAAGTGGTCTGGGTGCCTAGAGTGGTCCTTTAAACATATCAGGAAGTATTACTTTACTGAGAGGGTAGTTGATGCATGGATTAGCCTTCCAATTGAAGTGGTAGAGGTTAACACAGAGAAGGAGTTTAAGCATGCGTGGGATATGCATTAGGCTATCCTAACTATAAGATAAGGCCAGGGACTAATGAAAGTATTTAGAAAATTGGGGAGACTAGATGGGCTAAATGGTTCTTAACCGCCATCACATTCCATGTTTCTATACCTGGCTATAATGCCAATAACACTAGGAAAAAAAATATTTACATTAAGATTTGTTTTCATATTATAATAATGATAACAAAAATTTAAAAAAGTGTTATATGGAGGACAACTGACACTCCACTTTGGCAAGAAGTAGAGTCATTTAATACACCAATTAAAGATGTAGAGAGGGTTATGAATTCAAAAAGAAAAAAAAAGAATTCTATATGATTGGGATGATTCTTGGATGTTAGGAAACAGCAGATCATGACAAAATTACTGAAAGATTGTTTTAATTTAAAAAAAATTGAGTGGTACTCTCCGGTCAACAGCAGAGGGATGGGGGTTAGTTGGAGGGTTTCTATTTTTTCTCTTTATAAAACATATCAAATATTGAATGTATTATAATCTTTGTATGTAATAATATGTAAAAACCAACACAAAGGGAATTCAAATGTACTAATTGTGTATTGAACTTGATAAAGAAAATAATAAAAAAAAAAAGTATTTTATATTAAATGCTCAACACACATATTAAGAAAAATATTTATTTATAGGAACTATTAGTCAGAAAACTACTATAGCACATATATCACAGATTTTAATATTAAAAAGTCATGAAGTCATTAATATTACAGATGTTCTTGCAAAATATCAATAACTAAACTTCGAAAAGTCATATTTCTTATATAAGTTTACCAGTCCCTGAATAGGAAATTCTTTAAATCACAGCTGGAGATTTATCTTGCATCCACCCTCTATACCATAGGCTGCTTTACAAAAGTGTTCTTTCAAAAGCCACAACTCAAGTCCACAAAGTTAATAGATATAGAAGCCAGATAAAACACACAGAGCATAAATTGTTTCCACCCGGTCAGAATATCTGACGCATTTTCAAACACTACTCAAAATCTAGTTAAATTGCAAATAAGTGCGGTTTTATTTGCATTATGGCATTGCAAGAAGACTACAGTAATCCAATCAGTCTATTGTAGAGAGAGTTCTTCTTAAAGCTTGAATGACAATATGTATGTTTCAGATATTCAGCTAAAAGTAATTAGTGCTGCCTGGTCAACTGAACATTCCTCCTCGAATATGAATATTGTCATTCAGTCCATGTTCAATGAGCTTTATATCTTCCAGGTCATCTTTGATAATTCCAATTAAGTGACTTAGTCCTTCTTGCTGTTGTTTTAAGTGCTAGAAATTAAAAGGAAAAAAAAATTTCAGTGTATGAAATCAGGGCTTTTTACATTTACATACAGTACCAAAATTTTAATGGAAAAATAAACACACACTGCTGGGATCCGGCTTACACACTGAAAGTTGTTTAGTTATAGTATATGATCATACATTGCACAAGCCAATGTACTCCCATTTTTGGCAGGTCCCACTTTGGCAACCTAACCTGTTATTGTGTTGTGGCAGGATTATGTAATTTATGAAAACTCACTCTCTATACATCCATATATTTTTATTTAAATTCTTATAAAAAACAATATTCTATAAAAACACATTTATAGGAATATATGGTACTTTACAGGTTTTCAATTTAGGGAAGGGAACAATAAGAATCTTGTGGTAAAAAGAATATAACCCAATCCCCTACCACAGCGAAAAACTTTACCCAGAAAAGTTTGTTTTTTTTTTTTGTTTTTTTAAACTCATGGGTATTTTTATTCTAGAAGGCTGCGAGGTACACATTATTATGGTCCTGAATACTGCTAAACATGTCATATATTCATGAATTTGGAACCCAACATAATTCATTAGTACAGAAACACAATTTGAACAATTGCAAAGCTCTAAGTAATGACTCACTTGTTTGATTTCTCTCAGGAGATCTCCATCTACATAATATTTTTCTTCGGATCTTACTGCTCCAAAGTGATTTTGCATTCTGATTTGAGACATAAGTTCATTTAGCCTCCCCTGAAAATAAAAAAGCAATTCTTAAAACGGCACTCCATTTTGTACTAAACGCACATAAAATAAAAATTTCCACACTGTGTTAAAACACCCACAAACTATAGAAAACAAATGAAACGCACAACACATGGCGCCAATAAAGCAGCCAATCTATTCTTTGAGAACAGCTTCATTAATCCATAAAATGTAAAATTAATACTGAACTGTGTATTAGTATATTGCACCATTTACCAATACAAAATGTAATTATTTAAGAAAGGTAAAGAATGTGAACTCTGAGAATGGACTAAAGCTTAGAGAAACTCATTAACTTGCCCTTCAGTAGATCCACGCTCAGGTATCAAAATTGTTTTTGCTCACTTGTGCCATTACAGAGGGGACATATTCCAAAGCACATCAGACTGATCCCACCCATGAGGGCAGCCCAAAATCAAAATGCTGGTAAATTATCTCTTCACGAGAGATACAGTAACCCCAGACGATTGTTTCAGCCTTCTTTGGCCCTCGTCAGTAATGTGTAGCTCATACCCCTCTGGGCACAGTGAGCACATGGTCCACGTCTGAATTACCCTTTTAACTTTGGGAGAGCCAAGCGAATGCATTGCAACAAAAAATAAAGAATATGAGAACTCTGAGAATGGACAAAAGCTTATAGAAACTTTACTTGGGACTCTGCACTCCAGATCTTCTAAAATGTCAAGGTTTAGTTTGCATTGCAGTCTTTGTGGGGTATAACACCATGAGGAAACAAAGTGTACTATAGTTGCACCTAGTCCAGTACAATGGACATTAACACAACCATGCATAACAATCAATGGACCTAAAAAGAAAAACAATATGGCTGTATTTCCCTACCATGACAACCGTTTATGTGGATGGAGACATCATTTAACTTTTTCCAAATGTATACTGCTAATCGGCTATTAAATTAATAACTCACTCATTACTGCTATTGCAGTTGTTACTGTAATCCAAATACACTAAATATATTCCTTTTTTCCTAGATTACTCTCCACCTGATATAAAGCACTGAAGGAGTCACTGTACAAAATATACTGCAGTCTATCCTGAGGAATTGTAATTAAAAGTTATGTAATACTACCTTTAAAGAATAGGTAACTAAAGCATGTGAGAAGCAGAGAATAATGGGACATATACTGCCTGTTTATGGATGATGAGAAAAAGAAAGGATGAAGAGCTTAATATAACTGAATTTAAGAAAAATATTCTAGCTACCATGTTAATGTAGTATATCCACTGAATGCCTTACACAAATTCCTTCAGGACTGATATGAATGTCAGTACTGTCATGATAATAAGGCATCACCTAACATGGGTCCTTGAAGACTTAAATGGATTCTCTAAGCACCAATATAGCCCATCTGTGTTCATTTTCACGTCAAGCTTGGAAATTTGGGATAGTTGCGTAAACATAGAAATTATAGCAAAATGGGATACAGCTGAACATCACACCAAATAATGACTGGTTTTCGGACATGCCCAGGACCTCCCCAATACAGTAAAACTGCACATTTTAGAGTGGCCTTTTATTGTGGCCAGTCTAAGGCACACCTTTGCAATAATCATGCTGTCTTATCAGCATCTTGATATGCCACACCTGTGAGATGGATGGATTATCTCGCAAAGGAGAAGTGCATATTTGTGAACAATATTTGAGAAAAATAGGGCTTGTGTACATAGAAAAAGAGTTCAGCTCATGAAAAATGGGGGCAAAAACAAGTGTTGCGTTTATAAAACTTTGTTCAGTGTAAGATAATCTTATAGTCATGTCCATCTGTAGACAGTAGCATATCTTCCTCTAAAAAAATTATATAAAATATGAGAAATGAAAATGAGTAAATCCATAGTATTTACAAAAAATGAAAATAAAAATCAAAGTAATACTTAAAATAGATAAAAATACAAATAAATATAAAAAGAAAAATTTTAATATAGCAATAAAATAAAAAAATATAAAAATCACTATAATGAAAAATAAATAAAAATGAGAATAATAGAACAATATTATATTAATGATAAAAATAATGAGGTATAAAAAAAAAAAGGAAAACAATTATTACAAAGAAGATAGGAGTGGTTTTAGATGGACAAGGTCATGTTTAAACATGACTGAGCTTCTAATCCAAAAAGGAACACCCAAAAGCCAACTTGAGATATACAGGTAACGCATACAAGTATTTTTTGGCATTTAGCTTAATGAAGCAGTTTTGGTTTATAGACTATGCCCCTGCAGTCTCATTGGCTATTTTTCTGCCATTTAGGAGTCCAATCACTTTTGTTTCTGTTTATGCAGTCCTTGCCATAACTTTCTTGGCTGTGGCTTACAGGGCCAACATGAAAGAAACAGTTTCATTGACCATCAGATCTTAAAGCACAGTGTTTACTTTAGAAGTTCTTATTGCCTGGTGTATGAATTGATTTTAATTACAGGCCGGAAGCTGCTGTGGGCTCTAATAGGCTATTGGAAAAGGAGGTACGAAAGTTTAAATAAAAAACACGGCGTGCAATAAAATAATCTTTTTTAAAAAAATTAAAAAAATTTAAATCAGGTAGTGTGTAGGAAGGCTGTAAAAGTCACAGCCATGGAAAGTGTAGTGATGTAGAATTATTAAAAATCTTTATTGAACTTGTACTGAATTATTGTACTAACTCCATTTTAACCTCACACTGTGACAAACCCTCCATTTTGTCCTCATTACCTGACAGATTCTTCATCTTAAACTACATTACATGACAGAATTTCCCAGTACATTTAATACAATGAACAGAGACTGTATTTTCTATAAAGACATACACTGTACTAATGAAATGTTCTATTCATAAAAGAACCTTGCACCTGACCACAAGACCTGACATCACTGACTGTGTAAAATGACGCTCAAGCCCCCCTTTCCACCGAGTAAAACTCATGCTGGGAAAAATGGCGCCTGAGCCTTCTGTCCACACCCTTGTCCAGAACAATACCACCTCCCGGTGGGAGGACACCCAGCTAGTCACTCAAACCCCTGAGCCAATTAATAATATTGATGGGTGGACACTGATATAGTCACATAACATTTAATCCAATTAATGATGTTTATTTGTTATTATCTGATATTCAATGATGATGTCATTTTGCCTTTAAAAAGGTCTGCATAACTGTTTTCCAACCAGATGGCATTAAATTTTCTGAAGTGCTTTTAACCTGAACTCCATGTGTCAGTGTGAGCTTACTTCTGCGTATACGCAATTTAATCATCTCAGATTTGGACAGGAACAGATAGACATTTAAACATATTTGTTTATTTCTAAATTAATCTACATCAGTAGCAAGGGGTGCATAAACAGTGATTGAACCCCTAAATGGAATAGACTTGAGCAGCGAGACTGCAGGGGCAAAATTGACAATGGTAACCTTTCACATCAATGCCCAGGGTAATAATTCTACTCTCATTAAGTTGCATAAAATCCTACTGGAAAACAGACAAAAGCACATATTACCCTACTTTATTTAGTATGAAGACCCTCAACAGCTACTGTTATTGTAGGTCTCACTTGCTTTGATGAAACCAAGTTGATAAATAATGACAAACTGCTGAGCAATTGACAATAATAGAGTACTTATCATGCATACAAAGCAAGGTTACACCCTTAAATTTAGTACCACAAGAGGCAAGACTGTAATTTCTGAAATGCCTCTATGTGGTTTACCATACAAATAAAAACAAACAGCAAGCAAACAAAGACCATTGGCTTTCAGTATAAACTGGAACATGTTGCGACCATACCTTGAACTGTGTCGGAGCATTAAGTTCACTTTGGATTGTATCCAACTGCACACGGAGCTGTTCCTCTTCAGCCTGTATAGCAAAGCCGCTCTTTCTTTGAATCTCTTGCTTAATTAGAACCTACGATATAAAAATGTCATCAATCATTTAACTCAACATTTATGTGATTTTTATGTAAATCTTCTAAACATGTTTTATATAAAGAAGGTAACAAAACATCTAAGTGCATCTTCAAGAACATCCCACACTGGTTATGTAGAGAAAATAAACAACTAAAAACAGAACGAAGTTGGTAGATGGAATCTACAAAAATCGATAAAATCTGCCCACATTTATGCCTAACTACATGGTAATCTGTGCACACAAACATTTAGTCCATTTTCTTATGCTTAAGCCTGATTATAGAACAGAATACATTTTGGATCAACAATATAAAATTATAGAAGATTTACCTGGAGAACTCTATGTGAAAGCTCCATTAATTTTCTTTTATATTGTGCAATTTTGGCCATTGTTGTTGCTTGATTTTTCTGCAGTTCACTAATGTCTTCAGATATTATCTACATTGAGAAGAATAGTGTTAATAGAGGCTGAAACTACAATGCTTTTACTACCTTTTCGGGAGAGATGAATGGAACACAACTAAATTCAAATCTTACATCTAATCTGGACTGGTGTTGCTTTGTCATCTGATCCTGAACCTTAAGTCTGCGTAGAAGCTCCTTGAAGCTCACCATTGGGACAGGAATCAATCTGTGTTAAAGTAAAGCACATACCACAATATTTACAAGCAGTTGGCTGCCTAACTTGTATGTTACTTTGCCTGTAACCCTTAAGCACTGTGCGACTTGGTGAGAAGATATTTGAACTAAATACTATAAAACCAATATGTACTTACTTCTCTGGATCTGGATTATCCACCTTGGCTTGTTCCCAAATAATTGGATCAACACCTAAAAAATAAATAAGTAAATCAAAACAGTGTTTCCCGATTTATACTGAATTTAAGCGTATAAACACTTTTGATGCTAGCAAATCTCATCAAAAGGCAGGAATGGAAATTAATTTCTATTCCTATCAAACCAAGACTGAGTCCAAATGTTTAATTTCTAGCATAAATTTTAAAATGTCAAAGGAATTCAACTTGAGTTAAGTTATACATTGTCATCAGATTTCCCATCTTCCTCCCCCACCCTGTACAAACTGAGTAGCATATGAAAAGTTCTGCCAGTTAGTATGTAAAAGTAATATGCTGCAGGTAATAAGTCAGAAAATAAAGAAAAGAAACCAGGGTTGTCCCCAGCATCCAAAGACTTGCCCTGGTAATAATAATGCAGGATGTACAATGCATTACCAATATCAATACTGTCAAATCTGGATGATAGACTAACAGTGACCTGTTTTAGTTATGGAGGCAACTAAGCCATTTTAGCTTGGATTACAATTGCCATCCAACTGGGGTATAAAAAAACAAAACCAAAAAAAAAGAAAAAAGCATTGCACAGTTCAGAAAACACAGGTCATACCATTTTGCTGAAAAGCTCACAGCATTACTAACAGCAAGGTCACTACTGACAATACTGACCTGCAGGTGGGTTCTGTAAAAGTTGCTTTATCTGTGCTGGTGAAAGCTCAGTTCGGGCCATGGTAAGCGTGACTCCCAGCTGTTGCAGGTTAGCTTTAACATTTACTTGTTCAAAATAATTGTGCAATGTAGTGGCTGGTACTCTCCTAGACGTGCCATTTGGAGATCTTTCGACAACATAGATTACAACTTCAGTTCTAGGGGGGGGAAAAAAAGACAATAAATCACGTTTATATACAGTCCAGAGTTTGTACATAGACTTAGAACCAATTAAGAAATCAAAAAGACATTGCAAAGAAAGACATTCATTCTAATTGTTGTGTCAGCAAATAGAATATGTTAACTCACAAATCTTATTTCAACAATATTTAAAAATGAATTAAGTGAAATGTACGTGATTAGGAGAGTTGAGAGTCATGTAAGATAAGCGAGCTGGGTCTTCCAACAGAGCCTGGGCCTCAGAAAGTCTAGTTGTGAGAGCAAGAACACCATTTGGCAGGGCAGAAACCCAGCCCATTTACCAAGACCTGCGAGTTTACTTTGAAACCCTGAGAGCGTATTTATATGCAAAGTAAAATTGTCTGTATGAGTACATTAAACAATAGCATCAGTACTATGTAGACCGTTATCTGAATGCCAGATGACATGGTCTAAACATCCAATCAAGAGCAGCATTATGAAAATACAAGTCCTTTTGTCCAACACAGTAACTAGTTTACATGAAGTATAAAACTGATTGTACTACTTACTGGTCATCAGGCATCGTTTTAACACCTTCTACATTCACAGTGAGTGTTTGGTTCCCTCCAAGGACTTTATGAAGATTTTCAACCAACTGCTGCTGCTGAGCTCTTAGATCTGACTCCTTTTTGTTAAACACAAATGCCACCAAGCCATCTTCTTCTTTGTTATTAGGTATGCAACTAAAACCAACGGCCTGCACAGAAATAATCCATTAGAAGGAACTTAATATATTCCATTACAAGGTATCAGTAAGTAAATGGAAACAAAATAATACATGGTTTGCAAAATAAAGCATAGTAATTTATGTAATTAATATAATAGAAAATTTAGGTAGCATTAAATGCAATGATCTGGAAAAAAGCAAACTGTATATTACCATAAATAACCTGTTCAATTGCCATACCGAGGTTAAATGTGCAAATAGAACCAACAGACACATTGATTGGAATACAAAGTCTAACAAAGTATTGGCAAGTGTCTAACACAAATCTTAATTTACATAAGTGCCCAATTACCTTAAATCTACAAAATGGATTTTCTTGTGTGAACTCTACAGGAGGTATGTTGTTGTGGAAATATCCTTTGCCTGTTCCCCAAAAAGCTTGAAGCTGATTCCATTTTGCTAAAATGGCATCCCTCTCATCTCCAAGTAAGGTAGGTGCAGAAAGTGCACTTGCAGTGTTTATCAGCTGGTTGGATTGAGCATTGTTCTGAACAGGCTGGCTGAACAGACCACCAAGTCCTGCAATGAAAAAGAAGAAGAAGAAAAAAAATGGTATAACAATCTGTATATGCAATGGGCGACAGGGATGGTCTATTCCCTCACAGGAACCTGCATAGTGCCATTGACGCATGGATGCCCATCACTACTATATACAATGATGGCAAACCAGTTTTTAAAGGGTTACTCCAACCACTTTTGCTTTTTGAAGAGGTCAAGGTGGTAGGAGTATGGATATGCAGTGTTTCTGTTTGAAACACTGCACATCCAGAGATATTGTGCATCCCCAGCACACATGACTTAGGTAGCCCAGAAATGGGCTACATAATATCAATTCTGTGCGAAATTTGCATGTTGTTAGCGTTCACTGCACATAGGCAACGCATGGAACTGCATCTCTCTTGCAGGCTAAGCCTGCAATGGAGATTCTCTTCTCTTCCCTCCCTCCTCCCAAGCCCCTCAGTTATTATTCTTAACCACCTGCCTTACCTTCTCGTTTCCCTCCACAGCTCAGAGCACCCACCTAGAGCTAGTAAAAGGGTCCAATCAAAGGATTCTGTATGAAAAGCTTTTGACTGGACCTCTATATGGCTCACGTGATGTCAGAAGGGGGTGTGCGGAACAACGTGCTGGATTAAGGCAAGTAAACTTTATTTTAAAAAGCTCTGAGCGTTCTTCTATTAACTATTAAAAAGCTTGAAGAACAACTTTAAGACTGCATTAAGAAAAAAAAATATACATATATATTAATATATATGTTTGGAGTGACAGGCTTCCTGAAAGATCAACGATTCAGTCTTATCTTTCACTGTAAATGTAAATACAGAATAAAGATTGAATTTTCTTTTTCCATGCGTGATTAATTGCATCACAAACGAAACTATATTGCAAATGAATTGCCTTGAATGTAATACAAACATAAGACAAGGTAGAGCCTTACAGTCACTATAAAGGTGCTAGTGTCTGAAGTATAATAGTCTGAAGTATATAGTCTGAAGTTTAATTTGGTACAAATAATAAAATAAAATACTGATATAACCAACTTCCGATATTGATCAGGTTGACTGGAAATGTTGATATAATCAACATAAACAAGTTAGTACTGCCTTTAATTCCAACGACAAACTTGACAGACCGGAACTATCAGAAAATTACAAGCCAAAACACCATTTTCATACTAACCACTCTGTTGTTGTTGCTGCTGCTGCTGCTGCTGTTGAGTGTTGAATCCAAATCCTAAACCGGTTCCTAGACCTGCACCCAGTCCTGTATTTGTTGCAGTTGCGCCAAAACCAGTATTAAAACCAAAACCTTTGTTCTGTGCAGCGCCGAACAGCCCTGTTGGAAATGGCAGGTTCATGAAAATTGGTATTTAATGACAGAATAAACGCCAAACGTATATTTTGATGGGGAAAGAAAAAAAAGACACACAAATGTATCTTATGAGAAACATCTGGGAAATTTTGTGAGCACCATATATGATGTAGTACAGTAAATGAAGGTTTGTCTATAAGGTTTTCGTCCACGTTTAATGAATAGGCAGACTCACATCTTGATCATGTAAGCACAGTGGAGAAAAAAAAAAGCAAAAACAGTCATGGTCAGCTTTCATAGCTATTGCCCCAGCAGGACTCAGACTGTCAGGTTGCTGAACATCTCTATAAAGATACAACCAGCAACAGCACTTACAGGAGATCCCTGCTATCATGGAATTCTAGAGGGAGTTTAACACCATGACATGTCAGGCACCCCACTGGTTGTTCTGGGCTCATCAACACGTTAATGGTTGTTACTTGGGTAACGTGGTAAGTTGCCCACACAGTGAGATTAAAAGAGAATGAGAGGGCTTTATTTTAGATATTAAAGGAGCATATAAAAGCAAGAAAGACAGGTCCCAATGCCTTCTTTCTTGCTTTTATATTATTTTGCCAAATCCGAGTGCTTTTTCTCTTATAAAAACTTACCTCCGTTCTAGTGCCAAGCTCCTCGGCAGGCCACGCCCCCTTTTCCATCAAACCGACAAAATAGCAGGGCTCAGACGCTTCTCTCAATGGGTTCTTCATAGAGCGGCATTGAATGCTGGCTCTATAAATTAACTGAGCGCTCTGCCGCGCATGTGCGCGTTCGCATCTCAGCCCACACCCCTTCTAAGCCAAAAGTTTATATGCAAACATTATATAGAGATACCTCTACACACACATTGTAATTAAATATTGTTAAACACACTCACAATTTTTAAAATAAGTTTACTTACTATTTGAAGTCAGTAGATCCTCCTGCTCGGTCTCCTGCCTGTCAGCCCAAGCCAATGCAGTGTGCAGGAGATCCTTATCTCTCACACTGTCCGCTCTGATTGCTGACAGGCTCAGGGTTACTACAGGACACAGGAAGCGCATTCACAGTGCCTCCTTTGTCCTGGTAGCACGTCTGATGTCAGCCAAGCATGAAGAAATCAAACGTGATGAATGCGAATTAGGCAGCACTTAACTCGGAAGTTCCTTTTGGTGGCCGTCTGAGTGACTGCCACTGGAGGTGTTCCTAGCTTCCAAAGTAAACACTGTATTTTCTCAGAAAATACAGTGTTTACATGAAAAGGGCTGCAGGAAGCCATTGTTCTCACCTGAACAACCTCATTAAGCTGAAGTTGTTCAGGTGACTGGTGTCCCTTTAAAAATAAATACATGGTGTTGTGGAGAGAGGCACTGAGGCTAGTGGTGTTGTGGAGAGAGGCACTGAGGCTAGTGGTGTTGTGGAGAGAGGCACTGAGGCTAGTGGTGTTGTGGAGAGAGGCACTGAGGCTAGTGGTGTTGTGGAGACTTTGGTGAGGCCTAATAGAAAGCAGTTTTTGTTGGGGGATTCCATCATAAGAGGTGTGGAGATGGACAATGGTGGTCTTGTGAGGTGTCTTCCCGGAGCTACTGCTCACAGAGACAGGAGACGTATCAGTAATATTGTTAAGCGAGCAAAGCAGGAAGGGAAATTGGATGTACTTGTCCATCTAGGGACAAATGACTTGGCTTGCAATGAGGTTTCAGAGGTTAAGGAAGTTTTTAGTGTTTTTGCCAATGATATACAGCAGGTTGCTTCCACACTGTCATTCTCTGAAGTTCTGCCTGTGCATAACACTCAGAACGACAGGCGGATGCGTATTAGGGACTTTAACTTGTGGCTTGGTAAATGGTGTCGGGAGCAAGGATTTGGCTTTATTTCTCATGGTAGCTCTGTTTGGAATGGAAATAAACTGTACAAAAAAGATGGTTTGCATCTTTCTCAAAAGGGAACAAATGTTCTCAGTGAGAAGTTCAGAGGTTTTGCTAGGATGTATTTAAACTAGGAGGGGGTGGGGGGGGGGGGGGGCAAAAGGGTGATAAAACATCAATCCAATTGTCCCCCAAAACAAGGACAGAAGGTGCCTGTAGCAAGTAGGTTAAAAAATGATAAGCTTAGAGTCATGTCTACAAATGCTCGCAGTTTAGGGAATACGATCCATGAACTTGTGGCAATAATGGCAACTGATAGTGTAGATTTAGTCGCTGTTACTGAGACATGGTATAATGAGAAAAATGACTGGGACATAGCAATACCAGGGTACGGTACTCTTTATATAGAAAAGACAGGGAAGGCAGGAAAGGGGGAGGGGTGGCCCTGATAGCATAAAATCAAGCCTAATAAAAAGTTAGTGAGGCGAACATAGAGTCCGTTTGGGTTGTTAGAATTTGGTAATCACACAGTAATTTGTGTAGGTGTGATTTATAGGCCCCCAGGACAAATTGAAGAGTTAGATAATCTACTAGTTGAGGAAATAGCTAAAATGACAATGAAGGGGGAAGTTTTCATCATGGGTGACTTTAATCTTCCTGATGTGAATTGGAAAACAAAAATAGCTGCTTGTGCCAGGAGCACACATATTCTAAACTCCCTACTGGGATTGTCTCTAAAACAAGTCGTTGAGGAGCCAACTCGTAAAGCGGCCATACTAGATTTAGTGTTAACAAATGGAGATTTGGTATCCGATATTACTGTAGGTGAAAGTTTAGGATCCAGTGATCATCAGTCAGTGTGGTTTAATATAAGAACAGTGACTGAGTCACACCATACAAAAACAAAAGTTTTATGCTTTAGAAAAACAGACTTTTCTAAAATTAGAATATGTGTAAAAGGAGTCATTATCAGACTGGAGCAATTTAAATGGCGTCCAAGAGAAATGGGATTATTTAAAAGTTGCACTACTGAAGGCAACAGAAAATTGCATTAGGCTTGTCAGTAAAAGCAAAAAATTCAAGAAACCACTGTGGTACTCCGCAGATGTGGCCAAAATAGTAAAAAAAACAAAAAGTTAGCATTC
Source organism: Pelobates fuscus (assembly GCF_036172605.1). Classification (NCBI taxonomy): domain Eukaryota; kingdom Metazoa; phylum Chordata; class Amphibia; order Anura; family Pelobatidae; genus Pelobates; species Pelobates fuscus. Next base: position 209,206,708 of record NC_086322.1, read on the forward strand.
AGTAATTATAAAAAAAAAAAAAACAGAGTGAGGAAGACAGAATGATCTATAAGATTAGGCAGAAAGAGGCTAAGCAAGTTATAAGAGTTTCCAAAATCACACACAGAAGAGAAAATAGAACAGTCAGTAAAAAAGGGGGACAAAACTTTTTTAGATACATAAATGAGAAAAGAAAAGTAAAACAAGGATTAGTTAGATTAAAAACAAAAGAAGGAAGGTATGTAGAAGAGGATAAAGGTCTAGCTGACTGCCTCAATTAATATTTTTGTTTGGTATTTACAGATGAAAATGAAGGAGAGGGACCTCAATTAAGAAAAAGGATAAATTAGTTATTTATTGCACGTGAGTTTACAGAGGTAGAGGTTCTATTTCAACTGTCAAAAGTAAAGACAAATAAGTCAATGGGACCTGATGGAATACACCCAAAGCTATTAAAAGAGCTCAGTGGTGTACTAGCAAAACCATTAACAGATTTATTTAACCAATCATTGATAACAGGAGTAGTCCCAGAAGATTGGAAGTTGGCGAATGTTGTGCCCATTCACAAGAAAGGTAATAGGGAGGAGTCGGGCAACTATAGGCCAGTAAGCCTTACTTCAGTAGTGGGGAAAGTGATGGAAACAATGTTAAAGGATAGGATTGTTGAACATCTAAAAACACATGGATTTCAAGATCAGAGACAACATGGGTTTACTTCAGGGAGATCATGCCAAACTAATCTTATTGATTTTTTTGATTGGGTAACTAAAATTATAGATCAGGGTGGTGCAGTAGACATTGCTTACCTAGATTTCAGTAAGGCTTTTGACACTGTTGCACATAGAAGGCTTATCAATAAACTGTAATCTTTAAGTTTGGATTCCAATATTGTTGAATGGGTGAGGCAGTGGCTGAGTGACAGGCAACAGAGGGTTGTAGTCAATGGAGTATATTCGAAGCTTGGGCTTGTCACCAGTGGGGTACCTCAGGGATCTGTACTTGGACCTATTCTCTAATATTTTTATTAGTGATATGGCAGAAGGTCTTGATGGTAAGGTATGTCTTTTTGCTGATGATACTAAGATATGTAACAGGGTTGATGTTCCAGGAGGGATAAGCCAAATGGCTAATGATTTAGGTAAACTAGAAAAATGGTCAGAGTTGTGGCAACTGACATTTAATGTGGATAAGTGCAAGATAATGCATCTTGGACGTAAAAACCCAAGGGCAGAGTATAGAATATTTGATAGAGTCCTAACCTCAACATCTGAGGAAAGGGATTTAGGGGTGATTATTTCTGATGACTTAAAGGTAGGCAGACAATGTAACAGAGCAGCAGGAAATGCTAGCAGAATGCTTGGTTGTATAGGGAGAGGTATTAGCAGTAGAAAGAGGGGAAGTGCTCATGCCATTGTTCAGAACACTGGTGAGACCTCACTTGCAGTACTGTACCTTAAAGAGAGTTCAGAGAAGGGCTACTAAACTGGTTCATGGATTGCAGGATAAAACTTACCAGGAAAGGTTAAAGGATCTTAACATGTATAGCTTGGAGGAAAGACGAGACAGGGGGGATATGATAGAAACATTTAAATACATAAAGGGAATCAACACAGTAAATGAGGAGACTATATTTAAAAGAAGAAAAACTACCACAACAAGAGGACAGTCTTAAATTAGAGGGACAAAGGTTTAAAAATAATACCAGGAAGTATTACTTTACTGAGAGGGTAGTGGATGCATGGAATAGCCTTCCAGCTGAAGTGGTAGAGGTTAACACCGTAAAGGAGTTTAAGCATGCGTGGGATAGGCATAAGGCTATCCTTACTATAAGATAAGGCTAGAGACTAATGACAGTATTTAGAAAATTGGGCAGACTAGATGGGCCGAATGGTTCTTATCTGCCGTCACATTCTATGTTACAAAGAATTCCATTCATGTACTTTTCTGGCTGTTTTCTACGACGATAGGGACTGGAGAGTTTATATTGGCCACTCTAATGCAGTCATGTCACCAAATCCTCAAAGCAAACTTATAGAAAAACCAGGTGAACACAGCAATGTTTATTTACAACAGGAAAAAGGAATATATCCAAATGTAAAACAAGCAAAGAAAAGAAAAACCTTAATTTTAATATAATTACAATTGGAAGTAACACTTTCCCCTTAGTTCTGACTTACCTGTAGTGCCTGAATTAGTAGGAGCAGAAAAGCTAAATGCAGGTGCTGAAGCTGTAGTTGTCGTGCTACCAAAACCTCCAAAACCACCTCAAGAAAAGAGAACAATGAAAATATGTAGCAAAACTGGAAATAAAATGGGCATGGTTTTTGCCTATTTCCATGAGCACGTTGAAGGTAAAAACGGATATATATTGCAGGAGAGCCAAAAATAGAACTTGCGTGAAAAGGATAATCTATATAAATAGTTAAATTAGCTGGTCTTTTAGTCAGTCCTCCAGTAAACTGCAGGTGTGAAGTTTGCAGACATCAATTATCCCAGTACAGAGAGATGGTAAGAGGAAGAGATAACAGAACAGTTGTTGACAAAAAAACAACCATAAGATGTTGCCATGCATACTCTCCATTAAACGGACACTCCAAAACAACCTATTCTAAATAAATATGGACAAAAGCATACATTTGTCACATGTAAACAATCCAGGATTATTTTTGTGTTTATAATTTCACCACTTTTCCACTAGACATGTAGCCCCAGTCTCTTTTGGGGAAATTACAGTGCAAATATGACATGTCCATCACAGTTTACCAACTGTCCATGTCTAATTTGGAAGGGTATCAGCATAATGAAACTACTCCAAAAAGGATATACAAGTACTTATTATAGGGGAAACTAAACACCCATTAGGAGAAAATCACAAATATTCAATCACTGTACCAACAAGTATATGTATCCTGACCACCACACATAAGCTTATCAACAGTCAGATACCCAACAACTAAATTTACAATCTAACTAGCTATTTCAATTATATCACTCTCACCTTTTATAGATCAGTCTAAACCGACCGATTCCATAAACTTTCCACTGAATAAACTTACCTGCACAAAGCTGAAAAACTATGTATTGCTCTCTAATAGTAGTAAAAAGGTTAAAGAGACATGAAAGTCATCCAGACCACTTAATCTCAATGAATTGGTCCTATCCTTTTAACCCTGCAAAATAAATATATATATATATATATAATAAAAAATAAATGTAAAAAAAGTGTTTTGCAAACTGCCTTGTTTACTTTGCAATGTAAAATCCACAGCTAGTCGCGGTCGTACTGACAGCAACTTGAGGTGCTTTGTGACTCCGAAGCTTGTAGCATTACATACAATGCATTCCCATAGGAAAAGGTTAGATGTGCACACGATCAGGTCCCCAATGCTCTTCTACGAGGAGTATTTTACTGCCTCTTCCATGACATTGCAGGAGGCGAGTAGATGAGCAGCGCAGAGGGAGTCTTCGTGTTGAAAAATAGTGAGTAAAACTTTAATTTCATAGATTTTTTTAAGGCACATGTTGGGGGTATCTGTACAGGTTTTTGTACCTAGTGCCATAGTGTTCCTTTTACCAGAAAATCACAGAAGAGTTTGGTGCATGATCACCATGTATATACATCCCTCTCAAACCTTCTCAACAGTGACACTTATTGAAGCACACCCCAGCCACCTGTTGCCATCACCAATTGACAGTTAGTAGATTATTGTATATTATTTGCTATTGGCACAAGCACAAAAATGAAGAGTTACACACATGCTAATGAGCAAGATACAATATTTAAGTGCATGAAGCACCAGTACAGCTTCGCTTCTCAAGGCACTATTTAGACACACACCCCTCGCTCCCTCCCCCTCGCTCCCAATAATTTGAGCAAGCTGTAGTGGTTATTTTGGATACAGACAATATCCAGTAGTTTCAGTTTTGATATAAACAGGGGCTTGCCTCCAAGCCCAGGGATAACCCAACCTGAGCAACCTTGAGAACACAAAATTAATAATTTCGCATTATCAAAGTTAATTTCATCCAACCTAGACAACAGTGACGGGATGAGCATGTTTTAGGCGGGTTAGTAGAAACCCTGTTTAAACTATCTAAAAATAAATAAATAAATGAATTCATTAAAATCCAAGATATTGGAATGGGCAGACAGACATGCAAACACTATACTCACTTGTTTAGGGTAGGTTAATGAAATAAACCTGCCCACAATTTTAACACTGCATATATTAATTATACAAATAACCACAAATGTATTTCATGGTTATTTGCTTGGCTGACAACATGTAGCAAGATGGAAGAATGAATATTGTTGTTAGCAATAGCACATGCAGAGGAGTTTTCAACAAAAAACTATTTAAACAATACATTAACAAATGAAACAAATCAACCTGTATTGCACAAACAAATGAAAAAGGTGAACACTCCCTTTAAGTGACTGAAATTCAGGATGGTAACAGATTGGTGGAATGTTTGTGATAAAAAGTACAGTGGTCCAAGAATAACTGGTGCTGATAATAAAACAGATTTGAACTACTCGTCACGTATGTGTGATAAATGAAGCATTTAATTGACCAGCAAAATCTATGCATATTTCCAATTAAAGCGATTTACAAATGATTTGCCTGATAACATAGTATCAAAAATTTTCATCATTTCATAAACTGTGCACTCGCTAGTCCAATAGACATATGTAGGAAGACTGTAATGCACAATACATCCAATCCAAAGGACATGTTTTCTAAGGAAACTTCTGCCCTCCAGATGTTTTGGACTACATCTCCCATAATGCTCTTACAGCAATAATGCTAGCAAAGCATCAAGGGAGATGTAGTCTACAACATCTGGAGGGCAGAAGGTTCCCCGCCCCTGGTCTATAGAGATGCGGGGGCATCACCAGCGAACGAAGAACAAAGTTCTTAGTTACAATGTCACAGAATGTTCCATTAAAATCTGCTTGATATAATGTGATTTACAATATCCAAAAAGTTGTGCTGAAATGGCTATAAAAATGAAATGCCCAGTGTAATCATAGAAAATACCAAGTATAAATAAAACATACCCTCAAATTATATAATATTTGTATATAATTGGCCACTTTAAAGAGGTCTTACAATCAGCCACACTAGGTGCCTTACAAACTACATCCCTATACCACACTATAGTGTGTTCCCTACATCCATATCCCACACAACATGTTTCATACACACCCTATACAAACACACACTACATCATCTACATACACTACACAAATACACACTTCCTCCTTATCCCACCTCACACTATGCATAACCTACACACAACATTACTTATCCCACTCCACACTATATTCCCAAAGACAAGTTTTTAAAGGGGCACTTTAGGCACTACAGTTTAACATAGTGGTTCTGGAACAAAGTGATTGACCTTGTAGGCTCAGCAGTGTAAGCACTGCCTTTTCGGTAACGAAGCATGGCCTCGTGAGGTTGTCTCAGTTTTAGTTTGATTTTTTGATAAAGCAAGCTACAATTTTCCTTTGGTAATTTTTAGGTTCACTACCACCTACCTATCAGAACAAGTAGATTGAGCAAACGCTTTAGTCCTAGGACTTATTTTGTCAAAAAATAAAACTAAGTTAGCTTTTATTGCTTACAATACAGAAAATCATATATTATAACATATATATAGTGAAAGGACAAAACATTAAAATTGTACTGCCATAAAGAAAACCTAGAAACTGCTACAGCTTCTAACACCATTAACTATTTACAGGATATTCGTGGACCACTGCACTGAATATTTGATGACAAACATCACATATATTCATTTATCTCTACCTGCATTTGCCAGGCTGTTACCAAAATTGAAGGGTGGTGCTGGAGCAGTTGCAACACTGAAATTTCCAACATTAAAGTTTAATGTGGGATTGGCAGCTAGCCCGAACCCCCCAAAGTTAAACCCACTGTTGCTGGAGGTCGCAGAGTCAAGCCCTCCAAATCCTGATGCATGGGAAGCATGAAGAAAAGTTGGTAAGAGTTAGAAACAAGCTTAGAAAAAGGAAAAGAAGCAAATATTGCTAAATTACACAAATCATTGTGTATGTTTGTGGTATATAATTAGCACAAAAAGATAATGCATATATGCTGCAATGTCACCCTACCGTAAACAAGTGTGTTATTTTGAAGTTTGCAATACACAAATGTAAAAACAAAATAACAAGGAAAATACTTTTCAAATGTGCCAAAAAGTAGATAAGATAAAGTAGGGAGACAGGCAGCAAGCAAAGTGACAGAGAATTGACAGAGTTGGTGATACGCTAATGTCAGGATTTAGGGGATGCATTTACTAAATGGTGGAACGCTAAAGCATTCTTCCACTGATTTGTCTGTAAATGAAGAAGCATTGCAAATGTGCACTAAAGCAGCAAATATCATTCCATAGCAATAAAATAAATGTATATATTTTATAATTTATGTTTATTTATATACTTTTATTTTTTCTTTACTTATCTTTTATTTCTGTTATTTTTCATTACACCAATATGGCCGTTAATATTTCCCTAAATCTAACACTGCCTAAACACGTAGCGTCCCAGCCTCTGGACCTTCCATTTATTTGGGCGTTCCAGTGTGCAGATATCGCAGGCGCACACAGTGCGCTACAACACACGATCCGAGGACAGCCCCGCATGCACCTCCCTCAGTGGTGCATGTGTAATGCACAAAGATGAACCACATGTGTTAGTGCCCCTGCGAGATGCACAAAGACCCACCGTGACGTAGGGTTTTTTTTGTGTGCGCAGAGATGCACCGTAGTGCCAGCCTACATTTCCATAAACCATAAGGCAAATCACATGACGCGAAACTGGAGTCGCGAGTCACATGATCAACTGCAGCCTGGCTTTTTAGTTTAAAGCTCTATTTTTACATTTAAGTTGGACTATGCCCTTATAATACATATAAATGAAAGATGTTTTTATACAATTGAAAATTTGTTTGTTTGTACTGTCTCATTTTGGTGCCAAAATTTAAAATTGTTTTGACTGTCACTTCCTATATAAACCTCTGTCTGCCAAGCTTACTATCTATACTTGATAAAGCCATGTATGGCGAAATGCATTGTAGAATCTTTTCTAATTTATGTTAATCAAAAGATATTGGCTATTTTTTCACTATATTTGTGTCATATTTCCTTTCCTTTAATAATTTTAATTTAATTTTAACTTGCCCAGCATCCTGCTTATCTACTCCAGTGAGGACCTCACCAAAGAATCAAGCCACCTGCACCCTATCCATCGAGAAGTAAGTTTGCTCAACCAAATTTGAGTAATATATTTTTTATTATTATTATTATTAATTATTATTTTTTTGTACTCCTGGCTTTACATATACAGAGAGCACTATATTCCGTTCTATTTTTGTTTTTCATTGGTCTGGTTCCCTTTGATGTTATTCTGTTGGGAGATCTGAGAACCACACCTACCCATATATTCTAGAAGTGGGTATAATACGCTGTCATAACTAGAGCTGATCATAGTTCTGGTAAATGTGAGTAGAATCTATATTACCGTTTACTCCGCTAGTTTTATATATACATACTGTACCATTGGGATTTTTCTTCTATTGTCTTATATGCACAAACGGATTCCAAGCCACGTCTTACCCGTAATTACCAATAAGAAAACTACCTCTGTTAACACTTGACTGTTCCCTTGCAAGTGGAATTGTTTCCATTGTGGACATTTATATTTGCACTCTGTATTGTATTTTATATTCTATTTTACAATAACTTTATATATTTTTTTAAAATATAGATTATATACATATAATAATTCACAAAATACTCCTGGCACTACCTTTCTCTCTCCTCCGTTTTACAATCAAGGGTTTGGGTTAGGAGGTCAGAATTTCTAAAACTATAAACAAGGTAATTCACAAGCCATGCTTTCATATAAACATGAAGTTTCTAAGTGGAGGAAGGGCATAGCATGCTAAAAGCTATGTGTTATTTGTAATTAAAAAGCACCTAATTGTATAAGACATGACAAACTTGCATGAAGTATTTCTAATGATGTACCACAAAACTAGAACAGCAATCATTCTAGAGGGTAAAACTATCACAAAAATCTATCTGCTTACATAATTTCCAAATGACCAAAGCCTTTATCTATTCTTACCTCCAAAACCAGTTGATGCAGTAGTGGTGGCTGTGCCAAAACCAAAACCTGATGCAGTTGTTTTGGGAGTAAAAGTGCCCAAAGAGAATCCTGTACCTAAAGAAATAGAGACAGAATATGTAAGAAAGTTTGTCAAACATAAAAACACGTATTGTGAGTTCCATAGTTAAAAGGTTACTCCCTCCCTGTACCATATTAGCTTCAATGTAAAGTTGGTGGTTCAATGAGTACCCAGAACTAATGCTTAGCTCAGAGTGGCTTGGAACGGCAGTGACTTGTAAATAAGCATTAGAGCAGGGGTGCCCAAAAGGTAGGTTCCAAGATGTTGTAGAACTACAACGCCCATGATGCTTTGTATGCATTTAGAATGTCTGTAGAATAAAAAGTATCACGGAAGTTGTAGTTTCTAAACAGACAAAGGTTGCAATCAATTTATAAGGAAGATCCATTCATTCTTTGTGATGAGTGGATCTTCTGCTCAGGGACAACTTTCACCAAAAATGTTGTTTAGTGTATATGAAGCCTTGATGTATATTTTAACAAGTTATATTGAAGTATATTGACAATTTAAAGTAATTCACTTACTTGTCAGTCTCCACTCTAATCCTCCTCTGCCTAATTCCTCCTCCCTTGAAAGGGTTACTCCAAGCACCATGACCACTTCAGTGATTTGAAGTGGTCTGCTCGGAGTCTGTGTTTGCAGCATTTCACTGTGAACTGCTGAACATTTTAGATTTTCACCACTTTGCTGATGGAGGTGTAACTCCAACACAGGCAGCGTCATTAAATAGCATCACTGGGGCATCCTTAAAGGGAATCTTCAGTGCCAGGAAAACAATCTGTTTTCCTGGCACTGGAGGGTCCCTCTCCCTCCCACCCACCAATCCCCGGTTACTGAAGGGGTAAAACCCTCTTCAGTGACTTACCTGAGGCAGCGACGATGTCCCTCGTCGCTGCCTCCTCCTCCGCATTGCGTCAGCCGGTGGGCGAGACAGATCCCGCCCACTCGCCAAGGAGACCTAATGCGCATGCGCATTAGCGCTCCCCATAGGAAAGCATTATAAAATAATTGCAATGCTTTCCTATGGGGAAATGAGTGACGCTGGAGGTCCTCACACAGCGTGAGGACGTCCAGCGACACTCTAGCACAGGTTTCCTGTGCTATGAAGGAGGAAGTGACCTCTAGTGGCTGTCTAGTAGACAGCCACTAGAGGTGGAGTTAACCCTGCAAGGTAATTATTGCAGTTAATAAAAAACTGCAATAATTACACTTGCAGGGTTAGGAGTAGTGGGAGTTGGCACCCAGACCACTCCAATGAGCAGAAGTGGTCTGGGTGCCTGGGGTGTCCCTTTAACCAGAACAAGGAGTCCTGGACTTGCTAAATTCGATACTGTGCAAAAGAAAAGAAAAAAGTCATTCACACAATGGGGACTCGGATCAGGAGTGAGCAGTGAAAGGCTCTCGGTCAGACCCTCCCAGGGGCCCCCCAGCCAGCCAGGACTCTCCCCGGTCTATGCATGGCCTCGTGTCGCAGCCCGGCCCTTATCTGCTCACACACGGCAGTCACGCTCCTGGCCCGGGCGGGTGTGATGGGGTCTCACCTTGGTTGGCCGCAGTCCCCGCGGTGGAGCCGAAGCTGAAGGCCATGACAGGCAGTGTAAGGCCGCCGCGCTGACACTTTCAAAATCCCCAGCTAGCGAGCAGCGCGAGGACGGCCAGGGGAAGGCGGAGCGACGTAAGGTTCACACACATATCTCAAGAGGTCACGCACGGCTGCCTAACGTAGTGCGCACGCGCCCAGACCAACAGCTGTTCCCATCGGAGCATCCATGCGGACAGAAACAGGAAGAAGGAAGTGCGTTCCACCGCACATGGGGAAAGGAGCTCAGCAGACTCACCAAGATTCCAACTGAGGAATCAACCGGGCAAAACGTGTCTTGAATTATTGGGCTACTAGTGTGGACCTCCATTACTCCTTTTATTGTATTTTCTGTTTATTCAAATTTTAAGCTATCAAAGACAGGATTACTTTTCATTCAATTACCTTGAGTACATCTCTCTTGTGCTTTATATATATATATATATATATATATATATATATATATATATAATTATTTTTTTAAATAAATATTTTCTTAAATGGTGTAGCACAGATCTACACCCTTCACTCTATCTTAAAACATATATATTTTTTTAAATAATATAACTTTTAACCCCTTAAGACCGCAGCCAAATGTACAAATTGTGAACGAAACAAAATGTAAACAAAACCTGGCATTTGCGCTATATGTCTGTCCAACCGTAATTCACCTCTTTCATATTAAATGCACCCCCCTTATTATATATAATTTTATTCAGGGAAAACAGGGCTTTCATTTAATATCAAATATTTAGCTATGAAACATAATTTAATATGAAAAAAAATGGGAGAAAATAAGATTTTTTTTAGTTCTACATGACATTTTAACTGTCAACTGTCAATGTCAATACTGTTTGCTTTTACTGCATAAAAACAGTGTACTGCATAAAACCTGTACATGAGGGGTACTGTTGTACTCGGGAGACTTCGCTGAACACAAATATTTGTGTTTCAAAACAGTAAAAAGTATTGCAGCAATAATATCGTCCGTGTAAGTGCTGTTTGTGCGTGAAAAATGCAAAAAACGTCACTTTTACTGGCGATATCATCGTTGCAATACATTTTACTGTTTTGAAACACTAATATTTGTGTTCAGCGAAGTCTCCCGAGTAAAACAGTACCCCCCATGTACAGGTTTTATGGTGTTTTGGAAAGTTATAGGGTTAAATATAGTGCTAGCAAATTAAATTCCCTATATTTTCGGCATGGGTTGTCCAGGTCCCGCTAATTGTAATTAATTAGGATACCTAATTATGTAAAATTATTACATAAATATATGTGTAAAATTAATATATGTATATATATATATATTTTTTTTAATATTTTTTATTTATATATAGGTATATATATAGTGATATATACGTATATATTTATGTATATAGATATATATTATTTCGTTCTTCGTGTATTTTGATATAAATATATATATATTAATATCACAATACAGTTAGAACGAAATAAAACACATCTATATATTTTTTTATATTTTATTTTTAATTTTTTTTTTACGTATTTACATATTTTTTTACATTATAAATATATATATATATATATATAACAATAATTATATATATATTTAATCAGTATCAGTCTACGTGTAATTTGATATTAATATATATATATATAATTATATATATATTAATATTAAAATACACCTAGACATTGTGTGTGTGTGTGTGGATATGTGTATATATATCCTTAGATCATATATATATAATAATGATCTAAGTATATATATATATTTTTTTTTTTTACACTTATTTAATTTATTTTAATTTGATTTCCAGCCAGCAGGCAGTCCCCCTGCTGGCATTGCTGCAGCCAGCTATCCCGGCCATGTGATTGTGAGGTCCTCGCAAGGACCTTACTCTCACATGGCCCGGGGGGGCTGAAGAGGGCGGACGTGCCGCGGGGGGCTCCCTGGGAGTTCCCCCAACCGCGATTGCCGGCGACCGGGTAAGTAAAAAAAAAAAAACGGAGAGCATACAATTACGCCCGGCGGCGTTTAGAGCCGCTTAAAAAAGGACGTAATTGTACGCCCTCCGGTCTTAAGGGGTTAATGAACATGAAAAACAGATTGGGTTTAAATAACAATCAGAATTTGGGTTTAAACAGTCCCCGTAAAGGACCACTATAGGCACCCAGACCACTTCAGCTCAATGAAGTGGTCTGGGTGCCAGGTCCCTCTAGTGTTAACTCTGCCTGCTGTAAACATCGCAGTTTCAGAGAAACTGCCATGTTTCACTGAGGTTTAATTCAGCCTCTAGTGGCTGTCTCACTGACAGCCGCTAGAGGCACTTCCACGATTCTCACAGTGAGAAGACGCTAGATGTTCATAGGAAAGCATTGAGTAATGCTTTCCTATGGGCAGTTTGAATTTGCGTGTGGTTCTTGCTGTGCATGCTCATTCGGAACTGACGTCGGCAGGGGGAAGTGAGGTCACCAGTGCCGAGGGAGCCTGGCGCTGGCGAAAGCGGGAGGAGGGCCCTGAGGGTGGGGGGGACCTAATGACATTATAGTGCCAGGAAAACAAGTTTGTTTTCCTGGCACTATAGTAGTCCTTTAAGAAATCAACCCCTTTATTTCTCAGATTGAAAACTAATATATTCCCAAATATACTGTACATTGAAAACTTTTCATAATAATATTTGAACCACAGAATGGCACAATCCTAAAACAGAACATGGCAACAAAGAAAAAATAAAATGACACCTGTTAAAAAATCTGCATACACTTAGTTTTTAATACAGGGTATTACCCCCTTCAGCATCAATGACCACGTGCAGTTTTTTGTAATAGTTGTCTATGAGGCCCCTAATTCATACAGGTAGTATAGCTGCCCATCCTTCTTTGCAAAATGCCTCCAGGTCATGCAAAGTCTTTGGTAGTCTTGCATGAACCACACATTTGAGATCTCCCCAGAGTGTCTCGATGATATTAAAGGCACACTCCAGGCACCCAGACCACTTCTGCCCATAGGAGTGGTCTGGGCGCCAACTCCCACTAGCCTTAACCCTGCAAGTGTAATTATTGTTTTTATAAACTGCAACAATTACCTTGCAGGGTTAAGTCCTCCTCTAGTGGCTGTCAGACAGAACACGAAAAGTGTTTTAAGCGACGTTGGACGTCCTCACTCTATGTGAGGAACTCCAGCGTCGCCAAAATCCCCATAGGAAAGCATTGAATAATGCTTTCCTATGGGGAGGTCTAGTGCGCGGGCATCGCCGCGCATTAGGTCTCCCCCGCCGGCTGGCGTCTGTGGGGGAGGAGAGTAGGCGGAGCCTGACCAGTGCCGAGGGACATCGGCGCTGGACTCCGGTGAGTCACTGAAGGGGTTTTAACCCCTTCAGCAACTTGGGATGGGGGGTGGGAGGGAGAGGGGCACTGCAGTGCCAGGAAAGCTAATATGTTTTCCTAGCACTGGAGAATCCCTTTAAGGTCAGGAGACTGTGATGGCCACTCCAAAACCTTCACCTTTTTCTGCTGTAACCACTGGAGGGCCAACTTGTTCTTAAGGTCATTGTAATGCTGGAAAGTCCAAGAGCATCCCATGTGCAGCCTTTTTGCAGAAGAATGCAAATTGTCTGCTGGTATTTTTGATAACATGCTGCATTCATCTTGTCATGAATTTTCACAAGATTCCCCGTGCCTTCAGAGCTCACCCCCCCCAAAACATAGTTGAGCCACCACCATGCTTAGGTGAATACCATCCCCACCATGCTTCACAGTGAGGATGGTATTCTTTTCATTATAGGCCTTGTTGACCCTTCTCCAAACATAGCGCTTATCGTTGTGACCATAAAGCTTTATTTTGGTCTTGTCACTCCAAATTACAGTGTGCCAGAAGCTGTGAGGCGTGTCAAGGTGTTGTCGGGCATATTGTGACCTGGCTTTTTTGTGGCATTGGCGCAGTAAATGCTTATTTCTGGCAACCTGACTATGCAGATCATTTTTGTTCAAGTATCGTCATATTGTGCTCCTTGAAACAACCACACCGTCTTTTTCCAGAGCAGCCTGTATTTCTTCTGGGGTTATTGGTGGGTTTTTATTTGTGTCCTGAACAATTCTTCTGGCAGTTGTGGCTGAAATCTTTCTTGGTCTACCTGATCTTGGCTTGGTATCAAGAGATCCCTGAATTTTCCACTTCTTAATAAGTGATTGAACAGTACTGTCATTTTCAAGATTTGGATATCTTTTTATATCTTTTCCATCTTTATAAAGTTCTATTACCTTGTGACGCAGGTCTTTTGACAGTTCTTTTCTGCTCTCCATGGCTCAGTATCTAGCCTGCTCAGTGCATCCTCATGAGCGCTTACAAACTCAATGACTATTTATACACAGACACTGATTGCAATTTGTGTCTGTAACAAGTCCAAACATTCAAGGGTGTGTGAATGTTTGATTAGGGCCAATGGGCATCACTGACCCTATTTGAGGTCTAAACACGCTGAAAGTTAGAGCAGGCTCATCTGCTCTCTATTTGTTTTAAATACCGTATATACTCGAGTATAAGCCGAGTTTTTCAGCCCATTTTTTGGGCTGAAAAAACCCCAACTCGGCTTATACTCGAGTCAAGGTCTGTATTATGGCAATTTACATTGCCATAATACAGACTGGGGGAGAGGGGGGCTGGCAGAGCTGTAACTTACCTCTCCTGTCAGCTCTCTCCTCCTCCGCGCCGTCCGTTCAGCACCTCGGTCAGCTCCCAGTGTAAGTTCGCGAGACTTACAGTGTGAGCTGATAGAAGGAGCTGCACGGACGGCGCAGAGGAGGAGAGAGCTGACAGGAGCTGCAGAACAGGTAAGTTACAGCTCTGCCAGCCCCCCTCTCCCCCCCCACTGAACTGCCACTGGACCACCAGGGAAGGAGAGCCCCCCTCCCTGCCATATATCAAGCAGGGAGGGGGGACGAAAAAAAAATAAAAATATAAATAAAATAAGAAATAATAAAAAATAATAATAATAATAATTAAAAAAGGGGGTATAAGGACCACTGTGGGAGGGGGGGGGGGGTATAAGGACCACTATGGGAGGGGGGGGTATAAGGACCACTATGGGAGGGAGGGGGTGGGATAAGGACCACTATGGGAGGGAGGGGGTGGGATAAGGACCACTATGGGAGGGAGGGGGTGGGATAAGGACCACTATGGGAGGGAGGGGGGGGATAAGGACCACTATGGGAGGGAGGGGGGGGATAAGGACCACTATGGGAGGGAGGGGGGGATAAGGACCACTATGGGAGGGAGGGGGGGATAAGGACCACTATGGGAGGGAGGGGGGGATAAGGACCACTATGGGAGGGAGGGAGGGGGGGATAAGGACCACTATGGGAGGGAGGGGGGGATAAGGACCACTATGGGAGGGAGGGGGGGGATAAGGACCACTATGGGAGGGAGGGGGGGGATAAGGACCACTATGGGAGGGAGGGGGGGAGAAAAGGAACACTATGGGAGGGAGGGGGGGGATAAGGACCACTATGGGAGGGAGGGGGGGGATAAGGACCACTATGGGAGGGAGGGGGGGATAAGGACCACTATGGGAGGGAGGGGGGGGATAAGGACCACTATGGGAGGGAGGGGGATAAGGACCACTATGGGAGGGAGGGGGGATAAGGACCACTATGGGAGGGAGGGGGGGATAAGGACCACTATGGGAGGGGAGGGGGAAGTAAGGACCACTAGGGGAGGGGAGGGGGAAGTAAGGACCACTAGGGGAGGGGAGGGGGAAGTAAGGACCACTAGGGGAGGGGAGGGGGAAGTAAGGACCACTAGGGGAGGGGAGGGTAAGGACCACTAGGGGAGGGGTGAGTCAGGACCACTGGGGGAGGGGGGTGAAGGAACACGGGGGTGGGGAGGTAAGGACCACTGAGGGAGGAGGAGGGGAGGTCAGGACATATGGGGGGGGGGCAAATATCCTTGCACCGGCCCTGCACACACTGCATTCATACACTGCATTCATACACACTGCATTCATACACACACTGCACTCATACACACACTGCACTCATACACACACACACTGCACTCACACACACTGCATTCATACACACACACACTGCATTCATACACACACACACTGCATTCATACACACGCTGCACTCATACACACACGCTGCACTCATACACACACACGCTGCACTCATACGCACACACTGCATTCATTATACACACACTGTAAATAAATATTCAATTAATATATTTTTTTTAGGATCTAATTTTATTTAGAAATTTACCAGTAGCTGCTGCATTTCCCACCCTAGTCTTATACTCGAGTCAATAAGTTTTCCCAGTTTTTTGGGGAAAAATTAGGGGCCTCGGCTTATATTCGGGTCGGCTTATACTCGAGTATATACGGTATGTTTTATTTTACTTTGAAGATGAGTACAGTGCGGAATTATAGCATGTGGTTGCCTACGCAGAGGCATATGAATCAGAGTGAGTGCCCAACAATACAATATAATTTGGCATATATTTTGCAGGATTATACATGTCTAACGCGTTAACATGCTTATGACAAATAGTTATACTGCCCAGTTACGCGGCCTGCGAGGCTTGAAATGGTGCGTTGTACTAAAATCGTATCAGAAGTCATACAAATTATTTCAATGCAGGTAGTAAACAGTGCACTTTTGCTTTCACGAGGCTCAAGTAGTAGTTATAGCAGGTCTATTAAAGTTAAGTCCTATACTATTGGTAATTCTTACAGTGTTATTAGAGGCAGTCGTTAAGCAAATAAGCATATGTATTCAAAGTTAGCCTACGCAGAGGCTTACTACGTTAGTGTATGACCTCCATTTAGCTGTTTAATTTTGCGCGTGTGCGCTGACGTAAAGATTGAAGAGGGTAATGGTATAGGTTAGTGAAGTATGCGCGGAGGTTAGTCCATCTGTTGTGGTAAGCTGAGAAAAGTTATAGCCTGTCTATAGCTAATTAGCAAACGGGGATCACCTTTTTGTGAAAGCTAGTGCGAGCATGTGGTTCCCTACCTGCTCTCTATTTGTAAGTGCTTCTTTACTTTTTACTCTTACAATATTTTATAAAAGATTGCACTATGTTTTTTTTCTGTGTTTTTATCTTTGAGTATTAGCATGGATGGTACAATGTTGCCTGCAATTCTAACAAGACACTGTTGTAAGTGTTTTCTACATATCTTTTCACTTAAAGCACTTTGGCAAAGGAGTGCTCATCACTAAATTTTGCACAGTGACACTTTTGTTATATTTATATGCACTTTAATCATTATACGGTTTTGCAATGTTTTATAAAATTTAAGTCTTAAAGACACAGCGCACCTTATTTATTGTTTTATAAAGAAAACTACTGTAAGTATGAATACATTTTCTCTTTTCCTGACCATATCCATGGCAGCACAACATGGGAATACCCAAGCTAATACAAAGGAAGGGAAAGAAAAACATAATGACAAAATTAATGCTCAAATAGTGTATTGAAAACCATACGTGAACACATCAAACCAGTAATAACTTCAATATTAGAAACGGAAAGAACTCTTTCTCCAAACTCATCAAGCTAAGCCGATCTAACATCCAGTTAATAATGCCTGATAAAAGTATTAATAGAGGACCAGGTGGGTGCCCTCCAAATTATGTTCGGAGAGACTTTTGCAGCTACAACCCAGGAGGAGGAAACGGACTTGATAGACTGGGCTTTAAGTTCATAAGGAACTGAAACCTGAGCAGCCTTGTAGGCTTAAATTGTAGCTGACACTATCAATCGACTTCTCTAGAAGCATGCAGTGCCTTTCTTGCCTCATTAGGATTTACAAACAGTCTTTTGGATGAATTTCCAATTAGATGATCTGTCCACATACATCTTAAGGCATCTCAACAGGTCTAATGGTGATAAGTCGTCTGAATCCTATGGATCTTTTGTGGTTGCATTTAAAGATGGAAAAAAAAATGTCTTCATTAACATGAAAAGATGATGTGACTTTAGTCCTGAATTCTGGAACAGTTCTTAGGATGACCCTGTTATGGTGGAAGACTGCAAGGGGTTCTGTTCTGGATAGCACTTGCAGTTCTGATACTTGCTTGCCTGAGGCCAGGGCTACCAAGAGAAATAATACAACAAAAAACAAAAGATATAAAAACATTAACTTATCAATTAACAGAAGCAGCTTCCCACCGAACACCTCCCAAATATTGTTTCGTCTAAACAAGCCAAAAAATACAATACACATGGGATTCAGCTGATATACCTAAAAAATAATAAATAAAAAGAACATAGCATAATATAGTTTGTATATTCACAGCAGTAATAATGGTTCAGTCCACAATCTGGATTTTATAAAGTCAGCACTGGAAGCAATTGAAAATAAAACACACTTACCCACTGATAAAGCATTATGACTATCGGGGGAGGCACCATGATAGAACGCATATAACTTCAAATTCTTGTGAGTCCAATCTTTAGCAGGGAATATTATATTTCCACTAACTATATTATGCTATGTTCTTTTTATTTATTATTTTTTAGGTATATCAGCTGATTCCCACATGTATTGTATTTTTCTACCAAGAGAACTGTTTTTATAATCAATAAGTGAGGAAAAACGGATTCAATGGGTTCGAAAGAGTTTGATTAAAGTGCTTTTAGAACAAAAGATAAGTCTAACGGAGGTATTTTCAGAACTGCAGAATGGAATCTAGGAATCTAGCAATCTGAATCAAATGCCAATTTAACATTGGACATAGATATATACTTTCAAGGTATTGTAGCATAAACCTTTTTTCAAGTCTGCTTGTAGGAAGTCCAGAATGTTTTACAAGGGTTGAGAACATCCAAAGATTTTGGTGGAATCCAGGCAAGAAATGCATCCCATACCCTGTAGTAGGTGGATGAAGTAGAATGTTTTCTGGCTTGCATCATTGTGTTTACCACTGCTGGAGAAAAACCTTTGTTGGTTAGCCTCTCCCTTTAAACCTCCATACCCTCAAATTTAGAGATGAGCGGTTTGGATGATTTACTGGGCCTTGATATAGAAGACTGGGTGTTTGTGGAAGTTCCCATGGAGTTTCCAGGCACATGCTCTGTAGCATGGGAAACCAAGGTCTAAAAAGATGACTGTCACTTTTTCTTGGCTTAGTGTTCTGAGGAATGGGGCTAAAAGGGATACTGGGGAAAGGCACAACCCAGACTAAAGCCCCATTTGCAAGATAGCGCATTCCTTTCGCTGGCTTTAGGGTAAAGCTCCTGGAAAAGAACCTTGATGTTTCTTGAGTTGGCCATAAGATCATTTTGAGGAAGGCCCCATTTCTTTACTAAGCCTAGAAAGACTTTGCGACATAGAGACCATTCTCCACCCTGGTCTATTTTCTGCCTGCTCAGGTAATCTGCCACTGTGTTGTTTAAGCTTGGTAGATAGATCGCCACTAGTCCCTGAAGATACCATTAGACCCAGCTAAAGACTCTTGGTACCTCCTTGGTGATTTATGTAGACTACAGGGAGTGCAGAATTATTAGGCAAATGAGTATTTTGACCACATCATCCTCTTTATGCATGTTGTCTTACTCCAAGCTGTATAGGCTCGAAAGCCTACTACCAATTAAGCATATTAGGTGATGTGCATCTCTGTAATGAGAAGGGGTGTGGTCTAATGACATCAACACCCTATATCAGGTGTGCATAATTATTAGGCAACTTCCTTTCCTTTGGCAAAATGGGTCAAAAGAAGGACTTGACAGGCTCTGAAAAGTCAAAAATAGTGAGATATCTTGCAGAGGGATGCAGCACTCTTAAAATTGCAAAGCTTCTGAAGCGTGATCATCGAACAATCAAGCGTTTCATTCAAAATAGTCAGCAGGGTCGCAAGAAGCGTGTGGAGAAACCAAGGCGCAAAATAACTGCCCATGAACTGAGAAAAGTCAAGCGTGCAGCTGCCAAGATGACTCTTGCCACCAGTTTGGCCATATTTCAGAGCTGCAACATCACTGGAGTGCCCAAAAGCACAAGGTGTGCAATACTCAGAGACATGGCCAAGGTAAGAAAGGCTGAAAAACGACCACCACTGAACAAGACACACAAGCTGAAACGTTAAGACTGGGCCAATAAATATCTCAAGACTGATTTTTCGAAGGTTTTATGGACTGATGAAATGAGAGTGAGTCTTGATGGGCCAGATGGATGGATTGGTAAAGGGCAGAGAACTCCAGTCCGACTCAGACGCCAGCAAGGTGGAGGTGGAGTACTGGTTTGGGCTGGTATCATCAAAGATGAGCTTGTGGGGCCTTTTCGGGTTGAGGATGGAGTCAAGCTCAACTCCCAGTCCTACTGCCAGTTTCTGGAAGACACCTTCTTCAAGCAGTGGTACAGGAAGAAGTCTGCATCCTTCAAGAAAAACATGATTTTCATGCAGGACAATGCTCCATCACACGCGTCCAAGTACTCCACAGCGTGGCTGGCAAGAAAGGGTATAAAATAAGAAAATCTAATGACATGGCCTCCTTGTTCACCTGATCTGAACCCCACTGAGAACCTGTGGTCCATCATCAAATGTGAGATTTACAAGGAGGGAAAACAGTACACCTCTGAACAGTGTCTGGGAGGCTGTGGTTGCTGCTGCACGCAATGTTGATGGTGAACAGATCAAAACACTGACAGAATCCATGGATGGCAGGCTT
This sequence comes from Pelobates fuscus, assembly GCF_036172605.1. Taxonomy (NCBI): domain Eukaryota; kingdom Metazoa; phylum Chordata; class Amphibia; order Anura; family Pelobatidae; genus Pelobates; species Pelobates fuscus. The sequence goes on from NC_086322.1 coordinate 209,227,121, forward strand.
TTGAGTGTCCTTGCAAAGAAAGGTGGCTATATTGGTCACTGATTTGTTTTTATGTTTTTGAATGTCAGAAATGTATATTTGTGAATGTTGAGATGTTATATTGGTTTCACTGGTAAAAATAAATAATTGAAATGGGTATATATTTGGTTTTTGTTAAGTTGCCTAATAATTATGCACAGTAATAGTCACCTGCACACACAGATATCCCCCTAAAATAGCTATAACTAAAAACAAACTAAAAACTACTTCCAAAAATATTCAGCTTTGATATTAATGAGTTTTTTGGGTTCATTGAGAACATGGTTGTTGTTCAATAATAAAATTAATCCTCAAAAATACAACTTGCCTAATAATTCTGCACTTCCTGTATTACTGTAGAATTGTCGTACTTTCACCCCCTTTTGATAAAGGAAATTCTTGAATGTCTTTAAGGCTTTAAAGACGGCTAGAAGTTTCAGCACATTCAATGGTAATTCTGAGGCTGATGCTTTCCATTTTCCTTGTACTATCTGATCTTGAAAATAGCCCCCACCCCCATCCCCAGTGGCTGGTGTCTGTTGTCAAGTTGATCCAAGGAGCTTCTCCTAGTGGGAACCCTTTGTATATGTTTTTTTGTTTTTCAATAGTGACTAACTTTGGGGAGGATGTTGCCTGTCTTGAACTGTCTCAGAAAAGATCTTGAAATGGTCTCATTTTCCATTAGGCCCAACTTGTCAGCCCTATAGTTGAGGACATGATTCCCAAAAGGCTCATAATGTTTTGCGCTGACTTTATTTTGGTATCTTCCTCTGTTCTGTGAAGGCTGGACTTTGTCTTGGACGGAGTTGAAGAGGGCTCCTAATTAGATCATTTTAAGTAATTGGAACAAGATGGCTCTTGGCTACATTTATCTTCCAACCGTGCTTTAGTAAGATGGTGATACGGAGATGATAATGGTATAGAATTAAAAGGAATGCTGTCCAAATAGTAAAAAATAACTATACCATTTTTTCTTATCTGCTAATAGGCTCACAATGATTTTGGTGAAGGTACAAAGGGCAGTGCTTAATCGAAATAGAAAGGCTTGAACTATTTACCCAATATATCAGTACTTACTGCACCATTGGAGTTTATTTTGTTCTTTTTACCTCCTATATATACACCACACTAACCTGCATTGGCATCTGGAGGATCACCATCATTCCAACCACCATATATCCTTAGACGAGAATGAGTACACCCCACACATTTTTGTAAATATTTTATTATATCTTTTCATGTGACAACACTGAAGAAAGTAGTAAGTGTACAGCCTGTATAACAGTGTAAATTTGCTATCTCCTCAAAATAACAACACACAGCCATTAATGTCCGTTGGCAACAAAAGTGAGTACACCACTAAGTGGAAATGTCCAGATTGTGCCCAAAGTGTTAATATTTTGTGTGGCCACCATTATTTTCCAGCACTGCCTTAACCCTCATGGGAATGTGTTCACCAGAGCTTCACAGGTTGCCACTGGAGTCCTCTTCCAATCCTCCATAACAACAAAGAGCTGGTGGATTTTAGAGATTTTGCGCTCCCCCACCTTCCGTTTGAGGATGCCCTACAGATGCTCAATAGAGTTTAGGTCTGGAGACATGCTTGGCCAGACCATCACCTTTACCTTCAGCTTCTTTAGCAAGGTAGTGGCCATCTTGGAGGTGTGTTTGGGGTCGTTATCATGTTGGAATACTGCCCTGCAGCCCGGTCTCTGCAGGAGTATGTCACAGTACATGTTGGCATTCATGGTTCCCTCAATGAAATGTAGCTCCCCAGTGCCGGCAGCACTCATGCAGGTCCAGACCATGACACTCCCACCACCATGTTTGACTGTAGGGAAGACACAATTGTCTTTGTACTCCTCACCTGGTTGCCGCCACACACGCTTGACACCATCTGAATCATATACATTTATCTTGGTCTCATCGGACCACAGGACATGGTTTCAATAATCCAGGTCCTAAGTCTGCTTATCTTCAGCAAACTGTTTGGGGGCTATCTTGTGCATCATCGGTAGAAGAGGCTTCCTTCTGGGACGACAGCCATGCAGACCAATTTAATGCAGTGTGGGGCGTATGGTCTGAGCACTGACAGGCTGCCCCCTCACCCCTTTAACCTCTGCAGCAATGCTGGCAGCACTCATATGTCTATTTCCCAAAGACAGCCTCTGGATATGATGCTGAGCACGTGCCCTTAACTTCTTTGGTTGACCATGGTGAGGCCTGTTTTGAGTGGAACCTGTCCTGTGAAACCGTTATATGGTCTTGTCCACCGTGCTGCAGCTCAGTTTCAGGGTGTTGGCAATCTTCTTATAGCCTAGGCCCTCTTTATGTAGAGCAACAATTATTTTTTTTCAGATCCTCAGAGAGTTCTATGTTGCCATGTTGAATTTCCAGTGACCAGCATGAGAGAGTGTTAAAGCAATAACACCAAATTTAACACACCTGCTCCCCATTCACACCTGAGACTAACGAGTCACATGACACCGGGGAGGGAAAATGGCTAATTGGGCCCAATTTGGACATTTCCACTTAGGGGTGTACTCACTTTTGTTGCCAACGGTTTAGACATTAATGGCTGTGTGTTGTTATTTTGAGGGGACAGCAAATTTACACTGTTATACAGGCTGTATACTTACTACTTTACATTGTAGCAGAGTGTCATTTCTTCAGTGTTGTCACATGAAAAGATATAATAAAATATTTACAAAAATGTGAGGGTTGTACTAACTTTTGAGAGATACTGTATATACATAAGTAGATATGGTATATGTACTATGTACTATTATGAAATGGTGTGCTGATTTACTCTTATTATAATATAATGTGGGGCTATTTATAATTTTTTTTAATATGCTTTGTTTTGATGTGTGTTTGTAGAGTGTGTTTTTCTATATACACGCCTTTTTACCATTATGGATATTTTAATTATATTGTTTTCTCATTTGGGACATTTTTTTACATTTTAGTTAACATTCCCTTTCACTATGCATTTAGGGTTAGGTGCTTGTACACCTTTATGAAAAGAGTGTTTTCCATTTTAGCCGATCATATCGCATTATTTGCAGACTTTTGGGGCAACCACGCCCACCAGAGGGACTTACATAGAGACTGTGGTCAGAGTAAGGGTGGATCTGATGAAGCTGAGCAAATCAGCGAAACGCATCATCACACTCTGACATAACACTCACCGACCTAAGCCCCGCCTCCCGGAAGTAGTATCCCCTTTTACACTTCCCTCTCCTCCACTTCAGGTCCTCTCCAGTCCTAAGGTCGAATGCCGGCTTTACAAGATTCAGAGGGCTGGATTCGTAATTTCTTAGTAGCCATTAGTCACAAACACTGGCCAAATATTCTTTTTTTGTTTTTTTCACACAAAAACAAATATGAACGCTAACTTTGGCCAGTGTTTGTGACTAAGTGGCTACTAAAAAAGACTAAACATACCCCACTTTCAATACCTTGGCTTGTCTACTTTTTCAAATGCTATGCCATTATGGGGGTAATTCTCATTCCTGGCTACCACACCGTCTCAAAGGTAACATTACTAATCTGAAAAATTTCAATTTGAAAATGGAATGTTCTATATTTGACCCTGTAACTTTCCAAAACAACATAAAACCTGTTAATGGGGGGTACTGTTGTACTCGTGACACATCGCTGATTACAAATATGTACATTTTTTTTGCAGTAAAACCTAACAGTATTATGACATTTCACAGTTAAAATGTCAGACGGAAATGCAAATTTAAAAAAAAATCTTATTTTCTCACATTTTTTTTTAATTTTATTCATAATAAATTATGTTCCATATATGAATAGTTAATGATAAATTAAAGCCCTGTTTCTCCTGAACAAAATGATATATAATAAGTGTGGGTGCATATAATTTGAAAGAGGGGAACTACGGGTGAACAGCCATATAGCGCAAATTCTAGTTTTTGTTTACGTTTTGTTTTGATCAGAACGTGCACTATTGACTCCTTCCTGAAGGGGTTAATACAGCCTCTAGTAGCGGTCTCAGTGACAGCCGCTAGAGGCGCTTCCGTGCTTCTCACTGATTTTCACAGTGAGAAGACGCCAGCATCCATAGGAAAGCATTGAGAATGCTTTCCTATGGACGGACTGAATGCACACGCGACGTCAGAAGGAGGAGGAGAGTCCCCAGCACCGAGGGAGCCCGGCGCTGGAGAAAGGTAAGATTTTAACCCCTTCCTCCCACTTCAGCCTGCCGGGAGTGGGGCCATGAGGGTGGGGGGGACCTATTAACACTATAGTGCCAGGAAAACGAGTTTGTTTTCCTGGCACTATAGTGGTCCTTTAAGTAAATAACCCGGATAGTATATTATTTTCTTCTGCTGATGGTTTTCTGCACTCCAAGTTCAAAGTAGATATTTGTCAAATATATAGATGTTATATAGTGTCTTGGCTTTTTATAGAGATATCTACACAGATCGCAGGTAGAGTTTTAGTAATGGTGGTCAGAAGTTTAAAAATGTTTAGTATCTATGTGATTAATAAAACTAACATATTGTTATTTAACCCCTTAACGCCGTTACGGCGTTCTATGCCGTCGCGGCTTTAAAGGGCTTAAAAGCCGTTGTGGCGGCATAGAACGCCGTAACGGCTTGCAGCCCCAGGAGCAGAGGTGTACTCACCTCCGCCGCGATCCTCTTCTGGGGGGCTGCCTGAGAGCCCAGGCAGCCCCCCTCCGGCAAATGAGGCCCCCGGGGGCCATGTGATCGCTCTCAAAGAGCGATCACATGGCCCCCTATAGCTGGCTATGGATCTGCCAGCAGGGGGACTGTCTAAAATATTAGACAGTCCCCCTGCTGGTAGGAAAGTATAAAACAAAATTAAATACACATGTTAAAATAAAATAAAAGTATTTATATATATATAATATATTTATATATATTATATATATAATATATATATGTAACGTCATACGTAATGTATTTTAATATTAATATTAGTATATATATTAGTATTAAAATACACTTAGAATGACGTTACATATATATAATATGTATATATATTATATATATACATATATATTATATATACGTATAATTACAATAATAAATAAATAAAATAATTAAATAAATAAATAAAATATTGAAACAAAATTTAAAATAAATTATATATTCATATGTAATTTCATTCTAAATGTATTTTGTTATTAATATATATATATATTGGAAACAGAATACACTTAGAATGACATTCTATATATATCGATCTATATATAAAATACAAATAACCGCAAATATATATATAGAGATAAATACATATAATTACATAAAAGATTACATTAGTATACACGTAGAATATATATACCTATAAATGCATATATATTAAAATTCTACGTGTATATTTAAGTAATTTTTTAACATAATTATGTCATTTGATTAATTAAAATTTGATTGACATACCTGACAACACAAGGAGAAAGTGCAGAGAATTATATTCGCAAGCACTATATTTGACCCTGTAACTCTCCAAGACATCATAAAACCTGTACATGGGGGGTACTGTTTTACTCGGGAGACTTTGCTGAACTCAAATATTAGTGTTTCAAACTGGTAAATTGTATTACAACGATGATATTTTAAGTAAAAGTTAAGTTTTTTGCATTTTTTACAAACAAACGGCAATTTTATGGACTATATTATTGTTGTAATATGTTTTACTGTTTTAAAACACTAATATTTGTGTTTAGTGAAATCTCCCGAGAATAACAGTACCCCCCATATACAGGTTTTATGGTGTTTTGGAAAGTTAGAGAGTCACATATAAGGCTTGCATTTCATTTTTTTGACATTGAAATTTGCCAGATTAGTTATGTTGCCTTTGAGACCGTATGGTAGCCCAGGAATAAGAATTACCCCCATGATGGCATACCATTTGCAAAAGTAGACAACCCAAGGTATTGCAAATGGGGTATGTCCAGTCATTTTTAGTAGCCACTTAGTTTTTTGCTTTTTTCACACAAAAACAAATATGAACGCTAACTTTGGCCAGTGTTTGTGACTAAGTGGCTACTAAAAAAGACTAAACATGGGGGGCGGGGCCTGACCTGCAAGCTGTATAGTCGCATGGCGGAGGAGCTCCCGCAACACATGCTACTTTTAGGGGGAAAACTCACTGATACCAAGCCTGAAATGAGACCGGGGCACGCTACCCAAGCTGGGGGCACCCCGGTAATCTTACCGACACCAGACCCGAGTTTCTCCCGCAATCCTGGACCTCAGGAGGCAGGCTGCGGCCTAAGGCCGATGGAGCTGGGGAGAGACGGCCGCTCTCCTTACCCAAAGGCTGGGGGTACTGAGCCATTGCCTACCCGCTCCCCCCCCTTAGGACCGGTGGGGGTGATCCCGGTCCAACCTCTCCAGGCAGCAGGGCTACAACGAGTGCTGAAAGCAGAGCCTCACAGGCAGCCCTTCGCTACACAGGCCTATACAATGGCGGGCGACACATGTGACCACAACCTCACTGAAAGGGACCACTTCCAGTACAAGCTTGATGCCTTATTCGACGCCTTCTGGGCAAAACTGGCAAGCAGAGAGAGACAGAACGCAGAGTCAGTGCACTCACCCAAGGGCGAACCCGCACATACCCGCCACAGCCGCACGGGCTCCCGTCCGACGAGACCAAGAACATGGCGCCGGAGATGGAGACCCCTCCTGCCTGCACATAAACAAGCGAGATCGCGCTGCGCAATGATGCCAACCCGAAGTGAGCTACACGCTCCCCACAGACACAGCATGAAGCCGAGACCCACAACGCCACCAACAACTGGCAAGCTTCCCTCACAGCTCCGGACCCACCCGATATCACGGAGAGCCCCAGACTATCGGAAGGGGACTCCACTTGCCTGTAGCTTTGAAGCAGGCCCTCACAACGACGGGCGGATGAGCCAGCCCCTGGAACCAGCGACGCTGCACCATAATATGCCCCAGGAGGACTCCAAAGTATCCCCAACATCTCCCCCGGTGCTGGGCATAGGCTGACAGTAAATCACTGAGGTACATACTTAAAGCCTCTGCTGCTGAGGACGCTGTCTATGCCACACTGCAGCCTCCTAAACAGAGACTCCCTTACAATGTAGGACTTTAAAGAAATATTCACTGTTCGACTGTTTTGATTTAGCATTCCCATAATATTCTGTTCATACTTGTGTAATGCCTTACTGTACTCATCTATCACACTCTCAGATAGCCTGTCAACTACTCATTTAATGAGGCCAAACCTGCCTGCCTGGCAAATACTACGTGTATTTCTTTTTTCATACACTTGTGACTCGCAAGCATATACCATACCAACGCTCTCACATAGCTGCACACACCTGAATAACGCATGCTGACCACACAAACTAAATACTTGCATTCTTAGGACACGCATAACCAACTTGAACCCAAACTGTATTAGTAAACATGTGTGTAGCTGTCTTAAACGTACTTTAATCGCAACATAAAAATGTGCCGACTCAGCGTAATGGAACAAAGCAATAGTTTTAAATGTTTAACACCTCATGTCATATGTTTCATTGTGAATGATGCCTATTTTCTGCATTTGTTTAATGTGATGATGCAGGAAAATTTGTTAACTCATGCACAACAAAAAATAAAGAATTAAAAAAAAAAAAAAAAAAAAGACTAAACATACCTCAATACCTTGGGTTGTCTACTTTTTCAAATGGTATGCCATTATGGGGGTAATTCTCATTCCTGGGCTACCATACCGTCTCAAAGGTAACATTACTAATCTGCCAAATTTCAATTTGAAAATGGAACGTTCTATATTTGACCCTGTAACTTTCCAAAACACCATAAAACCTGTTAATGGGGGGTACTGTTGTACTCGTGAGACATCGCTGATTACAAATATGTGCATTTTGTTGCAGTAAAACCTAACAGTATTATGACATTCACAGCTAAAATGTGAGGCGGAACTACAAATTAAAAAAAAAAAAAATTCTCACAGTTTTTTTTAATTTTATTTATAATAAATTGTTTCATATATAAATATGTTATATGAAATGAAAGCCCTGTTTCTCCTGAACAAAATGATATATAATAAGTGTGGGTGCATTTAAATTGAAAGAGGTGAATTACGGTTGAACAGACATATAGCGCAAATTCCAGTTTTTGTTTACGTTTTGTTTTGATCAGAACGTGTACTATTGACTCCGTCCTGAAGGGGTTAAACCCAATTTAGAGGGTTATTCACTAAACCTTACATTTTTGATAATTAATTCAGAATGGAACAATTTAGGGAAAAATAGGTGATAGATAACATTCTCCAACTAAACCATAGTCATAGGTTGACTTATTTTTGCCATTCTCATTTAATTTGTGAAAAATACACTGTTAGGATTCATGTATACCCTTCTTACCCTTATAAAAAATGTACTTTCCAAGTAAAAAAAAATCACAAATATTTTATTTATTTAGTTGTAAAACAGGATAAAAAAAAATAAAGCAAGGAAACATGCCATGCAATATGTTAGATCTGATACAAAGTCTGATATTGAAGGATAAACACAGTCATAAATGCTTCTGATAGGATCAGTTAATTGGTTACTGACTCGTCACATCAGACATATTAACATTGATAGTAATGTCACAATTATTTGTGCTTCATAACCTCCTTAAAGGTATGGTGTAGTCAATAAAGGCTTAAATTATTGTTCATTATGGGAGAAGTGGTTCACACAAGATTACGTACCTATTCTTAAATTGCTAGAGCAAACATATACCAATCAAATAAAAATCTGATCATTCTCATCAAATGTTATCAAAACCAGAGTCAAAGCCAAACCTAAGAATAAATGTGATTAACTTTAGTACGTTCAATACTAAATGGTTTTGGTGGTTTCCCAAGATAATCAACTCAAGTCCAGTGAGGTTCACCCAAACTAATCATCTAAGTCTAGGAATTTGGCAATCAAAGGGCTGAGCCTGGTGAAAGAATGACTTTTCTTGAGAATGGTGAAAAACATTTTAGTACCCAATTTATGAATCCAAAAAGGTTACGCTAAGCTAGAATTATGGGCTTTGTAAAACTGTATAAACAAATTGTCAAGTTATCGTTTTTTTTTTCCCTTTTGTGATTGGTTTAGAGTGTTAGCTGACTGCTTGCATCCTATCACAGTGCAATTGCAGGTATGAATCTCTATGACTAAAAATAAGTGTGTAATCTCTGTCTTAGCCATACCTCCAGTGGCAGTGGCACTTTTGGAAGCCGGGACACTCATTCAGTTTCTCAAAATTGGTTTAATACTAAATAGATTAAAAGTGAGAGCTGAGTGCAAATGAGATAAAATGAAATGTAAAGTAACAGAGAATAAGTGCTCACTACAAAAAAATGCAAAGAAAGGCAGCAGTAAATCTGTGAGGATTCCCAAGATCTCACAAACAATACAGAAAATGTCAAACAGAGTGATAAACTGCGCCCCATGGGGTGGGAAAGTGTACCACAATCTTGTGTTAATATAAATACATATATCAACATATTGTCAAGTCCCCTGCCCCCGCGCCGCTCGCGAGGACCTTGCTTAACTCATCACAGCGAGCGGCGTCATCTGGTCCCTGTCTCTAGACTGGCAGTGTGTCTGACACTGCACGTTTCAGAGCAGCTTCCTTATATGTGTGCTGCACCCGGTCATGTGACCAGCCACACAGTGATGACCTCAGAGACCAAGGGAGGGAAGAAACTCCTCCCACATGTTGTGGTTAACATTAATTGGAGATTAGCCAATCAGACACACCCTGTGTGTAAATAAGCTAACCTCTCCCTTGCCTCAGTGCCCTGTTGTGGTCTTTTGTTTACCATTGAGCGTTGCACTTGTTATTTTGATTTCCTGGTTACTGATATTTGGCTTTGTCTCTCATTATTCCGTCTCTCTGTTTCACTCGACCTTGGCTCGTTTTTTGACTTTTTTTGCATAACCCGACCATTCTAAGGATCGGTATTGCAATTCTCTCTACTCTGTCCTGTCTGTGTGTTAGGGTTCCCTAGTGAACGTTATACATATACTTCTATTGAATTGGTGTACAGTAGTATTTGGAAGCTTTTAATAACCTCGAAAGAAAAAAAGAGGGACAACAAATAGTGCAATATGTAACAATATTTTAAATGTTTTTTTTTTATAAAAGTGTATAGAGGGCCAACTCACACTTTATTGAGCTACTAAGAGCTCTGCTGTTATTGGCCTGGACAATACTATCCCTGTCTGTAGATATGTGTAACTCTGTTGTACTTGTCGTCCAATATATATGGAGAAAATAAAGCAGAGAGAGGTCTTATGGTGTAGTATATCTATACACAAGATAAATTATAAAATAAGTGGTATCCTACTTACAATATACAGAGCAATGGCCTGCTCTGCTATACTTAGCCTTGGAGGTATTATCCCCACCTGGGATATGCAGGATAAACCAGGAAATGCAATGACAGCCCAGCCGGTTGAAATGTGTTAATTGTTGGTACTGGAAGGATTTCTTACTCTTATTCCCAATATTATTTTATTTATCTATTTAACATATTTATAAATGATCTTGAAATAGGCATTGAAAGCCATGTATCATTGTTTGCAGATGACTTTGTAAAGTAATAAAATGTGAGCAGGATATTGCTTTGCTGCAGAGGGATTTGGATAGATTGGGGGACTGGGCACTAAAATGGCAGATGAAATTTAACGTAGAGAAATGCAAAGTTATGCACTTCGGGGTTAAGAATGCACAAGCAATTTACACACTAAATGGTAGTGAATTAGGGATAACCACACACGAGAAGGATTTGGGAATTGTTATAGACAACAAATTAGGCAGCAATATGCAATGTCAATCTGCAGTTGCTAAAGCCAGTAAGGTTTTGTCATGTATAAATAGGGGCATAAATTCTTGGGATGAAAATATAATTTTGCCTCTTTATAAATCGCTGGTAAGACCACACCTTGAATATGCTGTGCAATTTTGGGCGCCTGTTCTAAAGAAAGATATCATGGCACTAGAAAAAGTCCAGAGATGAGCTACAAAATTGATAAAAAGGAATGGAGCATTTTAGTTGAAGAAAGGTTACAAAAATTAAATCTGTTTAGTTTGGAAAAACGGCGCCTGAGAGGGGATATGATAACTTTATACAAAAATATTCGGGGCCAGTACAAACCTTTTCTGAAAATCTATTCATAAACAGGGCTATACATAGGACACGAGGTCACACATTTAGGCTGGAAGAAAGGAGATTTCATCTAAGGCAAAGAAAAGGTTTTTATACAGTAAGAGCAATAAGGATATGGAATTCTCTGCCTGAAGAGGTGGTTTTGTTAGAGTCACTACAGATGTTTAAACTGCAATTGGATAAATACTTACAAAAACATAACATACAGGGATATAATTTCTAATTATTGGGGTAATAGCTGCTTGATCCGAAGAGGCATCTGGCTGCTATTTTGGGGTCAAGAAGGAATTTTTTCCTAGTTTGTGGCAAAAATGGAAGCACTTCAGACTAGGTTTTTTGCCTTCTTTTGGATCAACAGCAACAACATATGTGAGGAAGGCTGAACTTGATGGACGCAAGTCTCTTTTCAGCTATGTAACTATACACACACACACTACTTTTACTATATATTAATAAAGTATATTTTAAAAGATCATCTTTTATTATTTTACTACTCCATTTTTCCTGCATTCCTGGTTTATCCTGCATATCCCAGGTGGGGATAATACCACCAAGGCTATCCATACCAGAGCAGGCAATTTATCTGTATATTGTAAGTAGGATACCACTTATTTTATTATTTATCTTGTGTATAAAAATACTACACCATATGACCTCTCTCTGCTTTATTTTCTCCATATATATTGGACGACAAGTACAACAGAGCTACATATATCCACAGATGGGGATTGTACTGTCCAAGCGAATAACAGCAGAACTCTTAGTAGCTCAATAAAGTGTGAGTTGGCCCTTTGGTTAAGAAAATGTTCTGTTTAATCATAGAGATCCCAGTAAGTCCCAGTAAGATCCCAGTAAGTCTGACAACAGCTGAAGATTTTATCTAGAGAGGACAATGGGAGCATATCTGTTCTAAAGAGTATTGGCCAATGCCTTCATTTCTGTGATCATGGAACTTATAAAGAGAGTTTTGGCTGTAATACATTCTTTGAGATCAAGCATGCCACGAAAGAGGATCTAGGGCAGAGTTAGGTAACCTGTGGACTCCAGATGTTTTGGACTACATCTCCCAAATACTCTTACAGTCATAATGCTAGAAAAGCATCATGGGAGATTTAGTCCACAGCATCTGGAGTGCCAAAGGATTCCTACCCCTGATCTAGTGGCAAAGTAATGAAATCCTAGTGACCAATTCTTATCAGATTAATTACAGCCATGCCATCCATCTCTCCTAAGGAGAACAGACTAACTTCCCTTTAATAGTCACAGTATTATTCTATACACAAATGTAAAATATCTTGCATTGCTTAACCTATATACCCTAAATGTAAAACAAATTAAAAGCATCATCTAATAAACGAGGCACATGGGCTGCAGCATGCCAAATTACTGTAAAATACTTATTAATTGTAACTATACAGAGTGAAGGACAAAACAAATGTAGCTTAAGAAAGGACTCCACGGTTTCCTTGTCCACTAGTTATTTCTGTATCTGCAGTGTAAAGGACCATCCATCATCTCTTGTAGTAGTGCAGGTTGTGGCTATTTTGCATAGTCTATAAGCGGTGTATCAGGCATTTTAGGATGTTCTTACAAGAGGTCCCCTTTCTTCCTCAGAACCCTAAATCATTTAAAAAGAGAAGACAGATGTATGTGTTAGAGTATCCTTATAAATAATGTCTTAACACTTGGCAATGCCCAGCTAACTAGGTCTTCATTCAAAAAAATAAATAAATAAATGATTAAACAATGCTCCAACCACAATAACAAATGTATAAAATATGCCCTTTTCATGATGCAATTCTTATTCATTTGCAGTTTACAGACATTATTACTATGCAGATCAATAGACCCGAGACTTTGGTTTGGAAAGTAGCTGACCGAGCTTCAATTTATTTTTTTACGATTTATATAGAATACATAGGCAGCTTGAGAAATTACCATTATAAATCCGCAACATCAACTTAAATTATGTAATACCTGCCCCAGAAAGCCAGCGATGCTATTCTTCCATTGTCTGTCTGCAGCTCATAGAGGACTGGAGCTCTGTTACTAAAACATCACAAGTGTGAGAATATAGAGTGGGTCACACGTGTGCGTTTAATTCATAGTGGATTCTATTGCATGTGGCAAGAAAAGATGGTGGTCATGTCAATAGCAAAAATATGAGCACAACAATGACCCTCATGCTTTTTTTTTTTAGTCACACATGGAACATGTGCACTATAGTCTTCTAAACTTTAATTAGGTTTTGTTTCCTGGGCTAATTTCATATGGCAGACAGGTTAAGTAACCCAAAGAAAAATGTAGTGACCAAGAGTTCTTTTTCTACGGTAACATGGAAGCTTTGGAGGTACTGAGGGAAGGTTACATAATCACCTTCAGTTTGCTCTCTTAACCACAATTGCAGTGAACTAGGCTGAAGAACAGACACAGACAACATTTGCAATTGTTCTTGTTGTTTGTTGACAGTCTCTTGCATTTGATTTGGTCACAAAGCAGGGGCCACAGATCCATACTCTTAAACACCCACACACTGATAAATATGTCAAGATGCTATAAAACAAGCAGATCAATACTCCCAGATACACAAACACACATTTTTATACATGTACAACTGCTGTAATAAACCCATACCTTAACCATCATTAACACAAAACCTGATGCATTAACCCCGCCCCCCCCCCCCCCCCCCCTCTTAAACACACACAATTATTACAGCAGTTGTACATGTATAAAAATGTGTGTTTGTGTATCTGGGAGTATTGATCTGCTTGTTTTATAGCATCTTGACATATAGCAACACAATCGCAGATACACATATAGGCAGATATAAACGGTTACACAAATACACATACACAAATATAGGCACATGCAGATACATACAGGGAAAATCATGTAAGTCCCATCCTGAGGGATCTGTGAGAGACATTACTTCTCACAAAACTGTCCAATGAGGATCTGCCACACAGTGTGCGGTAGGAAAGCAGGGATATGACATTCGCACTTAACGCACAACCACTGTATAACGAAACCTCAGTGGAGAGTCCTTTGAGACGAAAGAGCCCTCACTTTCAAGACTTGCTCAGAATTCCACATAGACAATGCTGGACACCTAAAAACCAGCCCTGCAGGCTGCAAAGAATGTAGATGGGGCCAGTAAGGACCAGTGGGTGATAGTTGGAGACCTCTGTCTTAGAGCAATAACATGTATGGAAAAACCCAAAGCAACTAGTATCACTTTTATCCATGAGTACAGAATACAGACTACTCAGAATTATTGCATTTCCCAATATGATTATACACTGAACAAAATTATAAACGCAACACTTTTGTTTTTGCCCCCATTTTTCATTAGCTGAACTCAAAGCTCTAAGAATTTTGATCAGCATGTTGATTTGCCACACCCGTGAGGTGGATGGATTATCTCAGCAAAGGAGAAGTGCTCACTAACACAGATTTAGACAGATTTGTGAACAATATTTGGAGAAATAGGCCTTTTGTGTACGTACAAAAAGTCTTAGATCTTGGAGTTCAGCTCATGAAAAATGGGGGCAAAAACAAAAGCGTTGTGTTAATAATTTTGTTTAGTGTAGATATATGAAGATATATGTAAACATCAGTATGGCTGGCATGTCAGCCACTATGGTTAATCTCATACCTGTAAAATGATTTATTTATTTATTATTTTAATAGGCTTAGCACTATCATGAATTCTTTAAATAGATTCAGTGGTCCTTACCTCTTCCCTGTCTCGGTTTGTTCGGCAAACCAGTACAATAAATACTATACCAAATATAATTCCAATCGCCATGATTATGAAGGGGATGTTGGATACGACTCTGGAAGTTAAGAGAATCTTTGACAGTTTCTCTGCAGATTTGTCATCAATCAGGACACTCTGTGGGCAAGAAAAAAAACACATGCATGTAACTTTTAGACTCTGAGAAAACAAAATGGGGAGAGAAAAAGAGGAGTGCAAAAGAAGGAAAGAGAGCAGAGAAGAGAGGGAGCTGTTTCTAACGCACAGCGCAGAGGTTGATTAGTCTTTATTACTGTATAGGACGATGTGTAGCATTAGGGCCTTATGTTAATAGAGTGTAAAAAAAAATAAAAAATAGGCCACTGTTGGAGAATCTTTTGAAATCTACAATTTTTTCCTATAGTCTGCAACTCAGTTGCCACTTCACTAGGTAAACTCTTTAGTTAAAAAAACTAGTTTAGTGAAAAAAAGAAAATAATGGGAAGGAGACAACCAAATAAAAAATCATCCTAGGTCACGTATACCTGACAACATTCCCTGCCCACCTTCCGGGACAGAGGTGAGCAGGAAACAGAGTTGGCATTCAGTGGTGGGACTGCCCATCAAAAGGGGTAGCCCACCTCTATCCCTGCAAACAGACCAGGCATGGAGGGCGGCTGAAGTCCTCTGGGAAAAGCCCTATTGCTCAGCTTCCTCCTACATTTGATGATCTGCTGGCAGACTTCAAAATGTGGTACAGATCCTTAGGACCCATATTTGCTGGGAGAGTACCCAATATAGAACTGTTGGCAACTATGCAGATATACTAAAAATTGTGTGTACACTTCTGCTAGACAATTTATGGGTATTCTTACCTCATTAAGATGCATCACAGGGAAATACAGAGTCTGTATGTTTTGTGTAACACTGGAAAATAAAAAAGGCAAATGTTTAATTGAGATACTTTACACTCCTAATTTTTACACATTTCTGGACTGTTTCTAAAGAGACAAATTTTACACATGAGCATCTTTTGAGTATTTGACATTGAAGGGCCTAGGGATATTTCACAATAAACATAAGTCAATGTTCTAATTGATGTAGCCAATTCAAGATATACACCAACCTTTTTCTTCTAGGTCTTATTCTTTCATTCACTACCATGGCCCTGTCTGAGGGGGCAGATCAACATTAGTTTTATGATGCACTATCACAGCCCTCTGTGTAGTGTAAAATCCACTACAACTGCCCTCTGTGTAGTGTCAGAGAGTAACTTGGCTTCATACTTTATTGCTGTACTAGTTCAACAGTGGCCACCTTTAATCTTTTTTAAGGTCGGATTATTTCACATAAGTGTATATAATACTCACGCTTCATATCCTTCAATTTTTCTCACATGAACATTGATTTGAATTCGTTTAGCAGCTTGAATTAATAAACCAGTGAGCTAGAGAAAAAGATAAATAATATTTTAATACCATAAGCAGAATGACATTGGAAGTATATTTTCAATTTTTGTAAAAGACAGGACCGGTCTACGGCAATTTGAATATATGTGGTGGACAAATGGTGTACTTTTTTCTTTTTATGCGAAAACAATTCACACCTCACATATGTTTGTGGAAATTACTTAGATTAAGATAGCCCCATGCAATATTTAAAGTGACCAATTCCTAAAATATATGTTTGCATATATACAGCTTGGGAGATTGCATGTATACAGTAATGGATTTTGTTAAAACAATAGAACTCATTTAACCCCTTAAGGACCAAACTTCTGGAATAAAGGGGAATCATGACGTGTCAGACATGTCATGTGTCCTTAAGGGGTTAAATATTAGGGGCAGTAGTTAATAAACTTAGCTCATAAAACCTATTATATTCTGGACATACTAGAGAATTCACTCTAGATGTTCTTCTGAGTTAAACATTTGATTATTATGAAGCATCACCTGGACCCTCACAAATGCTATCCAGGGGGCTTGTATAATTCCTGTCGGAAAGAGGCTTACAAAGACTGTATGTACTCCCCTCCACTAAACCTAGCAACATTTATACACTGTACTTGGGCACAATAAGTAAATATTCTTCACTTGTTCCTTTCCTGATGTAGCAAGATGCTGTTGTCATTGGACCACCCTGACTGTACTGCTAGGTTGTAGTACCATGTGTCCTTCAGTTTAGTTTATCCCAAGGTGTGGTTTCTTGCCAGAATGCCATGACGCTACATAGTAATCAACTCCCTCATGTGTGACAAATGTTGCCATGCAGGTGTAGAGCTAATCGAAGCAACAGGGGGGCCGAGGCACCCATTATTTATGTCCCAACCTCCTCTGAAAGGTTTGCTCTATCAAGAAGCCTGTGAGATAGTGGCTCACAGCAGCTATGTTTACTAAAACTTGTAAATGGAGCTATGCAACAGTGTAACAGAAATTGTGGCAAGGTTTCTGTTAGATGGGAAAAGGTTTATGGAATGCAGATGACACAACCTCTGTAAAATAATACAATGTGAGCAAGATATTACTGTTGTTTCAGAGGGATTTAGATAGACTGGGGGACTGGGCACTCAGATTAAATTTAATGCAAAAAAATGCAAAGTTATGCACTTCGGGGTAAAGAATGCACAAGCAACTTACACAAGCCCTAAATTAGGGCTTCCAAAACTTTTATGGGCAGAGACCCACTATTGACTTTTTTTTTCAAGACCCACTAGCTTTTAATGCATATTTTAAAAATGAATAAACTTGGCACATCATGGCAGCTTTAGATGCATAACCTTGCCACACCATAGCAATCAGCTTTAGGCATACAAATTGCACACCATGGAAATCAGTTTTAGAGGCATAGAGTTGGCACACCATGGCAATCAGCTGTAGTATGTGTGTGAATGTAGGCGTGCATTTTTGTGTAGTGTATACACTTCCACGAACACTGAAACACACACACACACAGACACACACTGACACATATGCAAATACACAGACAAACAAATACCCAGACTGACACAGCAATACACACACAATGACACGTTACACACAATACACAGACACTGACACACACACACACACTGACACAAAAGGACACACAAATACACAGAGACAGGAGCTGAAGGTGATAGTGTGTGGGAGGGAGGTGATGGTGAATGTGGGGTAGGTGAGGGTGACAGTGTGGGAGGGTGACAGTGTGGGGGGGAGGAGAGAGGGACAATGGGGAGGGAGGTGAGGGTGACAGAGTGGGGGGAAGGTTGAGGGTGACAGTGTGGGGGGGAAGGTTGAGGGTTACAGTGTGGGGGGAAAGGTTGAGGGTGACAGTATGGGGGAAAGGGTACCTTGGATGACATCCCCACTACTGCATTTTCCTCAGATGAGGAAGCCAACACTCCAGCCATCAAGAGCAATATCAAAATGCTACATCTGTGCTATGTTCAAGGCAGACTTATTGATCCTGCGTGAGGACATGTTTACGCTCACAGGGAGGATTCAAATTGAAGATTAAGCTGTCCCACTCGAATATGGCGCAGTGGCTAGCAGAATACAAAGATCTCAGCTGCCGTAAAAATATTAAAATCAGGGGCATCCCTCACACAGTGGATCAGACGGAGCCGACATATTTTATGAGATGCCTGTTACAAACACTTCACTACCTCACGAGCAGGCTAAACGCATACTCATAGACAACTTCTACAAGATCTGCACGCAGGGCCGGCCATCACTGCAGACATCCAGAGATGTTATAGTACAGTTTGTCACACATCTAGACAAGATGGCAGTTATGGCGGAAATCAGAAATTCACCCACTTTGGCCTTCGAGCAACACACTCGTAGTACTACAGGGCAAAAATATTCCATATCACTGGGGCAAACCACACTTCCTACATGTTACCATGGATATGACAATCCACAAGCTTTATTCTCTAACAGAAGGTCATAAATTCTATCTTACACTGGGCTTACTTCCACCAGCAGGTAATTTAAGGGACAGACCTCAGAATATACAATGGAATGTGGAGAACATCACCCCAATCAAGCTGCTGGAAGGTCCTTCTACCACTGCTGTGGGCCCGGCCAACTGAACCAACAGAAATGTATGTATCTGGCATTGCTGATGGGCTAATTACTCCTTCTGTGTTGTGCCCCTCTGGCCCATTCTCTATAGAAGTCATTGCTTAAGTTTCTATTCCTATTGTGACAAATGTATGTCACATTCTTAGGTTTGTTAGTAGCTGCATGAATAGTCAGGATGCACGTCATTATCCCAGGCCTGACACATGCCACAGGTCCTAGATTTGCAATTCACCGAGCCACTGCATTTGTAGAACTAATTCGTTATAGGTTTCCTTTTGATACTTATTTTCTTATATGTAACTGCAAGTACTCAGACACAATAAGGGGATATCACTCCACCCTCTAGATAGACGTGGTGTTGGTTGGCATCATGGCTAAAGTGGCCTCGAGACAGGGCTACATATTCCCTGTCTACACAGATTATAGCACTACCCATGATAATGGCATTCAGCTTCTGCGGTAGTAACCTCATACGTTGGTCATATTCTCCCCACATTATAGTCAGGATTATACCTTTTCTCTCCCCCCTTCTAAATATCAGCTTGCTCATACCACTGACACTGGAGCCACATGTACCACAGCTCAGAGAAGTTCTCTCTAGAATTCTCCCAATGGCCCCAGAGTGATGCATTATTTCATTTACAAATGCTTTTTATTAGCCTAGGACATGTTCTGTTATCACATGTTTTCTATTGTTGGCTATTGCCTGTGCACAATGCACTTATTTACTAAAAACAAAACACAAACAAAATGTGGATTACAAATGCCTAAATAGTTCACTTACTGATGCTTTATTCCACAACAAAAATAAAGAATTAAATTTTTTTAAAATCTAATGCAATTTTGCTTGATTTTCTTTAAATTGCTTTATGTAGAAAATACATTTACATTGGAATGAACTGGAGCTGGAGTTTTCCCTTTGAATTTAAAATTCGGACAATGTGTTGATGACAAATGTAAAACAACATGTGAGTGAAGGCCAAATTGAGTGCAACCTTTAGTTAACATAGTTTTGAGGTGGGAGGAAATTAGGGAAGGAAATAGCGTGACTTTGTGAAAAGGACATACCAGGCTTTGTTACATGTACATTTAGTCAGTTTATTAATCATTTCTATATCTTATGACAATAAGTCAGAAAAAGAGTGTGAAAGTTTTTTATTACTGCAAAACAGTTCCTTTCAAAGGAACACCATAACCTTTCTTCCATGGATTTTAAAAGCACAGTTATGAAAGGAATATTTTCAATCCCACTTCACCCTAACCCCTCTCCCCCTCAAAAAAAATGGAAATATTCGCGTCTGTATAGCCATTAACAACACCTGTGACTTGCCATAGGCAGGGCGCGAACTTTACCTAACACTAGCAAGACACGAATAGGTCACACAGACCGGAGTTACAGATATGTATGTTAATATATAACAGCCACATAATAACTAACAACACGAAAACATGTCCACAATGTGATTCCAGAGATCCCATGGCATGTCCGTTGAATGATTGTATTAAACCATGTTATTTTCTGTTAACCCATGTAGAACCACGCTAACTCATGTTTAATCCGTGCAAGTCCATGTATGTAACATGTTGTGTCAAGACAAAATAAAGAATAAAAAAAAAAAATGGAAATATTTAAGATTCAAGGAATAAGAATATACCAGGGACCTTTCTGTCTTTCACTTGGCGTATAACAGTATGCATTCTTCTTCAAGCAGAGTGCAATGTATTTACTTCCCTCCTTGCTTAAAAACAAGAAACCCAGCTGACCATCCATTTCTGGAATCTCAGTAGGTGGGATTGCACTTTTTTTCCTCACAACCACCCTCTTCCATTCCCCACATGGAGAGATCCCTGGGCAAATATACATAACTGTCTTTTTTTTAATTGCTGATCATGTGGGAAAATGCATGAATAGAAATATGTAGACCATAGGTGGAGCTGTGCGGGGCCAACCTTTGGTTGTGCCTCCCTTTCCACCAAAATTGTCCCCATCTCGTATTCTTTCTTACACTCATTGCCTATACAAAAGGTCCATATCCCCATCACTCCTCCACCAAACTGTCCATGTCTTTTTTCCTTTTTCCAATAGCGACAAAAATATAAAGTGTGGTTCTCCCATTTGTTTGTGATGTACTATCATGTTTGGCAACTATGGCGGGATATAGCTTTATTGAACTTTTACCTTTGACTGTGTTACTCATACTGCTTTTATTGGGTGCTGTTAAGCTTATCTAGCCTTTACTACATGCACCTGCTGAACATTATCAAAATGTTATTTACAGATTGGAGTCACCAAAATAATGATGCAGAGTTGTTATGGTGTTTACACATGGTCCTTTAAATTGGACAACTTACCTTTTGTATGGTAGCATGTCTAAAAATACATGGTTACAATGCAATCTAAAGAGTCAGAGTGTGCATGGTGGCAAATGGAGCTTTGGTACCTAGTCAAATCACCATACGTTAATCATTCATTGTGTGTAATATCATTGAAATTGGTTCATTAATTAAAAAAAAGTTTTTAGCTCCTCAAACACTACTCTGAATTTTGGCACACGCTGTATAAAGTGGAATATAATGTCGCTATTACACAATCTTACCGGATTGATATCCAAAAACGTTTCATCATTCTCTTTCTTGGGATTCATGCCGCTTATACTCTTAACGATACTTTCATCAGCTTGGTAAAAATGAGGGGACGAAAGTATAATTGGAGCACCTGTTAAAAGAAGTAAACACTGGTTCTATTTGAGGTCTTTTTCTCCAGGTCTGACCTTTACAAAGTCAATTATATCACATATAAAGACAAAAAAAAAAACACAAAACAATAACAGATCTGAAGAGACTAGTGTTCTAGGCTTTAGGACAATATCCTTCCTCACATATCTCAGTATACCAATACCTTATTTGTCACCCCCTAATGCTTATTTTTAGCATCTATTAGCAATTTTCATCTTCTCACTAGTTAAGAGCTAGAATTCAATAATTTCCTTATTGAAGTCAACCCCACCGTCACAACGTATTACAATTACAATATTACACCAGCACTGTCAGGAGTCACAGCAGCAAACTTACCAACAATGTTTTATGTTTTACATGTGACTTTATTTTGGCATTTTATTAAAAATTTATATAAATTTTATATTTTTAATATTACTATGTGTACGTTTCCTTTTATTGGAGGTTTTAACTCCTGATAGTTTGATGGATATTCCTGCTGAATCAATACAGAAGTTTGTTATCTCACCTCAGACTGCTGCTGACACCTGTACCTCAATTTTAGGTTTACTGGTCATTCATTACACACATTTAAAGAAGCAGTGTTTTAGAGCTGCAGATTTGGGAATTATTTGTATAGTAAGATGTGTAGTGAGTGTTTATTTTCATTTATTTTTCCAGGTCGGCAGCAAAGCCGACAAAGCCACAACTGTAAGTACTGCATGGTGTTTCTCCCACAGCAAGTAGTTCCACTTTGCATAGAAAAAGAAAAGACCAAACCCAAAATCATGTAACACAGAGACACTTCCTGATCAGGGTGGCAATGTTTCACCCCCAGGAATGGGCCTTTATCAGGGGCTGTAAAAGTCACTCTGTGATCTGGATTAAAATGTCTATGTGTTGTGTTTTTTTGTGTGTCTGGTCTTTTCTTTTGTTATCAGGGATTTGGGGGTGGTCTACTGATGGTTTGGTACTGGGCGAGGAATCTTTAAATGATAAGTGTGCCAGTTCTGCTTTGCATCCCATGAATCAGAACACAATCAGCTGCCCAGAATAGTTTGCCTTTGCAAAAAAAAAGTCATCGGAAGGATCAAAACGAGTAAAACATGTTTATGCTACATTTGTAGCCATTAGAAAAGGGAATGTTTCTGCATATATAAAAGGTTGAAAACTCAAGCAGTATTTACCCCTTTTCCCCATCTAATGATGAAGCATCACTCCCTACAGATTTGCAGTTATTAACCCCCTTCACGAAGGGTATCGCATATACACAATTACCATAGAACCATTCTCCAGAATCGTGTATACACAACTTTTAAGATTGTAAGCAAAGTATATTTAATGCATACAAATGTTATTTGCAATATGCCCCTTTTTAGGGTCCCATGCAGCAGAGTTGGTGCTAAAATTCTTGTGTAGAGGAAACCAGCTTGCATTTTGGATTCGTATTGCCCTTGTGTGTGGGTTCAGCTTGACAGGCAATGGTTTAGATTATCTCTGTAATGGAACAAGATGAGCTAAAACCTGCCTGTGAACTAACCACCGAAGGGCAAGTTATTTGAGCTGTTTTCCGCGCTTAGTATTGTCTTGCATACTGTTTTTTTTACTCTCCCTATGGTATAGGGGTAAACTAGCCATGGACCCTTTGCTCACCTTGCCTGGAGGGGTATCAGTTGTGCCTCACTGAGGAGGAACAACAAGGCTGAAATATCATCTGGAATTTCTGTATCCCTTACTTCGCACACAAAACACAGCATAGCCATTTACACAAAACACAAATCAAGGCCACAAGCAGCCACCCCACGCACATATATTACCAGACACAGAGACACACATTCATACCCACACTATCAGGCACATACATATGTACCTAGTGCCAGACTTACAGATACAGTCAGTCAGAAAAGCACACAGCCAGATACACCGTTAGACAAACATTGTGACTGTATGTCGGCCAAGTCTTTGTGTGTCAGTGTGTGTATGCATGCATATAGTTTGTACATGTGTGCATGTATCAGTGTATATACTCCATTATAAGGAGTCAAACCGGTTCAGAACAAATTCACTTGTTACCTGGGGTCCAGTCCCGGCCTCCACTATTTCCCACAGAGAAGTAGAAGCTCTCTACTAAGTGGTGCAAGGCTTAGCTTAGTTGCTGAGAGTAATCAGCTTCTAGCTCTTTATAGGAGCTTTATAGGCGCCCAGCAGATGCCAGATAAGAAGTCATTCTAACATTGTTTAACTTGGGAGGAGGGCATACTGTAATGGTTATGGTGATTGGCGGTTTCCCTTAACTTTAGTTTCACTGTCTGTGTGAAAAACTAGTTTGAACTATAATATGTTAGACTACTTATTGATTTTTGTGTGAATGAGTTAAAACATCATCATATTTTCTGTTGTTAAGCAATATCATACCTTGCTTGCATTTGCTGACATTTAGTAGGCCAGATGGAAGGCAATTGCCTGCTGGTACACAGAAACCTGCATTATCAGGATTCACAGACACATTGGCAAATGTATTCTGGGAAGGAGCAAATCGATACACTGGGATATCTTTCACCGTTCTGCTACTTTCATAAACTGTGGGCAATGTTCTGAAAAAGAGAAGGTGATCTCATATACCATCCAGTTGTAATACTAAATGTGATCTCAAATACTGTGTAACGGTAATACTAAAGGTGAACTAAAAAAAACTATCCAAATGTTTTACTAAGGGAGAGCTCAAGCATCATGCAACTGTAAACTAAAGGGGATCTAAAATATCATCCTATTCAAGACCAGAGTTACATCTCAGCCTATAGCCTATAAAATATCCTGTTCTCTGTTTACTTGGTGATTTGGATGAACAATAGAATTAGAAAACAAAATGCACATTTGAATGCTCAAATTATGCTATTTAAAATGCTCTGTGAATCAATGAAAGAATGTGAGTTAATTCTGTTACATATAACCTGCTCTTATCTGATTATGTACTCAAATATTTTTCTACAAATGTTTTTCTGATAAATAACAATATGCACATGGCTTTACATTAAAATTTCTATTTGCATTACAAAAAAAAAGTTTTTTAAATAAATGCACATTTGTGTCAGGATAGGAGCACAAAATAAATTGCACATAGGGTACCAAAGTATCACAGGTTCTTCTGGCCTGCACAGCTGTACTAATGCGGAAGATTATACTTCCACATTAGTATACCAATTTTGTATGAGGTTGGACATTATTCATTGGCTGAGAGGGTCAGTTCACAATGAACCCTATAACAATGAGACATTTATGAATACAGTACACTTACATTACAGAAACAAAGGCTTCACTTTAATATTGTTTTTAAAGCCTTCCAAATGGCTGTAATATTTTGATAGTTTTTTTAAAATATGATATTTTAATATTTTTGGGGGGAAATGGCTTATTCTGGCTACTAATAAATCCAATCCTTAAACAAAGTTATAAGTGCCTAGCAACTTATTTATCTGTTATACTGTCTATATATGGGGGATTATACCTGAAAGCTGCCTCTAAATCTCCATACAAGTTCTAGGGATTATAAGATTGAAGTCTGGAAAGGCCAAGTCATTGGATTGGGTTGTCCTTAACACTGGTACATAACAGGTATTTGATTCGTGCTCTGGCAATCTTTATGCTTTCTTCACTGTAATATTTAGGTCAAATTTTTTTGCATCCTTTTTGTTCCCAAACAAAGTAATTGAAGCCAAAACCAAGTACACAACGCTCCCTACCTGCACAGGTCTGATGAAAATATGTAAATAGTGTCATCTTTGTCTACCAGTGGATGAAAGGAGGTACCATCTGTTCCATTAATCATATTACACGTGTCAGATGTCCACCACTCAAGCGATCTGATAAACAGTAAAGAAAAATTAAAATGTTAAAGGAGGGCATGACAAAGGTACAAAGCTAATAGCCCTTCACGCACTTGACGATTGAGTGGCCCAATCCCACCTAACCCAACCTTTGCATGTAAAAAATAGACTACTGCATGTAATAACTCATCTATGTGTATTCATTTAGAATGCTCACACATAAATTAGAATTATCTCCTGGCTTACCCTTGCACTGTAAGAGTGCAGCTCTAAATATGCTTTGACAAATAAACACAATATCTACACCATGAGGACTGGGTTGGAGACCACAGATTTACACAAACAAATATACAGAGCAGTACTGTCTAAGCATCACGGCAAACCATGGCTGTGCTATTTAGAGTCTAAACTTTAGACAATACTGCACTATGTCGTTTTTAGATTTGTTCTGTAGATATTGTGTTTATGTGTTGCACTGGGTAAGATATGAGGTGTCTTTTTGTCTACAGATAAAGTGTTAAAAGGGTAATTTTCTTTGTTTCTTTGCACTAATTGACGAAAAAGAGAAAAAAACCCTGACGGGGATAAATTCAGTGTGTCCAGATCATATCTCAGTAGGGGATAACCCTTATACTGTATAGAAAAAAGAGAAAAGGAAGTGTAAACCTAGGACCGAAAGTCCAGGAAACACTGGTGAGATATAGATCTCAGTTGTCTGTTAAAATTTAATAATTATTTAATCGGTATACAAAATCATGAACAAAAAAGAGATAATGAACGAAAATAATAATAACAAATAAATAACCCACTCTGGAAGGGAGATATAAGGAGCTCAGGGAGCTATAGGAGGAGTATGGACAGGAGTATATAGCTGTATAAATATACACCCTGCCGAATGAAAATATAAAGGAGAGAGACACCAATACCTCTCAATAAAGGGCAGGCAGTAGTGATAGTACCAGCTGTTGTTTAAATAGATACTCAGACCCTAATAAGGGTTAAAAATAGAGCATACTTGTAACTCACACTGGCTAGTATATGCAGATAAATCCTCAGTGCAAAATTGCCAATGATAATATAGAGACATACAAGTCTCTATAGTGGCTACACTGGAGGATAGTGCTTAGAACAGTGTTACATAGTAACTCATGTCAACTAGTAGGTGCAAATAAACATACTCCCAATATAGGGCGGACAGGAATTGTAGTCAAAGCTTGAGCTAAAGAGACACCCAGGCACTGACTAGTAATGCAGATAAATCCTCAGAATCAGTATGCCAATCAGAGACATACGAGCCCCAATAGTGGCTATGCTAGAGGATCCTGCTTTAATCAGTGTTGCCTAGTGACTCATGCTGATTACTAATTGCAGATGAAAACACTCTCTTGCTACAAGAAGAAAATATGTAGCTAATGCTAGAGAAACCCTCAAACACATGGATCTAGACCAGTATAGCTAGTAAATATATACTGGTAAGTTAGTCCAAAGGAATCCTAAATAGTGAGAGTGCAGCACGTAATAAAACCCCATCCAGCCCCAGTGCTGGCTATACTGAATGTCCAGATAAGACCAGAATGGCAGTTGGTCTCACACTATCTACATTAGCAGACAGTCATCAGTGAAATTTAGCCATGAAAAACGGTTATACGTTCCCTATAAATCGCTCCATACAGGCTCCAACTCCTACTTCCCTAACTAAACACCCCAAACAGTGTGAACAAAAAAATAGTGCCGTGGTTATAAAATCATTATCTGCCTGCCTAACGCGTTTCTGCGCTACGAAAAGCGCCTTTCTCAAAGGCTGTAGTTCTTTGCACTAATTGTCCACTGGTTTACAAGTGTTGCAAAACAACACACCGCTTGAATGAGCATGTTTGTGAGCATGTTTAGAGTTACCTGGTGTTTGGACATTACGTCAGCATTTGTGACCATGCACTAGCTTTCAGTGAACTGCATTGTCTATGGCCATTAGTGATTCTGACCAAAGTTGGCTAATGATGATGTGCTTTTTAGGCACAGGTAAGCCAGGAGAATCACTTAAATTATAGTTTTTCTTGAAGGCAACATCTTTACCACTGGACTCTGGACAAAGATGAAAGATGCTATACTCTTACTTGCTTCCTCTCCATTCCAGAATCTGGGTAAATTCCATGTAGTCTGCTGACCCACTCAGATATTCATATTTACCATCACCTGTGGCGTTCATCTGTTTTTTAAAAAAAAAAAAAAAGTACAATTACATTGTCTTTTGTAATTTGGTGGTTCAGTCCCCTACCTTTAAAAATAATAAAGAAATTGAATATATATATATATATATATATATATATATATATATATATATATACACACACACAAATATAGAGATAGATAGATAGACACACACACACACACACACACAGATAGAGATACAGAGAGATAGAGATAGATACACACACATACAGAGATAGATAGATAGATAGACATATATATATATATATATATATATATATATATATATATATATATATATATGTGTGTGTATGTGTGTATGACACATGTACCGATTCCTGATGGGAATGGCTGTAATGCTGCTCATCAATACACAGTGCAATCATGATGAAATTTATTTACCTATGTGGTGAGTGGATCCATTGTGGTATTTACTGAGAGACAGTAACATATTTGTTCCCTGTCATCTAGTAACAAAGTAGAGATTTATATCTAACAGGATATAAAATAAATAAGTTGAAAAAGAACTAAGAACAGTAAATAAGCTTACAGCTTACCTGGTAGAACAGACCAAAATCTTCACTAATATTTTGATACAGGGCATGAATCATAGCAAGAACTGGGTCCCTGTAGCCCCACAGCAAATCGTGAACCGAACGAGTGATGAACATTCCCTCTTTTGTAATTCTGAGTGCCGCTTCAAATGTTTGCTTTAATATAGATAGACTATCTTTGGACTTTTCCATTATTGTCTAATGTAAAAAGGGGGAAGAGATGAATAAAGAACAAATATTACCAGGGCTCAGTGGAAGCCATAGCACAGTCCAGTTCATTAAGCAGAGAACTGGGCTGCGTATAAACTAATAACAGACACAGTATGGCTAAGAGTTTATAATCCAGTTTCAATCATTCTATATGATCATTGGAATTGGTGATAGAGTAACAAAGCCAATGAACTCCTGCTGGTCAGAGATTTAAAACATACAGGGTCATTTTTAATTATACAATCCATTTAGGCGTACTGCTGTCCAATAAGTATATCTTTCTAGTAGCTCTATAAATAAAACATCCATAAAGAACTAAATCTGAATTCTCATTTATACTTAAATGGGTATTGTCTGATTTAACCCATTACTCTTAAAGGGGAAAATATAATCACAACAGCTAAGTAAAGTGGTTATGCTGCCAGACGTCTATGGGTAACATCCTTTTTCTTTTCCAAGTTGTCTGGGACTGGTATCACAAACAAATGAGTCTCTCTCTGGCACCCAGAGACTGCCCCTCTTCACTGATCTTGATAATGTGAACGTGTAATTTCCACAGTATCACTATACATTCTGTTCAACCCAGAAGTCAATGATAAGCTGGGCATCCTGGGGCAGGTTATCCCTCTATTCTAGTGTACTAAATCAAACACATTCAGGAAAGTCACTAGATTGTGAGTTGTGAAGAACTTGCCCTTGTGTATATGTGTGGATGTGCCTTCCTAGAATGTCTGTTTCCCCTTTTTAATCTTCCCCTCTCTGTAGCTTTGACTATGAATCCTGCAAAACACCTTTTGACCACCCCGGCACTCAATTTAGAACGTTTACTTAGAATGTTCACACCTCGCTAACGAGGTGTGAAAACCGCAGACCGCCAGGGAACGAGCGGCGCGTGCTTTCCCTGGGTGGCCGTTGGTTCATATCACCGAACATCCACCAGGGGGAGCATTCGAATACTGAACCGGCCTGCGTACACTGTCTTCGATCCCGGTGCCAGGGATAGCTAACGGAGCTATAATCACTTGTCACCCTCAAACCTGGGAGCTACGAGGCTAGGCTCGTGGCTGCCCAGGCAAACGCCCTCTCCTGTAGATACCCAAGTGTGGGTATCCACCGGAGAGAGGGACGCATGCCAGCGGGGAATCTCTGGAGCTGTGAGTTGGTCTCGCAGCTGCAGGCCTCCGCTCACCGCGTGGAAGTCCGTGCTGACCAATGGGAGAAGGAGTGTCCATTCAAACTGGGTTTGCGCCATTCTCCTGGATGGTCGGCACGAGTGAGCGCTGATTGGTCGCTGCAGGACGTCGGCAACCAATGAAAGCAACCAAAGCACCTGTTGAAACAGGGTTTTGCTCCCTTTCCTCTGTTTGGGCGGCGAAGCCCCTCTCATCCCGAGCACCGATTGCTGCAGCCGAGTTTCAAGCCCTTTCTTCGGATTGGGCGGCAAAACTTCTTCCTCCCCCGAACGCTGATTGGCTCAATTTGGTTTGCGCACTTCCAGATGATTGGTTGTTGCTTGGTTTAGGCGTGAAGTTTGAATTCGCCGGGCTAAACCAAGCAACAACATGGAACCAATTCTGGGGATGTACAAAGCCTCAAGCCCCAGACTTTCAACGCTGATATCTCGGGCTCTGTACATCCAATCGCCCCGCTTTTTGCAGGGATCTTAGGTGGGGCCCGGGGCTATTCATCAATATTATTTAACCCTGTACCCCCTTCCCATCCCCCTTGTATGTAATGTGTATTCATGTGTGTCCCTGTGTCCTGTTAGTATCGGGAGATGGTTATCTGTCACCCTGCCCCCTCCTGCTTGGGATTTTGTTGTGTGGATGGAGACCCCCTGTGGGGGTCTGTGCATAAAAGGCTGCGTGCCCTAATAAAGAGGGTAAAAGATTGTACCCTGGAACTGTGTCCCATCCAGTTACTGGGGAAAGAAAAACCAGCCGGGTTACCCAGGTCACGCTACAATACTGAATCAGCAAAAATGTAAACTTTGCTATTTTAGCCTAAAATGTTAAATAAACTTGTCACTTATGTCCCAATTAATGAAGAACCCCAATGCAATTCTAATCTAATTGGCTCGACAAAGTATAAATGATGACCCAAAAAGAACATGCTATATGTTTGAGGTTCCTCTTATTCGAACGTCTCTCAGCGCAACTTACCACAACAGGAATATTCAGTGTTCGGATCAGGTCTGTTTGAGGATTTCCCACAGACTTGTCAGATTCAAATATGTAGGTTTTTGGATTAACCGCTGACACGGTAGTGCCATTTTCATGAAACACAATATTTTCTCTGATTCGATATTCCCTAATAGGAGCAAAATAAATGTAAACTAACATAAGCATGTATTGATATAATCAATAAAATAATAGTGATGAGATTTTCAATTTAATAGCAGCAGAGACTTACAGTTGAAAAACATCTAAAGACAGCA
The DNA here is from genome assembly GCF_036172605.1 of Pelobates fuscus. Lineage (NCBI taxonomy): Eukaryota > Metazoa > Chordata > Amphibia > Anura > Pelobatidae > Pelobates > Pelobates fuscus. The sequence goes on from NC_086322.1 coordinate 209,258,074, forward strand.
GTAATTATTTTATATCTCAGACCATTATGTCTCTGAGTTACTTTAAAGGGTTATGCCAACCACCATGATCACTTATGCTTTTAGAAGTGGTCATTGGGTTAGCAATCTGTAGGTCAATTCTGTGCATATTGACCATTGTAACAGATGTAAAAATATTCCCCCTTGCAGTCAAAGCACCTACAAGGGGGAGATAGCTGTCTTCTCCCTCTCACCCTACAATTTAATTCATTTTTTATATATTGAAATTAAGCAAGGGCTTCCCAACTGTTTGAATGAATAAAACTTTAAACAGCCATACAAATCAACAGAATTATTTCTGTATATATTTACCTGTAAGTATAAGGGCCAACTTCTTGAAGAACTGGTGCCTCCCCAGATAGAACCTCCAATGGGTTAGAGACATTATAAAAGTAGAATTGCATGTATATGGGAGGTGGAGGGTTGACCCAATCCTCATAGACTTCTGTTCCATTTTTTAGGACCGTGGCCTGAAAGAAAAAGGTTCCTGTGAGAGCTTCTTGCAAATAAATAAATGCTTTCGGTAATCAGTAAAATGGGTATTGAAAAACCACAGGAAGCCATGGATTCTAAAATGTTATAACCCTCTCTTAAAAAAAACCTGAGGTCACTTACTTTGGGCTCCGCTCCCCCTCTGTGATCACTCCTCCCAAGTCCACACACTCTCCTCCTTCGGCAATCACTGATTTGCTCTGCTTGTGGACACTTTCCCAACCAAGGCAAACATCCTCAATGACGCCTGCAGTGAACCCGGGCAATTGTTTGGTAGGCATGTGTACTACTATTATTTGTTGTATTTTGTGAATGTAATCAATAGTAAAATCAGTAGGAGAAAAGAAAAAGCCTAAAATCTGTAATAGGAAATAAAGTGGCACAAAGTTGTAGTAACAGTTTTATACATAAGAAAATTGCCTATGTGCAGAAAACTGGTACAAAAGTGAATGTGAATGCAACGTTTTTTTTTTTTATTAGAGATAAACCCCTATGTGCAGATAAACCTTTTGCCCAGAACATATGCAAGGAATATAAGCTGCTTGGAGTTTCCTTAAATCTAGCAATAGGTGTGCGCACCCCATTTTATTAGGGTTTTCATCCAGGAATTCTTCCACTTTTCTTACTTTTGGAATTTTAGAGAACGTTAATATTTATTAACATGTAGAAATAGTGTAGAACAGTTTGAGAATTACTTACTGGGGTCTCGCCGAGAACAGAGTCCTGCTGTGAAGGACTGTCTCAGAGTTTAAGCTAATCGTGTCAACTAATGAACACCTTCAGATAATGAGTGCAACCCTGCATGGCCAGGCCTGGCTCAGTGGCAGAGGTGTCCAACAGTTCTTAAGTGGTATAGCTGCTTAATCGGGGAGTGCACTAGGGTACTACTAGCACCATTAACACTAAAGTAGGCTATGGTGATTATAGTATTTGTAGTGTTCATTTCAAAATATGCATGTGTGTGGGGTGACTGTGTGCATCAATAAGTAGTGTGTGGGTTTATGGGGGCGGGGATTGTTCCATCCTACCTACAATTTAAAAATGATGTTTTGCCCATTGCTTACCTTGGACAGGGGGGCAGATCATACGATTCCCTGGTAGCCCAGTGGGTTAATATCTGGTCCCTGGTGGTCCAGTGGGAGGAATTTGTGGTCTGCATCTCTGGTGGGTGCAGATTATTGTAAATGTTCCTCTTGTGTCAGGATCGGGACAGGGATCCAACACGCAGAGTACAAACAGTAGCCAGATACGTATACCGGACCTTAGAATGGCCGGACTAACGTAAGTAGTACAGTATAGAATGGTCAAAGACAAGCCGAGGTCGAGGGTAACAGAAGACAGGTAAGCGAGAGACAAGCCGAATCAAGGGTAACAGAGATAAGCAGAGTAAGGTAAACAAGCCGGGTCAAAACCAAAAGGGATAATAGAATACACAAGCACTGAGTGACTAGAACAAGCTAGAACCACGACAGGGCAATGAGCTAATGAAAGAAGCTGTTAAATACCCTGTTCAGAGCAGTAACCACGCCTCCGAGGCGTCCTGATTGGTCCTGCAGCAATTGAGTGGCAGGTCGTTCCGGAGGAGTGTCCTGATGACAACTTCCTGCCTAGATGCTGTAAAAGGCAGTCACTCCCTCGCGGCCGGCCTTGCATGACCGGATAGACCGTGGGAAAGGGAGCCATCAGGCCGTCTGGATGGAGGAACAGCTAAGTCTCTACCTCTTTCGGAGGTAGAGACCGCAGGTACCCTGACAGTACCCCCCCTCTCAGATACGCCCACCGGGCGGAATACACCAGGGCGAGAAGGGAATCGAGAGTGAAACGCCCTGCGGAGACGGGGAGCATGCACCTCCTCCTGAGGTACCCAACTTCTCTCCTCAGGACCATAACCCTTCCAATCGACCAGATATTGCAGTTTCCCCCGGGAGATTCGAGAATCAACGATGGAATTGACCTCATACTCCTCCTGACCCTCCACCTGAACTGAGCGGGGAGGGGCGATCGTGGAGGAGAACCTGTTACATATTAATGGTTTTAGCAAGGAAACATGAAATGAATTAGGAATGCGTAAGGCATTAGGCAACGCTAAATGATACGCAACTGGGTTAATTTGAGACAGTACCCTGTAAGGTCCAATATATCGAGGAGCAAACTTCATGGACGGCACTTTTAACCGAATGTTTCTAGTACTTAACCATACTCTATCGCCAGGAACAAACACCGGTGCTGCCCTTCTACGTTTGTCAGCGTGTTTTTTAACCAGCATAGAATTGTGCAAAAGAATTTGTCGAGTTTGATCCCACAACTCTCTTAAATTGGCAACATGAACATCCACCGACGGTATCCCTTGAGAAGAAGACTCCGAAGGAAGGATGGAAGGATGAAAGCCATAATTCAGGAAAAAAGGTCTAGAATGCGTAGAATCACAAATGAGATTGTTATGTGCAAACTCCGCCCAAGGAATCAAACCGACCCAATCGTCCTGGTGTTCTGAAACGAAACAACATAAATACTGTTCAACTTTTTGGTTAGTGCGTTCAGCAGCTCCATTGGACTGAGGATGATAGGCAGAGGAGAAATTCAATTTGATGCCTAGTTGGGAGCAGAATGATCTCCAAAAACGGGAAACAAATTGGGAGCCTCTGTCAGAGACAATTTGGGAAGGTATCCCATGCAAACGGAAAATCTCCCTGGCGAATATCTCCGCTAATTCGGGCGAAGATGGGAGTTTAGGTAAGGGAATGAAGTGAGCCATTTTAGTAAATCTGTCTACCACAGTGAGGATGACAGTCTGCTTTTTAGAGATAGGCAAATCAACAATGAAGTCCATTGCCAGGCAGGACCAAGGCTTTTCAGGAACCTCTAAAGGGTGCAGAAATCCGCATGGAAGCGAATGGGGTAGCGTGGTCTTGGTACAAAATTCACATGCCCCGATGAATTCTTTAATATCCTTGCGTAAGTCAGGCCACCAAAAATCTTTAGAGACCAGCGCATAAGTCTTGCGGATGCCAGGATGCCCAGCCACCTTGCTGTTATGGAGACAGCGTAGCACCTCCAGTTGGAGAGCGGCAGGAACGAAGTGTCGATCCCCAGGAGTCTGTTTGGGTGCCAAATGCTGAAACTTCATGATCTCAGAAAGCAATGGAGAGTGAATCCTGAGATTCGTGTTCGCGATGATATTCCCCTTAGGAACTATGGAGGACAGAAGTGGTTCAGTTATAGTGGATGGTTCATATTGACGAGACAAAGCATCGGCTTTAGAGTTCTTAGAACCAGGTCTATACGTAAGTACATAATTAAAGTGAGTGAGGAACAAAGCCCAGCGAGCCTGCCTGGAGGACAAGCGCTTAGCCTCCCCAATATAAGACAAGTTCTTATGATCCGTTAGGATAGTAACAGGGTGTAGTGTCCCTTCCAGTAAATGTCTCCACTCCTTTAAAGCCTTAATGACTGCTAACAGTTCCCTCTCCCCGATGTCATATCTGCTCTCAGGCCCAGAAATTTTTTTAGAGAAGAAACCACAAGGGTGTAACGGTTTATCCACCCCTAACCTTTGAGACAGAACAGCCCCAACTCCTGTCTCAGAAGCATCGACCTCGAGCAAGAAAGGCAGAGTCGTATCAGGATGAACTAGAATGGGAGCTGAGGCAAAAAGTTCCTTGAGAGTCTTAAAAGCACCAAGAGCTTCCTCAGACCAGAACTTAGTATCAGCCCCTTGTTTGGTCATATTGGTAATAGGCGCAATGATAGAGGAGTAACCCTTAATGAAGCGCCTATAGTAGTTGGAAAAACCAATAAACCTTTGGATAGCCTTGAGTCCTTTGGGCAAAGGCCAGTCTAAAATAGCTTGGAGTTTACCAGGATCCATTTTCAAACCTTCCCCAGAAATCACGTACCCAAGAAAGTCTACCTGAGACTGATCAAAACTGCACTTTTCCAATTTGCAGTATAAACCATGTTGCAGAAGTTTGTGTAACACCTTTCTGACCTGTCCAATCTCCTTAGAGTGTATTAGTATGTCGTCCAGGTAAACAATAACACAATCATGCTGAAACTCCCTAAGCACCTCATTAATCAACTCTTGAAATACTGCAGGAGCATTGCATAGTCCAAATGGCATAACAGTGTATTCGTAATGGCCATACCGAGTATTGAACGCCGTCATCCACTCGTGACCTTGCTGGATTCTCACCAAATTGTAAGCCCCTCTGAGATCTAACTTGGTGAAGATTTTGGAGCCCTTAAGACAATCAAATAACTCGGTAATCAGTGGGATAGGATAGGCATTTCTGACAGTTATTTTATTCAAGCCTCGGTAATCGATACAAGGTCTCAGCGTGCCATCCTTCTTCTTAATGAAAAAGAACCCCGCCCCGGCCGGAGAAGAAGACCTCCTGATGAATCCCTTTTCTAAATTCTCCTGAATATACTCCTCTAGAACCGAGTTTTCCTGAACAGACAAAGGATATACATGGCCCCTCGGAGGCATAGTCCCGGGTAGAAGCTTAATTTTACAGTCAAATGACCTGTGTGGCGGCAAAGAATCGGCATTCTTCTTGTCAAACACTGCCCTTAAGTCTAGGTAAAGATCTGGTATTTGTCTTTCTGTGGACTGAGTAGGATTCTCCTGTATGTTAATATTAGCTAATGGAGGGGGGCGGGGCCGGGCCGCCGGGCGGACAGGCCGCCACAAGATTCAGCTCCAGACCCGAGCACTTTAAAGTGGCCAAAAAGCGGGTGCAGAGCGCCCCAAAGCCGACATACTCACAATCATGGTGGAGAGCATTACCCCAGCTTCCGTGGGATGCCCGCGGGCCACCAAAGGCATTCCGGGAAGGGGGATGCCGACATCCCCGGCCTACACGCGGCTGGGAGCCATGATGCAAGCAGCATGAGAGAGGACCGATGAAGTCGGGTTACCCTATCATGGATGCCCACAGCGAGAGACTGAGACTGCACGAACAGTGCTCACCGGTGGTGCGGCCCCTGCTCCCCCCCTTTGGCCGGCGGGGGTTATCCCGGCCTCATGGCGACGGCCCTCCGGACGACGGGAGCACCGTGCTGGAACATACCCGTTCGCCTATACTGACACAAGCTGTCTGGAGAACAGCCCGCCAGCAGACCTGAGCAGATGGAGATGGAGTCAGAAGCGGAGGAGCTTACTATGGAGCCTCTTCTTTTAGGACCGGCTGAAATGCACCTTTGTACGGCTGGAGATGGAGTAACAATGAGAAATACTCACCATGAGGAGCGGATCAGGACGGCTCGTGCGGACTTCGGCAATGCTGACCGCCGGATGGATCCTCCGCGCTGATTACCCGCCCACTGGAGAAGTGAGTGCCCCGGCTTCTGGGTCGGGGGTCCCCGGAAAGCCTTGTCCCTGATGCTGAGAGCCCTGTGGGGTGGGTCTGCGCAGTCCTTCTGGTGGACCGGTGGCCGGGAGAGGTGTGCGCCGGCCCCAAGTATGTGGCCGGCACCGGGAGAGACATTGGGGCACGCGTTTCAATGAGTCTTGGGTGGTTATGGGGAGGTGCAGGGAGTGGACGGCCCGCGGACTCAAGGTGTGGGGGTCAAGTGGACAGTTTCTGCTCCTGAGTGCCCACAGCGCCACGGGGGGCTCGGACAGTGGGCGGGAGTCGGTCTGGGGAAGACAGCTGGAGGCCTGGCGACCTGAGAGACGTACTGCAGCTGTGCCGGGAGAAGCCCTCATCAGACTTTTTCGAAGTCCAGCATTACTCCCTTATTGTCATCGTTTTTATATTTTATATGCCCATCTTTATTGCATACATATCCCATAATCTACTAGGCGCTGATACAATGCCAATAGCATGGAGACCAGCCCTGCTCTCATTTACAACTGTTTAGTTTTAGTTATACTAGCTTAGTTTTGCTATTAGTCTACTCTGGAAAGTCAAGCTATTGCAAAATTTATAAAATTGTGCTCATATTAAGCTACAGTATTAATAATTATAGTGTAGCATGTTACGAGACCTCTTCCTTGACAGCGTTATTGTCAGCCTACTCAATATGTCTAATATGTGTTAACTGTCATCCCACTATTGTTTATTACTCGTAAACAATGCGTGTTTATTTGATGCCTACTCGTTCGATATTTTCATGTAAAAAACAAAAAAAGTGCCAGCTAATCTGTCACAATCTGTAATGTTATGGTCAAGCTTGCTGATGCTATTGTGACTCTTCACGCTTAATGTTAATCTATGCACAAGAAAAATAAAGAATTAAAATATTAGCTAATGGAGAAACCTTGCACAAACACCGATCCTGGCAACCCTGGCCCCACGAGAGTATCTCCCCTAACTCCCAATCAATAATAGGGTTATGTTCTTTCAACCATGGGTACCCCAGAACTATGGGAACGGAAGGAGACGAAATGAGCAGAAGAGATAAATTCTCCACGTGTAGGATACCAACATTTAACTCAATGGGTATGGTCTCACGAAAGATAACGGGGTCTAGTAGTGGTCTACCATCTATGGACTCAACGGCCAAGGGTGTCTCCCTAAGCTGGGATGGGAAATTGTTTTTACTAGCAAAGGCTTGGTCGATAAAATTCTCAGCAGCACCGGAATCTATCAAAGCCATAGCCCTTACTACTTCCCTCCCGCAAGTTAAGGAAACTGGTAGCAGAAGCCTGTGATCTTTATAATTAGGAGTAGAGGACAAAATAGAAACACCCAAGGCCTGTCCTCTAGAGAGACTTAGGTGCGAGCGTTTCCCGGGCGGTTAGAACAGTTCGAGAGTAAATGACCCTTAGCTCCACAATACATACACAAACCCTCTCTTCTCCTGTACTGTCTTTCCTCCTCAGAGAGGCGGGTATACCCTATCTGCATAGGTTTAGGAAGCAAAGATACCGTGGAGTCAGGACTTGGAAAAGCGGGGGCTAACCTAAAAGAAGGTCTCCGGTTCCTCTCTCGAGTGTTCTGTCTCTCTCTTAAACGTTCATCTATACGAGAGATGAACGAAATTAAATCCTCTAAATTCTCAGGGAGTTCTCTGGTAGCAACCTCATCAAGGATTACTTCAGATAAGCCATTCAAAAATACATCCATATACGCCTGCTCATTCCACTTGACCTCTGACGCCAGAGACCTGAACTCTAGTGCATAATCCACCAGTGTTCGGTTCTCCTGTCTCAGACGCAACAGTAATCTGGCTGCATTAACCTTTCTACCTGGAGGGTCAAATGTTCTTCTAAAAGCAACTACAAAGGCGTTATAGTTATAAACTAATGGGTTATCGTTCTCCCATAATGGGTTGGCCTATCTCAGAGCTTTCTCAATAAGTAGGGTGATAATAAATCCTACCTTTGCCCTATCTGTAGGATAAGAGCGAGGTTGCAATTCAAAATGGATACTAATTTGGTTTAAGAAACCACGACACTTCTCAGGAGCCCCAGCATAGCGTACTGGGGGGGTAATGTGAGAAGAAGCACCCACTGTGGCTACCTCTAGACCTGAACCGACAGGAGAAACAGGGGTATTACGTATCTCCTCTGGTGGGTTATTGGCACGAGATAATAGAGCCTGTAGCGCAAGCGCCATCTGATCCATTCTGTGATCCATGACTTCAAACCTAGGATCAGGAGAGGCAAGCTGACTGTTTGTACTCGCAGGATCCATTGGCCCTGTCGTAATGTCAGGATCGGGACAGGGATCCAACACGCAGAGTACAAACAGTAGCCAGATACGTATACCGGACCTTAGAATGGCCGTACTAACGTAAGTAGTACAGTATAGAATGGTCAAAGACAAGCCGAGGTCGAGGGTAACAGAAGACAGGTAAGCGAGAGACAAGCCGAATCAAGGGTAACAGAGATAAGCAGAGTAAGGTAAACAAGCCGGGTCAAAACCAAAAGGGATAATAGAATACACAAGCACTGAGTGACTAGAACAAGCTAGAACCACGACAGGGCAATGAGCTAATGAAAGAAGCTCTGTTAAATACCCTGTTCAGAGCAGTAACCACGCCTCCGAGGCGTCCTGATTGGTCCTGCAGCAATTGAGTGACAGGTCGTTCCGGAGGAGTGTCCTGATGACAACTTCCTGCCTAGATGCTGTAAAAGGCAGTCACTCCCTCGCGGCCGGCCTTGCATGACAGGATAGACCGTGGGAAAGGGAGCCATCAGGCCGTCTGGATGGAGGAACAGCTAAGTCTCTACCTCTTTCGGAGGTAGAGACCGCAGGTACCCTGACATCTTGATCCAGTGCCACAAGGGAGTATTTAAAGAGAACTGCATCCACCCAAAGTGCAGCCTACAAGCTCCCTTGTAGAAACCAGGAAACACAGACCTGGCGGTTAAGGAGCTGTTTTCTCTTTTAAGAAGTTTGACAAAGAAGCAATCACTGGATTAAATAAAGGGAGCCTATGTCATTTCAATGGCCCTGAAGGGTTAACAGCAAACCAGCTAAAGTCCAATCCTCCTATACGACAGTGTTCAGAGTCTATCACTGCACAATGTCACCATTTCGGACAGATAATGAGGAAATTAAATATTTTCATTATGATGTCTCAGGCAGGCAGTAAGCTTTGGATGCTGGAGAATCCGGTTAAAACTATTTAACAAATAACAATGGGACTGCACACAAATTCTCCTTGGTTATGGTGTCAGGAGTATAACTTTGAAATATGCTCCTAACACTGAATTCTACAACAGTAAGCGCTGAGTGAAAGAACAGGTGTATCCTGTATAGCAGGAGTAGGCTTTTAGCAGAACTGTTCCAATACAAGACTTTGAAGTCCCTTGGCATGCTGGTCCTATTTCTTTTTAGTTTTTATTGATTTTGTGTATGTTGCCATGTTATGTATTGGTGCTGCAGCTCCGGGGAGGAGTGATCACAGAGGGGGAGCGGAGCCCAAAGTAAGTGACCTCAGGTTTTTTTTAAGAGAGGGTTATAACATTTTAGAATCCATGGGTTCCTGTGGTTTTTCAATACCCATGTGGGTTCTGTTATACGGTGTATACGTGCAAAAAATTTTTGTATTTGTTGCACCCCTCTAATGTACACTGCGAGGGTACAGTTACACATTGCCACATACACTGCTGAACTCACACACAATGGTTCACGCACACACACACACACTGCTGGAGACAAACTGTAGGACACACTACTACAACTATACATGACAATGATGTCATGTTTAGCAAAAATCTTTTTTGCTTACTATTTAGCAGCAGGAAAGGGACTTCCCTGGTGGAATGGGGACACGGATGGCCAGGCACATGGCAAGGGAACATGTTTCAGACAGCTGCTCTCCTTCTGCATGGTTTCTCCTTCATAACTGCTAAAAGGAAGTGATCTGAAATCAGTTACTCTCAGCCAGGGCCAGCCTGTCCATTGACTGCTGTGTAGTCACAGCTCCAGGCAGCACACTGACAGGGGCGGCACCTAAAACAAGAATTCCCAACCCATAGCGATGGTGCAGCTTCAGCGCAAGGGTCAGGAACCTGTGTGAAGGTCTATCGGGTGGCCCTGGACATGTGCAATGATGAGCTCGGTCATGCGCTGTGGCGTTTAAACAGCGCGACTGGGCCCCTTCTATCCGCAGGGAGAGCTGGGAGGAAGTGACAGTGTGTCGCTTCCTCCCAGGTCACACACCAAGACTGTGCCGTGCGGGAGGAGGAGGGAGTCGTGAGGATGGGGCCAGACCAGGAGAGCAGGCCCCCAACTCCCACCAGCCACAGCCAGCAGAAGGTAAAAAGCTTCTGGGTGGCTCCAATTTTTTAATGGATGTATCCCAGGGTCAGATTAAGAGCCCAGTGGGACTGCTGGTGACAATTATGAGGGGCCTAAGTACAGAATCTTATCGACCAGAAACACTAAAACAGTTATACCTCTCAAGCATTATGTATCTGGTGTAAATGTTGCCGGAGGGAAACTCATAGGATGCAGCTATAAGAAAACTCAGATTCTTTTAGAATATGCCAATCTCTCTCTATTCATGCTTTCAAGTAAATCCATACAACCTAACAGCAGTGTCCCCTAGAACATTAGGGGACACAGACACTTGGGGACACTGGGAGACACTCTGAGACATGGGGACACAGACACTGGGAGACAGTGGGAGACATGGGGACACTATGAACACTGGGAGACATGGGGACACAGACACTAGGAGACATGGGCACACAGACACTAGGGACACTGGGAGACATGGGAACACTGAAATACTAGGGACACTGGCTGGGAGACAAACTGAGACATTTGGGGACATTGTGTCACTAGTGTCTCAGGGTCTCTATGTCTCCCAATGTCCCTAGTGTCTGTGTGCGCATATCTCCCAGTGTCCCTAGTGTCTGTGTCCCCATATCTCCCAGTGTCCCTAGTGTCTCACTGTCACCATGCTTCCCAATGTCCCCAAGTGTCTCAGTGTCCCCATGTCTGTCTGTGTCCCCAGGTGTCTGTAACCCCATGTCTCCCAGCGTCCCCTAATGTCTCAGTGTTCCCATGTGTGTCTGTGTGTCTGTGTCTCCAAGTGTCCCCAAGTGTCTCAGCGTCCCCAGAGGTCTCCCTGTGTCCCCATGTCTCACAGTGTCTCCTAGTGTCTCAGTGTCCCCATGTCTCCCTGCAGCCTTTACCCCATCCCTCACTTCTCTGAGCTGTAGGCTGTCTCTGCAGGCTTGGAGCTGCTGTCTGGACTCTCTGTGCTGTGTAGCTGCTCCCCGCGGATCAGTGAGTAGAGAGATGCAGGTATATGCTGTAATTTACTATCCCTGCCTCTCTCCACACACACAGTGACCCCTACTGGGTATTGCAGAGTAATCTCGGTTTATACTGAGAAAACTACCGGCATTTGTATTGCAAGATCAGTACCGGCCAGGCAGCCTCAAATAAATATTGGGCAGGTGGCAACCCTAAGGGTAGTGTGTAAAAGAAAAAATTTGTAAAAAAAAAATGTATTTATTATTTTTATTTTTTTAAATCAATGGGCCTGGTCCATGGGCCTGGGCCTGGAGCTGCAGCTCCATCAGCCCCTATATTAATCCGACCCTGGTGTATCCGTGTGTAGTGTATGTTTCTGTGCATAGGTATCTGTGTGTATCTGTTTGTAGTGTATGTAACTGTGTGTGTGTGTAGTGTGTGTGTGTAGTGTGTATCTGTCTGTGTAGTGTGTGTATCTGTCTATGTGTAATGTCTATATGTGTGTAGTTTGTGTATCTTTATGTGTGTAATGATCAGTGATCAACTGATAGTCCAATATTCAATTTGTGTTGTACACATGAAGACTGTGATTCAGCAGACAATCACAGGGACCACTGGAACAGCAATGCTTGAGTTGATAGATCTTGCTGTCCTTATCAGTGATCAGACGGCAAAGGCCCCACGTGAAAGTATGTGTTTTTTTCTATAAGTAGCCTGGTAAAAAGGCAAAAAGATTAATGCCACAGCACTCTGTTCCTGGATAGATTGGTAGGTTCGGCATCTACAGAGGGATAAGGAGCGGCGAAGGCCGTAAGGAGATATGACACGTGAGAACTGAGTGTGGGTGCACCAAAGGCAAGCTATTTGAGTTGTTTTCCATCCTTAGTGTCCTTGTCTGCTATGTTTTGGTTGCTTTTATGCCACATTTGGAGCATAACTCTTGGCATACCTGCCCTAGAACGAGTGTAAGTCAGAGGCACTCAGCAAGTTATGTGGCATCAACAACAGATTTTGTTATGCTGTGCCGGTGTGTATATGTGAATGCATAAGGTGATGTAAGCAGGTAGGTGGGAAGGGTGAATATAGATCTATAGGTATACTGGTGTGTGCATCAATGTGTTTCATATCTGCGTCTTTGTGAGGATGCTGGTGTGTGTGTGTCTATTTTTTTTTTCTTTAAGGTTGCCCTTATGTCTCCTACTTCTTTAACTTCCATGCACTGGTCTTTCTCCCCCAACACAAGTTACACCCTCTATCATACCCTCTAACTGTTATCCATCCCCCCTGCCTGTGTCTCTTTGTAGACTTCATGACAACTTATGTTATTCACCCTATTCTATGTCCACTTGAGTGTTTGTCTCAAATGTGCACATTACTTGTGTGTTTCTCTATATCTTACACCCGCTATACCATGGGTTTCCAACCTTTTCACTTCCCTGGGCCACACTGAGCGCAGACGAATTGTCTTGGGCCACACATCAAATATATAATATATATTATAGATAATGTACATAAGTAATATATCTTTAAAAAGCCTTTTCTTAATTTTGATATTTCAATTGTTTAGTAGATAACTCCCTGGTTTGTTATCCTTGTGTGGGATTGGCATATTTAAGGATATCAAATTAGGGAGCTATCTACTAAACACATACACATGTATATGCGTATGCAAATATAACCACAGATACACAAACACACAGAAAATCACAGACCTATGCACACAGTCACAAATCTATACACACATAATCACCGACACACATACAATCACAGAACTATATGCACAATCACAAATACACATACAATCACAGACCCACACGCACATACAATCATATACCTATACACACAGTCACATCCATACATACACACACACACAATCACAGACCCACACCCACATACATACAACAGATATACAACAGTAGTAGGCATTAAAAAAAAAAAACCTTCTAACCCCCACCCCCTTCTACAAAACACCTGCCCCCTCTACAAAAACCCATGCCAAGTCCCCCTTCTAAAAAAACCCTGCCCAATCCCACTTCTACAACCCCCTCAACTTCTACAACTCCACCTCTAGTGGCTGTCTACTAGACAGCCAATAGAGGGCACTTCTGTGTCCATAGCACAGGAAATGCGTCAGCTAATGCGTCGCTCATTTCCCCATAGGAAAGCATTGAAAAGCATTTTCAATGCTTTCCTATGGGGAGCTCTAATGAGCCGCATTAGCTCTCCCCGGCCGGTGGGCGGGATCAGTCTCGCCCACCAGCCGACGCAAATCACTGGGAGGAGTGGCGGAGGAAGAAGCAGAGACCGCTGCCTCTGGTAAGTTATTGAAGGGGTTTTCACCCCTTCTGCAACCGGGGATGGTAGGTGGGAGGGAGAGGGGACCTGTAGTGCCAGGAAAACGGATAGTTTTCCTGGCACTGGAGTTTCCCTTTAAACTATCCCTTCTAAGACACTCTAAACCTACTATATCCTATTGTATCTGTATGTTTGTCAAACTAGGCTTTATTCATAGATTCCAGCACTGCAGAATATTTTCATGATACACAAGTAGATAGAGTAACAATCACCAGAAGATGGCAATTACAACTATTTATAACAAAGTACCAAGTCCCAGAGAGACAAAGCAGGCCATTCACTAAACTCTGGGTTGTAACAAATTAAAGTTTGAATGAAGAGAAAAAAAAAAAATATGGAAAAAATCCTTTAACTTGGCTCTAGTCACAGAATGTGCTGCCACTTTTTCAACTTGATACAATTTGAACTTTAGTGAATAAAATTAAACACAATATGAAACAAAGTTACAATGTAATAAAAATGGTATCTATAATCATCAAACTAATTGCTATTTTAAAATATCGCAGGATAAATGGTATAATAATCTTCAGGTGAGGCCTGTCAATTTTGGGGGGAGATTTAGGAATAAGCTATTCTGGGTGTGAAGTGTTCAATGCTGAGACATTCTATTGGTTTCCACTGTGGTTGTTTAACTCTTTCCTTAGAATAGCACATGTTTTTGCCTTGATAAATCTCCTCTCTTGCCTACAATTTATTTGCTGAAACACACGTCATGTAAACCGGAGCCAGTCACAGAGCAATCTCCACTACTTATCAGAGAGTGTTTCTGTGGATACTGAGTTAATTAGACTGCCAGGCCATGTCTCTAATACTCCGCTGGGACTTAGGCAGTGATTCACTTCCAAGAACCTCCTTTAACTGGCATCAATGTGCTAGTGTTCTGAGCTTAGCAAAAAATCAAAGACTGCTTAACCCCTTAAGGACACATGACATGTGTGACATGTCATGATTCCCTTTTATTCCAGAAGTTTGGTCCTTAAGGGGTTAAAATTACTCCTAGCTACTGATTACACCATCGTGGTGGCCAACAGGTAGATTTCTAGTTGTTGCAGAACTACAACACTCATGTATGGGGATGGGGAATCTACATATAGACATTAGTGCATTCATTATGTTTGCCCGATATGGTAAGAAAACTAAGCTAAGCAAAATGGAGGAACTCAATATCAGTTTAAACCAGGGGTCCTCAAACTCCGGCCCCCCAGATGTTGTTGAACTACAACTCCTATGATTCTTTGAATTACATAGCCAGAGAATCATGGGAGTTGTAGTTCAGCAACATCTGGGGGGGCCGGAGTTTGAGGACCCCTGGTTTAAACACTATGCATGACTGCTTAGACAGTTTCTTATAGAGAAGAGACAGCGGAAAGACGGTCAACCAGGCAGCTGATGACAGTAGTTTTGGGTTGCCTTGTGATAATTTTGTCCATTATGTATATGCAGTGTGTACTTGCAATACAAATAATAGGGAAGTTTCCCCCATGGCTGGAGAGAGCTGAGCCACTTACTGTGCAGTGAACTGGGCTATGCATTAACTGATAACAGCCCCAGTAAGGCTGTTTTTTGTTGTAATGCAGTTACAATCATTTTATGTGATAACTGGGAATGAGGGATTCATTCATTATCCTATAAGCACCTAAAAGGACAGAGGTTTATGGGTAAGATCAATAGTTCAGGTTGAATAATGCTGGTGTGGGAGGCATCTGCCTGCAAGTGTAGGTAAGCCCACTACATCGTCCCCAAGAAACCCTTTATAGAAATATATTTAATAAATTTTTACTTCATTTACAATAAATAAATAATGCATTATTTATATGCCATTATAAATATGGGGCTGGTTCTTAAATATAAAGTCCCTTTAAGTGCTTGTTTGTATGCCTGAAACTGCACACATGACCTGGGAACATAGCTGTCATTGCAGCAAACAGCATGAACCATGTCACAAAGGTATTACACTAGTGCTACACATTTAAATCCAATTAATCATGTGAAAATATGGAAGATGAGGGTCTATAAACCCATGAAAAATACTTAAAGTGGCAGGTTAGACCCATCTGCACTAGGTAAAGTTATCTTGGCTTCATTGTACAAATATAAGTAATTCATTCTCAAACAAGTCTGCACATAAACACTGGGAACTCCTGAATTTCAGGTATGTGTAAAGGAAAAAAACTAAACAGTGATAAAATAGCCTGAATAAATACCCTAGGCTAAAACTCTGTTGCACATCCAAATGCAATAATAAAAAATAAAAAAAAACGGTTTAGTAGATATACTCAACGAAAACAAGCATTAAATGTAATTATGCATTTTTGTTTTCATTGGGGGTAGATCTTAATTTAAAAAATAAAAAATAAACCTTGCAAAAACTGCATATCTCCTCTGCTGCCCCCAGCCTACACTTTCTGTGACAGTCCAATCACAGACTTCCCAATGTAGCTCAATGATAAATCTTTGCAGTGCAGGTGCTCTGAGTAATGTATGCCTCTTTTAATTTTAATTAATTAATTGCTATTGAAATCTGCAGTTTTTGTAAAATGAGAGGACACACACTTTACACACACACACACAGCAAATGTATAGTTCTTTAGGGGTCTGGAGTTCCCCTTTAAGAGTGTGTACATTGTTTCCCTGCACTTTGTTTGGTCAATGTTGGGGTACTAATACCAAGTTATCCAGCCAGACATAAAATTCAATGACCTATAACTGGGTCCACGTGGACCAGCTCACACTTTAGTACAATATAACTGATATTAGGCATAAAGAGGGTCCATGCAACTAGAATACACTGACAAACAATAGCTGTAGGTGGTTAATGAAACCATTACTCTGCACACAAGATACACATAGAACATCTCACCTGTTTGATCTTCTCCTCAACAATGCCCATAAAGGTGTGAGCAATCAGCAAGGCAATGCTAACGATGAGTAGCAGCAGGGACAGGGTGCCAGTCGCATATATCGTCCACCTGGCCATGGCTGCCCACACAGTGACACTCAGAAATCAGGCACTGGGCACCGTCAGGCTGGGGCTGGCTAGTGAGCAGAATAGGCAACTACAGCCAGAGACTGAGAGAGAGCACTGTGTGAGCCAGGACAAAGACCCACACCCTGAATCCAGCAATCCCTGAGGGAAACACACACAGCTCCCAGTGTGCACCCTGTGTGTGCCAGGCAATGCTCTACTATAAATGTAATTACTGTGCCCTCTTGGGGTCTATTATTGTATGTCTGAGCTGCTCCTGTGTGCTTTCTGATTAGTGCCAACTCCCTGCCCCCTTCTCTTTCTGCAAGGTTACAGCCGGTAGTCATACAATCCCTGCAAGAGGCTGGATATAAGCTATTTTATATATACCCTCGCAGAGTATGTAGGGTATAGGTCAGTCCTGCCGGGCACTGCTGGCTCCCTCCCTCCTTGTTGTGCAATGGGTTTCTTCAATAATACAGCTGAGTTTCATTTCTCCTCCTTCCCTGTGTGAGTCGCAGGGCTGTGACGAATGTAATGGGAACTCAGCTCGGGTGCTGTGTGTACTATAATAACCCCATCTCTGCCAGAGCACTCATTATCAGACTGCATGTACAGAGTCACTTGATCCACTCCCCAGCCCATATGGTTACATACTGACAGAATGCAAAGTAGCAAGTTTATTGCTTAAACAAACAGGTTTTATTATTGTATTCTTCATTTGTAGCCTGAGCCTCAAAGAGCATTGTGATGTTTGTGTCATATAATGTAATGTGTTGAAGTTATGTGAAATGCGTTTATATATATATATATATATATATATATATATATATATATATATATATATGTACAAAGCTTTGTCTGAAACACAGCCATCAATTTTCAGGCACTAACCATGACATTTACCCTGTATATTCCTTTTTGTTTTCCTGTTCCAGCTAAGGACTGCTATCCAAGTTAACACTTCTACATTGTAAGTGTCATTATGTATTATTAATTCAGCTGAGGAGGATGAGGAGGCGGTTTCCAGGACACCATGTACAGTAAAGGACCCTCAAAGCTGTAATCCACTTGTTCCATGTCTGCCAGTAGCATTTTCTCCAAAGCAGCAGGAAAAGTGGTGGCTGGTAATGTTTAAATATAGTTGGATGCTGCCTCAACCCCTCCACTGGCTGGTCTTCTTCAGGTAACCCTTGACCCAATAAGACATCATGCCCTGCTCAAAACCATAATCAAAGCAGAAACATAGCCTTGCCAACCAATAAAAGTGAGGGAGAGGGGATTTAAGTTTTTTTTTTAATACATAGTTATACATCATTAGTCCTTACAGCAATAGATTTAATTTTGTTCTGAAACAAAACTGTGGGAATGCTGCCCCACCTTCCTAAAGGTATGCCTCCCAACAGTCCCGGTTTTGGTGGGAAAGTTTTGATTTCTGGGTCCTCTCCTGCTTTAGTTCCCTGTTGTCCCCATCTGGGAACACCACTGAACTGTCCTCCGGCAACACAGTGTGAGGACATTATTGGATGCGCTTGAGCTGTACAGAGGGCACTACAACCATGTAGGCAGTCCTCTCAGTAAGGGGCGGACAGCCTCACCCACCCCTTGTCTAGGTGGAACCAACCATTACAGGCATCACCGATGACATGGTTGCATTGCTGGTGACACTTCCTCAGGTCTTTCTCCCAATCATTGTTGGATACCTCCCTGCGTTGGTTGATTATATTCTGGACCAGCCTATACTGAGCATAAGCATATTGAATACCTGCCTCATTTGTTTCACTGTTGTTAAGTGTTTCATATATTTCACTGTTATCTGTCAGTGGTCATGCATCAATTCTGTTGCGGAGACTATAATTAAGAATGGCTCCCATTATATGACACATTTCAGAGCTATATCCCATGAGTTAGTCTGTGTTTTTCTGTTTTGCATTTATGTTTTCTGACTTGTATATGTTTGCACAGATGTGTGTGTGTGTGTATATATATGTATCTATCTCTCAATCAAAAACTTCCCTGCAACCAGATCCTTCTCCTCTGATGTCAGAAGATAGGCTGAGAGGAGAACAAGGGAGGCACATGGGGGAGAGGGTTCCGTCTATTGGCTGACCACTATGCACAAAACTGACATTTGCCAGCCAGAACTCTTGTTCCAGGCTGGCTAATCAGGCCCCAATGACACTACAAGAGCTGGAGCTGCACCTCTTATGTGCCGTGTTTCGTGGGAAATCACTGCATATACAGACACCAGGCACCATGACCACTACAATTTATGATGCTTGGCGTAACCCTTTAAAGGCAGCAGCAGGGATATAACCTCATTTTTAAATAAATGAGAAATTATAGAAGAATTTTTTCAGTATCGCTGTACACAAAATAACATTTTATTTATATATATATATATTAGTTAATACAATGTTAAACAAACATCTGCACACCAGTCAAGCCATAAGACTTGTTTTTTCCACAGAAATCACAAATCTGCAGTGATGTTACTACCGCAAAAGATTCTAGGTGGGCATATGCCAATTAGTTTAACAAAGAATTAAATTTTTGCCTCATTCCATTTTAAACATGGATTCCTTTGAGTCTGTGTTTGCAGTATACAACAGCTTTGAAACACAACTTAGGAAAAGATGCAAAAACAGTAAACCACTCATGGACAGCTGTTTCATAGTTAATGCAAATCATCAGTATGAGGTTGGTTACTGGTTTGCTTATTGAGTCTTGGCAGTGCTTGGAAAGCAAAAACCCAAAAACCTTTATGGTTTTTGAGATATATCTATCTATATATATATATATATATATATATATATATATATATATATATATATATATATATATATATATATATATATATATATAATAATTTTTGTATTTATTTATTTTTGAGGTGTATTATGATTGCCAAACTCTAAACACATCTTAAAATGCAAGAGACACATACAAAATATGGTGCACTCAAAGGCCTTTGCAAAAAAAAAAAAAAAACAACAACAACTAATAATAATTAATGTATTATAAACAACTGACAAATATTGAAATTTTGTCCCCACCTTGGACTTTTTTCAAAAAGGGGGGGGAGGGGGTGGTGTGTGTGTGTATATCACTGTGTAGTAGATATACCCCCAATGAAAACATGTCTGCATTCTTTAACCCCTAAAGGACTACAAGCATACTATGCTGTGCTTAAAGGGGTGGGCCTAAATGCCATAGGACGGCATAGTATGCCCAGTTGTCCTCCCGCCGTCCTGCCACTCTGTACTCATCTGGACCAGTGATCCATGGTGATCCCGGTCAGGGGGACTGCATGACAGCCCACGCAGTCTCCCTTGCAGCAGCTCCAGCCCTCCAGGGCCATGTGATCATGATGATCACATGGCCGCATTTGGTGTCTATGGAGCTGCTTGCCCCAGGCACTTAAAAAAGTAAAAATATATCAACTAAATAATAAAATATATATATATATCATAAAATAATTAAAGCACTAATATATTACATAACATAACTAATAATGTACTTTGATATATATATATATATATATATATCTCAAAATACAGTGTGTGTCTCTCGACGTGGGTCTAGGACTCACTCTCATGGCCTTGTGTTTGCCTGGGTGCTTACTTGAGCCAAAACATATATTCCGAGTAAAGTGCACTCACAGGACACAGTAGATGCGTTTTCAAACTTTTATAGTGCAATTTAGTATACCAAGATAGTGTCCCTATCTTGGTGTACTAAATTGTTGCACAATAAAAGTTTGAAAATGCATCTACTGAGTCCTATGAGAACACTTTCCTCACAATATATATATTGCAAATAAATTCTACATATATATTTAACTATTAATTTTACATAATTATAATTATAGCTTGAGAGACCTGCCTGACAACCCAGGCAGACCGTCCAGAGAATTTATTTGGCAAGCCCTATATTTAACCCTGTAACTTTCCAAAACATCATAAAACCTCTACATGGGGGCTAATGTTCTACCCGGGAGACTTCACTGAACACAAATATGAGTGTTTCAAAACAGTAAAACTTATCACAACGATATCACTAGTAAAAGTGCAGTTTTTGTATAAAAAAATTAAAAAAACAAATATGAACGCTAACTTTGTCCATGGCTATTAGAAAAAGACTGGACATACCCCATTTTAAATACACTGGGTTGTCTACTTTTGGTATACCATGGTGGGGTTAATTTTTATTTCCGGGCTGCCATATCATCTCAAAATTGGCTAATTTAATATTTTACCCTAAAACTTTCCAAAACACCACAAAACCTGTACTTGAGGGGTGGGTACTGTTGTATTTGTGAGACATTACGCTCCACAAACATGAGTGTGTTAGAGCAGTAAAATGTATTATACTGATGATATCATCAGTGACAGGGCAGTTTTTGTGTAAAAAAATGCAAAAACCAACTATGATCTCTGGCCAGGGTTTGTGACTGACTACTAAAATAGACTGGATATATCCTATTTTGAATACCTTGGGTTTTCTGCTTTTACAAATAGTATGCCATGATGGGGTTACTTTTCATTCCTGTGCTGCCATACGGTCTCAAAAGCAACACAGGACCAACAAACCAATCTGGCAAATTTCAATGTGCAAACATAGAAAAGAGAAAAGCCCTATATTTGACCTCTGTAAGTTTAAAACAAAAACCCATAAAACCTGCACATGGGGGTACTGTTGTACTCGTAAGAAATTTCTGAATACAAATATGTGTATTTTATTGCAGTAAAATCAAACAGTATTATGACAATCACAGAAAAAATGTCATGCAGAACTTAAACAATAACAACATTTCTTAATTTCTAACACTTTTTGTTTTAGGCATTATTCATATTAAATTATGATTCATATATAAATATTGGGTATTAAATGAAAGCCCTGTTTCACCTGAACAAAATCATATGTAATAAATGTGTGTGCAAAGATGATAATATAAGAGTAGTGATGTACCGAACTGTTCGCTGGCGAATAGCTGTCTATTCGCTGGCGAATAGTTCCTGGCGAACATAGCGTGTTCGCGTTCGCCACAGCGGGCGAACACATGCGCGGTTCGATCCGCCCCCTATTCGTCATCATTGAGTAAACTTTGACCCTGTGCCTCACGGTCACCAGACACATTCCAGCAAATTAGCAGCAGACCCTCCCTTCCAGAACCTCCCACCTCCTGTACAGCATCCATTTTAGATTCATTCTGAAGCTGCATTCTTAAATAGAGGAGGGAAAGTGTAGCTGCTGCTCATTTGATAGGGAAATTGATAGCTAGGCTAGGGTATTCAGTGTCCACTACAGTCCTGAAGGACTCATCTGATCTCTGCTGTAAGAACAGCACCCCAAAAAGCCCTTTTTAGGGCTATAACATCAGTCGGCTTTTTTTTTTCTGTGTAATGTAATTGCAGTTGCCTGCCTGCCAGATTCTGTGTCAGGCTCACAGTGGATACTGTGCCCACATGCCCAGTGCCACCACTCATATCTGGTGTTACAATAGCTTAAGCTTGCATTTAAAAACAAAATTTATTTTTTCACTGTAATAGATTGAATAGCAGTTAGTTGTCTGCCAGCTTCTGTGTCAGGCTCACAGTGGATACTGTGCCCACTTGCCCAGTGCCACCACTCATATCTGGTGTCACAATAGCTTAAGCTTGCATTTAAAAACAAAAAAATTTTTTTTCACTGTAATAGATTGAATAGCAGTTAGTTGTCTGCAAGCATCTGGGTGTCAGGCCTTCAGCGTGTACTCTGCCAACCTCTGTAAGTGCACGTTGCCACTCATATCTGGTGTCATGATAGCGTGCCTTTAAAAAGCAAAAAAGTTTTTCACTGTAAGCTAACAGCAGTCAGTGTATTTAAAGCGGGTATCAGGCCTTCAGCGTGCACTTTGCCACTCATATCTGGTGTCACAATAGCGTGCCTTTAAAAAGCAAAATAGTTTTTCACTGTAAGCTAATAGCAGTCAGTGTACTTCAAGTGGGTGTCAGGCCTTCAGCGTGTACTCTGCCAACCTCTGCCAGTGCACATTGCCACTCATATCTGGTCTCACAGTAGCTTGCACGCATAGTACCACTAATCCAAAAAAAAATGACAGACAGAGGCAGGCCACAACGCAGGGGCCATCGTGGTCATGGTGCTGTGATTCCCTTTGGCCCTAGAATAATGCCCAGTTTTCAGAGGCCACGTACCCAGAACTTGAAAAGTTCTGAGGACATAGTTGACTGGCTAACACAGGACACCCAATCTTCTACAGCTTCCGCTCGGAACCTTGACGCACCATCCTCCTCCAGCTTAGCTTCGGGCACATCTCAAGATACCACTCACCCGCCTGCCGCCACCACCAACACTAGCACCACAGCCGCTTAACTTGGTATGTCAGAGGAGTTATTTACACATCCGTTTGAAGAAATTAGTAATGCGCAACCATTATTGCAAGAGGATGTAGATAACAGGGATATGTCTCAGGCAGGCAGAATTACACACATGGACGTACGGTGGGATGATGATGATGTTGTACCCGCTGCTGCTTCCTTTGCTGAGTTGTCAGATACAAGTGAAGCGGTTGATGATGACGATGCGTCCATGGATGTCACGTGGGTGCCCGCTCGGCAAGAAGAAGAACAGGGCGAAAGTTCAGATGGGGAGACAGAGAGGAGGAGGAGGAGACGAGTTGGAAGCAGGGGGAGGTCGTCGCAAGGAGCTAGTGGCACAGTCAAACAGCATGCATCGGCACCCGGGGTCAGCCCGACAGCACGCCAATCAACGCATGCTGTGTCCACCACCAGAATGCCGTCAGTGTGGAATTTTTTTGTGTGTCTGCCTCTGACCACAGCGATGCCATTTGCAACATGTGCCAAAAGAAACTGAGTCGTGGGAAGTCCAACACCCACCTAGGTACAACTGCTTTGCGTAGGCACATGATCGCACATCACAAACGCCTATGGGATCAACACATGAGTACAAGCAGCACACAAACTCAAAGCCGCCATCCTCCTCCTGGTCCAGCATCTTCAGCCACGTCAACCACTGCTGTCCTCCTTGCCCCCTCTCAACCATCCGCCACTCCGTCTCTCGCCTTGAGCAGTTCCCGCTCATCTGCCCACAGTCAGGTGTCTGTCAAGGACATGTTTGAGCGTAAGAAGCCAATGTCAGAAAGTCACCCCCTTGCCCAGCGTCTGACAGCTGTTTTTTCTGAACTATTAGTCCGCCAGCTTTTACCATACAAGCTGGTAGGGTCTGATGCGTTCAAAAAATTTATGGCTATTGGTATACCACAATGGAAGGTACCCGGCCGAAATTTCTTTACACAAAAGGCAATCCCCAACCTGTACTCGATTGTGCAAAAGGAAGTAATGGCATGTCTGGCACACAGTGTTGAGGCAAGGGTCCATCTGACCACTGATACTTGGTCTGCAAAGCATGGTCAGGGCAGGTATATCACCTACACTGCGCATTGGGTAAACCTGCTGACGGCTGCCAAGCATGGAATACGGGGCTCTGCAGAGGAGTTGGTGACACCGCCACGACTTGCAGGCAGGCCTGCTGCCACCTCCTCTACTCCTCCTACTCCATCCTCTTCCATAACCTCCTCGGCTGAGTCCTCTTCTGCTGCTGCGTCTTGCTCCGCATCAACGACACCCCCCCAACTCCCCAGGTACTATTCCACATCCCGGATACGGCAGTGTCACGCCGTCTTGGGTTTGACTTGCTTGAAAGCAGAGAGTTACACCGGACAAGCACTCCTGTCCGTCCTGAACGCACAGGTGGAAAAGTGGCTGACTCCGCAGCAACTGGATATCGGCAAAGTGGTTTGTGACAACGGAACAAATTTGTTGGCGGCATTGAAGTTGGGCAAGTTGACACATGTGCCGTGCATGGCACGTGTGTAGTCTGATCGTACAACGCTTTGTGCATAAGTACACAGGCTTACAGGACGTCCTGAAGCAGGCCAGGAAGGTGTGTGGCCATTTCAGGCGTTCCTACACGGCCATGTCGCACTTTGCAGATATCCAGCGGCGAAACAACATGCCAGTGAGGCGCTTGATTTGCGACAGCCCGACACGTTGGAATTCAACACTGCTAATGTTCGACCGCCTGCTCCAACAAGAAAAAGCCGTTCATGAATATTTGTATGACCGGGGTGCTAGGACAGCCTCTGGGGAGCTGGGAATTTTTTTGCCATGTTACTGCCATGCGCAATGCCTGTAGGCTCGTGCGTACTTTTGAGGAGGTGACAAACCTAGTCAGTCGCACCGAAGACACCATCAGCGACATCATACCATTTGTTTTCTTCCTGGAGCGTGCCCTGCGAAGAGTGCTGGATCAGGCCGTAGATGAGCGTGAAGAGGAAGAGGAAGAGTTGTGGTCACCATCACCACCAGAAACAGCCTTATCAGCATCGCTTGCTGGACCTGCGGCAACGCTGGAAGAGGATTGTGAGGAAGAGGAGTCAGAGGAGGAATGTAGCTTTGAGGAGGAGGAGGAAGACCAACCACAACAGGCATCCCAGGGTGCTCGTTGTCACCTATCTGGTACCCGTGGTGTTGTACGTGGCTGGGGGGAAGAATATACCTTCATTGAGATCACTGAGGAGGAGGAACGGGAAATGAGTAGCTCAGCACTTTATCACTCCTGTCTCCATACTCTCTGCCTATACCCATCTATTTAGAGGGAATTTCCTTGCCCCTGCCAATATTATATAATAGGTAATAGTATTACCATTATTACACAATTAGGTCTCTGAGGACAGGTGTCAATCCATATCTGCCAAGTGACCCTATGTAGGGGGAACAGTCTCTATTCTGCTCTGTGTCAATCCATATCTGCCAAGTGACCCTATGTAGGAGGAACAGTCTCTATTCTGCTCAGTGTCAGTGTGTATCATGGTCTCTGAGGACAGGTGTCAATCCATATCTGCCAAGTGACCCTATGTAGGGGGAACAGTCCCTATTCTGCTCTGTGTCAGTGTGTATCAGGGATCCTTAGGATAGGTGTCAATCCATATCTGCCAGGTGACCCTATGTAGGGGGAACAGTCCCTATTCTGCTCTGTGTCAGTGTGTATCAGGGTCTCTGAGGACAGGTGTCAATCCATATGTCAAGGTGTCAATATGTCATGTCAGGTGTCAATCCATATCCATTGTGGTTTAGGAATGTTAGGTGATTTATGCCCTTTATGGATTAAAACCAGACTCTGCATCAACTGTGTAATTTTCCATGGGAGTTTTGCCATGGATCCCCCTCCGGCATGCCACAGTCCAGGTGTTAGTCCTCTTGAAACAACTTTCCCATCACTTTTGTGGCCAGAAAGAGTCCCTGTGGGTTTTAAAATTTGCCTGCCCATTGAAGTCAATGGCGGTTCGCCTGGTTCCCGTTCGCGAACCGAAAATTTTGTGTTCGCGACATCACTATATAAGAGATAATATGAAAGAGGTGAATCATGGTTGAACAGACCTATAGCGCAAATTCCAGGTTTTGTTTACGGATTATTTTGATCACAAATTGTACAATTGGCTCAGTCCCTAAAGGGTTCATTACACATTTTTGAATTTTATGTATATCTAAAAAGAGCTGGTAAAAGCTGCATATCTCTTGCCTGATTGGGTAGACTAGATGGGCTGTATGGTTCTTATCTGCCGTCACATTCTATGTTTCTATGTTTACAAGCCCTCTCATTCTAATCCCACCCCGACTTCCTGTTGCTGTCCAATCACAGACTTCCCAATGCAGCTCAATGAGAAGTTTTTGCATGGCTCCACTGAGCTTAACAAACCAGGAAGTAACAGGACTGGATGTAGTAAAGGTTAATTAAAAAATTACCAATTTCTATTGAAATCTGAACTTTTTGTAAAATGAAAAATAGAGGACACACTCTTCACATGTAAAGCATTTGAGCAAGCTAAAGTCCTTTTGTGGTGCAGAGTGGCCCTTTAACCCCTTAAGGACACATGACATGTGTGACATGTCATGATTCCCTTTTATTCCAGAGGTTTGGTCCTTAAGGGGTTAAGCTAAAATGTAATGTTTTTTTAATTTTTTTTTTTTTTTAAATGGACACGTTTTCTAGATATAAAAACATGTTACATTATTATAAATTGATGTTATGTTGTCTATGAAATGTCACACTTCTACTTTATGGTTTGTTTTTTTGGAAAGCATGTGATATATCTGATATTTGACACATTGTAGTCTTCAGATGGTAATGCTGAAATGTTGCCTTTCATTGTTAACCCCTTAAGGACCAAACTTCTGAAATAAAAGGGAATCATGACATGTCAGACACGTCATGTGTCCTTAAAGGACCACTCTAGGCACCCAGACCACTTCAGCTTAATGAAGTGGTCTGGGTGCCAGGTCCAGCTAGCTTTTACCCTTTTTTTTTATAAACATAGCAGTTTCAGAGAAACTGCTATGTTTATTCTGAGGGTTAAGCCAGCCTCCAGAGCCTCTAGTGGCTGTCTCACTGACAGCCGCTAGAGGCGCTTGCGTGCTTCTCACTGTGAAAATCACAGTGAGAGCACGCAAGCATCCATAGGAAAGCATTATGAATGCTTTCCTATGCGACCGGCTGAATGCGAGCGCGGCTCCTGCCGCGCATGCGCATTCAGCCGATGACGTTGCGAGGAAGAAGAGGAGGAGGAGTAGAGCTCCCCGCCCGGCGCTGGAGAAAGAGGTAAGTTTAACCCCTTCCTCCCCCCAGAGCCCGGCGGGAGTGGGTCCCTGAGGGTGGGGGCACCCTCAGGGCACTCTAGTGCCAGGAAAACGAGTGTTTTCCTGGCACTAGAGTGGTCCTTTAAGGGGTTAAAGCACAATACCCCTCCCCCCACACATTTCATTGCATGGGGACAAGTGACTCAAGGTTTACCAGCTTACCTTCAGATCTTAGTTTATGATTGTCTTGTTTATATGGCACACACCCACATTACCTAATCTCTCTCTTCCATGTTTTTATGATGAGCAAGTCCCTGCAGAACCCTATGGGTGGAGGATGGGGAAAGGGCCTGACTTTGAATAAAAAGCAGCCCTGGAAACATTTGTATACTAGCCCTATCATTATTTGTGCCAGCTGAATTAGATATACGGTTGGGAAAAAAACTTAAAAGCTTGAAAATTATTTAATCAATAAGAATGTACACATTCACAGTATAGAAAAGAATAAACAGGTGAGTTGCTTTATTCTAATCAGATGTGCAACATCTTACAGTCAGCCTTTCATCCTCATAACCCTACTGGCTTGTGAAAAGTCCAGTAATGGGAGTGAAACATTGACTGAATTCTGGTGCACGTCGAATTTAACTATATGTTGTTTTGTTTAGTCCTAAATCTGATAAGGGCAATCTTTATTGGATATTGTTTGATACCAGGGCATGAAAGACTGGGAGACAGGCAGTTATTCACTAACTAAGAATGTTTGTTGCAAAACCTAGGCTGAAATAGTCAAGCTGTCACTATAGCTGAGTTGGAGAATTTTTAAAAAATGCTAAATTATGCAGTTCAGATTTTCACTTCCTAAAAGTAAAGATTTCTTGAATATCCCTTTGACAAATGTGAAACCCTTGTTACATTTTGTGTGTTATTTTCAAGTGTATGCATATATACATGTCTATTAATGTATGTGTCATATTGATGTTTGTGTGTATACAGATTATAAACAATTAAAAAAAATTATTGTGAAGAAATCACCAAGTCATTTTGTTTATTTTATTTCCCTTCGTTCGGTAGCTGTAACTACCGAACAGAGACCACCCCCTGGCTTGTTAACTTCAAAGCGTACCTCAACTAAGCGCTCTCCCTGTGCGGCCGCCGTTCGTATTGTTGAACGCCACCTGGCTGAGAAAACGGCGGCCATCTAGTTTGTGCGAACAAAGGCAGCGGGACTTGATTGTCGAGTGTCTGGAACTAAAATCGGACACTCGACTTCCCGAACACCGGTCCCAAACACACGAACGCAGGATCTTCATTTCCTGAACAGCAATAAAAGCGCTGTTCGGTACTTTTGTGCATTCGAATGAGGGGAACAATCGCTGCTAGGAGCCAGGGGGAACTGTTCGTGGATTTATTCACTTTTTAAGACTTTTCGAATGAGACCGTCAAAAAACACCAAACCTTGTGGAACTGTTTTCGGCAGGAGCCTCGTGGGTAACCAGTCAACTAAGACATCCATGAAATTCGAAAACCCCTGAACCGATCTGGGTGATTTTTGGATATGTTGGTCACCCAGATCAGGGCTATCAGGGGATACCTTATGTTTTAAGGGGTGTTCTAAAAGTTGGGTAAAATTGTGATTTTTCTGCCTTGAGATAATGAAGTTACTACTTTATCAGCCTTAATTATCTCCAGGTCTAGGGCAGGGAATTATATGTTTATACTGGGAGTGTTTAACTATTTCTCTGTTTCTGATTGGCTGTATGATTCCTGTGGGAGGTCCCCTTGCACGGGAACTTGCATAAAAGCCAGTGTGGCATCATTAAACTTCAGTTATGTTATACCCTTCATCTAGACTTTGGCTGATGTTTGGGTACCTGTCTGCTTTACTAAGGGAATCTACTTGGGAAGCTGTTATTCGTATGGGAATTAC
Source organism: Pelobates fuscus (assembly GCF_036172605.1). NCBI lineage: Eukaryota > Metazoa > Chordata > Amphibia > Anura > Pelobatidae > Pelobates > Pelobates fuscus. Next base: position 209,287,153 of record NC_086322.1, read on the forward strand.
TTATTTTATTTTGTCGAACGGAGAGTTATAATTCACTGCTACTCTGGCCGTTCGGGAGGAAACTACCGAATAGGTATTGGATATACCAGGTTTCTTTACAATTATACTTGCGGTATGTGTGTGTTTACACACGCACGCGCGAGCGCTAGAGTAAGACCTACCAGGAATGGGGTATATATACATTTTAAGGAATGCATCAACCTTTACAACCCTGAAGGCAAGGTGTTTGTCCCATACTTTGAGGTGGCTTGAGGCACACTGGCTAAAAACTGCTTTAGAGATTAGTACTAAATTTGCCAATTCACCTTGCAGCATGAAAAGGTGTTTCATTATAAAACATACACATTCTGACACTAGCAAAACCGCAAATTAACCCAAATGGCTTCAAATTGCATCAATCAGATCCAGAACTCTATTGACTTTTGAGGGGGCAAAATGAAAGCAAACATGTAGGTTTTGCAAGCAAATCAGGCAAAAAAAAAAAAAAGCAATGTCATATACAATTTTGAAAGAATGTACCTAGTCAATTGACTAGGTACACATGTGCTTTGCGGGGGTTATTCAGGGCTCACAGCTGCTGCACACACTGCTACCAGTCACAAGGGCATCAGTAACGGCTGTTGCGATGCCCTTGTGAACCTCTATGCAGGAGTCTACACGGACAGTCTTTTCAGCACACATCTGAGTCTGTGTTTTTAATATAATATTTTCTGTGCCTTACTATGGTATGCATTATTTTGCTTTAATGTGTTGGTCTGAATTAACCCCTGCTGAGCACATGTAATGCTGCTTTAGTCTTCTGTACCCCACTCTGCTACCTTGATCAGGTAAAGTGGTGCACTACATAAACCTCATGGTGCCAGGAGATAAGCTAAATCCGGTGTATCAGGAAACCACCTGCAGAGCAGAAGAAACCCACCCAGCACCGTACCCTGTTGTGCCTTGCAGGCAATCCTAATTGGGACCTAGCATACTACTCACTTTTAAAGACTACCCTTACTACTTTTTACATCAAACCACACTATGAATTGTAATGGAGTGGGACTACCAAGGTGTCAGTTTGGGGCAAAGTTCTAAAAGTAGCATTCCACTGGTTTCCTTGGTGACTGATCTTGTTTTACAACTTTGCCCCAGAATTCCTCCTTATAACCAATCTCCACTGCGCCTCTGCAGGTTAGACCACAGCTCTCCTCCCCCAAGACACGATCGCTGTCTCTGTCTGACAATGAGATGTGCAGAATCTCTCTCCCTGTACGATTAGAAAGAGCTCACTTCCGTCTGGAGCTGACGTTCTAAAGAAGCGCGTGGTTGCTGCGGGTGGGAAGTGTTGCCATGGAGATAGAATGTTGTGAAACCTCAATGGCATGCAGATTTACAGCGGCTATTACTGATTGATTCGTGCCCTATTCTATTATTAATATAGCTCAGTGGGAATTGGTAAAACCTGAGTGATTATATTTGATTAACCAATTTACTTGACATTTTAGAGCTTTCGCTCAGTGTTCAGAGTTGTCTCTTGTACATGGGATATGAATACTGATACACGCCCTCGCTTCCCATGGTAAGTCAAATTTTGGACAAAATAAATATAATGTAATTAGCTTAAATGAGGGTTCAGAGGACTGCCGTTTTATTTTACTTTTCAAAATTGGCCCGATGGTTGCTTGATCGGCTAGCAATAGCTTGACATTTTTATATTCATTATTAATATATTCCTTAGGATTTGACTTTGAAGAAAACTATTCGCCCATATCTTAACCATTTCAAATTAACCCATATTCAAAACTGTTTTGGATTAATTAGGTGTTTACAAAATTTGAATCAAGTGAGAAATTATCTTTAGTTGACAGACGTTGGTCTATTTTTACTCCACAAAATATTCAGAGATTATTTCATAACACACTATGCATATTTGATTTATATAGGTTTATGGTATAAAAAAATCTGACTATCTGTTAAAAGGCTTCTTCCCAAGATTTTTAATACTATGTTTACATATCTCTATATTTAACAAATCTGTAACATTAAATGTAGCAATCCTCATCTATACTGAAGCTAAGTACCTCCACATGGCTCCATTTCAATAATTCTTATAAACCCCTTTCATTCATATGAACACAGTCATTGTTGGAGAAATCAAAGAAACACAGGAAGTTATGTATAAAATGTATCAGACTCACTTTTATATTTGCACCAGTATTGTGTGACTACACCACTTTCTATGTAGTAAAACACTGTTTTTAATTGTAGTAATCCTTGCTGGCACCTTGGCACCTTGTATAAAAATAAAGGATAGACTTACCTGGAATCCCAACACCAGTACCAAGTTCTCCCTACATCCTGATTTTTTTCCCTCTGGTGATGTCACTCACGGAATTAACATTAGCTTAATGACGCTACGGGAGATAGTTACAACTCTGGCAGCAAAGTTATTTAACTCTGTATGTGCAGCGCTTTTCGCTGAAGTGGTCATGGTGCTTAGAGTAACCCTTTAGCTTTCAGAAAAGTGACAGTTCCATTTTAACATGAAAATAACATTTATAAAATAAATAGCCAAATCTGTGTTTTGCTTCTTAAATGGCTTTGTCAAGATACTTTTAAAATGAATTTAATTTATACATATACAATAAGAATATAGTCATTCATATGAATGTAGTTTGGCAGAGTATGATAACTGGATTACGCCATTACCCATTTTTTTTTTTTTTTTTTTTAGATATTGCCTACTAAGCAGCGTTCTGGTTCTTAAGGACCGTTTGACCTTTCATATACTTTAACTCATTTGTTACAGAAGCGCTGTATACACCATAAACATGATCTATTATCTCCTTGACATCCAGAGACCATCCTGCTCTCAGCATTGATACATTTACACTTGTAAATATTATCAGTATCAATTCTGAGATCACTGTGCTTACCTATACTTGAGCTCCCAGCCCGTGACTGCCATCAGAGTAGGCTAGAATTTATAGAAAGATACAAAAATGGACGTGGCTAGAATAAAGGCGCTTAATAGTTATTTAGTGAGAATTATTTGTTGTAGCTGCTATGTGCACTTTTAGTGGATACTCCAAAACCACTATAATTGTGAAACCAAAAGAAAACAAAATACCAAGCAGTGAATCAGAATGCAACAAACTTCAAAACAACTTGATATAAGTGCAGCGCAAGAAGTGTGATAATAGTACTCCTTATGGACTTATCCCTTACAGTACACACGGGGTATGCATGTAAAGTAAACACGAAAAGAGATATATAGAGTAGTACTGTCAAGTAATCTTTTAGTGGAAAGTACATAAATAAAAAAGGGAAACTCACATTGTAAAGAGCCTTTTATAGGGGTATAGGCTCTAAACACATCGACCAACGTGCCTTTTAAGGTAGGCAGTAACACATAGGGATAGGGGTTGTTCCTTTCTTCCCTCTGTCTGTGGATTGTATCTCCAAATAAAGCACAAGAGAGATTTCCTGGTGCAGATTATCTTAAACCAGATGGTGCAAAATATATATAAGCTCAGTGCTCACCTTTTATAGAGCCTTTTAGTAACTGGCTCTAAGTACTGCAGGCATAAGTGTCAATTAAGAGGTGACACTTCCCTCAACCGGATACCAAATATGAGGAGGAGATGGAATATAAGTAGCTTAAAATTAAAATTTATTTAAACAGAAAATAAAATACATGTAAAAGTGGCATGCATAAATACTAAATATCCTCTATCCTCCTCAGTCAGAAACATGTTTCGCCGTCCTTTTCGGCTTCCTCAGTCTGTGTCTGTAAGTCTGCTGGTGTCCGGTTTGAAATCATCTCCTCGCGCCTTTTTAAAAAAACAATTTTTTTTTTGTACAGCTGGGTTTCATTTCCGGTTTTGCGTCGTCGCGTTACTTCCGGTTCGGCTTGATTTGCCGATACATCACTTCCGGGCTCTAGTTGTTCCTACAAATCCCAGCATGCTTCATTTTTCTCATTTGGTTTCTAAATCCGTGCTTCTGATATCTTAATTGATAAAATGAGCTAAACAAAAGTCCTTTATAGTTGCTCAAAAAACACAAACATAATTAATACATTAAAAAAACATAGGTCTATATCAAAATATTAAACCAATAATTTAATATAATACCCATACATATTAATATAGGGTACTGATATAAAAGAATGATATCAGAATAAATTGGAATATGGGTATAGTATAAACCTTCATATTCAACCAAAAATAGATATACTTTTGAGTGTGGAGGAGACAATAAGAAATAAAATAAGAATAAATATAAAAATAAAAAAGTTATTGCGTTTAAGCACATAGTTATTAATTTTTATGAGATAAAAAACTTTATATAAAAAGCAAGAAATGTAATTAAATATAAGAAAAAAATTGAAGATGAGATTGTGCAAAATTGTTGAATAAAAATGGACACAACTCAAAATCAACATTAAGACCAAAAAAGGGTAGAATTTACACTAATAATGTCTGAAATTAGGATGGTTAGGAGATGGTCTCTGGGTGACAGGAAGAGCCCCAGTTTTTACCAAACTACCCCCAAATGATTTGACAAAAAAATGTGGCACCCACAGATATTTGTACCATAACCACTACACTTAGCTTACCTCTTTTAAAAAATATAGCATAAAATTATCAGTCTGCATCATTATTTTGGCGTAATTCCGTAGATGACATACATTACTTAGTTAGAACCTGTTTAAAACCCCTTAAGGACCAAACGTCTGGAATAAAAGGGAATCATGACATGTCACACATGTCATGTGTCCTTAAGGGGTTAAACATGGCAATAGCAGTTTCTATATCAGACAGGGTCAATTTAGCTTTTCATTCTCTTGATAGTGACACCACGTTTGAGTTGGTCAGTGATAGTAACAACATCTATAGCCCAGAAAATCCTTGAAAAGAAGAGAACGTTCAGTGTAAAAGCTTGATAATTAATATTTTGCTTATCATGTCATAAATATGAGAAATCAAAAAAACTCTTGAAATTAACATGCATTGTATAATTTATTTTTTGCTTTTTTTTTATAGGTACAAGGAGAGGCTCTATAAAGCACACGTCAAAGATGTCAGAACTAAGCTGAAACTCTCTGGTGGTCTTAACAGTCACAATTGGTCATTCCTTCCTAAAGGATTGGATGATTTTCGAGACGGCTATCCCTCCACTGCAGAGACTTCTTTTATTCCGTCTCGCAAAGGAGCATCTCCGGTTCTGCACAATACTACCAATGAAACTGACTTAGCTGAGAAGAAGCCCATTAAGAGGTTCACAAAAGAACAAACCTGCTTCTCCAAACTTCTCCCCCAGCAGCAGGCTCGCAGAGAGTACATTGCACAGATAGAATATGGTCTAACGCAGCACCCACTGGCTCTCTACCCTCATCTAGAGGAAGCTGTGCCACCAGAAGTAAGAAATGGGCATGTACTGATTATGAAAGCACCCACGAAATGCAATACTCTCTGAGAAAACCATTGTGGTCAGGCCACATTATGCAGATTCTCATTAAAGCATTATCTAAAATGAAATGGAAAAAAAAAAAAATCAAAACAATAACATAAAATGACACCAACCAACACCAAAATTCTTATACACCAACCCGATCTCTAACCCACACACCAGGTGCCATCCTTGTAATGCACTCCCAAAATGCACAACAATATTAAAATATTAAACAGTGCACTTCAATAAATGTAATAAAATCACCTTCATTGATCTACAGAATAGTAAACAATTAAAATAGCTTTACTTACTAAAATGACATAGGCTTAAAAATGGAACAATCAATAAAAGCGTACTATATAACTAAAACCATGGTGTCTGAATTCCTAGTCCCAACTGTTCAGCATCCACTAATAACTTACTTAACCCATTAAGGACACATGACACGTGTGACATGTCATGATTCCCTTTTATTCCAGAAGTTTGGTCCTTAAGAGGTTAAAGGATCACTTTATTGCTAGGAATACAGAGATGTATTTCTAACAGTAAAATGTTCCTCAGCCCCCGTGGCCCCACTCCCCAAGTTGTAAAGGATTGAATAACCCTTTATTCACTTACCCATATTAAAGTATTGCCTCAATGCTTTCACATGGGATTTTCTCTGATGCTGGACGTCCTCATGCAGAGCATGATGACGTCCAGAGTCGTTTTACGGAGTAAAGCTACAATGTTTTACATTGCAGGAATGAGTGGGACAGGGACATTGCACCCAGACTACTTCAATGAGATAAAGTGGTCTGGATACCTGTAGTGTGCCTTTAAGGGACAAACACTTACTGCCTTTCTCACTATTTTTATTGTAAGAGATGGTGCAATATGTGTAATGATCCATCCTCTAGTCTAGGCAGTGATGACTAAATCATGGCAGGACAGGATTCCTGAGCATCATGGTAAATTTAGTTGACAACCACCTGTAACTGCTGCTATGGAACTGCTTTGAATTTTTAGTTGGTTAAACATATAGTAAGCTCAAATTTCACTACTCCTTAGGTTCAGAGCTGTCTGGACAAGACTCACAATGTGTAATAAAATGATGATGATAATAATATTTAATAATCAAGTTTTAGTAAAATTAGAACAAAAGCTGTTAGAACAAAACTTGCAACTTGTAGTATTTTTTTGTTTTCTTGTATTTTTTTTCTCTGTTTATGTCTGTAAGCACTACATACATGTTTAATTAGTTTTGTGTATTTTTGGAAAACGCTATCTAATTTTTTATTTTTGTTTTGCTATTTGTTTAAAGTTATTTGAGGAGATAGTGGATATCCTTGACCCAGAGATGCGCGTGAAAAGTGCTGCAGGGTCGTATAAAGCTGAAGATAATCTGCTGGAAGATGATAAATTCAGCACTTCCTATAAAGAACAGCAAGAAGCGTTGAGTGTGAAGTCATTCGCAAGTAGCAGACAGTCCGCATTGTAGGTATTATAGGTGTTGTTGCAACCAGCTAGGTTAACCATAATCTGATGGTAATTTCTTATACACCTGTAGCAAATGGAAAAGACAAACAAATGACATTCATGTGCCATTCTTATATGATTGGTTTTACTAGTATGTACTGTATTTTTTGTCTTTAACCCCTTAAGGACACATGACATGTGTGACATGTCATGATTCCCTTTTATTCCAGAAGTTTGGTCCTTAAGGGGTTAAAATTACTCTGTATATTACATTTTGGGGATGTAACTGTCATTTGCATGGTTATTCCTCTTACTCCAGCCATAAACCATTTTTTTATTAAACTAACCCTCCCCCAAGTAAAAATAATAAAGATAACCTGCTGAAATGTATCTGTGATCCCACCCGTAGCCCAAGTTCTCCCGGCAGCATAATCATCCTTCAATGACTAAACTCTGCTTGACTGCAGGTTGAGGGACATCCTGGATGACGGGTTGAGGTGGGTGGGAGTGTGCCACCATTGGTTGTCTGTCATGAGCATGCTGTGTGTGCTGGAACCAGATTACAAATCTGCTTAGAATTGACAAAACAGCTCTGGCAACATAGTGCTTTAACTCTTTATGTGCAGTGTTTCAAACTGAAATGCTGCACATACAGACTCCAAGCACCGTTACCACTTCAAAGCACTAAAGTAGGTATGGAGCTTGGAGTAACTCTAATATGTCCCTCCAGCTTCAGAAAGAGAAGACAGCACACTGATATTAGTGCATATCCCAAGATTGTTGAGTATGTGGATGGGGTTTCATCTCTTTTAGGAAGCTTAGCCAACATGTCTTGCAGAGGAAGTTGTTCTGTGTAGCTAGGTTTCGCTATTAAATAGTTGTATATGGCTATACATGTTGATTAGTTGTACTTAATGCATCTTGTAATGTTGATAATATTCAAGGTCGGGGCTTATCACTCAGTTTAAGTGCTCATTGATCTGCTTGATGTATCAGTATCATAAATCTTGGTGTTGCACCTAACTTGCAAGGGCAGTGCTTTCATTTTTATGGAGGAATTCTAACTACTGAGGAAGATTAAGTTCCATAACTTCCATTACCTCCCACAAACTCAGATACTTTCTATATTTGCTGTAGAATATTATTATTACTGGCACTTATATAGAGGCAACATATACTGCAGTGTTTAACAATATTATAAAGAGGGAAATGTAATCATAAATGAGACAATAACAAAATATTACAGGAACAATGAGTTGATGAGGACCATGCTCAAAAGAGCTCTTTTTATTAATGTATTTATTATAGTAACACTATAGGCAAGGAGGCAAGACGTGGACGGGGCCAAATGCTGGCTTAGCCAGTCAGCAACTCTTCATAGAGATACACTGAATCAATGCATCTCTATGAGGAAAGATAATGGCAGTGCTGCTCCACTGGCCATCTGAGGAGTGGCCACTGAAGGTGTCCCCAGGGGGCAATGAAAAGGCACTGTTTGCAGTAAAATGATATTGATTATACTCACCAGAACTACATTAAACTTTAAAAGAACAAAATACATTCTTGATCCAAAGCACACCGTTCAATCTGTGTTTTGTGTTTCGTTGTAGAAGTGGACAGTCCAGGCAAAAGAATCCATACACATGGCTTTCTAAGAAAGAAGAATCGTTGAAAGAGGAGAAGAGTCTCAGAACAAATCAAAGCTTGACTCCAGCATTAAATGAGAATATGAAGCATGCGACTAAGGAGTTCTGTGACTGGGTGGCTTCTTTGGTAAGTTTCTATTAGTTCATCCACCTAATCTAGCTCAGTAGTTACAAAACTTGTCTTCCCACACACCCATCTGTTCATACTTAAAGTGTTACTTTATACACCTTAACAACTTCAGCTTAATGAAGCAATTTTGGTGTATACATCATACCCCTGCAGTCCCACTGCTCAATTATCTGCCATTTAGGTTTCTGTCTTTGAAGATCTAGTCACACCTGCATGAAAACAAAATGGTAAAGGAAGGGCAATTACTCTTTTTTTAAATATACAAATAAAAGATCAATTCCATCTCTTTGTAAATAATTGTTTATATATATATTTTGGTGCATGATGTTTTAGCATCACCAATAAATTACTTATATTAATTTTTGTAATACATATATCTAAAGACTTTCACACATATTGTTCTTTAAGATACATTGTGACGAACCGTCTGTACCCAGAGTGGTACGTTTGTTTGAAGATCCCCCCCATTCCCACAAGGCTCCAGTGAATATAGCGCTCTCTCCCTGTCGCATACCCAAACAGCTGAGACTTGATCAAGGGTAAAAAATAACTGGTTTTATTGAGGCCAAGTCATCTGGTTATTTACATAGCCCCCAGCATGGGGTCCCTATTCATGTACAGTAAAAGCCCCCCAGAAATAAGTGAGTTTGATAAGGCTTTAACTAATTATCTCCCAGACACACAAGGTACAACTAGTAAAACCCCCCAAACACAAGGAAAAACGACAGGTACTCCCACATATTATATATCCTCAGATAGACCAAGTTGTCTAAATAACGTTCAGATCCACGTAGTGTAGTAGAATCGCCACCGGGGTAGAGTTCTGACCGACCGCACACGTGGCCAAAGCCCAAAATAGTTCCACGAGGATTGTCCTTGCAGTCAGTCAAACAAATGTAGGCTTCGCCTGGCTCTCAGGGAGCGATTTATCATCATAGCCCAGGGTGCCTTCCATCCAATTGCTGCTCTCCTGGCGGGCCGGGAAAGGGGGGAAAACAGGGGGTGACGGTTACTGGAAAAGGAATGGTGGAATGGGCAAAAATAGTTCTGGAGGGTTTGTGGCTAAATGCACCTGGTAGCGATCGGCTGCCAGCTTCCAGGGAGGGAGTGTTCGAGAGAAATAAAGTACCGAATCAAGGGAAGTATAGTTCGTTCGGTAAAAAGGGGAACATTAACTTGGGAAGTTCTTCACATACATAATGTGTTCATACTAAGCACTGCACGTTTTATTATATTTTGCTACGATCCAACCAAGAATCTGCTTTCTTGAAAGGCTTCTAAAGCTACACAAAAAACACATCTCCAGATCAGTGTGTTTGCCTATTGTGAATACAGTTTGCAGTAACATTTTTATTTCAGTATGGAATTTTAAATGGTGTATGTCCTTTTAAATGGATTATTGAGAGAACTGTTCTCAATGACATGTCCATTTCACGATGGAATCCTAAATGGCGTGCCCCCTTAGATGGATTATATTTGTATTCTGTGCTGTGAGTGCATTAGGTGGAAATTCTCTTGTCATTAAATACCACCTTTTTTTGTTTGCATAGTAAATATCTTGTAATATTCATGTTCTTATGTTCCTTAGTATGAGCATAATTCCTTATGCACACAAGTTTAGAAACAAGTTTTGTGTAGCACAAGTATTGAATGAAGGGTACACGGATGTTATACATTCCTGTTTCAATTATATGCTATTAGTGTATAGTATGAAGAGCTCAGCCCGTGATTACTTATTGATGAGCAAACCGAGCGCATATATTATGCTTTTCCTGTTGGCTGTGCTTTAAGTTAAAGGAAGAGTTATGATCAAGCATTTACATGATCATCCCATAAGTTGTTAGCAACACGTCCACGGTCCAAATTAGGAGTGTAATCAATCTTTCCATATTAAATGACTGCATATTAGTACCTGTGGGAAAGATTTCCTTTTGGATAAAAGGTGAAGATGTCTGGGCCAGTGAGCTGAAGAGAAGGTGCGTTAACTCCAAAGAGCAGCCCGCATTTGCGAAGAGGAGGAGCTTTCTTTCTCCGCATACAACCTGCAAGAAACATACATATGTAGTATCTTATGGGTGCACCTATGTTGTTCTCCAATAGAAATAAAGAAATAACTTTGTTTATTAAGATTTGGTTCAGTTAAAGGTTCATCGCTTTCCACTACATTGGGTTGATATCGTAGGTGCAGCATGAATTGTACTCATAATGTCAAGCAAAATATATCAGTTAGAAAAATCATGCTCAAAATTATAAAAGTTATAAAAGCTGTAATGGATTATATAAAAAATCACTTAACAACATAGTCACACATTCCAATGACACTGGGTTTTGATTTTTAAAGGGGAAATGTCACTTCCCAGAATTTGTAATATAGTTTACCCATCCCTATATTTATCAGACATGCATTTGTAAATGTAAGCTCGATCGAGCAGGGTCCTCTTCAACCTATTGTTCCTGTAAGTTTATTTGTAATTGTCCTATCTATAGTTAAATCCCTTCTCATAATATTGTAAAGCGCTACGGAATCTGTTGGCGCTATATAAATTGCAATAATAATAATAATAAATAAAGAAATCCCCTCCTCTCCATCATAGCTCCGTGCCAGTTATTGTTACAAGCTCTATCCTTTCCACCTGGCGTTCACTAGTCAGCATAGAAAAAATAAACAGAGAGGAACCAAAATGTTTTACTTTTCTTAATTTGCAATGTTCGCCCTGGCTTTGCCTTGTCTGACTTGGATTATACTGTCATTTACTAAACACTTAATATAAATGTAAAATACATTGAGCTTCTCTTGAAAAATATGTTAATGCAAGTTATAGGTGATTTCCAATGTTTTGTTCAATGTTGTAAATTTTAGAACTGAAAACTCTGTTTTAATAGCATTAGGCTTTGCTGAAATCATTATTTTATTGTAATTCATATTTGAACAGTGTTATAGTCCTTTGCTTCCTCTCCTCGTAGGGTGGTGAGTCATGTAATGTCAATGAGTCCTCAGTCTACAGTCTATTTTCCAGTGACTTTGATACTAAACCAGCCCTCAGTGTACCAATCCATGTGGTGGAGTTGAGCAACGTCCCTGCAGAGCTAAGAAAGGCTGTGGGACTGACACCTCGACCCAATATTTTAAAACATTCTCGCTCCAAGCTTCAACATCAGTCTCCGGTAAGACCCAAGAAAAAAAAATCCTTTTACAGAGCACAGGTAGTCGTTTTAAATTTAAAATTGCTGAATGCCAGTTAATAATATATGTAGTGTCTTTGGAAACCTACAATTTTAGTCTGTTTAAAAGCTTTCCTTCACTAAGACTATTATGGAAGGAGATGAGTCACAAGTCTCATCTATTCTGTGGTTTGTAACAAGACTGGATTGCACACCACAAGCAGTGAGAGACAGTCCATAATCACATTAGATCTTGTGCAATGACTGTGAGAACATTAATGTCACTGTTGTGTTAGCTCTTCTTGCTAATATGGTCTTTTCCCAAATAAATCCCCCTACACCTGTATATTAGGTTAAGGAAAAAAGAGTCAGCATATTTATGCCCACCTGCTGAGATATATCAAAGGGAAACTGTAAGCACCATAACCACTGCAAACTATTGAATTGGTTGTGGTGCCTGAAGTCTGTACCAGGTCATTATTAAACGGTTTACACACCATTTATTAGGGATTCTTGGTCCTCAGAGGCGGAACTATGCTCCACTTCACACCATATGAGGGATTGCGGATAGTGATTGTCTGAGAGCAGCAACTAAGTACTTTCAGTCAATCACTGCCCCAATCCTTGGTATGGTGCAGGTGGAAGCATAGCTCCGTCTCCACCATATCGTAATTGGAGGCTGGGATTCAGGCTGCCAGGGAATGAGAATCTTTGCTAAACAGTGTGTTAATTATTTAATAGTGATGCGGGACCTGGCACCCAAGGACTCCAGGTGCCATAACCACTTAAATATATTGAAGTGGTTATGGTACTTACGTTGTTCTTTTAACTCTCATACTACTGCTTTTGATATTAGAGAATGGTGAGTAGTGTTGAAATAGAATACTTTATTTTCTGCACACATATTGACATTGTGCAGTACAGGGTTCTCTCATCACAGAGCGGAAATGGGACATACCCGGCTTGCCCCCAGCTGCAATTTAAGTGCATACATATGTGTGTATGTGCATGTTTATGTAAAATCTAAACAATGAACTTTAAATATTTTCTTAGTGAAGTGTTTAATCCTCAAGGGTAAAATGAGCATTTGGATGTAATCAATACAACTCAAAATATATGCAGTGTTTATCGAAATTAGTGGCTGTTACACAGATTAATTTCTTAACTGTCTCAATGCTGAATCCTTAAAAAGTCCCTTGGCATTTCTCACTGTTAAGTCAATATGTCAGCTAATTTATATGCATTGGTCCTATTCTTTCTGAATGTTGCAGAGATTTTACTAATAAATGGATCTCTCTTGCAGGAGGCAACTTACCATCCTAATTATGTTAAATCTAGATACGGAGCGTGGTATCTTGATCCCAAAACCTGGAAAAAACATAAAATTAATGAACCACTACAGAACCCAAGTTCAGAAGAGCTAGACAACAGCCCTGCTTCAAAGAACAAGTTAAGCCAAAAGGTGAGTCATTAGAGTCAGTATTTACAAACTAAGATGGTTATTACCAACAATCATACACGTTGTACAAAGACAAAATAATTACATACTTTTTAAAAACCTATTAGAAATAATATTATTGTTATTAGCTCTTTTTGTCGTCAGATGAAAATGAAAATGATATTGCTCTCAAGGATTGTCCTTGCACAATGTGATTATATTATTATATTGCGCAATAGTCACTGTTCTTAATGAGAACCATAAACTAGTTCTGTCTCTGAAATGGTTCCCTAAAAGTCTAAGAACATTAATGTAGAATGAAAGTCAGGTCTGATAAGCATGCATAGTCAGGGCCGCCATCAGGGGGTGACAGTCGCGGGCCCCACTTTCCCTCTGCATACAGCTTGCTTTATGGTCCAGTTTATTAAAGGGAAAACTCAAAGCACAAAAAACAACCTCCACTTAATAAAGCAGTTATAGTGTATAGATCATGGCCTTGCAGTGTCACTACACATTTCTCTGCCGTTTAGGAGTTAAATGACTTTGTTTGTGCAGATCTAGCCACACATTCACTGCCTGCCTGTGACTCACTCTCTCTACACATTTCCTGAAAAACTGCTGACATTTCCTTTTAGCTTTCCTTATTGTACAGTGTGATAATTGCTTGCTAGAGCCTGGAGCGGCCTCCTGTGTGTAGTAACAGAAGTAAAGTCATACCTCTTTTTTTATTCTTCCATAACCTATTCTTCTCTTTACTTTTGGTAGTATTTATCTAAAAGTTTTTTTTTTTTAAATAAAAATATTGTCATATAACTAATTTTATAGATTTAGTTCACATAAGGAGAATGTTTTAACATGATTCATCAGTAGAGGGAGCTCTGACTCAACTTCTAAATCGTGGCTATCTTTTTGCACTTGTACTTTTTTGATCAGCAAGGTGAGGGAGGAATGGTAAAGTAAACCTTAAGTTTTTACTTAATTTGGGGGAGGGGGAGTTGGCGGAAACAGTTAATGGGACACTATAGTGTTAGGAATACTTGTTTGTATTCCTAAAGCTATAGTGTTCCTTTAATGTATTTTGTTTTATGACCTAATTAACAATGTAAGTTTGAGTCTTGAATTATCATTAATGCAGGTTGAATGCTGTCATCTCTGAAGCTGTGGTGCTTTGTTATAGATTTTTTAATTATGTATGAATCCACTTTCACAATGGACACTATTAATTGACACTAACCTCTGGACCTGTTAGATTCAAATAGCCAAGCTGAACTGGAGATTTTTTCCAAATCAGACATTTTAGACTCAAGTTTGACATTCTGATTTCAATTTGCTACTTTTGGATTTTAGTGAATAAGTATCTCTTGGAAATGGTTATTGCTGGAATTTTTAATTATTTACTGATATGAGAATTGTCGGGAATTCAAACAGAATTTCAAATTTAAGGGCAAAATTTCTGAATTGGAAAAATTGTCTAAGTCTGTTATGATTCTATTTCTGCTTTTTTTTTTTTAATTCTTTATTTTTAGTAGTGCAGATAAACACAATATTTCAACAGGCGCCACAATCGCGTATTTCAAGTTTCATACATGGTACACAGTGGCATGATAATTTGCACAATTTTTATATTTAACAGCTGAACTAAACAGTTGATTTGTCCAAAGAAGATTGAGTGAGATAAAATTAAGTAATGATGCTGGTTGCTTAGCTAGGTCGCCTATGTTAAGTTTTATAATGAGTATAATAGTAGATCACAGGTTAGGTAAGTAGGTGTTTTGAGTGCAGTAGCTAGCAAGGTTAACATGTCGAGATACAAACCGGTATAACATTAGGTTCTATTCTAACCTGTGTGCTAAGTAGAAGACATATATATATATAGTGACTTTCAGGCTTAAACATGGCTTGGATGTGGTACTTATGTATGTGGAGTGAAAAATCTGCTGGGTTCAGGAATTCTGTTTTAGCGAACACCGCATCACTTTTGACTTTTATGAGCCATAGAGTGGATAGATTGATAGGTAAGGGAAGACAGTGGGTTAAATATCATGCTGGGCATATGCAAAACATTATTATTTACACATTTTTTCTAGTGCCCCTGTGGTTATAATGCCTGGGTAGTAATAATGACACTTTTATAGTTTGAGTCTAAAGCTTCACATTTCTATGCTATATTACACGCTGCAATTAGGTTCACCAGGTCCAAGCAGACTATTGCGCACTGTGCGTGTCTCCGTGCCGGTTCAGGCACAAACAATGGTAAGTGTCCTCAGCCTACTCCGCATGGCGGGATAATGTGGTGGTCTTGGGGGATCAGTTAATCAGGTCGCAATGAGGGACCTTGTCCATCCCACTCTCGAGTAAGGGTCAGCGGTGTTTCTCTAGCTGGTTATTCTGTGGCAGGAGGACTTTTGGCGTGCCTGGGCTTGGATTGTTTCCAGTTGCTCACGGTCTCGCGGAGTCTGCATGCCACCAGTCTTCGGCCTGAGGCCTTAAAGGGAACCTGCGCCGTCGTGCCATAGATCCCGTTTTGAGGGTCATGGGCCCAGGGTGCTTCCGGTGCTCGGGTGGCTCCCCGGGTGTATGGCCGGCATTGGAGAGATGTCTCCATGTGGGTACCCAGCCCAGAAGAAGTACACATGGCGGGAACTGCCGCATCGTCCATGTGCATGGCTGCGTTTGTTGGTTTGGTGGGGCTAGTCGCTTGTAGGGTTACTGTCTGGGGCTGTGTCTGCTTTGCCCGTGCAGCTATCCTACTCCAGAATGCTGCGCATAGCTTGTCGAAGGTGGCGTTAAAGTTGGCTTCCCATGTAGTTTCAGGATGTTCCCTTGCTCCGTCGCCCATGTTGGTTGCGGCCCGGGAGCGGGAAGCGGCGTCATATTCTGATGCAGTATTCTCGGCTGCCTCTTCTCCAGCAGGGACCGGGATTACCCCCACCGGTCCAGAGGGGGGGGGAACGGGTTGATTGTGTTTGCCCGGTGGTCCCGGGTTGGAGGATCGGCCGTTTCCTCCCCCCACAGGTCCCTCCGGCTGAGTAGGCCTCAGGAGTGGCGTTTGGCTTCTGAGCGGTGGGTGAGTTTCCAGAGTCGTCTAGTAGTGCTCCCCATCGGTTATTTGTAGTGTACATTCTCGTTGATTGCTGTTTTGGGGATAGCATCATAGTTTGTGCCCAGTTTAGCTGAGTTTGTGTGGGGAGCTCACCCCGCACACGTCTGTCGGCCATGCTGGTCAGGCCCCGCCCCCCCTATTTCTGCTATTTTGACTTTAGATTAAAAAAAAATCACTTTGAATTCCCATCAATTCTCACTTACAGGTCATCTTTTGATTATCAGTTAGGATAAATAAAATTCTAGCAGTATAAATATGGCCTTTGCTCACGATCACCAACTCCTCCAACAAGAGGCACCTCTAGGGAGTCTGAGCCTAACACAAGAGATTGGAACAGCTTTCTTTTTTTTCTGTGTAATAAATAGTGCATCCATTCAGTGATTTTACTACCCAAGGAAATGGTTCCACTGAGATAATAAACTCCTTTATCCCTAAAGAAAATAAACCCTAAATAAGTGGTTTAATTTTATTTAAAAATTAACCTTTTTAAATTTTGATTAAAAACAAATACCTTTAATTTTAAACATTTGATTAGTTAATGCATTTGAAAAATAGAATGATTAGAGTGGGGGTAGGCAACCTATGGCACATGTGCTATACACAGCACTCGAGGTGCTTTTGTACGGCACTCAAGGCTACCAGAGTCAAACTGGGTCTGACCTATCACGAGTCCCAGTGAA
This sequence comes from Pelobates fuscus, assembly GCF_036172605.1. NCBI lineage: Eukaryota > Metazoa > Chordata > Amphibia > Anura > Pelobatidae > Pelobates > Pelobates fuscus. The sequence goes on from NC_086322.1 coordinate 209,304,209, forward strand.
ACTTCAGATATCTGCTAATACGAAAAGGTTATGAAGGAAAATCCTCAATTTATGCTTTGCAGCATTTGTGAATGGGAATCCACACTGGAGTAGAGCAGCCCGCATCTGCTGTTGCAGCTCCTTCCTTGACCAGTACTTGGCCATCATGGTCCCGACTGGACTCCAGGGAAGCCACTCAAACTGCTAGATATACACAGAAATGCTAAATAACCCCTTCCCTTATACAAATAATACGAACAGCCCACTGTGGGGATATTTATGGGATAATAATAGTAAACAGTTGAGAATTGCCCACTATTTCAATTCTCAGATCCCAAAGATCGTTATCGTGTAAGTGAAATGTATTCCATATAAATAAAATCCCAATTTGTTATGAAAATAGATACAATTTATTGTGACAATTTAAATAATAATAATATGTAACATGCGTGATAATAATCAATGAATATTTAGTATAACATAGTATGCAATACAATGGCAATACATTTCACTGGCTAACACAGCCAATTGTCAAGAAGATTTATGACGGTTCACAGAAAGAAAGTGAAAGTTTCACACAGAGAAAGCTTCCAGCGAATAGCCATAAAAACTTTAGCTGACAGTTAGAATAACCCTTTCAATGCTGGCTAGACCTCCTAGGTAATTAAGATCTATTCTCATGTGATTTTAAATAAAACAACATTTAAACCATCTCATTAGTCATTTCCTGGAACCATCCAATAAGAGTAATCTACCATGTTCTATAAGCAGAATTTTAACTTGAATTTTAACTTAGAGCAAATCAATACACCTGGATAAATATCACGATATGCTAACATGTGATATGTCACATTAAATACATAATTAATCTTTTCTATCTGCAGAATAGAATGTTTAATCATATACTTCTTAGTTAACTAAGATTTCTAAATATCGAAATCTGATCGTGATTTATCCAGTCATATATCATGCTATTAGAAAATTTTAATTAATTTAGATTAATTAAATGAATCCAGCATATTTACCAGTTGAGTAGATATTTTCATCCGATTAGCAGGTATTCTCAGGAATTTGAATGTCATGGGTCTCTTTCTCTGTCTCCTGACTTAGCCTGCTTCCAACTCTTTGCCCCCGACTGCTCACTCTCTTGCTTCCTTGCTTTGCTTTCTCTGCATACTTCTCCCTTTGTCTTAACTTTTAAAGGAAACATTCACTAGGTGATAGACCAATAGAAACACTGGGGGTGTGGTTACCTTCCAGATAACAATTTAAGTATTTGGTCGATAGAGGGCAGTCGCGTCCCACTAAACATTCCTATCCAGGAAAGAGTTAACTTTTCCTGGTGGCTATTTTGACGTCATTTACCTTATCTTTATAGTTGTCTATAACTCAAGTTTTCTGTCAGTTCAAGAGTTTCTTTGGGCTTTCTTCAGACTATGTGTCTGGCAAATTCTGCTATAATTTCTAATATGACAGTTATAACTAAATATGACCTCTACAATGGGACGTTATACAATATCGAAAGTAAAATTTAATTATTTAATCTTCTCTGTCACAAATGGGTTTAGAATTGATTATATTCCATTAGCATTTAGCTAACAGTCTGTCCATCCCCCGTTCTTATTTCTTATTACTTGATTTGTTTATACTATGCATTCCTTTAGCTCTGGCAAAGTGGTTAGTTTTACAGAAAGGATAGAAATTTCATGTCTCTTTGTTAACTTGAAAATAACAAAATGGAGTCTGGTCTGTTTAGAGTGACTCTGACCATATACATTTTAATTTCTGTCATAGCACAAAATGTCTGCCGATATAAATATCCTGACACCACACACAATCCACATACATGCATACAACCCCACATGCAGGCTTTTACATACACTAGCCCCACACATACACACACCACCAAACACACTATGTGACATTTCCATCCACACACACAATTCCACAAGCAGCCCCCATACACAGCCCACATTCATAGGGACACGATACCACAAACTACTCATCATGAACATATACAACAAGCGTGTCAAACTCGAAGGCTAGCACGGGCCACATGAACAAGGTTTAAGTTTATGTGGCCCGCAAAGAAAACAAAACCTTAAATTTTCATAGAAATGTAGGTTTGTTTTGAAAAGTACAGTATATAAAAAAAAACCACAAACAAACAGCATCCTCCTCTACTAAATGCCAGTCCCTCCCTCTGTACTAAATCCCAGCTCCCCTCCCCCATTTATACTAAATCCAAACAACCCCCTCTATTAAACTCCAGCCCTTGTTTAAAAAAACAAAAAAACAAAAACAAACCATATTAGCCAACAAGCAGACTCCCCTCACATTGCCGCTGCCAGTATGCGACTCCGGAGCCCGGCCTCTGGTGTACCCTCAATGGCTCCGTCCGCATCCAAATGGATCCTCCTGCAACTCCTTAGAAACCTGTGACGTCAGAATGTGACGTGGTGGTGCGTGCCTCCGTGCACCTCCAGGTCCTCTACTGTCCAGCCACCGCCATCGCTACACTGACCAACACACACTGACAGACACACACACTCTGACAGACACACACACTGGCAGACAGACACACACACACACATTTACACACTCACATCATTTTATTTATTGCTCCCTACCTTTGGGAGCTGGTGCGGGGCCTCTCCCTGATCTTCTCTCTGGAACTCAGTCTTCCTGTTCACTCACGCACGCAGTTTAGTGATGCTGGAATGACGTCATATTCCAGGACCAGTATAAAGTATCAATGTTAATCTAAATGGCAGAATCCATAATGCCTACTATTATCAGCATAGGAGCAGTGAAAAGTGACATTCATTTAGGAGTTACGTTTAATACATTGTCATATTGTTATATAAAAGTTGCAACCATAAGTATCAGTCCTTAACAATATACGATGTAATAAATACAAATCCAACAGTGGCTACAAATGTCCACTAGATGTCACTGTTATCAAGTAAAGCTTTATCCTAATTATAGCGAGGAATACAGAAAGAAAGTAAAAAGGCAGGCTGGTGAAAAAAAATAAAAAATAAATAAATAACAACTGAGCAGACAAACTCATAATCCCTCTAAACTCCCTGGAGGAAAGAGCACACGGGTCGGCTGTTCCCTAACTGCATGTTAGAAGCTCGGTAATAGGTCCCTACTTATATGTCAGCCACCAGTGTGCATCTGATTGAAAAGGTAAACCTCACAAAATTTTAAGTATGTACGATGAACAAGTCATACAATCGTCTTTGCTGCACTGCACTCAAAGTGCGCTTTATTTGGCAAGCATCACCGTGATCCTCAGGAGTGCAACCCTGGTTGGTTGGTTGCACACATTCCTGAGGATCTCGGTGATGTTTGCTGGGTGAAACACATGTCGAGTGTCTTCTGTACCAATTCTTACCTGATTGGTTACCTGCAAGGCTCCAAATTTAAAAGTCAGAGCACGCTGATTGGTTAGCTTAAGCCAACCAATCAGTCTTCTAAATCAAATTGCTCGGCATGGGAAGGCTTTATAAGCCTCTCCCTGCCCTGTAAAGCTCAGTATAGGCGGAGCCCTCACTGGGTGTAGATGGATTATTTTTTATTGCTGGGTTTTTTTTTCTGCATGTTTAAAAAAAAAAAGTATTTGTGTTTGGGTCTTTTTTTTTTTTTTTTAGTTCAACGGAGTTTCTGGATTTTTACTTGAATTTTTTTGGGGGTTGAAAAAAGAAGATTGAAGAAAAAAATTGCCAATAGGTGGTAGCTGGGGAGAACAATAGATACCCCATTTTTATTACTTAGGGCCCCCATCCACCAACAATGAGCGGAGGCGGGAGGTGCTTCCATAAAAATTTCAGATTTTACCACTGACCCTCTCAGCCTTCTCTCTTCTGTCTGTGCTATTTTCCTGCTCCTAATTACATCTGTCGGAACAGGAGAGGGAAGAAGATGGGTTGGTCCAGTCTTCTACTTGATCCTGGCTTAGATGGTGGTGGTGCTTGCAGGCATCTGTAGGTGAGGCCACTAACGACTCCATGAGCAGCACAATGAGGAACACTGATTTAGATTAACTTTTATTTTATAAATTTGAGATAAAATGTTAATATTTACATATGGCAAGTTTTGTCATCCACTTGTTTATGAAGACTTGGACAAAAGCCTTGTGTTAGGCCCAAATGTCTTTGATTGTGTTGTTTCCAAACTAACTAATTCTTGGTTAAAGGACCACTCCAAGCAGTGTGCTCTACTGGTTATTGTGCCCTCCATTGTTAGTTAAACCATTTTAGAGTCACTTGGCTTCTTACTTGCAGTCTACCGAGTGACACTCCTCCTTCCTCTCTGCAGACCGGAGAGTCAGAATCTCCTTCTGTAAAGCTTCTCTTAGCTCTTCTGGGTCAGGCCCAACTTATTGGCTGAGAGTGTCAGCTGATCGCTGTGAGCCAATGAGCTAAACTCTGCATTGCTGGGCTTAGCTCAGAGATAGTCTAGCTCTCTGAAGGCTATAATGGAAGTGGGGAACTGTGGCTAACATGTTTTGACTACTTACAATGGGGGAGGTGTGAGCATAAGGACACTTCTGGCACCATAACTACTGCTGCAGGCTGTAATGGTTATGGCGTTTGGAGTGTTCTTTTAATAAATTGAAATTAACTCTATTAATACCAATTTTATAAATTTTGTAGGATGAAGAATTGTTACAACTTCATGGAACCATGGCATTTAAAGAGTTCACAGAAAAGAATGGCTACAGAAAACCAGAGGTGAGTGCAGTCTCTTATACTGCGTTGTTGTGTGCTTGGATGCCCATTTTACAATTGGATGCTTTGATGTAAGGATTACAATTGTACTCATGCCTGAGCGTGACTTCTATTAAAACTAATCCCCTGCACCCTCTTGTACCATGCCTTTAGACACAGTATTTACACACTGATCAGTCACAACATTAAAACCACTAACAGGTGAAGTGAATAACACTGATTATAGTGTTACAGTGGCAGCTGTCATGGGGTGGGATGTATTGGACAGCAAGTGAACAGTCAGTTCTTGAATTTCATGTGTTGGAAGCAGGAAAATGGGCAAGTGAAAAGATCTGAGTGACTTTGACAAGGGCCAAATAGTGATTGTTAGATGACTGGGTCAGAGCATCTCCAAAACGGCAAGTCTTGTGGGGTATTCCCAGTGTGCAGTGGTTAGTATCTACCAAAAGTGGTGCAAGGAAGGACAGCCTGTGTCAGGGTCATGGGTGCCCAAGGTCTTATTGATGCATGTGGAGGAGCGAATGCTAGCCCGCCTTGTCCAATCACACAGAAGAGCTACTGTGTTTTAAGAAATACTTAATGCTGGCCATGATGGAAAGGTGTCAGAACACACAGTATAATGCAGTGTTCTGCCTATGGGTCTACATAGCCAGTCGACCAGTCTGAGGGCCTATGATAACTAGCGTCCACCACTATACATTTACCTGGGGCAGAGATGATAGCAGGATGCACTATGTTAAGAAGGCAGACCAGTGGAGGCAGTGTTATGCTCTAGGCAATGTTCTGTCAGGAATTCATGGGTCCTGGAATTCATGTGGATGTTACTTTGACTCATACTACCTACATAGACATTGTTGCAGACCATGTTTCCTGATGGCAGTTGCCTCTTCCCGAGGGATACTGCCACTGCACACAATGTCCAGGAATGGTTTAAGGAACACGACAAAGAGCTAAAGGTGTTGCCTTGCCTTCTCCAAATTCCCCAGATCTCAATCCAATTGAGCATCTGTGAGATGTGTTGGAACAACAAATCCAATCCATAGAGACCTCACCTTGCAACTTACAGGACTTCAAAGATCTGCTGCTAAGTCCATGCCTCAGTGCATGAGAGCTGTTTTGACAGCACTAGGGGGACCTACACAATATTAAGCAGGAGGTTTTAATGTTGTGACTGATCAGTCTATATAGTATATACAGCATACATATATTGGATGGATTCTAGTTACCTTTGAAAAGCAGATCCCCCAGGAAACTTTGCTCCTTTTTCTAGTCCTGTTTTTTTTTTTTTAATAACCTTATACCATGCCCTACCACATCTTAATTACCTGAATACAATCCCCTACTTTAGCATGTAGTGGTTATGGTTAAACTGCCCCTTTAAATGGTAGAATGAGATACATTCCTGTTAGTTAATTTAGAACAGAATACAACTTGTAGTTAATTTTTAGAGAAATGTTTATTTGAGGAACTAATTTCAAAATCAAATACAAACAGTTCAGTTAACTTTCACTTCAGCTCAGCAAACTTTCACTTGTGATTTTAAACCTCAGCCCCTTCACTCCAAAACCCATGCAGATCTTCCATGGGATCGTGTTTAAATCCACCAAATATAAACCAGTTCTTTTCATGACTTAAGTACATCAGCAGGTTGTAGCATGGAGGCAGATAGGTAGCATGGTGTCTGCTGTCTGTTTGAGCATCAGTAAATTACTGTGCAATGGATATGTAGTCTTAGTATGGATGGAGTGGTGTCCAGTTAGACAAGCTGTTTGTAGCAGATCAGTAGTCAATGGATACTTCCAGCATGCTTGCCCTTTCCACTCACCTAAAATAGAAAATGTGTTTTCAATAGCTGCTACAGCGTTACTCCTGACTGTACTGGTGTGATACATGATCAGATTATTATTATTATTATTATTTTATTATTTATATAGCGCCAACAAATTCCGTAGCGCTGTACAATGGGTGGACTAACAGACACATAATCAGACCACTGGACGTACAGGAACAGAGGGGGTTGAGGGCCCTGCTCAATGAGCTTACATGCTAGAGATTACAGAAAGAACTGGTCACAGTACTTTAGATGATTATTAAGATGCTTAGATTCATTTTCTAATGTTTTTACACCTTGAAATTAGTGAAGTATATAACCCATAGCCGTGGTAAAATGGCAGTAAAATAACTGTAAGTTAGCTATGTTTTTAGTCAATTTGAACTAATTTTGATTTCTTTTCTTTTTTTTTCTCTTTCAGTATTCCACACAAAATCTATTTTATTTATTATAATAATATCCTTTTTTTTATTATTAGATAAACATGTGCTATTATGCTTAAATAATTATTTCTTTTTTTTCTCTTTATTTTAGTTTCTTACCAAATTATTTTCAAAGACAGATTCTGGCCCATCAGAAAATGTTGTCTCAAAGGACTCCAGAGCAGTCTCTTCTAGAAACACCTGGCGCAGAATGGGCTCAGCCTCCTCCCAAGAAGACAGCATCATAAATTAGAAGCTTTCTATATAGGTCACTCAACCTTAGAGCGAACCTCAAATATACAGATTTAAAGATTCAGATTGGAAATATGCTTCCAAATGTAATGATCTAAAATAAACTATATGCAGACAAATGCATTCACTAATGTTTGGGTCATACCTAGGGTACTACGTCTATTTCTCTATCTTTTTCTTTTTCAGTTTTTTTGTTCATTTTTAATCTTCTATCTTAGACTGTTGAGTTGTTATTATTATTATTGAACAATGTAATGTTGTATACAATATATTATATACTGCTGTGTTTTTAGGTAGTTGCAGTTAGGGATAGCACTAGTTCAGTTTAACAGTGACTAGTTGATGAAAATAAATTTGCGTGTGCACCAAAGAAAATATGGGATATACCTAGCAGAAACTCACCTGTAGTTCTCACCAACATCAGCGTTTCACCTTAAGTTTAAAGTTAGACTCATCAAGGTTTGGTTAGCAGATAGATTCTGCCAAGAGAGATTATTTTTAAAGTGACAGCTAAAATAAAATAAAATACTTTTTTTTGTTCTAGATTAAGAGGAATATATCTAATTCTATCATTTAAAGGGGCATTCTAGGCACTATAACCATTACATGCTAAAGTAGCACATTGTATTCGGGTCATTAAGACATGGTAGGGCATAATATATAATATACCCCTTATAAGGGTATAAATCTGGACTAAAAGAGGGAGCAAAGCTTCCTGGGAGATCTGCTTTTCACAGGTAATGAGAACTGGCATCCATCCATTATATCTATGGTTTTATCACCCACCTCTTGTAAATATTATAAAAGTTTCATGAACGTCCAATCTGTCATAAAATACTAGCCTGCATTTATAGCTGTGGACATTGTGTAACAATTTGCTCAAGGTGTGCCAAGAATCTGGTTTAGAGCTCTCTGCCACATAAGTGAGGCTGTGAAAGGATCGAATGAAGGAATTCTAGTCACAGTATTCGTGTTCAGATAATCCACAAAGCAATATGAAAACTCTCTCTCTCGGCTATTTACTAAACTGAGAATTCAAGGTGAATTCAAAGTTAATATCAAATTTAAGGTCACAATAGCTGAACTGGAAAAATTCTCTCAGCCAGTTTCAGTTCAGCTGCTGTGGTCTTAAATGTGAAATTTACTTTGAATTCCCACTTCAGTAAAGAAGCCTATCAATGTCCACGTGAATCATTACAGAAGGTAGGCAAATAAACAACAATGAAAAGGAAAACAGAACACACAGAATTTTAAACATTAACTCAGCAGGAACGGCATGTATATTAGACATGGCAGGTACACAGGCTGAATGTGAGCAGACACTTGGTCATAATTTGAGGAACAAAAGCTGGATCAAAATGTGAACTTAAAAATGGTGTCTACACTTGTAACAACTGCTGTCATCCACAGGGGGAGCCTTGTGTTCCTGTGTTCCAGCCTGCCTAAACACAAATGATGAGGAGCATAATATGGGCAAGGTCAATCAGACTTCCATCTCATGAACTAGAAAACATAAAAATGCAAACTATTACAACTACCATAGCTAACAAGGTGCAAATAATTGGACTCTTGAGAGGCCACAGAAGAGATTAATTATTGTACCAATGTGTACGTGCATACAATATATATTGTGAAGGAATGTCACACAAGAACTCTGACCCAGTAAAAGCCAAAAATGGGAAACTCCCTAGTTAGACGTAATGGCAGCATTGCCAATCTTGGTCTTGTTTGTTGTAAATTATGCTTGATGACAAACGTCCTACAGAGAGGTTATGCAAGGTGCCAAGTAGCGAGAAGAGAAAGGGATCAGTCCAGGATGCACATGTGGCGAACATGATTTTTTTTTTTTTTGGCAAATTACTGCAGTTATAAGTCATTCTCATTGGGGAGAGTAGGTGCAGGTTCTTATGTGCAATATAACTTTTGAAATAATGAAAAGTTGTTATAGTGGTTAGTGACCCTTTAATGTGATATCTAGTGCATAGGTTCCAACAAGTTGTGTTGTAAATTAATAGATTCAACAGTTGTGTTCTTTTTCTCTAATGAACCCAACTTTTGTAACTGATGCTCTGAGACCCAGCACATGTCAGATAACATTTAACATCACATGATCCAGCTTTAAAAAACAGGTAAATTGCATACATCTGTGTACAATCCAGAAAGCAATATACAATACAACCAATAGAGGGTGCTAGCATATTCCAATGTATTATGTTGCTGAACTCTCTGTCTATCTACAGGGAGTGCAGAATTATTAGGCAAGTTGTATTTTTGAGGATTAATTTTATTATTGAACAACAACCATGTTCTCAATGAACCCAAAAAACTCATTAATATCAAAGCTGAATATTTTTGGAAGTAGTTTTTAGTTTGTTTTTAGTTTGAGCTATTTTAGGGGGATATCTGTGTGTGCAGGTGACTATTACTGTGCATAATTATTAGGCAACTTAACAAAAAACAAATATATACCCATTTCAATTATTTATTTTTACCAGTGAAACCAATATAACATCTCAACATTCACAAATATACATTTCTGACATTCAAAAACAAAACAAAAACAAATCAGTGACCAATATAGCCACCTTTCTTTGCAAAGACACTCAAAAGCCTGCCATCCATGCATTCTGTCAGTGTTTTGATCTGTTCACCATCAACATTGCGTGCAGCAGCAACCACAGCCTCCCAGACACTGTTCAGAGAGGTGTACTGTTTTCCCTCCTTGTAAATCTCACATTTGATGATGGACCACAGGTTCTCAATGGGGTTCAGATCAGGTGAACAAGGAGGCCATGTCATTAGATTTTCTTCTTTTATACCCTTTCTTGCCAGCCACGCTGTGGAGTACTTGGACGCGTGTGATGGAGCATTGTCCTGCATGAAAATCATGTTTTTCTTGAAGGATGCAGACTTCTTCCTGTACCACTGCTTGAAGAAGGTGTCATCCAGAAACTGGCAGTAGGATTGGGAGTTGAGCTTGACTCCATCCTCAACCCAAAAAGGCCCCACAAGCTCATCTTTGATGATACCAGCCCAAACCAGTACTCCACCTCCACTTTGCTGGCGTCTGAGTCGGACTGGAGCTCTCTGCCCTTTACCAATCCAGCCACGGGCCCATCCATCTGGCCCATCAACACTCACTCTCATTTCATCAGTCCATAAAACCTTAGAAAAATCAGTCTTGAGATATTTCTTGGCCCAGTCTTGACGTTTCAGCTTGTGTGTCTTGTTCAGTGGTGGTCGTCTTTCAGCCTTTCTTAACTTGGCCATGTCTCTGAGTATTGCACACCTTGTGCTTTTGGGCACTCCAGTGATGTTGCAGCTCTGAAATATGGCCAAACTGGTGGCAAGTGGCATCTTGGCAGCTGCACGCTTGACTTTTCTCAGTTCATGGGCAGTTATTTTGCGCCTTGGTTTTTCCACACGCTTCTTGCGACCCTGTTGACCATTTTGAATGAAACGCTTGATTGTTCGATGATCACGCTTCAGAAGCTTTGCAATTTTAAGAGTGCTGCATCCCTCTGCAAGATATCTCACTATTTTTGACTTTTCTGAGCCTGTCAAGTCCTTCTTTTGACCCATTTTGCCAAAGGAAAGGAAGTTGCCTAATAATTATGCACACCTGATATAGGGTGTTGATGTCATTAGACCATACCCCTTCTCATTACAGAGATGCACATCACCTAATATGCTTAATTGGTAGTAGGCTTTCGAGCCTATACAGCTTGGAGTAAGACAACATGCATAAAGAGGATGATGTGGTCAAAATACTCATTTGCCTAATAATTCTGCACTCCCTGTATGTAATTCAAAAAATCATGGGATTTGTAGTTCAGCAACATCTGGGTGGCCGGAGTTTGAGGACCCCTGTGTTAAACCATCAGGGTCATCACATCTACGTTTCCCTGTTAGGTGTTTGAGATCAAAAAGCCAAGCATAACAAAAAAATAAAATCTAAATGATTTTTGAAAGAAGCTTCATATAATCCAAGTTTGTATCTTTTGATGTGTCCAATCAGATGTTTCTTATAGAGAAGCATAGGGAGGCACTTTATATGAGAATGCAGGTCACCCTCTAATCATGTGAAGAATGGAAAATAAGACGTTTCATACAAAGCTTTTTATATATTATTGTGATGGAGTGTCCCTTTAAATTGTCAGATAATTTTTAGCACATATGTACACGTTAAATGTATTGTATGTGAGCCACTTTCCAATGCAGGCCTGCCCTTGGGAGGTGGCAGCTTCATCTCAGCATTTGTAGTAGCCATACAGTGGGTATTTAAAAAAAAAAAAAAAAAAATGTATCCCTTTTGCACACTGGCATTGTGAAGCAATTTGTGTCATTTGCCAGGTTGTATATGGATTTTGCTAGTGGACCAGTGGTTGCAGTTGGATGTAAGTGAATTTCCATAGTGGTTTTGGTAGTTGCAATGGGAGTTGTCTGAATTTCCCTGATGGTCTGGTGGCTGCAGTGGGAGATCTGTGCATTTTTCTGTGTTTGCATTGAGAGGTGAGTGGATTCCCTGGTGGCTGCAGTGAGAGTAGATTCATTGCTAGAGAGGAACTTTAGGGGGCTGAAGCCCCAAGTGTGGGTTGTTTAGCCCTGGATCTCTACAGGTGTTTGAGAGGCAACAACATAGTGTGTGCAGTTCCCTACATCATATACTTTTTGTATGGCTCCTGTTTGAGTAAGGCAATGCCAGATATCAGGCACAGACGTATACAATAATATCATACCTCTGTATCCAGTAGCAATCAGGTGTGTTCTGGGTTTCACTGGAGCAGTGAGCGCGCTATAAGCACCAGGAAAATGCACGGTTCTTAAATTCAAGCACGAGGGACAAATGTCTCCTTAACAGAGATAGCCCTAATTGAGGCTCAGTGGGCCCTGCAATAATGTGCTGCCCTGGGTACCACACATATTAGGGTTGATCCTCCTGAGTTGGCAATAAATAGGATCATGGCTGCCTCCTTTTCTAAAATTGCAGCTTGTTGCTTCGAACGGGGACTGGTAAGTGGCCAATCCCCAGCCCTGACTTGGAGCCTATCACTCTTGAGCCCTGTTCTCCTACCTTTGGGCCGATGGGGGTTTTCCCGGTCCCCACTGGAGTGTTGTGGTGGATACACTATCACATTCTCCTGCTGCCCTGCATTTTGTAGTGTCAAGGCCTAATCACTATACTGGCTGCCATGTTGGGGCCTGCAGTAATGGACACACTCCCACAAAAGTCAGTGCAATGAATACTCATAGCCTTTGATCAGGTCTGTGCGCAATTCTGGGTGAAGCTGCATCAGCGGAGACTCGACTCCTTCCCTGCGGAACGAGCCACAGTCCCAAAAAAACACCCTGCCCGTCAAGCTGCTTCTCGCAGCAATCACACCGTTCCACCGGAGGGATGAGAAGGAAGAAGAAATGGGAAGTTAACACAGCGCTGGGCTCTCCTCAATGGTATGGGCCCACATACTGGCTACAACTCCACCCGCCTACTGAGGCATCGACCCCAGCATCCCCAGCATGACCTACCTGCTCTGGAGCCTTCTTGCTCACACAATGCAAGACCGAGGGCGGCGGTGACATGCCCTGGTTATTATCCTGGGAAAGGTGCTTCCGAACAATTGCTTGGCTCAGGACATGACGGTAGATCTCCTTGAAGAGAACGTCGGAAGTGGCAGCAGGGACTTACCATCTTGTCTGTTTTCCACTGCTCTGCAGACATAAAGATTGTAAAAAAAAAAAAAACCACAGTTATTATTATTATTATTATTATTACTAAAAAACTGCATGGATAAAAATGTTTTGGATGAACCAACATGGTGTGAAATTGGTACAATCAATGTACTGCAAAATATATACACAATATATGTAGGTTAATAGCTGCTTGATCCAAGGATAAATCTGACTGCCATTCTGGGGTCAAGAAGGATTTTTTTTCCTAGTTTGTTGCAAAATTGGAAGTGCTTCAAACTGGTTTTTTTTTTGCCTTCTTTTAGATCAACAGCAAAAAACAAATGTGAGGAAGGCTGAACTTGATGGACACATGTCTATTTTCAGCCCAAGAAACCATGTTGATTTAGTTCACAGATAAAGTTAAAAGAAGTAACCAATAAAGAAAAAAAACAGGAGCAGCAGCAGTCAAAAAAGAAAATACATATGGCAAAATATTAGAAAAGAGGTTGAGAAAGCACCCAAAGTTGTGCGAAACGCATCCATGGCTTCTCTGGTCTTTCTATAGGGCCTGTGTCTTTGGTCGTCTCCCCTCTGTACTGCAGCTGCGGGTGGTCCTTTGCTCAGGTTTTAGACTTTTTAAACTTTTATACTTCATACTTTCACTCATAACCTTTTTTTTTTTAAATTTTTTACATACTTGTACTAATACAGCCAGCATACATGAGGACTGCTGTTCTAGTATCTTGCCATATGTATTTTCTTTTTTTGACTTTAATAAATGTGCATTTTTTCTATGATTTCTTCCTCATGTATTCTGGGGGATTTCCTATGATTGCAGATCAACAAATGTGCCCTGTGTGGAGTATCATTTGATTACTGGGAGGATTCCAGCACCGAGAAGGTAATCCTGTTATTGCACCTATTGAACTGCTATAAGTATGATGGAAACCAGTATATCCATGCTGTAGCAGAGCTGCAATCCTAAAATACAAGATCTCCTCTGGAGCTGGAAGGAAAAGCTGTTCAGTGGTTATAGCCCATTCCCCCAGTAACTGGATGACACACAATTTTCAGAGTCAACTGATTTTTTTATTAGCCCACACACAACTTTTTATCCACAGGCCCCATAGAGTGGGGTCTCTACAGCAAGTTTACAGGGGTTTTGCCCAAGAGTCTCTGGGTCTGAGAGATTATTGAGCTGGGAAATATGATAACTCAATTTTCTCTCAGGTACAGGGACTAACGTACAATATCACAAAACGCTGTAAAAACATAAAACATTACAAGAACCCCACAATTTTCATATTGCCGAATAGCATATGCCGAAAAGTGCTCAGATTGGATCGGTGGCGCGAGATCGCTATTCTGGAGAAGTTTTTAGCAGCTGGCCACGAAGTAATGACCCAAAAGAGTTCCAGAGAATCTATGACAGCAGCCTGTCTCCGTTCGGAGGTTCCTGTACGAACACTGATGGACGCTCCCCCCCTGACCACAAGGAGCAGTCATGTGGCCCGTCTGGCACTAGGAGCACAGTGGGAGCCAAAACTAGATTCAGGCTCCCATTGGCCCACGTCATTACGACGCCCCCACACACGCATATTTTGAGGGTGTGGGCATGACGTGGGCCAAGCAAATGTTAGTTAAGGATATTTAAACTTTCCTAGCCCTATCCACTTTGCCCTATTGTGGTTTCTGTTTCAGTACCCTTTAGTGCGTTATTTGATCTATTGTTTATTCTGATATTGACCTTGGCTTTGTATTTGACTCTGAATTTATCTTTGCCCATCTGATTGATTACCGTGTACCTGACTCTGGCTAGTTCTTGTTTTTGCTGTCTCTCCGTTACCTTGACCTCGGCTCATCTCTGATTACGCTTTTTCCCTGTCAAACGTTTAGTCCAGCCATTCTAAGTCCCGGTAAGACGTTATTTCCTAGTCTTGTCCCTGGCTATCCTAATTTCTGCGTGTTGGGGTATTACACTGTGACACTTAGGTAGCGAATGCTCCCCCCAGTAGGTAGATCCTATCTCCTGAACGTGGTTCATCTAGTTGCTCGGGAAACTTTACAGGCAGCAGTACCATCTTAACCGGGGTTTGTGAGAAAGTGTGACCGAAATGAGTTCCATGCACTTGACGACCAAGTACCGCTGCCTGTGTTCGGGAGACAAATTGGCCACCCAGGGAAAGCACTCAAATTAATCTTTTAATTACGGTTAACAGTCAGGGGTGGTCGGTGTTCTAAGTCAATAAAGAGGGGAACCACACAAGTTCTATTTGGTTCCCGAACAGGGAGGTAAGATTCTGTTTGGCAACCTCAGGGAATGATACCAGGTCTGCCACACATGCTTATTTAATTTTGGAGTTGCGGCTACATGTTTTTTGTGAGTGAGAGATTTTCTTCACTTACTTTTCTGCCTTTTTAATATACCCTCTGCCCACACCTGCAACCAAACCTATATAATGTTTTGGAGCCCTAAAACAGTACTGATTCAGTATTTTTTTTATTTTTTATTTCTTGAGTGTTTCTATTCTGTGGACACCATAGTGCAGAGGTTGCATGTTTGTATACTCATTCTGTCATGTTAGAGTGCATTCCTGCTTAGAATATATACATGGGTGATTTGTCACAGGTAAAATTACCATTATAAGCAAGCTTTCTATTTAAAGACATACATAAGCCATACACGTGTAGAACAGACCAAGTTGCATCGGTTTCTTTTTTTAAAGTATGTTACAGGCACCCACACATGCTGATGGAATATGAAGGTTAGGTTACAGTAATTTATCCCATGTGGGGTCTTTTCTTTAAAGGGACACTATAGTCCCCAAAACAACTTTAGCCTTAATGAAGCAGTTTTGGTGTATAGATCATGCACTGGCAATCTCACTGCTCAATTATCTGCCATTTAGGAGTTAAATCGCTTTTTTATTGCTGCCCTAGTCACAACTCCTGAATGTGACTTGCACAGCCTTCCTAAACACTTCCTGTAAAGTGTCATCTAATGTTTACACTTCTTTTTTTGCAATTTGTTTAATTTATAATTTCTTATCTGCTACTATGTTACTAGCTTGCTAGACCTTGCAGGAGCCTCCTGTATGCAATTAAAGCTCATTGGAGGCAAAAGCTGTGAAATACAGGGTGGAGGAAGTGAGGGTTGGTGGCGGTATTTTGTTGCTGCACCCATGGATAATGTCGCCTAAGGCCTTGGGCAAAATACAGTTTGTGTGTGTGTGTGTGTGGCAGTTTATGTCTGGCAATCATGTATATAGCAGTGTATTTTGTGTGTGTCTGGCAATGAGTATTTGTGTGTATATGTTGCAAATGTATGTTTGGTTTTTTTTACACTGATCAGCCACAACTTTAAAAGCATTGACAAGTGAATAACATTAATTATATCACTACAATGGCACCTGCCAAAGTGTGTGATATATTATGCACCAACTGAAGAGATAGTTCTTAAATGTCAAGTGTTGGAAGCTGGAAAAATGGGCCAGTGAAAAAACCTGTGTGACTTTGACAAGAGCCAAATAGTGATGGCTAGACAACAGATTCAGAGCACCTCCAAAACAGTGGTGAAAAATTGCTATTTAGTACGAATTCCTTCGTATGAATGAAAATTTAACTGGTGCACGTCTAGGAAATTGCCAAAACATGTAATGCGGGCCATGAGAGAAATTTGTCAGAACACACAGTGCATCTCAGTTTGCTACATTTGGGACTGCATAACTGCAGACTGGTCAGTGTTCATGATGAAACCCTGTACACCACGGAAAGCGCCATCAATGGGTATAGTGGACTGTGGGATTTGTTGGGATAACAGACCCGATCCATGGAAGCTCAACATGGCAACTTGCTGGACTTGAAGGATCTGCTGCTAATGTCTTGGTGCCAGATACCACAGAACATATTCAGAGGTCTTGTGTATTGTATGCCTCAATGCATCAGAGCTGTTTTGACATCTTGAGGGGGACCTACACAATATATGGCAGATGGTTTTGGTTGTGGCTGATCAGTGTAAGTATGTTTAAGTCTAAATAAGAGCGTATCCAGGGCCCGCCATCAGAAATTTTGGGGCCCCTAACACAGGGCCCGCCTCCAAACCCCGCCCACAGGAATACACAAACATAGACACAAACACACGCACTGGTACAAAAAGGACACAGATACACACACACAAAGATACACACATACTGAAACAGACATACATACATACATACTGACAGACATACAGATACATACATACATACAGTATACCGCAATGTGGTTGTCTATGGGACCCTGTGATTTCTCATAACAGCCTTAGCACGGCAAGCTAATGAGTTTGCTCTGATGCTTAGCTCAGTGGAGCTAATGGAAGCTCAATAGTAGGGGCGGTCATCAGCCCTGCAGTCCCCACACCACACCAACTACAGCAGTGTTCCTTTAACCAAAATTTTGTTTTGCTGTATAAGCTTACCATAGAGGGCCTGTACGTCATGAACTGCAATGTTTCTCTTTTTTCATCAAAAATAATTCTGTATCTGTAATGACTGGTAGTTGTAATTCATCTGATTTCTACAGTAAAAAAAATGACCAGCTATATAGGAAGTTAAGCAAGTGATTGGCTCACACACTTCCTGCATTGGTGGGATTTCATTACAGGAGCTGCAAAGACTGTAGTTTTGCAAAAACAAAAGCAGGGATTTCAAATACAACTGTCTTTATTGTTTGTAATGTATTTCAAAGCATTATTTATATAAATTGTATTAAAAATGATGGTTCAAATCTAGACTGGAGTGTCCCACTAGATAACATGAATGAATGAAAGCTACTCACACAACCTAATAGAAGCCAAATGGGATTATGTACAGCTCTGTCTGCCTCCTGTTTAATACCAGGCAGCAGCTGCATATGTGCTCCAGGTCATGAGGTTTAATAAAAAAAAAAAAAAAAAAGTGGAACATTTTGTGCAAGTTTACAAAAGCCACATAATTTAACGGTGATGCTTACCTGTGCCAAACTATGGAACGCCATATTCCCCACGGGTTTAATTATGGTATAGGAGTAACTCGGTTCTTTTTATTCTAGACAGCAGTTGTGTACATGCATAGAGTGAATGCTTTGCTGGGTTTCATTCATGGTACATAAACAATCTAACTACCTATGCAAGTAGAAGCCACTAAAAAAGCTGCATGTTCCAACAAAGCTTCCTTTTAATGCATCACCTGCTGAGTGTGCCTTAAAAAGAATTAGAAACTGCCTGACCGCTCCTGTTAATATGTTACTGTTACAAGCAGGAAGCTGTGAGTGATACAGTCTGACTGGTAACATGCACTATCAGGCTGACATATAAGAGAGATTACCCTGTGTCATCATTAGATCCACAGTGAGATGTGGATGGGTGGAGCTGCTCCTAATCCAGTCTGATAAGAGGTGGGGATGGGAGGGCCCTCGGCCGCTTTCTTCATGTTATTGCCTGGATGAGGGATGGTGCAAGCAGTGAAGGGTTCCCAGTCTCTCAGCCCTGCAGCAGGGAGACCTGATAACACCATGTGGGCAGCAGTGGTCCTGGGCATACTGACAGCCCTGTTCGCTTGGCTTTGGTTTGGTAGATCAGGGGAGGAAGAGGAGACAAGAACAGGGTCACCAGAAAAGCAGCTCCAGCCTGTGGTGGAGGAGGAGGAAGAGCAGGTAGCTATTGCAGAGGAAGGTGAGGACACCTGTGCGGGGAGCAATGTGAAGCCCCAGCAGGAATGTGTGGGAAGTAAACCGCAGGAACTTGGAACATCCCAAACTTTAGACTCACAGCAGTATGTAGAGGGGGAAAGCCATCAAGAACTCAGCACAACTTTAACCGTGGACACCCAGCAGGATGGAAAGGGGAGCAATCTGCAGGAACTTGGCACACTTCTAACCATAGACCCCCAGCAGGATAACGAGGGGAAAAGCCAACAGGAACTCAGCACATCTCTAAGCATGGACACAAAGCAGGATAGTGAGGGGAGCATCCTGCAGGAACTCGGCACAACGCTAACCATGGACACCCAGCAGGATAGAGAGGGGAGCATCCTGCAGGAACTCGGCACAACGCTAACCATGGACACCCAGCAGGATAGAGAGGGGAGCATCCTGCAGGAACTCGGCAGATCTCTAACAATGGACACCCAGCAGGATGGAGGAGGCAAAATACAACCGGAACTCAGCAAATCTCTAAGCATGGACACAAAGCAGGATAGTGAGGGGAGCATCCTTCAGGAACTCGGCACAACGCTAACCATGGACACCCAGCAGGTTAGAGAGGGCAAAATCCAACAGGAACTCAGCACATCTTCAAGCATGGACACAAAGCAGGATAGTGAGGAGCGAAACCAGCAGGAACTCGGCACAACTCTAACTATGGACACCGAGAAGAATACTGAAGGGAGCAATCTCATCATAACCGTGGACGCTCACCAGGAACTCGGCACAGCTCATAGTCTGAATTCCCCTCTGCAGGATAATGAGGGGACCAAACTACAGGAAATTATAACACCCCTACCTCTGGAGTCTCTGCATGATAGGAAGGGGAGCAATCAACAAGAACTCAGAATCCCCCAAACTCTGGATTCCCATCAGGAAGTTGATGTAAACAGTTTGCATACACCTGACACACCCCAAACCTCTGACCCCCAGGAACAGAACAAAGAGAGCAAGCTCCAGGAGCCCAGGGCATCCCAAAGCCTGGAGTCCAAGGAACCGAATGAAGGGAACAAGTTACAGGAGCCCAGCACATCCCTATCCACAGAACCCCAGCAGGAAATTGGAAAGTGCAGACTACAGGAGCTCAGTGCCCCCTTAAAAACGGAGTCCCAGCAGGAGAGTGCATGGAGCAAATCGCAGGATCTCCACACAACCATTGTGGCTCAAGAAGCAACTGGTGAGACCCAATCTGTATTGGAAAATGAAGAGCTGGGACTGCACCCTAGAGAAATCCAAGAAACTTGCCATGTAGCAGGTAAATGTGACCCCAGCTGCTCCTATACTCCTTGCTGTCTGTTGTTACAAATGTTTGTGTTGGAATTGTACTGCTACTTTAAGAATGCTTCTAAAAGATGATTATTGCAAGCTCTCAAAGATTTTGACATTCTAGATAGACCTATTAACTGCAATATAATTGCCTAGACATTGCTTGCTAACTTCTGCTGGCATAGTCATTAGCTAGCTAAACTCTGTTATGAGCTGTGTTTATAATTCTGAGCGGTTTATTCACTAAACAATGAATTGTATTCAATAGCAAACTGAATTGGAATGACTTGGGAAAATGCACTACTTTTTATAGTAACATTGGCTATTTTAAAATTTAATGTTTAATTGTTTTCCCTGTAGTTCACTGTTTAGTGAATAAACCATTAACGTATCCTCATTTGTCCATCATGCCACTGTGTGGGAACTTACAGGTATGTATAATATATATAGATTTAGGTGTCTATATACATATAAATACAAGAGCCCAGGGTACGTGTGGGTGGGTACTCAAAGGACTAAAACTACACCAGTTAAATTTTATGTCTATAAAGGTTGGACTTGTAGGTTGATTTATATGTGGTCTCATTTGCAAAATGTGTGGATAACAAGATGTTTTTAAGTAGACCTATAACTTATCACCAACACCTGTATTGAACCATGTTCTTCTTCTTGAATATATCCTGAAAACTGGAATTATTAGCACTAGGAAAGGTTTGCAAAAAGGAACAGAAAATAAAATGTTTTGTGTGGCGGGAGTCTGGCATAGATAGGGCCCCTTTATTGTGGAACTGTCAATGCTCTGCAAGTTAAAGTAAATGCTATTGAAGAATTTCCTGATCTGCATGTTGCTTCACATGGGTTAATTTAATTAAATGCTTTGCCCAGGCAGCCAGACATGTCATGTCAATTTAAAAAAAATAAAAAATTAAAAAAAAAAAATGAAAAAAAAAACAAGGGAAATTTGGCTGCTAGTTTGTGCAGAAATCTCATGTGACCTACCCCGGGGTCAGCAACCTATGGCATGTGTGCCATGCATGGCACTCGAGGTGCCTTTGCACGGCAATCAAAGCTGCCAGAGCCAAATAGGCTCTGACCAATCAGAAGTCTCAGTGGAACTTTAGCTATCTGCTTGTGCAAACAGAGCTGTGATTGCAGGTGGTGGGGTACAATCCTAAATTTACACATTGCAGCACTTAGAGAAAGTGATCCACCCAGCACTTGTACATGGGAAGCCGCACTTGAGTAGAGTAGCTGTGCAGCTTGCAAGTCTGGTCCTCACTGGACCCCAGGAAAGCCAGCTACACTGTTTAGCACATAAAGGAACTTTAAAGGACCACTAAAGGCACCCAGACCACTTCAGCTTAATGAAGTGGTCTGGGTGCCTGGTCCAGCTAGGTTTAACCCTTTTTTCTATAAACATAGCAGTTTCAGAGAAACTGCTATGTTTATATTTGGGTTAATCCAGCCTCTAGTGGCTGTCTCACTGACGTCCGCTAGAGGCACTTGCGTGCTTCTCACTGTGAAAATCACAGTGAGACGCAAGCGTCCATAGGAAAGCATTGTAAATGCTTGCCGCGCATGCACATTCAGCCGAGGAGGAGGAGAGCTCCCCGGCCGGCACTGGAGAAAGAGGTAAGTTTAACCCCTTCCTCCCCCTAGAGCCCGGCGGGAGGAGGACCCTGAGGGTGGAAGCACCCTCAGGGCACTATAGTGCCAGGAAAACGAGTTTTCCTGGCACTATAGTGGTCCTTTAAGAAATTGTTTTGGCACTGTACGTTGCCTACCCCTGACTGCACATTCACCTTGCCAAACTAATGCAGAAATTAGGAAGAGGAAGTTTAGAAATGCCCATGGTATCTAGTTTTTACTCTGGATTCTAGAACATCCTCTCTCTCTCCCCTGTGTTTTGTAACAGGTCTTTTCGCTCTGGTATGCATCCTAGAGGCTTTGAGAACATGCAGGTGTTAAATGCCATCTTCCCTTTTGGAGGGATGGGTGTGCAGGTAGAACCTACCCAATTTGAGAGTTTGTTTGCAAGGTTCTGATCGAAAAGGCAGTATTTTTCTTGTCTACAATTATGTTTGTACACACTAGGCTGTGTGAGTACAGCAACCAATGTGTTGCGTCCCAGGAGCAAATGTACAAAATTTTCTTTAGATGGCAGTATTGAGGATCGGTAAAATGCCAGCAGACTGTGTTGGAGATTGTGGTTACACAAGGTTCTGGCATACACACGAGGACCTGCCCCCCAAGGTCACCTTGTATTGGAATTGAAATTGGGACCTTTTTTGCCACTGTCTTCCATAGCTCCTTGATTTGAACCCCTGGTAGATTTTGTTTTTCTGCCCAATCAAGGTTTTTCCAAACAACTCCTAAAAGTTATTTAATAAGATCATCTTGGTGGCTTCCACATCCCTCGCTGCAGCATGGCCTTGGGATGGGACATAAATTAGGGAGGTCATTGCCAAGGTCACGGAGTTATCTATGGACAAGCTTACAGCTATAGTCCATAATACCCTTCCCTCCTTTCATAAGACTTGGGACCCCTTGTTTGAGATCTGATTTAAAGGAACACTATAGTCACCAAAACAACTTTAGCTTAATGAAGCAGTTTTGGTGTATAGAACATGCCCCTGCTGTCTCACTGCTCAATTCTGTCCCATTTAGGAGTTAAATCCCTTTGTTTATGAACCCTAGTCACACCTCCCGCATGTGACTTGCACAGCCTTCCTAAACACTTCCTGTAAAGAGTCATCTAAAGTTTATCCTTCCTTTATTGCAAGTTCTGTTTAATTTGGATTTTCATATCCCCTGCTGTGTGAATAGCTTGCTAGACCCTGCAAGAAGTGCCACCTGTGTGTAATTAAAGTTCAATATACAGAGAAAGAGATACAATTGTCTAAGGGAAATTACATCTGATTGAAAGTGAAACCAGATTTTTTTTTTTTTTTTTTTTTTTTTCAATGCAGGCTGTGTCAAGTGCTGCATAAACAGAAACGTGATTTAACTCCTAAATGGCAGTGAATTGAGTAGTAAAACCTGAGTGGCATGATCTCCACACAAAAACTGCTTCCTTAAGCTAAAGTTGTTTAGGTGACTATAGTGTTAATTTAAAACGGGACTTTTTGAGGGTATCTTCTAATCCATTGCAGCAAGTGCTACTCCTTCCACCCCCTTTCTCAGTAAGGGTATGTATGAGAAACTTCTGGGACAGTGTTCTAAAAGTGGAGTAGTTGCCATGGAAACCAACGGAACATTCCTGATAATCGCTGCACTATGTTTACATTTTAAATGCTCTGTTAATACTGCTTGCCTGTGTCTTGCTTGCTTTTTCATACACAAAACAATGTGATTTGACTTTAGCTTGTTCACAGACTGAGCATTTCTTTTTATAGCAGTTGGAATGTTAAATTCCTTATATGGTAAGTCACTCTGTTTTATGCAGAAACCAAGAATAACTATACCAGCTGTATCTCTGAGAAACCCAGATTTTCTATATAGAGCATGTGTTCGGGTTTTGTTCAAACTACACCAGCTTTTTGCAGTATAAAACTTGGCTATCTTGCCCCTGGAACATCATATGACTGCTGCAGGTAGCAAAACGTTAAGCCCCTAGATCGTTTGGTTGCGTTCTGCTGTTGTGGCTAGTTGCAGACACGCAAATGTATGGGTTTTCAGTTTGACCTCACGGAGCCCAGATTCTTTGACCTTGTGGAGCTTGGATGCTTTGTTTTCATTGCTGGAGTAGCACATTTAATGGAATACATAGGGGAACAAATCTGGCGGGGCTTCTGTTGGATGTGGTCCACTCAGTGGCTACATTTGGAATGTGGACATCAGTAGACTTCACCTTCCTCCAAGCCAGCTTTCTAAACTGGGTTTGATTCCTTTACTAACTGAAATTGGAAGATATTGGCAGCTGTAGTACATTTAAAACTAGTTAAAAAGTTATTAAAGCATCTGATTGCAATGATACGTGTATGCAATCCATTGGAGAAATAATTGGGCAACACTCCACTTGATTCACTTTACAAGTGGCATAGTTTCAGTTTTGTCAAAATGGGGGTATACCCCTTTAATTGACACAGTAATTGAAATTCGAAGATAAGTGAAGACTGGGGGGAAAAGACCAGCAATAATCTGTCATTACAGAAGTGTGCTTTTGTAAGTGGTCATAAACCACTCTTACCAATCATAAACTGGGAATGGTTTAGCCCAGCACTCTAAGACTGTCATAGCCGACCAAACTATGGCAAGTGAATGTGAATAATATGCATTAGCAGAGTAGCAGGTGAGGGAATAGATTTATTTTGCTGCATTCTGAGGTTACTGGGACACATACAGCTTTTTTTTTCGTGAGAAACACAATGTTTACGTTTGTCGCTAAGAATGCCTCTACTGGCTGTCAGACAGCAACTATACACACTTCCTTCTGAAGACTTTGAAACGTTGAAGGTTTTTCTTTTCGCCATAAGAGAACACCGTGAATATAGCACCTGTATAAGCCCTGGATTCTGTTCTGGTCTATAGAAAACATTCAACTGGGTGAGCATGACTTCTGCTGTGCACAGTAGGGCACGGCTTGTCTATGAGAGGCATTGGATTGCCCTGAGATCATCCGTTAGGATAATCTCAGAATAGGAGTGGTGGCCATATGGCCCTGAATAAAAGGCAAATCTAACTATAAAGTAGGGATCCAATAATCTAAACATGCAGGGGAACACTGTTATAAAGAACTATTTATTTTAAAGCTTGGTCTGTATGAGCACATGTGTGCTGCATGTATGGCTCTGCAGGAGTTATGTAATTTACATGCTTTACTTAGTGTTTCAAACACAGCATGTGTATTAAAATTAAAGAGCATTATAGTGTATTTGTTTTTTCCTTACCAAGGACGACTAATACATACATTAGCTAAGTGATACTGTCTATTAATTAACTGCAAAACATGCCTCTGTAAAACTGGTTGTAGCATGAAATATGATGATAAATCTAATTCAGGAAGCAATGGCTTACAAACTTTTATTTTAAAATTTGAGGCATTTTAATTTATATTTTAACTGGCATAACTCTATTTTATTTTGCAATCTAGGCGAAGAGCTGGATGAAGAGGTGACAGAATATAAACCAGAACGTATTGAAACTGCTGAAGAAACACAAAGTGATTTGTTGAATAGTGAAGTTCTAAAAGAGTCTCCTCACAAAGAGAAAGCTATGGAGTTAAATGGGCATTCTATTACACACGAGAAGATTGAAGTAGACCAGTATAAATCTGCTGAAGTATCAGAAGGTGGCATGATCACTGATGTCTTGACAAATGGTCTTGAAACTCCTATCGATCCTTGTGTTGCTATGACTGATGGTGATGTGTGTGGAGAGGTACTAGATCATGAAGCAATCCAGTCAGCCAACACATCTGAAGAATTTAGACCTGTTGAGTTATTGAATATTGATATTTGCAAAAGCAAAGGTGTACAAGAGATGGACAACACTTGTATCCATTTGTCTCACCAACAAGAAGATTCTTCTGAAATCCATGGGCTGAACATAAATGATAATGCTGTCGGCCTAGGAAATCTATCTGACGGAGACGTTAAGCCATCAGAAGCTGATCATGTAAAGGTGAAGAAGGTTGCGGCTGTGCAGCCAATGCTACAGAATGTGAATGTTGGTTTCAAAGTGCATTATATCACTCACACGGACTCTCAACGCATTGCAGTCACTGGTGATCATGAGCAACTCGGTGGTTGGGATGACTATATCCCACTGACCTATGAAAAAGATGGTTTCTGGTCTCATTCTGTTCTGCTTCCTTCTGACACCAATGTGGAGTGGAAGTTTGTGATGGTGGAAAATGGGAAGATAAGACGCTGGGAAGAGTGTAACAACAGAATCTTAAAGACTGGACATGATGATGTTAATGCTCACCTGTGGTGGGCTATCACTGAGTGACATACCCCCAAAAATATCCTTCCCAGTTTTACTGTAGTAGGCCTCTTGATCCTCCTCTTCCACCAACACCTTTCCCCATGCAATGAATGGAATGTTCTGAGTTAGGAGGGGGTTTCCTTCTTTATTCAACTGATTCAGGATTGTTAGTTTAATAATTACCAGGGCCAACTAGGATATTGAGAGCGTGTTAACATGTTGGGCAAACAACCTTTTGACCCATATTATGAAAGTTATATTTTAGCCCAGGGTCAATAGTTTTTTCTTAAATGTCGTAGCTTAAAATTGCAATATCATGAATAAATGCTGCTATTTATACATTTTTATTTATATTTCCCCCCCACCCCTATCCTTATGTTCCATTAAGTACAAATTTAAACAGTCATGCACTTTGTAATGGTCATATTCTGTTAAATGACTGAAGAGTAAGGTCAAGTGAAATATTAATTTACAAATTAAATGGATGTTCACTTCATGGACATTTTGGCTTAATGGCTGAAGATAGTATATAAAGTAGTTAGAAAGCTTGTTGATGCTTTCTTCTTCACCTCAGATATTCCATACTTTCTCAAAGTTTTTGATTCCTATGTTTTGTGCACATTGAAAAAAAATAGCTTTTTTTTTTCCTCTCTCCATCCTAGGAAAATGTGCCACTGAAGATAGAACCCAATGCACACTTCCATATTTTTTTTATATACATTGTTTGTTATATCTGTGAACTAGTTGAGTTGAAACATATCTGGGGCTTCAGACCTGCATTCTAATCAATTTTTTGTTCTTCCTTTTTTTGTGTGTGTGTGTATAAGATTCTGTAAACCAAAGTTACAGCTGAAGAAACAAGCTCTTATTTGATTTTAATAAAAAAAATACTGTCATTTTAATGGTGTTGGAAAAATTAAAGTTTTGAGCTACCCCTCAATACTGTTTTTTTTTTTTTTTTGGTTTTTTTTTCCTGAAGTGTCTAAATAAAATGGGAAGTACAAATCTGCATAGTTTTAAATTTTCTGGTGTTAAAGCTAGTAAAGCCGTACTGCAAGTCAGAAAAAGTTAATCTAAACAAGTATACTGCTACAAGAAACATATACAAGGATATTCGCTAGAGTGAAAATCCAAAATTAACTTCAAATTTAAGACCAGAGTAGCAAAACTACAAGCATAGCTGACCTATTTTTATTTTATTTTTCTCTTAAGGGTCACTGTAAGCACCAAAACCATTATCACTCAATGTACAAGCAGTCCATGCACTCTGAGAATGGAAGCATTGCTGTTACAGAGAAATGGAGATTCTTACACTTGTCAGTTGGTGTGCCAGTCTGACCGCAACTAGAGGTACTTGCCCATAAAATGCCTTTCATTTTCTGAAGGCGTTCACATGCAGTGTCATAATGACCCAAAACACCAAAAAATCTCCCCTTAGAGAGGCATTGGGATCGTATTTCTCTATGCAACTCTTCTTGGCCACTAGGGTAATTGCTGTGCCTGTTCCTTCAGATGGCAATGCTTCTCTGTGGGAAGTATTGTACTAGATCATCCATCCAGGTGATATCAAAAGACGACTGAGCTTGGGACAGTCTAGGTCTTAATTTCCTGTAACGCCTGTGAACAATAACATTTACATCACAGCAGATTTCAGTATACTCTACAGCAGTGTTCCTCAACACAGTCCTCATGGACCACCAACAGTCCAGTTTTTATCAGTACCTCCATTGGAATAAAATGGGGAAATACATAAATCCTGAACTGTTGGTGGTCCAGGAGGACTGGGTTGGGGGAACACTGCTCTCCAGTTATGCAATGGAAGAAGTATAGAGGAGAAAGCTGGAGCTGCTGAGGCTTTCCAGATTATTGCAATAGAGTGCTGTGCAATCAGGAGGAAATGGAATATCTGTTTTGTTCACATATAGGTATCTGCTCATGTAGGTGCAGCAGGAAAAAAGGAAGTGGTGCGTCTTGTGACTTCTAGGATTAATTGGTTGATTATAAAAAACACAAAAAAACACAACGGGTAAATGTGGTACACTGCCAGCAGACATGTAACATACTGCCCTCTGCAAGGCCACGTCTCCAGCATAGAGAGGATGAGTGAGGGAACGTCGGCACCATGTACTATCTGTACCGGCCAGCATATTGATAGAGCATAATTGGAGGTGGAGTCCAAAACATCTGGAGTGCCGGTTTGCCTACCCATGATCTATACAATACTATTTTTTTCTGCTGTTCCAACAAAGTTTCTTGGTTGCCATGATCATTTTATCCCATAGTTTTTGGGCGATGGAGCAGTTTAGATCCGCAGCCCATTGTCGAGCTGGTGTTGAATCAGAGCAAGGGGTGCAATTATTTAAAAGGTGCCAGTAGCACATTGAGATCGGTTTACAAACTGAAGAGATTAGCTGTTTAATGCTTGGGAAAAGATTTGTATTAAAGTCACGGCTTATGTCAGGCAATAAAGCACCTCGTGGCTGACCTGTATGTAAAAAGGATTGTAATTGCCTGCATGATAATTGTTTTAAATTATTTTTATTTTGATAGCAGAATAAGAGGTAACCGATTACAAATTAAGATCAAAGGCTCATGTTGTATATACAGAGGCAAATCAGCCAATGTAGACAAAATAATATATTTCAGAACAATTCGTACATAGGTAATAGAGAGCCATTTGCAACATCTTAATACCAAATCTGTGCATGATGATAGGAAGACATGTAATAGAGTTCCAGTTTTGTAGTATAAAACAAGGTTAACAAAGAGTGGTTGACCAGTTTGTTGAAATAAAATTCACAGGTACCGAGTAAAAGTGGTTGAATACAACACTTAGAATATTATCTGGGATATCAGCAAGCCTTTATATTGAACTCCCAACTTAGTTGGCTCACTACGTTGCAGGCTGTCTGACAATTGTGATGTCAGTGGGAGGTCGTACGTCAACCTCAGGGTTAAGAAGTCAGTTAATCCTAGTTTGGGTAATTAGGTGATATAAGTGTAAAACACCATTTGTTTCACAGGGAAAGTAGGGATACAATATAGGTAAGCCATAATTGGAGTTTCTAAGGAGATTAAGGTAGAGTTGCTCAATTTGGATCTATTTATATCCCACACCAGCAAAGTCAACTTCACCTGTGTGGGTGCCAACAGGGCAGATGGTCTAAAGAGCTTCGGTAACCACATCAAGCTCTCTAGGTCTAGTGGTCTCACTATGGCTCTCTCAAGCAAGACCAATTGCGTGGTGGGGGGAGTTATTAGAAATGTGGAAGGGCGGAGGCCAGGATAGCAGCATGGTAATAAGACTTCACATCTGGGAATGCAAAGCCTCCTAGATGGGTTGGTGCCAGCAGGAGTTTATTTGTTATTCTGGGTCTAGATCCCGCCCACACAAACCTAAATAGGTCCTTTGTATAGATTTGAAGTAGGAAGATGGTAAAGCTGTTGAGAGAGTATGAAATGGATAATTTTCAGAAGCGACATCTTTATTGTCACCACTCTCGCTGTTCTAGATAAAAATAATGATGCCCAATTGCTTAAAAGACGTTTACAATGATTCCAGACTTTAATGCAAATAATGGGGAAAAGATCTACGGCATTTTTAGTGAACGTCCCCACCCCAGTTATTTAAAAGGATCTTTTCTCCACTCTAGGGGTATATATGTTTAAAGTGTTCAGTAATATGTGAGGGAAGTCCCATACTTCGTGCCTGTGTTTAACACGTGTTTAGGGAGTAATAGGATACTCAGCTATAGTCCAGAATCAAGCTTTTTAGAGGGGGTGGGAGTCCTTCGGGCTGGAAAGGTAGATAAGAATATCATCAGCAAACACACTGTTTTTGATGACTTTCCCACTCACTGCAATACCTTGTATAACAGGGTGCACCCTAATGTCTTCGAGAAAGGGCTCCAGAGCCAGTACATACAGCATTGGGGACAAGGGGAACAGAAAAGCCTGCTTGCATAACTTGTGCGGTGGGGGCGGTGTATAGCGCAAATACTTGTAAAATTATTTGGTGAGGAAGCCCATACTTCATCAAGACTTCTCTCAGACAGGCCCAGTCAAGGCGGTCAAAAACTTTCTCTGTGTCTACAGGCGAATACCCATGAGTTTCTCCATCACCAAAGTCAATTTGCGAGTTTAGTCCCTGTCTCCCCATTAGCCTGCTTGGCCATCGTTGATAATAGTAGGTAATGTAGAACCCATTCTATTGACTAAGATTTTTGCATACATTTTTGTATCTGTATTAAGTAGATATATGGGTCTGTAATTTTTGCATATGTCTGAGGGCTTATCATGTTTGGGAATAGTGACTATGGTGGCAAGTTACATTTACAACGGCAGTGACACCGTGATTGTGGTTTGGTAAAAGACTTTTAGAAGGTGTGGAACTAGAATTTCTGCAAATTTCTTATAATAGGAATTGGGAAGACCATCTGCCCTGGGGATTTACCTGGAGGGAGCCTCTGGGTTAAATCAAGGAGCTTAGATGTGTAGTTGATTGGAGCAGTACTGCAAACTGGGCAGGGTCAAGTAGTGGGAGATTCATTTTGGAGAGATAAGCTTGGATGTCCTGGTCAGTTGGGTTATGTGTTACACCGTCAGCCAATAGGTTATATAGCTTTGAGCAGAAGTTTGCAAATTGGTGACTAATTTGTTGGGGACTTATGATCTTCCCTCCACTATAATCAGTAATACCAAGCTATCTTGGACACCTGCAGTTTACTTTGGAGTCTAGAGGCAAGAAATGTTGTTGCTTTACAGATGTTATGGTACAAGGTCACCCAGAGTTTGTGTAAGAATTGAGTTGTTTTGGCCGTGTTAATTTAAGTTAGTTGTGTGTACAAGGTCCGAAACTGCACAGCTAAACGGTCTGAGGGTTGTTGTTTAGTTTGGTTGGAGAGTAAAGCTATCTGTTTTTAACAGTCTAGAAGAGTGTCTTGGTGTTGTTGCTTAATTTGAGAAGAGTGTCTTTTGAACAGTCCTCATATTACTGCCTTATGAGCAGCCCAAACTGTGACAGGTGGTTCCCTCAGAATTGCAGGTAAAGTAATCTTTGAGTTCCCTGTCTATGGTGGATGTAAATGTAGTGTCTGTTAATAGAGATTTGTTTAGTCACAAGGTTCCCCTACCTTTGTATTGGAATCAAATAGATCAAGGAATACTGGGCTATGATCTGACCAAGAGATAAGCCCTATTTTATGATCAGAAAGTTGTGCCAGGAGTGCATATGTATTGTGGACCCTGGAATAGAACGTATAGTATCGATCCCCAGTATAGAGTGTTCTCCACCTTTCATACAGATCATAGGAGGAGAGTAGATTGGAAAATTCTTTGCATTGAGTAGCCAAAGTTTTTTCCTACGCCCTCTGAGGGTGGCTGAGGTATCTTGGGTAACAGATTGGATACATTTTAAATCCCCGCAAAGGTTGAGGCCTCCCTGCTTATAGTCGTCAATTATGTTTAAAATGGAGTGGAGAGATCATTCAGACTTATCAGAAACCATGGTATACTGTATATTATTGGTGATGATATATCACCAATAATATACAGTAAGATGATATATCTCCCTTGGGGGTTAATATAATGTCTTTGAAAGGTAAAAGCTATTTCCTTACTAATGCAAAAAGAGACTCCTTTGGATTTGTTAACCGAGAGAGCATGATATTGCGTTGGTTAATATTTTGTGAATTTTGTGAGCGTGTATGGTGTTTCCTGAGATCCTGGACAAAGTAGACAGGGTACAGGGGAATTTAGCCCCTTCATGTTGTATGTCATAATTCTCATAATATGTCAGTATAATAAGATTCACTATTGTTAACTTTAGAGAAAAGCCTCCGGAGGACCTCAGTGTGAGGGTCTTACCTGAGGTGGAAGTCTGTTGCGCAGATATAATATATACCAATAGACCACCCAGGTGCAGCAATAAATGTTAAAATAAAGGTAATTACTTCCCTTATATCATAGGTAGTAACAAAGGATTCCTCAAATCCTCAAAAACAGATATGTAATACAAGATACACCTAAAAGTTAAAACAGAGACAAAAAAGACTCATAGGGAAACACCGTGAAATAATGTGGGCCCCTAATAGTAATGGTGCACTCACAAAATGTATGAATTATTCAAGCCCGTCAATAATTCTTTAAATTTTCTGGAGTAG
Organism: Pelobates fuscus; assembly: GCF_036172605.1. Lineage (NCBI taxonomy): Eukaryota > Metazoa > Chordata > Amphibia > Anura > Pelobatidae > Pelobates > Pelobates fuscus. Next base: position 209,336,175 of record NC_086322.1, read on the forward strand.
ATATTTTGTTTGCATGCACCCTTGGATATTGAGATCCAAAGAAAAAAAGAACTTGACATAGTAGAGCAATGCTTCAAAGTATAAAAAGACACACTTTAATTAAATACACTTACAAGAAGTAAGGAGTAAAAACGCCCATCTGTAAATCTGTGTTTCTCTGTCCAAGGTGGTATGAAGTAGAGATAGATCACAGGAATCACAGGCAGAATTAAAATAACCAGCTCAACGCGTTTCGTCTACTTACAATGTAGACTTCCTCAGGAGCAAGTAAATTATAAAATCAATTATTACAATGAATAAAATGCTAGGCCGATATAGTGAATTTCTTTTCATGTCTCAGAGGCCAGGTTCAGGAACTGATTCTTGATGCTAGCCTGAATAGCACCTGAAAATTCAGCCATCATGGAGCACATAGTCACAGCAGTAATAGGCCGAACATCAGGTAGAGAAACCTGGGATGGTGGTGGCAATGGTTAGCTCTCCCTAGAAAGCGTGTCTCCGCCACCTTGTGTGGGAGTTGGGTCCTCCCGCGGTTTTGCAACATTTGATTTTGCGATGACCAGAACTCACTTCCGCAACACTGCTGATTTATATATATATTTTTTTTAAAATTTAGAGTGCTACTTGCTGGTATATGTATTTTAGACTTTTGGCTTCTAATGGCCAGTTTTAGGTATCTCACACAAAAAGTATTAGCAGCTATTAGAGTGAAGATTGGGGGCATTTTACACACCTACATTTACGACTTTTCTTGTTGTGTCCTCTCAGAATGTGCTGCACACAAAACTGCTCTGCAGTCCAGTGCTTATACGTTGAGTTAACTATTAGACACATGCACAGTGCGTGTACCAAAATTTATACCAGTAAGGGCCTCTTGTTTAGTCATTCCAGTTTTATTACATTTTCAGTATCTGATTATTCTTGTACTCTTTTCTTTATTTATTCTAAATACCTACTGGATTTCCATTGGCATTTAGTGAACCTAGACTGTCCCAGATAAATTGATGTTTGATAAGGCTAGAAGCCAGTGTCATCCACTCATCCAACAAATTAATATCCATGTGACCTTCCTTTTTTATGTAAGAGGTGAAAGTGAACAAACTACAGTCAAATTAACCTTGTCAATTTTGTGAAAAAGTGTTCTGTGCAAGAGGGCGCTTAAAAATAATTTAGAAATGTCATATATTATAGCTGCTATCACACCCATGTGGGAATCTCTTAACCCACCACAAAAATTGGAATGGAGAAAAAGGAAAGGAGTTAGAAGGTAAAACCCTCTACTTGACCCTTATGGTGTGGTGCTAAGGTGCAAATAGGATTAACACTTACCCCTGTATAAGCACTAGGATGGAATCTTATGACTGGGCTTTAAATTGAAAAGAAAATATATAGTGTAATATGTACAAAAAAGGAGAGTTTGAGAAACATAAAATGGTCAAACTTACAAGTGTAGAGACAAAAAGTGGACTGGCTCAAACCACAAATGCCTTGGTGTGTTGAGGTGACCCTCTTCTGTTCTTTATAAATACACTCAGGAGAAAACACAGAGAGAAAATACAATTCTTGGTGTAGCTTGTAACACAATCCAGTGAATTAAAAGTAATAATATATACGGCTCACCTTGCTTAGAGTCACTGAAAAAATGGGCTCTAGGTGTAAAAACTTGTAGCCCACTAAAGGGGGGGCAAGCCTTCTTTCCCAAAGTAGGTGGAAGGAATAACCAGTAGGGCTTAAGTATCCAAGTTTGATTATTAAAGAACATTGGTTAAAAATAAATATGAATACTTGTCCACAAATGGTATCTGGTTCACTTAGACGCGTTTTGCCAGGTTCTTGTGCTTTTTCAATCAGAGTAGTTCTTTCCTTGTTTGCTACTTCTTTTAAATCGCCGGTTTCGTCCTTATTGGTTCCCGCCTTATGATTTGCACCAATAGCAGGTGTGGCTTATGTCATTACTTCTCGTTCAGCTGATCCCCATGATGTTGGCGGAAGTGACGTCTTATCCGATCGCGTCACACATAAGGGTATAGAATAAAAAACAGAAAAAACTTAGTTAAGATATATAATACAAATGGTAAAAAACCATTGAGGGTATGGCTGAATAGAATACGTATGCATTCTAGCACTGTCTTAGAGATATACATAAGTGTCAGAACTTAACTAGCGGCTTCGCCGTGATCCGACACTTCCGGGTTCACTGACTATTGACACGCCTCCTCTGATGCGGCTACCTCACGCTACTTAGAGGAACTGCACCAGATTCAAAGTGCTTGATTATTTTGAAGGTTCCTGAATGCTGATCAATCAGACCGGCTACAAACAAGCTTTCTCTTTCTACAAATTACGTGTACCGAACCTAGATTGTTGTAACCGCTGATCTCCATTCAGCTTCCAATTGACTCGGATTACCTTTGGATTCTCTCTGCTTCGTAAAGCTCATCATCATAAACGCAAGTTATATTGTTGGATGATTAACTTTCCATTGGCACTTCAGTTTTCACTGCGTGTCTTCCTACTGAGATTAATTGGAAGTTATAATTGTATTTACTACATGAACTTATTCATATGGATTCGTCTTATGAACTTTCCTTATAAAAATAAGTCACTAAATTTATACTCGTGTTCCTTAAAGCTACAGGAACTTTCTCATCAACCTATCTCCATATTGTGTTCCTTAAAGCTACAGGAACTCTCATCAAACTATCTTCACATTTTGTTCCTTAAAGCTACAGGAACTCTCTCATCAAACTATCTCCATATTGTGTTCCTTAAAGCTACAGGAACTCATTGCATTCCTACAGCTGCATGTCTCATTCCAAAACATTAAACCCTACCTACCCCCCTCACCCTAGAAATAATGAGGGTGGACCATTTAACTAAGTACCTGAAAAAAATAAAATAAAACTTACCATTTGATGTTTTCTTTCTTCGAAAATCTTATTTTTTCAGCCCCAAAAAAGGCCAAATAAAAAGCCACAAAAAAAAAACAGAACGCAAAAAAAACAAAATCCATCTTCACCCATGAAGGGCTCCACGCAGACTAAGCTCTGCATGGTGGGGAAGGCTTATAAAGCCTTGCCCTGCCCTGCAATCAGGCTCAGAGCACTCTGATTGGTGGGTTTAAGCCATCCAATCAGAGTGCTCTGACAGGTAAATGAAGAGACTGACAGGTAAGTCTCTACATTTACCTGTCACAGCACTCTGATTGGTTGGTTTGAAATCCACCAATCAGAGTGTTCTGTGTCATTTTACACAGTGTAGGGAAGTTATTTGGAATTTTCCCACGCTGTGTAATTTTTTTAAGTGCGTCGGTTCTTACGGCTTTTTATTTGGCCTTTTTTGGGGCTGAAAAAAGAAGATTTTAGAAGAAAACATCAAATGGTAAGTTTTTTTTTTTTTTTTTTTTACAGTTACTTAGTTAAATGGTCCTCCCTCATTATTTTTAGGGTGAGGGGGGTAGGTAGGGGTTAATTTTTTTGGGGAGGGGGGTGACTAGGGGTTTGGGGACCCCTAGTCACCCGGGGGAGGGGGGGTTAATTTTTTTATTTAGCGCCCCCACCCGCCGCTCAGGGGTGGGGGCCAGGGGGGAGGACATTAGGTCCCCCCCTAATTAGTATTTAGGGCCCCCAACCATCCGCTCAGGGGTGGAGGCCAGGGGGGAGGACATTAGGTCTCCCCCTAATAGTATTTAGGGCCCCCACCCACAGCTCAGGGGTGGGGGCCAGGGGGGAGGACATAAGGTCCCCCCTCATTCTAATTTAGGGACCCCACCCACCGCTCAGGGGTCGGGGCCAGGGGGAGGACATTAGGCCCTCCCCCCTTATTCTAATTTAGGGCCCCACCCACCGCTCTGGGGTGGGGGCCAGGGGGGAGGACATTAGGTCTTCCCCCCTCATTCTAATTTAGGGTCCCCACCCACCGCTCAGGGGTGGGGGCCAAGGGGAAGGACATTAGGTCCCCCCCTCATTCTAATTTAGGGCCCCCACCCACCGCTCAGGGGTCGGGGCCAGGGGGAGGACATTAGGCCCTCCCCCCTTATTCTAATTTAGGGCCCCCACCCACCGCTCAGGGTTGGCGGCCAGGGAGGAGGACAATAGGTCCCCCCCTAATTAGTATTTAGGGCCCCCACCCACCGCTCAGGGGTGGGGGCCAGGGGAAGGACATACCCCTCATTCTAATTTAGGGCCCCCACCCACCGCTCAGGGGTGGGGGGGAGGACATTAGGTCCCCCCCTCATTCTAATTTAGGGCCCCCACCCACCGCTCAGGGGTCGGGGCCAGGGGAAGGACATTAGGCCCTCCCCCCTTATTCTAATTTAGGGCCCCCACCCACCGCTCAGGGGTCGGGGCCAGGGGGAGGACATTAGGTCCTCCCCCCTTATTCTAATTTTACACACCTACATTTACGACTTTTCTTGTTGTGTCCTCTCAGAATGTGCTGCACACAAAACTGCTCTGCAGTCCAGTGCTTATACGTTTAGTTAAAGGACCACTCTAGACACCCAGACCACTTCAGCTTAATGAAGTGGTCTGGGTGCCAGGTCCCTCTAGGATTAACCCTTTTTTTTTATAAACATAGCAGTTTCATAGAAACTGCTATGTTTATACTGAGGGTTAATCCAGCCTCCAAAACCTCTAGTGGCTGTCTCACTGACAGCCGCTAGAGGCGCTTGCTTCTGTGAGAGCACGCAAGCGTCCATAGGAAAGCATTATAAATGCTTTCCTATGCGACCGGCTGAATGCGCGCGCGGCTGCTGCCGCGCATGCGCATTCAGCCGATGACGTCGCAAGGAAAAAGGAGAGGAGGAGGAAAGCTCCCCGTCCGGGCTGGAAAAAGAGGTAAGTTTAACCCCTTCCTCTCTCCAGAGCCCGGCGGGAGGGGGTCCCTGAGGGTGGGGGCACCCTCAGGGCACTATAGTGCCAAGAAAACAAGTATGGCACTATAGTGGTCCTTTAACTATTAGACACATGCACAGTGCGTGTACCAAAATTTATACCAGTAAGGGCCTCTTGTTTAGTCATTCCAGTTTTATTACATTTTCAGTATCTGATTATTCTTGTACTCTTTTCTTTATTTATTCTAAATACCTACTGGATTTCCATTGGCATTTAGTGAACCTAGACTGTCCCAGATAAATTGATGTTTGATAAGGCTAGAAGCCAGTGTCATCCACTCATCCAACAAATTAATATCCATGTGACCTTCCTTTTTTATGTAAGAGGTGAAAGTGAACAAACTACAGTCAAATTAACCTTGTCAATTTTGTGAAAAAGTGTTCTGTGCAAGAGGGCGCTTAAAAATAATTTAGAAATGTCATATATTATAGCTGCTATCACACCCATGTGGGAATCTCTTAACCCACCACAAAAATTGGAATGGAGAAAAAGGAAAGGAGTTAGAAGGTAAAACCCTCTACTTGACCCTTATGGTGTGGTGCTAAGGTGCAAATAGGATTAACACTTACCCCTGTATAAGCACTAGGATGGAATCTTATGACTGGGCTTTAAATTGAAAAGAAAATATATAGTGTAATATGTACAAAAAAGGAGAGTTTGAGAAACATAAAATGGTCAAACTTACAAGTGTAGAGACAAAAAGTGGACTGGCTCAAACCACAAATGCCTTGGTGTGTTGAGGTGACCCTCTTCTGTTCTTTATAAATACACTCAGGAGAAAACACAGAGAGAAAATACAATTCTTGGTGTAGCTTGTAACACAATCCAGTGAATTAAAAGTAATAATATATACGGCTCACCTTGCTTAGAGTCACTGAAAAAATGGGCTCTAGGTGTAAAAACTTGTAGCCCACTAAAGGGGGGGCAAGCCTTCTTTCCCAAAGTAGGTGGAAGGAATAACCAGTAGGGCTTAAGTATCCAAGTTTGATTATTAAAGAACATTGGTTAAAAATAAATATGAATACTTGTCCACAAATGGTATCTGGTTCACTTAGACGCGTTTTGCCAGGTTCTTGTGCTTTTTCAATCAGAGTAGTTCTTTCCTTGTTTGCTACTTCTTTTAAATCGCCGGTTTCGTCCTTATTGGTTCCCGCCTTATGATTTGCACCAATAGCAGGTGTGGCTTATGTCATTACTTCTCGTTCAGCTGATCCCCATGATGTTGGCGGAAGTGACGTCTTATCCGATCGCGTCACACATAAGGGTATAGAATAAAAAACAGAAAAAACTTAGTTAAGATATATAATACAAATGGTAAAAAACCATTGAGGGTATGGCTGAATAGAATACGTATGCATTCTAGCACTGTCTTAGAGATATACATAAGTGTCAGAACTTAACTAGCGGCTTCGCCGTGATCCGACACTTCCGGGTTCACTGACTATTGACACGCCTCCTCTGATGCGGCTACCTCACGCTACTTAGAGGAACTGCACCAGATTCAAAGTGCTTGATTATTTTGAAGGTTCCTGAATGCTGATCAATCAGACCGGCTACAAACAAGCTTTCTCTTTCTACAAATTACGTGTACCGAACCTAGATTGTTGTAACCGCTGATCTCCATTCAGCTTCCAATTGACTCGGATTACCTTTGGATTCTCTCTGCTTCGTAAAGCTCATCATCATAAACGCAAGTTATATTGTTGGATGATTAACTTTCCATTGGCACTTCAGTTTTCACTGCGTGTCTTCCTACTGAGATTAATTGGAAGTTATAATTGTATTTACTACATGAACTTATTCATATGGATTCGTCTTATGAACTTTCCTTATAAAAATAAGTCACTAAATTTATACTCGTGTTCCTTAAAGCTACAGGAACTTTCTCATCAACCTATCTCCATATTGTGTTCCTTAAAGCTACAGGAACTCTCATCAAACTATCTTCACATTTTGTTCCTTAAAGCTACAGGAACTCTCTCATCAAACTATCTCCATATTGTGTTCCTTAAAGCTACAGGAACTCATTGCATTCCTACAGCTGCATGTCTCATTCCAAAACATTAACCCCTACCTACCCCCCTCACCCTAGAAATAATGAGGGTGGACCATTTAACTAAGTACCTGAAAAAAATAAAATAAAACTTACCATTTGATGTTTTCTTTCTTCGAAAATCTTATTTTTTCAGCCCCAAAAAAGGCCAAATAAAAAGCCACAAAAAAAAAACAGAACGCAAAAAAAACAAAATCCATCTTCACCCATGAAGGGCTCCACGCAGACTAAGCTCTGCATGGTGGGGAAGGCTTATAAAGCCTTGCCCTGCCCTGCAATCAGGCTCAGAGCACTCTGATTGGTGGGTTTAAGCCATCCAATCAGAGTGCTCTGACAGGTAAATGAAGAGACTGACAGGTAAGTCTCTACATTTACCTGTCACAGCACTCTGATTGGTTGGTTTGAAATCCACCAATCAGAGTGTTCTGTGTCATTTTACACAGTGTAGGGAAGTTATTTGGAATTTTCCCACGCTGTGTAATTTTTTTAAGTGCGTCGGTTCTTACGGCTTTTTATTTGGCCTTTTTTGGGGCTGAAAAAAGAAGATTTTAGAAGAAAACATCAAATGGTAAGTTTTTTTTTTTTTTTTTTTTACAGTTACTTAGTTAAATGGTCCTCCCTCATTATTTTTAGGGTGAGGGGGGTAGGTAGGGGTTAATTTTTTTGGGGAGGGGGGTGACTAGGGGTTTGGGGACCCCTAGTCACCCGGGGGAGGGGGGGTTAATTTTTTTATTTAGCGCCCCCACCCGCCGCTCAGGGGTGGGGGCCAGGGGGGAGGACATTAGGTCCCCCCCTAATTAGTATTTAGGGCCCCCAACCCTCCGCTCAGGGGTGGAGGCCAGGGGGGAGGACATTAGGTCTCCCCCTAATAGTATTTAGGGCCCCCACCCACAGCTCAGGGGTGGGGGCCAGGGGGGAGGACATAAGGTCCCCCCTCATTCTAATTTAGGGACCCCACCCACCGCTCAGGGGTCGGGGCCAGGGGGAGGACATTAGGCCCTCCCCCCTTATTCTAATTTAGGGCCCCACCCACCGCTCTGGGGTGGGGGCCAGGGGGGAGGACATTAGGTCTTCCCCCCTCATTCTAATTTAGGGTCCCCACCCACCGCTCAGGGGTGGGGGCCAAGGGGAAGGACATTAGGTCCCCCCCTCATTCTAATTTAGGGCCCCCACCCACCGCTCAGGGGTCGGGGCCAGGGGGAGGACATTAGGCCCTCCCCCCTTATTCTAATTTAGGGCCCCCACCCACCGCTCAGGGTTGGCGGCCAGGGAGGAGGACAATAGGTCCCCCCCTAATTAGTATTTAGGGCCCCCACCCACCGCTCAGGGGTGGGGGCCAGGGGAAGGACATACCCCTCATTCTAATTTAGGGCCCCCACCCACCGCTCAGGGGTGGGGGGGAGGACATTAGGTCCCCCCCTCATTCTAATTTAGGGCCCCCACCCACCGCTCAGGGGTCGGGGCCAGGGGAAGGACATTAGGCCCTCCCCCCTTATTCTAATTTAGGGCCCCCACCCACCGCTCAGGGGTCGGGGCCAGGGGGAGGACATTAGGTCCTCCCCCCTTATTCTAATTTTACACACCTACATTTACGACTTTTCTTGTTGTGTCCTCTCAGAATGTGCTGCACACAAAACTGCTCTGCAGTCCAGTGCTTATACGTTTAGTTAAAGGACCACTCTAGACACCCAGACCACTTCAGCTTAATGAAGTGGTCTGGGTGCCAGGTCCCTCTAGGATTAACCCTTTTTTTTTATAAACATAGCAGTTTCATAGAAACTGCTATGTTTATACTGAGGGTTAATCCAGCCTCCAAAACCTCTAGTGGCTGTCTCACTGACAGCCGCTAGAGGCGCTTGCTTCTGTGAGAGCACGCAAGCGTCCATAGGAAAGCATTATAAATGCTTTCCTATGCGACCGGCTGAATGCGCGCGCGGCTGCTGCCGCGCATGCGCATTCAGCCGATGACGTCGCAAGGAAAAAGGAGAGGAGGAGGAAAGCTCCCCGTCCGGGCTGGAAAAAGAGGTAAGTTTAACCCCTTCCTCTCTCCAGAGCCCGGCGGGAGGGGGTCCCTGAGGGTGGGGGCACCCTCAGGGCACTATAGTGCCAAGAAAACAAGTATGGCACTATAGTGGTCCTTTAACTATTAGACACATGCACAGTGCGTGTACCAAAATTTATACCAGTAAGGGCCTCTTGTTTAGTCATTCCAGTTTTATTACATTTTCAGTATCTGATTATTCTTGTACTCTTTTCTTTATTTATTCTAAATACCTACTGGATTTCCATTGGCATTTAGTGAACCTAGACTGTCCCAGATAAATTGATGTTTGATAAGGCTAGAAGCCAGTGTCATCCACTCATCCAACAAATTAATATCCATGTGACCTTCCTTTTTTATGTAAGAGGTGAAAGTGAACAAACTACAGTCAAATTAACCTTGTCAATTTTGTGAAAAAGTGTTCTGTGCAAGAGGGCGCTTAAAAATAATTTAGAAATGTCATATATTATAGCTGCTATCACACCCATGTGGGAATCTCTTAACCCACCACAAAAATTGGAATGGAGAAAAAGGAAAGGAGTTAGAAGGTAAAACCCTCTACTTGACCCTTATGGTGTGGTGCTAAGGTGCAAATAGGATTAACACTTACCCCTGTATAAGCACTAGGATGGAATCTTATGACTGGGCTTTAAATTGAAAAGAAAATATATAGTGTAATATGTACAAAAAAGGAGAGTTTGAGAAACATAAAATGGTCAAACTTACAAGTGTAGAGACAAAAAGTGGACTGGCTCAAACCACAAATGCCTTGGTGTGTTGAGGTGACCCTCTTCTGTTCTTTATAAATACACTCAGGAGAAAACACAGAGAGAAAATACAATTCTTGGTGTAGCTTGTAACACAATCCAGTGAATTAAAAGTAATAATATATACGGCTCACCTTGCTTAGAGTCACTGAAAAAATGGGCTCTAGGTGTAAAAACTTGTAGCCCACTAAAGGGGGGGCAAGCCTTCTTTCCCAAAGTAGGTGGAAGGAATAACCAGTAGGGCTTAAGTATCCAAGTTTGATTATTAAAGAACATTGGTTAAAAATAAATAAAATAAATATGAATACTTGTCCACAAATGGTATCTGGTTCACTTAGACGCGTTTTGCCAGGTTCTTGTGCTTTTTCAATCAGAGTAGTTCTTTCCTTGTTTGCTACTTCTTTTAAATCGCCGGTTTCGTCCTTATTGGTTCCCGCCTTATGATTTGCACCAATAGCAGGTGTGGCTTATGTCATTACTTCTCGTTCAGCTGATCCCCATGATGTTGGCGGAAGTGACGTCTTATCCGATCGCGTCACACATAAGGGTATAGAATAAAAAACAGAAAAAACTTAGTTAAGATATATAATACAAATGGTAAAAAAAACATTGAGGGTATGGCTAAATAGAATACGTATGCATTCTAGCACTGTCTAGAGATATACATAAGTGTCAGAACTTAACTAGCGGCTTCGCCGTGATCCGACACTTCCGGGTTCACTGACTATTGACACGCCTCCTCTGATGCGGCTACCTCACGCTACTTAGAGGAACTGCACCAGATTCAAAGTGCTTGATTATTTTGAAGGTTCCTGAATGCTGATCAATCAGACCGGCTACAAACAAGCTTTCTCTTTCTACAAATTACGTGTACCGAACCTGGATTGTTGTAACCGCTGATCTCCATTCAGCTTCCAATTGACTCGGATTACCTTTGGATTCTCTCTGCTTCGTAAAGCTCATCATCATAAACGCAAGTTATATTGTTGGATGATTAACTTTCCATTGGCACTTCAGTTTTCACTGCGTGTCTTCCTACTGAGATTAATTGGAAGTTATAATTGTATTTACTACATGAACTTATTCATATGGATTCGTCTTATGAACTTTCCTTATAAAAATAAGTCACTACATTTATACTCGTGTTCCTTAAAGCTACAGCAACTCTCATCAAACTATCTTCACATTTTGTTCCTTAAAGCTACAGGAACTCTCTCATCAAACTATCTCCATATTGTGTTCCTTAAAGCTACAGGAACTTTCTCATCAAACTATCTCCATATTGTGTTCCTTAAAGCTACAGGAACTCATCGCATTCCTACATCTCCATGTCTCGTTCCTTAAAGCTACAAGAACTCTTCTCATCAAACTACATCTATATTGTATTCCTTAAAGCTAGAGGAACTCATTGCATTCCTACAGCTGCATGTTTCATCCCTTAAAGCTACAGGAACTCCCTTCCCCCCCAAAATTAACCCCTACCTGCCCCCCTCACCCTAGAAATAATGAGGGTGGACCATTTAACTAAGTACCTGAAAAAAATAAAATAAAGCTTACCATTTGATGTTTTCTTTCTTCGAAAATCTTCTTTTTTCAGCCCCAAAAAAGGCCAAATAAAAAGCCATAATAACCGACGCACTTAAAACACAAAAAAAACAAAAAACAGAACGCAAAAAATAATCCATCTTCACCCATTGAGGGCTCCACGCAGACTAAGCTCTGCGGGGTGGGGGAAGGCTTATAAAGCCTTGCCCTGCCCTGCAATCAGGCTCAGAGCACTCTGATTGGTGAGTTTAAGCCATCCAATCAGAGTGCTCTGACAGGTAAATGAAGAGACTGACAGGTAAGTCTCACATTTACCTGTCACAGCACTCTGATTGGTTGGTTTGAAATCCACCAATCAGAGTGTTCTGTGTCATTTTACACAGTGTGGGAAAGTTATTTGGAATTTTCCCACGCTGTGTAATTTTTTTTAAGTGCGTCGGTTCTTACGGCTTTTTATTTGCCCTTTTTTGGGGCTGAAAAAAGAAGATTTTAGAAGAAAACATCAAATGGTAAGTTTTTTTTTTTTACAGTTACTTAGTTAAATGGTCCTCCCTCATTATTTTTAGGGTGAGGGGGGTAGGTAGGGGTTAATTTTTTGGGGGAGGGGGGTGACTAGGGGTTTAGGGACCCCTAGTCACCCAGGGGAGACATTAGGTCCCCCCCTAATTAGTATTTAGGGCCCCCACCCACCGCTCAGGGGTCAGGGCCAGGGGGAGGACATTAGGCCCTCCCCCCTTATTCTAATTTAGGGCCCCCACCCACCGCTCAGGGGTCGGGGCCAGGGGGAGGACATTAGGCCCTCCCCCTTATTCTAAGGGCTCCCACCCACCGCTCAGGGGTCGGGGCCAGGGGGAGGACATTAGGTCCTCCCCCTTATTCTAATTTAGGGCCCCCACCCACCGCTCAGGGGTGGGGGCCGGGGGGGAGGACTATAGGTAATAGTAATTTTTACTTAGTATTAGTAAATATGGCTGAAAGACCAATTTATGTCTTTCAGCCTTTTTGGTAGATAACTCCCTAATACCGTGGGAATTAGGGAGTTATCTACCAAGTGGCTGCAAGAGACGTTTCGAAGTCCCGAATTTCCGAAGTGTCGAAGTTCCGAAATTACCGCATTTCCGAAGTGCCGAAGTGCCAAAGTTGCCGAAGTTCCGAAGTGTCGAAGTGCCGAATTTCGGAATGCCGAACCGAAACTTTTTCCCATGCACATTTTTTCCCATGTCTAACAGGAACTCATCGCATTCCTACAACTGCATGTCTCGTTCCTTAAAGCTACAGGAACCCTTCTCATCAAACTACATATATATTGTATTCCTTAAAGCTACAGGAACTCATGACATTCCTACATCTGCATGTCTCATTCCTTAAAGCTACAGGGACCCTTCTCATCAAACTACATTTATATTGTATTCCTTAAAGCACAGGAACTCATCACATTCCTATGTTTGCATGTCTTGTTCCTTACAGCTACAAGAACTCTTCTCATCAAACTACATCTATATTGTATTCCTTAAAGCTACAGGAACTCATCAGATTCCTACATCTGCATGTCTCGTTCCTTAAAGCTACAGGAACTTTCTCATCAAACTATCTCCATATTGTGTTCCTTAAAGCCACAGGAACTTTCTCATCAAACTATCTCCATATTGTGTTCCTTAAAGCTACAGGAACTCATTGCATTCCTACATCTCCATGTCTCGTTCCTTAAAGCTACAGGAACCCTTCTCATCAAACTGCATCTTTATTGTATTCCTTAAAGCCACAGGAACTCATCACATCAAACTACATATATATTGTATTCCTTAAAGCTACAGGAACTCATCGCATTCCTACATCTGCATGTCTCGTTCCTTAAAGCTACGGGAACCCTTCTCATCAAACTACATCTATATTGTATTCCTTAAAGCTACAGGAAATCATCACATTCCTATATCTGCATGTCTCATTCCTTAAAGCTACAAGAACTCTTCTCATCAAACTATCTTCATATTGTTCCCTTGAAGCTACAGGAACTTTCTCATCAAACTATCTCCATATTGTATTCCTTAAAGCTACAGGAACTCTCTCATCAAACTATCTTCATATTGTGTTCCTTAAAGCTACAGGAACTCTCTCATCAAACTATCTCCATATTGTGTTCCTTAAAGCTACAGGAACTCTCTCATCAAACTATCTCCATATTGTGTTCCTTAAAGCTACAGGAACGTTTTCATCTAACTATCTCCATATTGTGTTCTTTAAAGCTACAGGAACTTTCTCATCAAACTATCTCCATATTGTGTTCCTTAAAGCTACAGGAACGTTTTCATCAAACTATATCCATATTGTGTTCTTTAAAGCTACAGGAACTTTCTCATCAAACTATCTCCATATTGTGTTCCTTAAAGCTACAGGAACTCTTTGCATTCGTACATCTGCATGTCTCGTTCCTTAAAGCTATAGGAACCCTTCTTATTAAACTACATCTATATTGTATTACTTAAAGCCACAGAAACTCATCACATTCCTATATCTGCATGTCTCGTTCCTTAAAGCTACAAGAACTCTTCTCATCAAACTACATCTATATTGTATTCCTTAAAGCTACAGGAACTAATCGCATTCCTATATCTGCATGTCTCGTTCCTTAAAGCTAAAGGAACCCTTCTCATCAAACTACATCTATAGTTTATTCCTTAAAGCTACAGGAACTCATCGCATTCCTATATCTGCATGTCTCAATCCTTAAAGCTACAGGAACTCTTCTCATCAAACTACATATATATTGTATTCCTTAAAGCTACAGGAACTCTTTACATTCCTACATCTACATGTCTCGTTCCTTAAAGCTACAGGAACCGGGGCGTGGCCTTGACTCCGGCGAAACTGGCAGCAGAGTAGCGGAGCTCCGTCCCGATCGGGGATAAAACTTACCTCACCCGGCGAAATTAAGCGGCAATGACGTCTAAGAAACTCCTCAACACCGCGGGGAATACCCCGGCCACCGATCACCCGCCGGCGAAGTCCTCCCTGCGGAGGTTCTTCACGGACAACGCAGAGACACATCAGCCTCACAAAATGGCGCCCGTGAGCGCTACACGCGGCAGCCAGCCGCCCAGCCCATCACCTTCTGAGGGCACAGTGGATGACACAGACATCAGGGCATTGCTCACCCAACTGCCATCAAAAAAGGACCTCAGAGACATGTTCCAGAAGCTGGAGCAATCATTTAGTGAAAAACTGCAGGCTGTGAATGCAGATATCCTGCACCTGGGTAACAGAGTACAGGCCCTGGAAGACTCAGAGGAAGCATCTGAACAGCTATGGTCGGAATGCCATGCCACACAAACGCAGCAACAGGAGGCTATAACCTTCCTCCAACATAAGTTAGACGACCTAGATAACAGGGGAAGAAGAAACAACTTGAGGATAAGGGGGATTCTGGAGTGCCCAGAGGGCGCCACAGAAGACCCTATTAGGGTTCTGACCACCCTTTTTAATGGGATCCTCGCCAGGCCAGCAGACACAGTGATACGCTTTGACCGAGCCCATAGGGCAGCAAGGCCTAAACAATTACCGAGGGACAAACCTCGTGACCTAATATGCCGAATCCACCACTTCCCTGTGAAAGAGGAAATATTTCGCAAAGCCCGACAGAACAAAGCATTAAAGTTCGACGGGGCCCCAGTCGCTATCTTTTAGGACGTTTCACCATCTACCCTGCAGGCCAGGCGGGCCCTTAAGCCGATCACCGCGGCCCTACTTGAGAAACAATTCAAATTTCGGTGGAGCTTTCCAATGCTCTGACCGTGACGACCTCTAATGGGACTCACACGATCACCACACCAGCGGATGTTCCCGACTCCCAACGGGCACTGGGTCTACCCGTTGCTGCGATTGAAGATTGGACCGGATTAGCATACCTAACAACTACACCACAGCAGCACAAACCGAAATGGCAGAGAACACCACGAAAAAGGAGGCGACAACCCCAAGCGGACCCCGAGACGTCCAGCACGATACGTGATGGTGCAACCTGAAGGACATTACAGCTTCTCTTGCATATCCTTTTAAGCTCCTATGTCTGAAAACCTAACCAGGTTTCCGAGTTTTACAATGCCATTGAGTTATTTAACTACATTTATTTATGTATGTTTTGCCGCCAGTTACTTCTGTTTTTTTTTTGTTTTCTGTAACTAATAGCCGAGCTACTAGGGCTCCGCCAAGATGACTTTACACTCCACCAGGGAGCCCCGAGGAAGCCCGGATCCGGGTGTATTCACAGGGATGGGGTAATAGCCGTCCCATGGGGACATGAGTCCTGTCCCACGGGTATCTCATGCTCCCTCACTTTCCCTCCCCCGATCGGGCGCTGCCACGAGGGCCTGAGTTTCACCTCCCCCCACAGAGAGGCGCTTGAGTTGCGACTTGTGGACACAACCGAGTCGTCCCCAAAAGTAGCGCCAACTGCTTGTAAATAAGATGCTAACACATCGTTTCTATGTATATAGTTTTTGGTTACCCCCACCTACCCTGACCCTCATCACTGTTGCCTACCTAACTATGTAGACACTCCTTCGTTCTAAGAAGTATAGCCGTACAAATCCTTATGATGGCACAACTTAAACTGATGTCCCTCAATGTGAGGGGACTCAATACCCCGGAGAAGCGTAATATGCTGGCCCAAGAAATAGACAGGCAGAAAGCCGATATCACCTTTATTCAAGAAACGCATTATAGGGGTGATGCCCAACATAAGATACCGTCTAAACATATTCAACAATCTTATTACAGCAACTTTGGGAAAAGCAAATCTAGAGGGGTGGCAATTTTGGTGAACGCTAAGGCTGCCCTTACTGACACCACGACGAAAACAGATCCAGGGGGGAGGTTCATATTTGTCAAGGGGAAATGTCAAGGCACGTGGATAACGCTAGCTAATGTCTATGCCCCAAATGCAGACCAGGGCTCTTTTGCTAGGTCCTGCCTGAACAAACTAGAAAGTTTTGCTGAAGGAG
This sequence comes from Pelobates fuscus, assembly GCF_036172605.1. Lineage (NCBI taxonomy): Eukaryota > Metazoa > Chordata > Amphibia > Anura > Pelobatidae > Pelobates > Pelobates fuscus. Next base: position 209,352,473 of record NC_086322.1, read on the forward strand.
AGGTGATAGTTGGGGGTGACTGGAACATGGTAATAAACCACACAATAGATAGCACCACACTTGCCATAGATAAACGAAGACATCAGCGCACCCTTTTAGCAAATGCGCTATACGCACACCAGCTGATAGATTGTTGGCGAATACTCCACCCGCAAGACAGGGACTATTCATTCTACTCCCAAACCGCCCTAAGCTACTCTAGAATTGATATGTTTCATATAAACCACAAATCACTCCCTATATTAAAAGAAGCAAGTATAGGTAACATCACTTGGTCAGACCATGCCCCGATCTTCCTGACTCTTTCCCTACCTGACTCCCCTGACAGTAACTCCCAATGGAGACTCAATGAGTCCCTCCTAGATGACCCGAGAGTGATATAGGATCTCCAGACGACCCTACGCAACTATTTCCTCGACAACTTGACAGCTGACATCTCGGACACATGGGTATGGGAAGCACACAAAGGGGTGATCAGGGGGAATCCTGATCAAATGGGGATCTAGGGTCAAGAAGGAACGTGCACATAAAATGAACACCTTATTGGCAGCCATACAGGCACAAGAAACATTGCACAAACAAAATCCCACACCGGAAATCTTTCACAAGCTGACAGATCTCAGGATAGAGCTTAGATCCCTTCTCTCCCTCCGCGCATGCAGGGCAACCCAGCTAACGAGAAGTACCTTCTACGCCCATGGCAATAAGAGCGGGAAACTGTTGGCTAGGGCACTAAAGTCCAAACACCAGAAATCCTTTATAGCCTGCATTAAGAATAGCCAGGGGACGCAATGTAACACCACACAGGACATAGCAAAGGCATTTAGGGGATTTTACCATAATCTATACAACCTTACGCCACCGGCCTCCAAAACTATCTGAAAGCCAACATTACCCACAAACGTACACCAGAATCAGCGCAGGCACTAGATACACCATTTTCTCAAGAGGAGCTCTCCTCAGCCATTAAAGATATGCCCAAGGGCAAAAGCCCCGGCCCAGATGGCCTAACAGCCAGGTATTACAAGACCCTAGCTGTAGACTTAGGCCCACATTTACTTGCCATGTTAAACGGGCTCCGACAGGACACCTCCCTCCCCCCCCCAATGTTGCACGCATCCATCTCTATCATTCCCAAACCTGGGAAGAATCCTGAGGTATGCTGTAGCTGTAGCAATCTCCCTTATTAACCTTGACCTCAAATTGTTCGCCAAACTAATTGCCAACCGAATCAAACCTCTCTTACTGACACTGATCCATTCAGATCAGGCGGGCTTTGTGCCTGGCCCTGAGGCCAAAGATAACACTACACGGATACTAAGTGTCATCCACGGAGCAAACGCCACTAATACCCCTACAATACTTCTAGGGATAGATGCTGAAAAGGCCTTCGATAGGGTAGACTGGGCGTACCTATTCGCAGTCTTGGAACACCTAGGCTTTGGCACCAGAATGAGAAACTGGATACATACACTGTACAGGGGCCCCTCGGCCTCGGTCAGGGTAAATGGTCAACTGTCAGCACCCTTCCAAATTAGCAACGGCACTCGCCAGAGATGTCCACTATCACCCCTTTTGTTTGTACTGGCGATAGAACCGTTCCTGACGGCAGTACGCAATAATGACAAAATTAGGGGATACCGCTATCCCGAGGGAGAAGTGAAAGTCTCTGCTTTCGCAGATGACGTGCTTTTCTCCCTTACAGACCCCCTCAAAACACTCACACAAGTACAGAAGGAAATAGAGACATTCGGAGCCCTATCGAATTTAAAATTAATACAGATAAATGCGAGATCCTAGGGATCTCTATACCGCCGTCACTGCGGGCCCAGATTCATGAATCCCACGATTTTGTCTGGTCACAAAAAGGTCTGACGTACCTGGGAATCAATCTAACCCCATCGATCAAAGACCTATACGCGCAGAACTTCCCCAAGCTGATGGACACTATAGATCGTGACCTTAAAAAATGGGACATGCCCCACTTCTCCTTAATGGGACGCGTTAATATAATAAAAATGATGATCTTACCAAAAGTCCTGTATCTGTTTCAAGCCTTACCCATACCCCTCCCAGCTGCCTTCTTCGGGCGCATGAAGACATTAGTAACGAAATACACATGGGGACACAAACCCGCGAGGATAGCTTACCCCATCTTGACATCCACACCCGGACAGGGCGGGTTGGGGTTGCCCCACATGTACAAATACTACGTAGCTGCCCAGCTCACGAGAATTAGGGAATGGATATGTGTGGAATCACCTAAAGCCTGGTCTGGGTTGGAACAAAGTTTTGCGGCAGTACCTCTCCACACCCTACCTTGGCAAACATGCCAGCTCACAAAACTTTCCCCAACACGCCACCCACTTATCCACAACACACTTCGACTCTGGAGAAGACATAGAGAAGGATGGGGTCTGTCTCCTGGACTATCCCCGTTCTTCCCATTGGCGAACAACCCAGATTTCCAAAATGGCCACGGCAGTATCACCCTATCCCGAATCACAGGCAACCCCTGCCCAGACCTAGCAGCAATTCTGACGACAGACCACCTTCCCCACACCAGCTAACCGACAGACAATGCTAGAAGCGATGGCCAGGAGCCAATTAACCCACTTCCTCACCGGCTCAGTTCTCCCGTACTGGACGAACTTGGCTAAAACGCCATTCGAACTCTTATGCTCTAAGGGAAACAAAACTAAGAGACCCCTGTCAGCCATCTACTGCCTCCTCCATTTGGACGCGAGCAACCCACCAACGCACACATTTCAGCGTCTATGGATGAAGGAACTTCACATACATATGACCCCTACCGACTGGACATCTGTTATGAGGTCAGGTATAAAAGCCCCACTTAGTGTTGCACGTAAAGAGACTTACTATAAAAGGCTCACCAGGTGGTACCGAACCTCAGCACTGCTCCATTCTTATTGGCCCACAGTTAGCGATCAGTGTTGGAGATGTGAGGCAGCACAGGGAAACATGGCACACATTTGGTGGGGATGTAAGCTCATCAGCCCATTCTGGACCCAAATTCTTCCCGATATAAAGAAAATGCTATCCCTAAGAACACAATTATCTCCCTCACAAATACTCATAGGGTGGCCTCGGTCTCAGCTAAACCCTTATAAACAACGTCTACTTCACACTCTCCTAGGGGAGGCAAATGCCCTCATACCCAGGTATTGGCGTCAAACTTCAATACCCACTAGGGAACAGTGGGTAGTTCAAGTGGAAAGGACTAGAGAATTAGAGGACATACATTGGTCGTCCCAGGGCAAGAGGGACAAGTATCTCAAGATTTGGGAAAAATGGCTTACTTATTGGGGAACCCCCCTCACAACCCCGCTGCCTACAACCACAGCAGCCAGCACGCTAGCAGGCAACACAACATAGCACAATAGGACATACTGCAATGGTTGACGTAACGCAAGGAATCACCACAATAGCGTAGTTGCAACAGGTAACCCCCCCCCCCTTTCAACTCTCCCCATTACCCACTCGCCCCACTACTTACCCCCTGTTATCTCCCCCCCAGCCACAGGTTTAGTAGCCCGACAACGGTACAGGTATTCCGGTATTACAGGAGCACTACTGTTTGACCATTTTACCGCTGATGTATAACTGAATGCAACCCCACTATGTTCAACCTGTATCTAACCTCCATTCTCTTCTGTACCCCTTGTTTCGATATTCCAAACTGAAAATCAATAAACCGTAATTAAACAAAAAAAAGCTACAGGAACCCTTCTCATCAAACTACATCTATATTGTATTCCTTAAAGCTACAGGAACTCATCTCATTCCTATATCTGCATGTCTCATCCTTAAAGCTACAGGAACTGTTCTCATCAAACTACATCTATATTGTATTCCTTAAAGCTACAGGAACTCTTTACAGGAGGATCTTGTTAATGATCTCAATGCCGCAGGGATCATAGTCACCAAGAAAACAATTGGTAACGCACTTCGTCGTGAAGGACTGAAATCCTGTAGCGCCCGCAAGGTCCCCCTACTCAAGAAAGCACATGTGCAGGCCCATCTTAAGATTGCCAATGAATATCTGAATAATTCAGAGGAGAACTGGGTGAAAGTGTTGTGGTCAAATGAGACCAAAATCGAGCTCTTTGGCATCAACTCAACTCGCTGTGTTTGGAGGAGGAGGAATGCTGCCTATGACCCCAAGAACACCATCCCCACCGTCAAACATGGAGGTGGAAACATTATTCTTTGGGGGTGTTTTTCTGCTAAGTGGACAGGACAACTGCACCGCATCAAAGGGGACAATGGACAGGGCCCTGTACCATCAAATCTTGGGTGAGAACCTCCTTCCCTCAGCCAGGCCATTGAAAATGGGTAGTGGATGGGTATTCCAGCATGACAATGACCCAAAACACACAGCCAACGCAACAAAGGAGTGGCTCAAGAAGAAGCACATTAAGGTCCTGGAGTGGCCTAGCCAGTCTCTAGACCTTAATCCCATAGAAAATCTGTGGAGGGAGCTGAAGGTTCGAGTTGCCAAACGTCAGCCCTGAAACCTTAATGACTTGGAGAGGATCTGCAAAGAGGAGCTAGACAAAATCCCTCCTGAGACGTGTGCAAACCTGGCGGCCAACTACAAGAAACGTCTGACCTCTGTGATTGCCAACAAGGGTTTTGCCACCAAGCACTAAGTTGAAGGGATCAAATACTTATTTCACTCATTGACATGCAAATCATTTCATAACTTTTTTGAAGTTTTTTTGTTTTGTTGTTATTCTGTCTCTCACTGTTAAAATACACCTACCATTAAAATTATAGACTGATCATTTCTTTATCAGTGGACAAATGTTCCAAATCAGCAGGGGATCAAATGTTTTTTTTTTCTCACTGTATTGCTTCCTTAAGCTAGAGTTGTTATGGTCACTATAATGTCCCTTTAAAACATGAGAACCTAGTGTCTCCCTCGGCCCTCATCCATTGGCTGTGTAACTATAATAATCGGGGGAGGAAACATTAAGGTCCTAGAGTGCGCTTGGCCAGCCTGTAGACCTTAATACAAGAGAAAATCTGTGGAGGTGAGGGTATGGAGTGATGACGTGACGCTGCATGTAAGCAATGTCACGCGGCTGAAGGAAACTGCTATGCAGGTGGTCCAATTTCAGCGTGGAAAAGAGGGAAGACTGTAGAGACAAGCTGTGCACCAAGAGAAAGAAGACTTTGAGATACGGAGGTCCGGTCTAAAAAAAAAAAGGAGGGGAAGCTATCGATATAATGTGCGATTGACAACTAATAACATGTGTTGACTGCAAAGGAAAAGATTCTCCTATCTGTCTACAACAATGAAGTCTCTCAAAACACAAGTAACCTAACGGCATAAAATTATACCACACAGGATACTAATCCTTTTCTCTATATAGTACATAGACACATGATACATAATGCGAATACAATAGAAGAAGTACAGCTCATGATGGTTTTGTAGGCTATTTCAGCTATGGTTCTAAAAGTATCAAATACTATTTTAATTTCTAAAAGTTGCTAAGTTTTTTTTTTTTATTACACCAATTTGTTGGGGTAAAAATGATTAAGATAGACGTATTACTCCTACCTCTCCCAGTGCTCTTTCCGTGTTTCTTTCGCTGGCTCTGCTTCTTCTCCCCAACTCCTCTCTGTTGGTGTCCTCCAAGGTTCAGTCCCCTACTGTTCCCTACTGTCCCCTACTGTTCTCCATCTATACTGCCTTCCTTGGTAAACTCATTAACTCCTTTGGCTTCCAATATCATTTCTATGCAGATGACACGCAAATCTACCTGTCCTCTCCTGATCTCTCCCCGTCCCTCTTGACTAGTGTCTCTGACTGCCTCTCTGCTATTTCTAACTGGATGGCTGCCCACTTCCTTTAACTAAACTTGACCAAAACTGAAATTCTGGTCTTTCCTCCCTCAAGTGTTGTTACTCCTGTGTCTGTCTCCCTCCAAGTCAACGGTGCTACCATCAGCTCCACGACGCAGGCTCGCTGCCTAGGTGTTCTCTTTGACTCCGACCTCTCCTTCAAGCCTCATGTTCAATCTATCGCCAAATCCTGTCATTTCCATCTCAAAAACATTGCGCGCATCCACCCCGACTTAACCCCAGATGCGACTAAGGTGTTGGTCCATTCCACTGTCCTTTCTCGCCTTGACTACTGTAATCCGCTTCTCAGTGGTCTTACGTGCTCCCAACCTGCGCCATTACAGTCCATAATGAATGCGGCAGCGAGGCTCATCTTCCTGTCAGCCCGCACCTCCCATGCCTCACCCTTCTGTCTGTCCCTACTTTGGCTTCCTATAAAATACAGAGCTCAATTAAAAATTCTGGTTCTTGCTTTCAAATCTCTACATAATGCTGCTCCCACCTATCTATCCTCCCTTATACACAAGTATGTCCCATCTAGGCCCTTACAATCTGCTGAAGACTTACGTCTATCTTCTGTCCGTACTCCCACCTCTGATGCTCGCCTTCAAGATTTTTCAAGGGCTGCACCATTCCTGTGGAACTCTCTTCCCTCCTCCGTTAGATGCTCACCCAGTCTCCACTCCTTCAAAAAATCGTTAAAAACCCACTTCTTCATAAAAGCGTATCAATGAAACTGTTAATAGCTCCTGACTGATTCCTCTTCTGCAACTGTCACTAGTCTAATACTATCCTGACCTTTTTGTGTCATTTTACCCCACTCCCTCTAGCATGTAAGCTCATTGAGCAGGGCCCTCAACCCCTCTGTTCCTGTGTGTCCAACTTGTCTGGTTACAACTACATGTCTGTTCGTCCACCTATTGTAAAGCGCTGCGGAATTTGATGGCGCTATATAAATATCATAATAATAATAATAATATTGATATAATAATATAGGTGTTGTTTCAATTTTGTAAACAATAGCACTAAAATAATATTTCACATTTTTTAACATCTTGAATTGTTATACTAAGCTAATATTAATTAAGATTGAGCCAACTGGATTCAGAGAAACAAGGAGATGATGATCCTAATAGTCTGTCTCAAACAGATAAATACAATGTCAAACAGATAAACACATGACTTGAAGCTCAATTGGAAAAAATTAAAAAAATAAATCTATGCTGTGTCTATAACCTTCAAAGAAGAAATATCTAAATTGAATACTAAATTTTCCTCCTTGGAAGAAAAACTTGAACACTCATTAGTACAAAATAGCCTAATGGAATAAAAAATAAAGACACTGGAATGAAGAATTGATCAATTGGAAGTGAAAGCTGTAGACAGCGAGGACAGATCATGTAGAAATAACATCAGGATAAGGGGAATCCCAGAGTTTAGTATATTTTGCAACATGTGTCTCCATTAGTAATTTACTTTGTACAGAGCAAGATTGTTACATTTATATGCTATTGACACATGCTGCCATAGTTATATTCTTGCAGCAAATCAGGAGCCTATGTAATTATGAGTTCCTAGTCTTTTTATTGTAATTAGTATTTTTTCATTAAAGTTGATTTATTATTTTTTGTTAAGTTATTAGAGATTTCTATTGGGGTGGCGTTTTGAGGGGGATTATCTCGTTTGGATACGGGGTGATCCCGCCTCACTTTCTTCTATTTGTGCTCAATGCAGGGTTAGACCCTTTTTGCCACCCCTTTAACCTCCTTTTTGTACTTCCTTTTGGATTTTTCTTTTAGGGAGTACCCTCATTTATAATCTTTCTACTTCTCTTTATTAATCCAAGCCTTTTAAAAGAGGGAAGGAAAAAAGGGAAAAAAAAGGGAAAAATAAGGGTATCTTAATTGGGTCAAGGAGTTTAAGATTAAAAACCACTTCCTTTTAACCGCCAAGGCGGTCATTTAATGTCGGTGTGCACCTAATACAAGGTGATGCACAATATTGGGGAGGACTCTGTTCTCTCTGGGCGAGTGGGTCAAGGGTGTTTTATGTTTTTTGTTACGTGCGGCTGTTTTGATAAAATGTGTTTAATGGTGATGTTTACATCTTGGTCCTCGGGTGTTGCTATTGGGGGATTTCGGAGCTGGAGTAAGGAGGTCACTTGATAAAATTAACATATTTAAATCTTAGGGGATTAAATTCACACCAGAAGCGAAATATCTTCCTTAGTTTTTTAAAAGAAGAGGCAATTATGGTTTGTGGAGTCCAAGAAACGCATTGGTGCTCCTTTGACATACAATGGGTCAATTCTAACGATTACCCATATTTTTTCTCCTCATCTATGTCTAATACTAAGAAAAGAGGTGTGGCCATGCTTATTTCAGCTAAGGTTGCTTTTAAATTCATACACCAGGAAGCCGATACGGAAGGTAGATCTCACATATTAATTTGTGAAATTAATATCCTATAAATCTTTACTATCATTAATGTCTATGCACCAAATCATTCCCCTACAAAATTTATTCTTAAAATATTTGATAAGGTTGATCACATTAAACAAGGGAGAATTATATATTTGGTGGATTTTAATTGTATCTTAAATCCATATATGGATAGGAAAAGTTTATTAAGGGATCAGAAAAATTGGTATTTAAAAATTCAGCTAGGAGCTTTAACGAATGATTTAAGCATCTCTTATTGTGATATATTTATTATTGGTGGCAAGTATTTATTGACTCCCATACGGTTTTATCTATTTATTTTGGTGTGGCAGTTGGCTTGTGCTATTTGATTAGGAAGATTGAATTCTGACCATATTTGTCTTTAGTGAATATGAGAATTGGCATTGCAGTCGGAGGCCTTAATTTAATATTGTTTGATAGGGTTTCCAATAAGTTATATTTTAGGATAAACTTTTAGCATATTTTTTTTTCAACATATTAAAATATCAAAAATGCATCAGATGTACAAAACAATATATCAATATTTAAACAAATATCAAAATATACATTTTTTTTTTATATATTTTGAAAAATATTAAATAATAATAATTATGTCCATCCAAAGAGTTCTGCATATACCACTTTCATTCCAAATGGGTTCCATTGACCTCAATGAGTTATTTACCCATTCACTTGGCTGTTCCTCTTATTATATATAAATTAAAACATTTTGAAAAAGCCCTATTAGATTCTGCTAGTGAGTGATGAATGATTTCAGTGGCAGTTATTATTAGGCATTTTTAAAAAAAATTTTTGCTCACAATAAAAATTATCTTTTCTTTTTCCTTGCTGGGTAATGTAGGATAACAGGGGACTAACTTAAGTCTTATTGCTAAAACAGTTACCTAGAAACATCTAGACTACTTAGCGGATAAGAATGGGTCCCTCTGCATTTTGTGTTAGGAGAAGCTGTTTGTTTTCTACCTTCTTACTTATTTTAATATTATATATACCGGCAAATCATTTTATTTGCCTCACCCTGGCTTAGCATTCACCCCTCCATGCTTAGTTTGGGGCAGGGAACAGGAGCTATTTCATCCCTGGTGTTTCAATTGATGGAGTATGTAAAGTGCACCACCCCTCCATGCAGTTATTCAGTGATTTAGTCTGAAAGTTGCATGGTAACCTGTCAGCATCACTTTGAATCATTCAGAGAGCACCACAGCCACAACAGAATGTTAATGGTCTGCACCTGCCAGAGAAGCAGACCACATGCTCCCTGTGTATAGTATTTGTGTTAAATATTTCTTTATTGTTAACAAAAGGTTCCGTAAGAAACCAAACGTAGTATGTATAGAATAGATATACAGTATGCAGAAAATAATCTTCAGGACAATACAATGTGGTTCGATAACTATTAACAGTAGACAGCATTCGTTAACAAAATGATTTGTGAAAAGGAAAACATAGCATGCATAGATATACAGTATTAAGAGAAAAAAATCTTCAGGATGATTCGATTTGACCTGTGTATAGTATTTGTATGCAGGGCAAGACTGGGAGTTCTTTCGATCTCTCTGCCGGCCTTTGGAGAGTCAGGGCTCTACCTTCTAGACATGATATGGCAAAGTGGGCTTTGGCGAACATTCTGTGTTGGGATAAAAAGTGACAAGTCAGTCCCCTCTCTTGAACACATTTATCCAACTAAGCAGCATTTTCACAGAGCAAAAACATGTATACTTTGTATAAAACGCACGCTATGTTCTCTGTGGCTGTACCTATTTAATTAGTGTGAATAACGACTTTTCAAATAAAAACAAAAATACAAAAATTTTACTCTTATAGCTCTTAATGTTAAAATTATATATAGGTATCAAAACAACAACATACATTTTAGTCATAAATTCTAATTTGATGCATTTCATTATATTTCATACATAGGAAACATGTTTAAATCTTTTCAAAAAATGCATGCAAATATCCAAGTTCATATTTTTTTTTTATTGAATTTGCTCTGTTAATTACTATTTTTAAAATTCAGTTTTTCTCCTTTCTGATCATAAGTTATGTTTCTGCAATAGGAAGGAGATCAGTATAAAATAAGCTTGTCTATTTAAAAATGAACACTTCTTTTCTCAAGGTCTTTAGAGTGAACGCTCTTAATGGAATCTATGTCTTAATTCATTAACAGCATAACTGGTTTAATCTTTAATGCTTCTAAGCCGTCTTAAAGAATAACATGACCCTGGTCATCATGACATTAGCAATTTTATCACATGGTATTCACTGAACTGTGAATTGATAGGAATCCAAAGGGGTGTATTCATTTAAATACAAATTTTAGTACTTTAAAAATTAAAAAATATAGGCTAAAATAGGCCAGCTTTAAGTATTACATTCTTATTTAGTTTTTTTATTTATACTATACTATTTTGATTTAAATTCAATACAAATTGGACCTTAGTGAATAGATGATGTCTTTGTTTGTTTTATTACAATCTTTGTTTTAAAAGTTTACATAGGATGTTGCATAAATACAGTGTTAGTTTCACACTGTAACTGTTTACATCACAGTGGCCAATCATCATCCTATTACCATAGATTCACCATCCATATGGTTTCGAACTTAACCCCTCCACCAGCCAGACTTTGGTTAGACTTAGACTTCTTATGGATATATTGCTTAATTTACATCATGACAATTATGGCAAAGTCAAGTATAAAAGGAAGAAAGAAGAAATGTTAGAGAGTGATGTTAAAGTAGAGAGAGAAATAGGCCCCTTTAGCACTCAGCATAGCTAAAGACTTCAGGGTTGTGTGAGTCCCTCCCCTAAAAGTTCTGCAAGTTGCTTAAAACCATCCCGACTAAACAGGATGAAGTCATTCCCACCTAGAAACGCTAGGCTACCAGTCGGCAAGCTTTCTGTTATGTGCTAGGGGCAATGGTAGTCGAGAAACACAAGCTTTGTGCATGCAAACCAAATTCTAGGTTTTTGAGCTGCAGGGAACCCCGAGGCTGTATTCCATATCAGAGATGGAAGCAGACTTCCAAAGCCATCTGTGACAAATCACCTCTGTCACCACATGTATTCCTTTGTTAACCCCTATATTTTCCCCTGGCTCCCATTAGCCTCCTCTCCAAGCCACTCAACCGGGAAAACCTCTCTCCATGGCTGGACAAGGAGTCCAGAGAGATTCATGAGGACCCAGCCGCAGCTAATACCATCTCCTATCCAACGTCCCCCTCCGTTTTCCTCCACTTCCTAACCAGCCAGGAGAATGTTTTTTTTGGAGGGGAGGTACAAGGAACTAAGTGGAACAATCGCTCCCTGAGAGACAGGGGAAGCACCCCTGTTTTGTCCACAGAAGCTCCTGACATTTGACTGACCAAAGCCCCATTCATCATGGAACTCCTTTGGGCATGAAGATTGCTAGAAGCCGGTCAAAACTTTATCCCATGGCAATTCGCAATTTTGCATGGATCCGAGCCAACATGGGCGCTCGGATCAGAGTTATCCGAGGATATTTCATGTGTTGGGGTTCCTGTCAGTTTTATTAAGTTTTGGGAGTATTTTTGTCTTGTGCCCTCGGTATCCAGGAGATAATTAGTTTAGCGAGAGTCCACTCAATTATCTCCCAGCACAGAGGCACCAGGATCATTTGCTGTTGCTTGGGGTCCTTGTATAAATGACCGTGTTTGTAACAATAGAATTAGATCTACCCCCAACATTAAGTCAAAACTAATGTATGGTGGAAAAGATGTTACAGCTATAAACACTGCAGTACTACTCAAAACCACTCGAAAACTCCACATTAGGCTCCTAGAACATTTTAATAACATCAAAAATTTTATCATAGTGTTCCTAGACACTGCAATACATGTCCCCTCTTTTGTTGGGAACATTTTCAAGCCTTTGGTATAGAACACATCTTATTGGGCTGTAGAGGAGGGGATAAACTTCAAGAATTAATTCGTCAAAAAGCATTCTGGATATATACTCTTAAAACATTACATCATGGCCTTAATGCTGAAATAGACTTACAAGGTCTGATTTAATATATCTCTCAGAACACTGGATGTGTTGTTTGGATTTTGTATGTATAAATTCTCCTTTTTCTCCCATTTTTTTCTGCATTCCCATTTATAATACATTGTCATTTCTGTATCTGTACATTGGTGGCTTTTGGTATTTTTACATATTATTATTATTATTTTTACTTTCACCATATAGATAGATGGTGTTTATATATGAGTTAATTGATTGGTGTATTGATACATCCACTCTAAACAATTTTTCAATGGATTAATTAATTGATTCAATATTTATTTGTTTACTCAGTATTTATTTGTACATTTTATATATTTTATATGCTCTTTAAATTCATTTATATTTAATTTATCTTTTGATTTCACGTTATTCTATTTTATTTTTGTTCTTTCATGTCTGTATGGCGACATATTGCTGGTTGTGTATATTTTTCTTTAGTATTTAGACCTCTATAGCATGCGTTATGACGCGACCGATGTTCGAGCGTCTGGAACTCTGATTTTCTATACGCATGTGCATAATACCGGATGGACGTCATAGGAAGTGCGTCTTTGCGCACCAGGTTGGAACGCACGCTGCTGGTGAACGGCATTAAGAAGAATTACTGTGGGTATAAGAAGTCCTTCTACACAAGACTTTCAACATATCCCTGAAGAAGTCCTTTACATATTATTTCAGACAAAACGCGTTGGATATTGGACTCTCAATTGTTTTCTTTATTTTTAATATTTTATTCATTTCCTCTGCTTGCTCTGCTGCCCAAATTGGAATTGTGGTTCCATTTTCTACACTGCCATCCAGTTTCACTGAGAGTGCAGATATGCCTAGAACATCTTTATGTCTGTAAGTGCAATCAATAAATATCTTTTGTAATTTTTCTATGTACTTCACCATGTATGGCTCTTTTTATCCATTTCTTTGAAGACATTCATATATCAGGATCTACTATCAAGTCCATTACTACACATACCCCAAGGGGGTGAGAGGCCTGATTTTCATCTCTGTTTGTGAGTTTGCTACTAGCATCACACTTTCACAATAATAATTATATTGTGTTACGCTATGATTTGTATTTTTTCATTTTAGATTCCACAATATTCTTATATAGAATATTTCTACTCTGGATATATTCTCCAGGTTGTATTTCACATTGCATGCTTATTGAATGTGGTTTCCACTTTGTTGTCTCTTGTTTTACTACTTTGGGTGTTAGTGAGGTTCACCTGGGACCCTTTCAATTTAGCAGATTTATTATCTGTAATTATCTTGTATACTATTTCTTTTTTCACTCGTACTACTCAGAGTAGCTATAGCACTGAGGCACAGGGAAGCTCTGGCAGTGATAGATCCCTCTCCAAACAAGTCCTTAACTTGGTGTGATGCAAAACGTGCCAGAGTCCTCTGGAGAGCTGCTGCCTGATAATATTTATTAAAATATGGTAGTGCCAGACTACCCAGGTCCACATGAGACAGAGGACAAAGACATGATGATTTATCATGGTTCTCTCCTCTCCCTGTAGAGTAATTAGTTAGCAATATTTTAGGCCGCAATAGTTGAACTGAAAACTCAGCTATCAGACTTTTATTTAATTCAGCTATTGCAGCATAACAATAAAAAAAACCCCACTATTTATTACAAGAGAACAGTGTTTCATATTTACGTAACATCACCTAGTACCTTCACTGTAAACTACAAACATTTGGAAAGCACCAAACCATGTCCTTTAGAAGTTCTACAGATGGAAAGCTGGATTTGCTATTCATGAGCTAATATCATTACCAGGGAGATTTCCGTAACTCTTAGGAAAGGATTATCTAAAGGGTGTTAAGTACTGTTATAAATGAGAAGTCAAGAGTGTTAAGTCATTAGATTTACCAGACGTATTTAGTCCAGATTATAGTGGTTGGGACCAAAGGAGAAGCAATTATCAAATATAATATTTAGATGAAGTAGTTCAAGGACCCTTTAAAAGGCACATTACTAACTACAGAACCTGCTATTGAAAGCTCTCCACTGATACTACATCTAATTAACAGTAGATTCAGAGGAGATTTGTGACGACTTGGAGTTATCATTATGATCACATCATAAAAAAGAATTAACACTAACCACAGGGCTTAGGAAATAATTTCAGAGAATACAGTTTACTAATTGGGGCCATCAGTGCTTCCCACACACAAATGTATGTATTATAGTATAACATATAACCTTAAAGGAAAGGCAAAGCCTTTCAGAAATATTACCCACTTAGCTTAAATTTAGAGGTACTGTGATAGACTCACAGTACCTTTTTATCTCTTGTCGTGTTGTTATATTTTGTAGTTTGTCTTAGAAACATCGGTACTCATCTGCAAGTTATTTGAAAACCTCTTGTTTCTGTTAATATTCTGTATGTGAATTCTTTGTTGTCAGATATCTCTATTCTATAATTACAAAGTGCTACAGAATATGTGTATAATAATAATAATGGTTTTCTTTTTAAAGAAAAACATTTAACATATAGTAAACAGAGTATTCAAACTGCAAAAGATGCCTGAATTACAACAGGCCTTGCACAAGGCGTAAGGTAGACACCAGGAAGCTCACCACAAATGTTCATTAGAGAAGCTAAGAGTAGTGAGGGCAGCTCTTAAACATGCCTTGTTAGATGGCGAGGGATCTAGAGTGGGCCTGCAGATTTTTTTTTTTTTTGTCAATATTTGTTTTATTGAGGCATATTTGGTTTAGGGTACATAATGAAGAAGGGAAGACAGTAATAAGTTGTACAAGTTGGGAATATCACATCACAATACGTATTGTCATGGTGAATCGTCAGCCTCATTTTTTTTTTTTAAAGTGAAGAACAGGTATAGCACAGCATAACAAATATAACCATAAACAGCACCTGTCTAGGTGGATTATTAAAGTAAAGAGTCAGTAAGCTCTACAACCCCGTAGGCCTGCTGTGGGCGAATAAATCGACAGGTTAAATTTATATCAAGCTAATTTTCCAGTAAATCAACAACAAGAATGGTGCGACAGTTGTACATGTAGCTTTGAACTGTGTGATGTTATCATCGGGGTTAAAGCGAAGGATGCGAGTGTAAAACTAGGGAAAACCTGTGAGGATCAGTCTGAAACATGGAACAGTAAGTCAAGTTACGTGCTGGACAAGTATGAGATGAAGTTAATATATTCAGGGTTAGTAAAGGGTAAGACGATAAGTATGTTATTAGGTCATCTATGCGGAGTGTGGCAGGTCACAATGTAAGCCGGTAATGAGATTAGGTCAGCCGCATGTATGCTGCCATTCCAATGAGGTATTGGTGGTAAAATAGTGCACATTGGCATAACTGAAAAAACGATGAGAATATAGCCGGGCCCATTCCCTTCAATCTGTCAGATAGTTAAAGAAGGGATATGCGCCTCAGTCGGGAACAGAGTGAATATCCGTTTGACAGTTACACTTAACATGACTGAATGAGGGGTGATGTTAGTCACTGTGGAGTTTTGCATGAAATTCTAACAGGGTTTATGAGCCTTAATATGAAATTCCCTACAAGTCAAGGTTTAGGCTCATGTTAGTAGCGTGGTTACAAGTGGGTTGAGTGTGTACGATGTGTTACTTGCAGGGTATTATAGCGTGGTCAGGTAGCGAGCTTATTACATGGGAAGCGGTCTATGGTGGTATACGGTGGTGTATTACCCCTAACCAGGGGGGGCCTTGGGGGGGGGGGGAGTGTTAGCATGCTGGTACCTTTCGCAGGCCTTAGGGCCTTATCTCATCCTGTGTTCGTCATGTCTGGAGTTATGTATTTAAACTTTACACTTAGGATTGAAACACAAACAAAACAAGAAAACAAGAAAAAAGAGGAAAAACAGGAAAGAAACACTGGACGATTAGTCCCAAAAGTCCAGTGGTCTTTATGATGGTGAGATTAATATGCGGGAGGGTTAAGAAGTGCCCTATGCCCAGCAGTGTCGGTCAAGTAGCGTGGGTCCCTGTGAGTCCTCCGGTTGCTGTAGTCAAGTCTGGGGGCTCGACATTGTCCTTTCGCGTGGGACGAACGGCATGCTGGTGGCTGGGTCCCCTAACTCGTGCTGTGGTTCTGGCGGTAGGGTGGCAGGTAAGTCCGATGTTATCGTGTGAGTGAGTTCATTGTGGGGGATTAGCAGGGATCTTCGTGGTCCCCATCTGTAGGGCACTCCCAGGTTGCGCAGATGGCTTGTCAAGTGTGATAGTGTCTTCCGCCACTGTAGCGTGGCCCTGGTAAGATCTTGGTAGAACGACAGCTGGGATGTTTCAAAGGTCAGGGGGGTTTTACCTCTGGTTGCCTCCAGGAGTTGTGCTTTATCGTGGGTGGAGGCGCATCGTAATATGACATCTCTGGTGGGCATGTTAGGCATCCTGGATGAGGTTGGGAGCCTGTATACGCCGTCTAGCCCGAATTTACGATTAACTGCCGGTGGCAAGATGGTGGTTAAGAGTCTACGGACGTAGTGCGGCAGTTCGGCGGCCTGGATCTCTGTAGGTATACCCCTTATTTTTACGTGATTTCGCCTGGCTCGGTCTTCCAGGGCGGACATTTGTAGCGTCAAGCTGTGTTGTGAGGTTTGCAGTTGATGCACGGCATCTTGAATGGTCGCCATGCTGGCTTTGAGGTGCGTGATGTCTTGCTCCGTGGTTTGGACGCGCTCCTTGACATTGTGCATGTCGGTTTTCAGGCGTCCCACATCAACAGCTAGCGTTTTTTGTATGTCCTTGACCCAGTTTTGTAGGTCCTGTTTAGTGGCAAAATCAGAGTCTCCCATTGTTGCGGTCTTTGCCGGCATTGTGAGTGCTGTGTCAGTTTGGGTTGATGAGTGGGCCGGTGAGGCCGAAGGAGTGTGGATCATGGTGGCGGCTTTGGGCAGTGCTGGCCTCTGGAGCAAGGTGTCCTGTGCCATACCTGGGCCCATGTGTGCCTTCTGCGAGCGTTTCCCCATGGGTTCAGGCGTTTCCAGCCTGTATGGCTCGAAGTCACTTTCCGGATCGGAATCACCCTGCAGGTATGTCCCGCTGAGTAGCTGCTCGAGGCCGTGCAGGCTTGGCGCGTGGTAGGCCTTAGGCCTGCGTTTTGCACTCCCGGACTTCGGAGTGTACCGGAAAGGCATCTGCCGGTTCGGTATGTGGGCCTGGACTCTGTTCCGACGTGCTCTGGTTCGGATGGCCGGCAGGTTCCAAGATTTCGGCGGATTTTGGGTTACAAGGTGGGAGCCCGCGAGAATGGCGTCCGCTCCGTTTCAGGTCCTGGCCCCGCCCCCCGGCCTGCAGATTTTACTTTGAAAAAGCGAATAGGATGGACACAGTTTTGGCAAGAAAGAACCCCTGAAAGAGAACTAAACTGGACCGTCAAAAGGGCTGAAGTAGTCAATTTGCCTAAGGGGATAGGCACAATGTTTAGAGACTACTGTACCTCCCTATATGAACACTCCCCTACACATACTAGTGCCAACGCTGCTCACACTGAGGATTAACATACAGGGAGTGCAGAATGATTAGGCAAGTTGTATTTTTGAGGATTAATTTTATTATTGAACAACAACCATGTTCTCAATCAACCCAAAAAACTCATTAATAGCAAAGCTGAATATTTTTGGAAGTAGTTTTTAGTTTGTTTTTAGTTATAGCTATTTTGGGGGATATCTGTGTGTGCAGGTGACTATTACTGTGCATAATTATTAGGCAACTTAACAAAAACAAATATATACCCATTTCAATGATTTATTTTTACCAGTGAAACCAATATAACATCTCAACATTCACAAATATACATTTCTGACATTCAAAAACATAACAAAAACAAATCAGTGACCAATATAGCCACCTTTCTTTGCAAGGACACTCAAAAGCCTGCCATCCATGGATTCTGTCAGTGTTTTGATCTGTTCACCATCAACATTGCGTGCAGCACCAACCACAGCCTCCCAGACACTGTTCAGAGAGGTGTACTGTTTTCCCTCCTTGTAAATCTCACATTTGATGATGGACCACAGGTTCTCAATGGGGTTCAGATCAGGTGAACAAGGAGGCCATGTCATTAGATTTTCTTCTTTTATACCCTTTCTTGCCAGCCACGCTGTGGAGTACTTGGACGCGTGTGATGGAGCATTGTCCTGCATGAAAATCATGTTTTTCTTGAAGGATGCAGACTTCTTCCTGTACCACTGCTTGAAGAAGGTGTCTTCCAGAAACTGGCAGTAGGACTGGGAGTTGAGCTTGACTCCATCCTCAACCCGAAAAGGCCCCATAAGCTCATCTTTGATGATACCAGCCCAAACCAGTACTCCACCTCCACCTTGCTGGCGTCTGATTTGGACTGGAGCTCTCTGCCCTTTACCAATCCATCCATCTGGCCCATCAAGACTCACTCTCATTTCATCAGTCCATAAAACCTTAGAAAAATCAGTCTTGAGATATTTCTTGGCCCAGTCTTGACGTTTTAGCTTGTGTGTCTTGTTCAGTGGTGGTCGCCTTTCAGCCTTTCTTCCCTTGGCCATGTCTCTGAGTATTGCACACCTTGTGCTTTTGGGCACTCCAGTGATGTTGCAGCTCTGAAATATGGCCTAACTGGTGGCAAGTGGCATCTTGGCAGCTGCACGCTTGACTTTTCTCAGTTCATGGGCAGTTATTTTGCGCCTTGGTTTCTCCACACGCTTCTTGCGACCCTGTTGACTATTTTGAATGAAACGCTTGATTGTTCGATGATCACGCTTCAGAAGCTTTGCAATTTTAAGAGTGCTGCATCCCTCTGCAAGATATCTCACTATTTTTGACTTTTCTGAGCCTGTCAAGTCCTTCTTTTGACCCATTTTGCCAAAGGAAAGGAATAATAATTATGCACACCTGATATAGGGTGTTGATGTCATTAGACCACACCCCTTCTCATTACAGAGATGCACATCACCTAATATGCTTAATTGGTAGTAGGCTTTCGAGCCTATACAGCTTGGAGTAAGACAACATGCATAAAGAGGATGATGTGGTCAAAATACTAATTTGCCTAATAATTCTGCACTCCCTGTAGATTCTTAAATTCAGTAACGTTACTGTGATGAAGATCCCGTACCGCCACCCAGTCTGCTTCCTAACTGCTTTCAGGGACACTGGAATGCTTCAGCCCCAGTCGCCAAAGCTTGTCTAGGGCCTCTCATGATCCTTTCCACCCAACCAAGCTGCAGCTCTCTTCACCCAGGCAGATATCACCCCCTCTGCCTTTGTTTGTTCATCTCTTCAACCAGGCAGGTATCTACCTCTGCTTAGACTGTAATCAGCTAATGCCTTTAAAAAGATTCACAGACCTAGCTCTCTTTTTTACAATTCTTTATTTATGTAGTGCATTGCAAATAAAAAGGGAAGACAGACATTGCAAAGAGTAGTTTAAACAAGTATCGACAAGACATTACCTGGCATGTCGGACATACTGCACCATTTTTAAAATTACAGTAATGCAGATAACTTATATAACATGGCAGAGGACGGAGTAAGACCCCAGAAGGCCCCATGTAAGGTCATGGAGAAAATGTGTCAAATACTAATAAACATTACTATGCTCCATAAAAGAACAAAAAAATAAATGTAACCTTAAAATAAAACAAGTGCCACTAATAATATGAGAGGCAAAAAAGGGTGAGGAAAGCACCTCAGCCTATGCCTTAAAGGGGCCAAATAAAGTCCCACACCAAAGACTGCTGCATCAGACCGGATAGCCCACAGGAGAGTAGGAAAAGCAGCACCACATGGAAAAATAGCTTGTAAAGCTTGAGATCTGTAGCTGCAGTCCGCATGCGAGCAGCCAGCTTCGCCCAGAAGGAATGAAATAGCTCAGTTGACCTGCTCACCACATCCGACTTCCCACCACATGGGTCAGATGATCATGGGCCATCTGCCATTTTAGAGGTAAGGTCATAACTGCTTGTTAGTGTCGCGTGGTTTCGGCGTGGCAGTGGAGCCTCTGGGGTGTAGACCAGGATCAACTCCACTGTGTCAGGGCTCCGCGGGCAGCGGTGAGGGGAGGCTGCAATCCTCTCGCAGCACTCACCCTCGGTCCGTCGCCGCCCGCGGTCCCCTCTCCCCTTACCGATAAGCGAGCGGCGTCCTCTCCTCTTGACACGCCGCTCGCGTCCTCCTCTCCTCCTCCCAGCGGCACGCTGCACGCTGGGAGCCGGCACTATTATCTAAGCGCCGGGGTCACTCACGTGACCCGGCATTAAAGCTACAGTGCAACAAACACAGTGGGGGGTATAGATATCCCCCACGTGTGTTTGTTAATACTGATTGGTGGTTAGCCAATCAGGATTCAGGCTAGGATTTAAATACTTACCTTTCCTGTCTATCTGTGCCCTGTTGTGGTCTTTGCTTTATAGTATTGATTCTGAACGTGTGCTTTCTGGTTACGTACTCTCTGGCTTGTTATACTGACTTTGTGACTTTCTCCTACCCTTTGACCTCGGCTTGTTTCTCGTTATTCTGTTTTCTGGTTCCCCTTACTCGGCTTGTCTCCTGACTATTCTGTGTGTGCTTAGCCCGGCCACTCTAAGGACCGGTACTGCACACTTTCTGTTTGTGTGTCTGTGTGTGTGTTAGCGTGTTGGGTTCCCCAGTATCGTGACATTACAACAGGGCCATAATGGAACCTGCTGACATACCCCAGCTCCTAGTTAATCAGGAGGCTAGAATGGATGGCTTGGACCACCGTATGGATCAGTTTGCTCAAGCTTTACAGACCATACTGGCTCGTACTGCACACTTGCAGCCTGCCGTCCAGGAGGCGGCTGCTGCTGTGCCCGAACCCATTGCCACTCCAGTACCCGTTCCTGCTCATGTAGTCCATATGACACCGCCACAGCACTATAGTGGTGACCCAGCTTTGTGTCGTGGTTTCCTCAATCAAATTGACATCCATTTAGTGATGAATCCACGTTCCTATCCCACCGACAGGTCCAAAATTGCCTTTTTGATAAACCACCTGTCTGGGAGAGCTTTAGCATGGGCAAACCCCATGTGGGAAAATATGTCTCCTATGTCCTTTGCAGATTTTTTGTCAGCATTCAAACGCACGTTTGATCAACCCGGTAGGGTTGCCTCTGCTGGCAAAGCTCTGCTTAGGGTTCGACAGGGTAACAGATCTGTAGCGGATTATACTATCGAATTCCGCACTCTAGCAGCTGAAGTGGTTTGGAATAATGACGCCCTCGTAACAGCCTTTCAGGAGGGTTTGGCCGCTTACATACTGGATGAAATAGCATCCAGGGAACTGCCTGTTCTTCTGGATGATGTTATAGACTATGTAATCCTTATTGATAACCGTATTAGAGAGAGGCGTACTCAAAGATGGCTGGATACACGGGTGTTACCTGCTCTACCCAGTACTGCATTACTAGCATTACCCGCTCCTAGGCAACCATCCCCCGAACCCATGCAATTGGGTGCTACAGGGTTAACTGAGGCTGAAAGAACGTATCGTAGAAGGGAGGGGTTATGTCTTTATTGTGGTAAGAGGGGGCACCACTGTAATACCTGCCCTAAGTTACAGGGAAACTACAGCACCTAAGGCCCAGAGAGGGGTCGGCCTCGGGTGTTATGACCTTGTCCCCTCATGTGTCCATCTCCAGACCGTTTATTACGGTTTCTCTTTTGGTCAATAAAACCACTATAACAACCAAAGCCTTGATCGATTCAGGTGCGGCAGACAACCTTATGGATGAGAACTTTGCCAAAACCGCAGCCCTGACTTTGATCCGAAAGGCCACACCCTTGGCCGTTGAGGCCATAGATGGTAGACCACTTGAGAAACCTCTGGTGACCCATGAAACCCAAGATATAGTTATGTCTGTGGGTGCTTTACACAAGGAACGATTAACCTTCCAAATAATTGACTCCCCTACTGCTACCATCGTTCTGGGTTTTCCCTGGTTAGTTAAACACAACCCAGTACTTGATTGGGGTTGTTTAGATATACTCTCCTGGGGGGAATCTTGTCAACGAGACTGTATGGCCCAGGTACGTCCCGTTTGTTTACTCAACGTGCCCACAGCTAAACCACTTTCTGTTTCTGTCCCTTCTGTATATGCAGACCTTGCATTGGTTTTCGAAAAAAGGGAGGCAGATAAGTTACCTCCACACCGTGAGTATGACTGTGCCATTAACCTATTACCGGGTACTATGCCTCCTAGGGGTAAGGTCTACCCTCTTTCTGAGAAAGAGAACCAGGTCATGGAGGAGTACATACGGGAAGCATTAACTAAAGGTTTTATTAGAAGGTCCTCCTCTCCGGCTGGTGCTGGTTTCTTTTTTGTGGCGAAAAAGGAGGGCGATTTGAGACCGTGTATAGATTACAGAGCACTAAACAATATAACGATTAAAAATGCCTATCCGATCCCTCTCATTACGGAGTTGTTTGATCGTGTCAAAGGTTCAAAATATTTTACAAAACTAGACCTCAGGGGGGCTTATAACCTTGTTCGTATCAAGGAGAACGATGAATGGAAAACGGCGTTCAATACACGCAGTGGGCATTACGAGTATCTAGTCATGCCTTTTGGATTGTGTAATGCTCCTGCCGTATTTCAGGATCTCATAAACGATGTCCTTAGAGACCTACTGCATGTCTGTGCCGTAGTCTACCTTGATGACATACTGGTATATTCTCCGGATTTGGAGACAGATCATACTCATGTTAGGATGGTGCTTAAAAGGTTGTTGCAGAACGGTCTTTGTTGTAAATTAGAGAAATGCTTATTCGACCAAACTTCTGTACAATTCCTGGGTTATGTTATTTCTGAACAAGGATTCAGCATGGATCCTTCAAAATTGGAAGCTATACTGTCCTGGCCCCTTCCCCAAGGACTTAAGGCAATACAGCGATTTATAGGGTTTGCCAATTATTATAGAAAGTTTGTTAAAAACTTCTCATCCATTATTTCCCCTATCACTAAACTGACAAAAAAGGGTTTACACCCCAGGGTTTGGAATCCTAATGCTATTGTGGCCTTCGAGACTCTAAAAAAGGCATTTGCCACTGCCCCTGTGTTACACCATCCTGATCCTTCCCTTCCCTTTGTACTGGAAGAAGACGCCTCTGAATCAGGTATAGGAGCAGTGTTGTCACAAAGACAATCGTATGACGAACCCCTCCTTCCCTGTGGTTACTTTTCAAAACGCTTGTCAGAGTCTGAAAAGAATTACGACGTTGGGAACAGGGAATTATTAGCTATAGTGATGGCATTTAAAGAATGGAGGTACTTGTTAGAGGGAGCTAGACACAAGATTCTGGTTATAACCGATCATAAAAATCTATCCTATATCGCAGATGCTAAGAGGTTATCCTCTCGTTTTCAGTACATAATCACATACAGGCCTGGTTATCGAAATGTCAAGGCTGATGCCATCTCCCGCCAGTACGAACCTGTAGATTCTATTACCTCCACTCCTGAGCCCATTGTACCCACAACTAATATAATAGCTACTACCCGTTTGGTTATCTCGTCTCTTTTTCTTGATGGTATCAAGTCATACCAATCCCAAGCACCCTCTGAGACTCCTACTGGCAAGCTGTACGTGAAAGTAAAAGACAGAAAGAAGTTGTTAACTTTATTTCACACAGCCACAACGGCCGGTCATCCAGGGGTTACCAAGACTTACAAGGGTCTTTTCCAACAGTTTTGGTGGCCCTCACTCAAAAAAGACGTGGTAGATTACGTGCAGGCTTGCCGTGTCTGTACACAGTGTAAGTCCCCTAATGTTAAACCCCTGGGACTCCTTATGCCCCTATCTGTACCCAAGAAACCGTGGACACACTTATCCATGGACTTTATTGTGGATCTTCCTTCATCTGATGGGCAGACAGTAATTTTGACTGTAACGGATAGGTTCTCCAAAATGGCGCACTTCATTCCGCTTAAGAAGCTACCTTCTGCGGTTCAGTTGGCTCAGGTGTTTGCCAAAGAAGTGTTCCGCTTGCATGGTATACCACAAGATATCGTATCTGACAGGGGCCCTCAGTTTGTCTCTCGGTTTTGGAGAGGCTTTTGTGCTGAGTTGGGGGTCTCCTTATCGTTTGCTTCCTCCTATCATCCGCAATCTAATGGAGCTGCCGAACGAGCAAATCAGTCTGTGGAGTTGTATTTACGCTGTTTCACGAATGCACACCAGGACAACTGGTCCCATCTCCTTCCCTGGGCTGAGTTTGCCAGGAACACTGTGTCTCATTCTTCTACTGGCGTAAGTCCTTTTATGGTGGCTTATGGGTTCCAACCCGCTGTCCTTCCCGGTGTGTTCTCCGACAAGGGAATGCCCGCTTTGGACGAGCACCTCGCCTCCTAACGGAAGATGTGGGATCAGGTCCATGCTGCTCTTTGTCGTGCTGCTGCTACTCAAAAGAGATTTGCTGATCGTCGCAGATGTGCGGCTCCTTCTTATGCTCCGGGTGATAGGGTTTGGTTGTCCTCTAGGAATCTCCGCCTTAAGGTTCCCTCGATGAAGTTCGCGCCCAAGTTCCTTGGTCCCTATAAGGTGTTGCGTAGGGTGAATCCTGTGTCTTACTCCCTGGCCTTGCCCCCTTCCATGCGCATACCTAACACCTTTCACACCTCCCTTTTGAAGCCCTTGCTCTGTAATCGGTTCTCTGGGTCTCTCAGGCGTTCCGATGCCCTCCGCGCGGTCTCTAGTGACGTATATGAGGTGGCTGCTCTCCTTGATTCTCGTTTCTCTCGAGGTCGGTTGCAGTATCTGGTTGATTGGAAGGGTTACGGCCCGGAGGAGCGGTCGTGGGTTTCTGTCTCTGACTTGGACGCGCCCTCTTTGATCCGCTCCTTTCATGCGCGGTTTCCTTTGAAGCCTTCGGCTTCCCGCCCTCTGGGCGGTCTTCGAGGGGGGGGGTTATGTCAGGGCTCCGCGGGCAGCGGTGAGGGGAGGCTGCAATCCTCTCGCAGCACTCACCCTCGGTCCGTCGCCGCCCGCAGTCCCCTCTCCCCTTACCGATAAGCGAGCGGCGTCCTCTCCTCTTGACACGCCGCTCGCGTCCTCCTCTCCTCCTCCCAGCTGCAGCATGTCTAACGCTGCACGCTGGGAGCCGGCACTATTATCTAAGCGCCGGGGTCACTCACGTGACCCGGCGTTAAAGCTACAGTGCAACAAACACAGTGGGGGGTATAGATATCCCCCACGTGTGTTTGTTAATACTGATTGGTGGTTAGCCAATCAGGATTCAGGCTAGGATTTAAATACTTACCTTTCCTGTCTATCTGTGCCCTGTTGTGGTCTTTGCTTTATAGTATTGATTCTGAACGTGTGCTTTCTGGTTGCGTACTCTCTGGCTTGTTATACTGACTTTGTGACTTTCTCCTACCCTTTGACCTCGGCTTGTTTCTCGTTATTCTGTTTTCTGGTTCCCCTTACTCGGCTTGTCTCCTGACTATTCTGTGTGTGCTTAGCCCGGCCACTCTAAGGACCGGTACTGCACACTTTCTGTTTGTGTGTCTGTGTGTGTGTTAGCGTGTTGGGTTCCCCAGTATCGTGACACACTGGTCCAGGAAAGGGGGTCAGCAGTAGGATTCAACAGTGTCCAGTATCAGGCAAGCCAGTAGAGCGACTACCTCTCCTCATCCTCCTTGGATTGCAAAAGCAATCCAGATTTCAGTTGCTTCTGTAGAGATCTGGCATGGCAGGATAGTGGTAAGTCTTACATAGCTGCAGAAGTAGAGCCCCAAGGGGCAATAAACACAAGTAAATCATTATCTAAGTTGGGAGCTCTTTCAGAATGAGTCCAACTGCCATGCAGGTCAGGCCGCCCCCTCGACTCTCTTTTTAACTTGTCCCAGGATACAGAGACCAAACAGTCAGCCAACAGGTCCAAAGACTGTTACTGGGATCCCTGAATAAATCAACTAGGACACTCAGTTCCCAAAGGAACTAATATACAAAGCTTAATTTCGTCTCAAAACTAGCCTAGCTGGTAGAAAGCATCAACAGGACAAGAGAGCACACAAAACATTTAGCAATAAACAATTATATACACTCTGCACCTATAATTGGCACAGGGTGACAAAGAGATATCTGGTAAATCACAAGTGGTGCTAAACATACTGTTCCATAACTCCCAACAGCAAGCACAGCCACATATAATCCCAGACCAAGGTGTAGCAACTCTGGGGAAAATGTAGGCCAATAGTTACTAAAATAGCGGCCAGAGAGAAAGGCAGAGTTTATGTGACTACCGTCACAATTACCTGCAATCCTGAGTAAGACAGCTAATGTCTTGCTCTGCACCATCACTACAGATGAAGTTTCTGAGGCTATCTCATCTCTGCAGGGCCACTATATCCAGACAGATATAGTGGGGTGTATTAGAAGACCTTTTGGGATACCCTTGTCCCACATCTGGTCAAGCTCTTTAATGCCGATATGAAGGATGAACCCCTGTCATCAGAGATGATGATAGCAACATCATATTGCTGCCCAATTAGGACATGGAGCCCTTGAAACCAAAATATTGGTTGCTAGATTGAACCCACTCCTTCAGGCAATGATTGACTCAGACCAGGTGGGTTACACTAACAGTAGCTTATACTGTCCTCCTTTATTTAGTAGAGGGGAAAAAGCACAGTATATCTATTGGCAGACCCCAACAATTTTCTCTTAGTCAGAAATTAGATGATAAATTGAGTGAATATAACCTCTTTTCTATATTAACATACAAGCAAGGGTGATTAAACGGACTAATGATGCCCTAATCCCATGTACATAAAATATACAAAGAAGGATTAGCAATTAATTGGGCTGAATAGGTTAAAAATGTAAACAACTGAGTTTTCGGTCGAATGGGTACTTGGAAGTTAGCTGCCCGCTCAGTTTACCGAACTCAATGAGTACGCTGATAATCCGTCCCCAGCATCAGTGATGTAAGTCTGAGGGGGCAGTACTCGATTGTGATAGGCTAATTGCTGGAGAGCTTTTATTCCACGGCTCTCTCCCCTGACAAAGGTGCTGTTAAAGCACTGAACGCACTTCGGGTTAACTTGCTTTAATTTTACTTTGCACTATTCACTAATTTTTCACTGATTCACCTTTTGTAATTTGGGTGTTGGTGGGAGATAGGGAATTAGACAGGGATGCTGTGAGGCTGAACAGGGGGTGGGGAGGGAAAGGGATTCTTATAAAGTAAACTACCGAGCAGCATTAGAGTGCATAGGCAGCTCTCTAATTAGGCAATTTAGACGGCCGCCTAAGACCTTGTGATGACTGGGGCCTTGCGGTCGCCTAAATCGCCACAGGGCACACTGACCTGTCAGGTCTTCAGTCTATAATCGAGGGCTTGACTCAGGGAGGGGGCCTGGCAGCTTGCCCTATATGTTGCCGGGTGCGAGGCCCCTCCATACTGTCTGCCCTGGGGAAAACAGCCTTCTGTCGGCAGCTCCACCAGGTACAGAGCTGCAGTCTGAGGTGTCTTGCAATCCCCAACCATTCAGTGCGTAGCTGGAGGTTACCACGGCAACACTCTGACAGTAGATCGCGAGGCTCCTATCATGTGGTCTGCAGCTCTGTGCGTAGCTGGAGGTTATCACGGCAACACTCTGACAGTAGATCGCGAGACTCCTATCATGTGGTCTGCAGCTCTGCACCCAGCAGGGCTGCAGATCGGAGAACCAGCCCACCAGACCACCATGGGAATCCACCGGACCACCAGGGAAGATATAAAAGCCCCCCTACCCTGTCACAGCCCCATATTGCCTGTCACAGCCCCCCAATCCTGTCACAGCCCCCCCCACCCTGTCTCATCCCCTCGGCCTTGCCACAGTTCCCCAACCCTGTCACAGCCTCTCCACAGCCCCCCTACTCTGCCACAGCCCCCGTACCCTGTCATTGCCCCTCCACCTTGTCACCCCCCTCCCAGGTAGGGTCTTTTCACAGCCCCCCTACCTTGTCACAGTCCCCATCCTTGTCACAGCCCCCCACCCTGTCACAGCCCCCTTCATCCAGTCCCACTCACATCAACCCCTCCAAATCCTGTCACTCTCACCCCCTCCAACCATACCAAACTTACCCACCCTCACTTTGCCACACTTACCGTATCACATTAACGCCCCGCCCAATCCTGTCAGACTCACCTTCTCTCACACTGTCACACTCACCCCCAACCCTGTCACACTTATCTTCTATCAGCCTGTCCCATTCACCCTCTTCACCCTGCCACACTCACCCTGTCCCATTAATGACTCTAATCGTGCCACATTAACCTGCCTTAATCTTGTCACACTCACGTCTCCTCGTTCTGTCACAAACCCTCCTCCAAACACTAACTTTGTCAGTGGGGGCCTCATGTTTTAGTTTTGCCTAAGGCCTCACAGATTCTAGAGCCGCCACTGTTGGAGTGACTGATTATTTAGCACCCATGAAGGTGCAGGAAGAGGTAGCTATAGAAGTTTACCAGACTACAAGTGTTAGAATTGAGAGACTTGGATAATTTAGTTATTGTTGACCTCAATCGATATACTATTTAACTCTACTCATGGACTTTAAAGCATAGACTATGCACTTGTGAAGCTTAGATGGATGATCATCAGATTGGGTGATTTCTCTGTTACTAATCCAAAGCATATTATCATTATCATGTGTTATATCGATAGATCAATTCTCTCCTTACTGTGGACTCTACTACTTTAACAGCTCCATTCGTATCCCCTCCTCTCTAGACAGCATTACTTTCTATTTTAATCTATTTAGATGTTGAATCATTTCCTAGCATCCCCATGTAGGTTGTCTGTATTTTAGTCAAATAGTTTAGTGAATCACTCCCTCTATACAATTTGTTAAAGATCAGACCCCACTCAATTATTGGGATAAACTATCCTTTTTTCATCCTTGTACATCAAATTAGGGAGTATGGGAGTCTGATTCATATTCACAGAGGGATTACTAAATTCCTTACTATACTAACAGATACCCTAATTCAATTAGCAGACAGAGACACACTTTGGTTTCTGCATTCATTTTGGCAAAAAACAAATCACTGAATAAGTAACAAAGTGAATAACTCAGTTGCTAAATTGTATCTATTTCCTATACCTGAGTGCAGTGAAGTTTATTTTACTACTGCCATATTGTTCCATTAAAATACCAATTCTGAGATCTCCATTTATTATTTCTCTAAGTTTAGTTCTATGGGACAATAACATTGTCAGACTTGACTTCCTCAAAGAGAGGTATGCACTAAACAGTCAGGACTTCTTTCATTATCGGCAAATCAGCGACTTTGCCTACAGAGCAAAGGTTCTGAGGTTTAAGGGACAACCCCTAACCTTTTTTGAGGAATTGTGGCACCAGGAAAAAGAATTTCAGAGCTATACGTAAACATTTGCTCACAACCATTGTCAGGGCCGTCTTAAACGCGGGGTAAACTGGGCAACTACCCTGGGCCCAGTTACTCTTGGGGGGCCCGAAGCAGCTGCCTTGTGGGCCCTACTGCCCTCAATTATTTTTCTCCCTCATGGGCCCACCGACGCAACCGGTGGCCCGCACACTAAGGAGAACCACCAGGTGGCCTATCCACTGAGGGCCACCCGGTGGGCCTTTCTAGGCAGGGGTAAAAAAGGTTACCTGTGCTCTCTCCTTAATCCCTATGTATATTTAAACAAATGGAGGTAATTTAGTTACTCCAAAGGCCACAGGAGGTAATGCCCACCTGCGAACATCAAGGCAGACCCCCCTAGACGGGTCCTACTCTGACCCTTCACCCCGCTTCCTTGAGCCTCTGGCAAAGATATCTCTAATGAGTCAAAAAGGGGTATTTCTTATATACACCCCTATATACTTATTAACCCTTGATAGGGAACACATGGGATGGGTGGCAGCATTGTAACCTAGCTGTGTGATACAAAAAGTGAATACAAAAAGAAAAGTCCTGCACTCACTCCCATCACTCCAGGGCGGCAGCAACGACCACAGTACACATCAGCTCCAATACATATAGTAAAAACTTTTTTTTCTTTGTTTTTACTATATGTATTGGAGCGGATGTGTACTGTGGTCGTTGCTGCCGCCCAGGTTATACATCTGAAAGCGATAGCTAAGTAATACCTATATTAAATCCAATACCTAACAGATACTTAGACTGACCGTTTTCTGAATGGGAGAACCGAGCCGTTTTCATGGAGCATAATAAGATAGAGCTGGGTTAGTTTACCTCAAAGATTAGGTGCCCACGTAGGCACAGTATAGCTATTATATTGGGGCAGGGACTGACCGTGGAGCAGAGAGGACGTGAGCCTCCATAGCTCTGGCACAGGGGACCACATTAAACGGAATAAAAAGGAAAATAAGCGACTAAACAAAAACTAAAGGTCACCCGGTGTAGGGGCACAACGAGAGGTATACACAGATACCTATCAAGCGACATTCCATGAGACGTACACCCGATACCACGAAACGGCCTCCAAGCAAGGCAAGCGCGGGAGAGACGGCCGCTCTCCTGCCACCAAAAGCGGCTGGAAACATGGCCAGGAGCCCTCGTCCCCCGTCCCCCCCTATGGCCCGGCGGGGATTATCCTGGGCCACCCTCACAAGAGCCCGCGGACAAGCCGTCCACAAACAGAACGACCACGAAGTCTAGACGGCGCACCTAAGGCCCAAAATATGGCGGACGCTTCGCTTACCACCATCTCCTGCACCGCCACCAGCGAAACCGAGCTCAGACTCAACTACTTTTTTGAAGTATTCTGGGCCAAGCTGGAGGCACTTCAGAGACCCCCGGAACCGGCAACAACACCCGACGGCACACCAAGGGGTCGGACACAGAAGGCCAGGGAAAGGGGCATGGAAGTTCTCCCGGACTCCACTACCAAGGCGTCCAGGCAACGGAGAGAGGCTGAATTAAAGGCCGCTGCTCGGAGACACGCTGGGGGCAAAAGTGGCACGGGAGCAACAACCCGAAAAAAGGCGACACAAGCTTGCAAACAGCAAAGGCCACACCACCTACAAACAATGGCGATACTACAACCCCAGAGAAACAGAGCACAATATGGCCGACAGGTAATGCCGGAAAAGGCAGCAACCCCAGAGCACTTGCAGCGGACCCGCAGCGGCTCACAACTACAGCCAAAAGTACGACCTACAACCGGGACTGTGACTGACCCAATGAACGAACCAGACAACCCCACAGAAGACACAGCTGCCAGCACTCTCGGACCACCGAAAGCGAGACATAGAGCACCACACCGGGACGTCATTGCTGCTCCGCAAGGCATCGGTTGACGGCAGCACTACTTAGGACCCTGGAGACTCTCTTTACTTTTTTTTTACGTTTACTTTCTCACCGCCCAATTCTGTTTTACTTTTTTATGTTTATGCCAGCCTTGCGGTTACCTGCGAACTGGATCACCTATTAGACCATCACAGTCAGTAATTTACATCCCTGAAGCAAATCACCTGTGAATTCACTGCATTGTTTAACCTACAGCTATGTTTGAACCATAACATTGATAATCCAATGCTATGACACCCCTTCCACTCTGTGTCTCTCCCCTGACCCTTCTTCCCTGTCAGGCTCCTCTTGATACTTAACTAAAGCGAGCACCCAAGCAGTTGTAAATACGGCATAAGTATACCTGTTAGACCTCCTCAGAAATGCAAAGTCATGTAGTTGACATAATTGTTAAGCGTGTTTAATTTTCCTTTATTTTAATATCTCCCCACATGTCCCACGCATAGAGAGGCATCGCATACTAGCTAGCATATCTACTCTGTCACAAGCACCCACTCTCTATTAGACCGTAATCCTCCATCTTGCATGTCTAGAAGAGTTAATGCCAGACAAGCATGTCATGCAGTGATCGTAACTAAACCTGTCTCTGACCATGTCACCATTATCCTGACATCTACATGCATATTGACAAAGCTCTAAGTATGTTATGTTTCTTTCCTTGTGTTGCATTTTCTAAGACCTCTCCTTTTGATTTCCATAATGATTCTAATGATGCTGAAGCTAGGAGTCCTGTGTTAATATGTATAATGCAGCTATGATTAAGGGGGTTAACTGTACTAACCATCCAGTATAGCCAGACTACTCACTTACCTAATCTACTTAACTGATACTCTTGAGGTCTGCTGATCCTTATGATTGAAGCACCGGCCTAGTTTTTTAAGCAGACTTGTTTGTTCCAGCACTCAAAATACTGCAGTAGTATACAGCAAAGCAACCTAATTCACACACATGCTAACCTACATTGCAGTAACACTTCACCATTGTTAAGCCTGTTATATTGATCTTGCATATATTTTAAAAAATGTGCACATACTCTTGCCAATATTAAGCCTGTATAGATATATAAGTACGCTCTTGTGGCGTTTGATACTGTCATGAACCTACCTGCACAACAAAAATAAAGAATATAAAAAAAAAAAAAGCTATTATATTAACTGTGACGGACCGCCTGGCACCCCGACTGGGTGCTTCCACCAATCGCTGCGTCCTGGTAGCCTGGAGTACTATAAGCACCGCACTGGACACCATAAGCACTGTAGCCCCTTAGCTACAGCTTACAAGAGCTAGTGATTATAGCCAGTATAGCAATCTGAAGCAGGTATAGCTTTATGGGTGTGCAGAGATTATACTTCTGGAAGCGATAGCTAAGTAATACCTATATTCAATCCAATACCTAACAGATATTTAGACTGACCGTTTATTGAATGGGAGCACCGAGCCGTTTTCATGGAACAGAATAAGATAGAGTTAGTTAGTTTACCTCAAAGATTAGGTGCCCACGAAGGCACAGTATAGCTAGTGCTACTTAAGCTCCATGACTAAAAAGCTATTATTTTAACTGTGATGGACCGCCTGGCACCCCAACTTGGTGCCTCCGCCAATCGCTGCATCCTAGTAGCCTGATGTACTATAAGCACCGCACTGGACACCATAAGCACCGTAGCCCCTTAGCCTCCGTAGCTGGGGTCTTGCTGTCCTCCACCCACCCTGGACCCAAGCCCAGGATCCAGCTTCCAGTGGGTGGACCTCTCCTACTCCAGAGAGTCTAGCAGGTATAGCTCTGTAGCTCTTACAAGAGCTAGTGATTATAGCCAGTATAGCAATCCGAAGCAGGTATATGTGTTCCCTACAATCACGAGACGAGGTTGCGTGTTGAGGGTGAAGTGAACTGACTTTAATGGGACCACACTTGGCCTTTTATGACAGTCCCAATGCAAAGGGCACTCCCCCCTGGACCTGAGAGTAAACTACAGTAGAAACAAATACACAATCACATTGACTCAGCTCCAGGACACTCCCATACACACTAGGTCAATCCCTCCTATGTACCTGGGAGATAATTGAGTCAAGTACCGTATTAAAGGGACTCTATAGTCAACATAGGGTCCCCCAGCCTTCCTTCTTGCTTTTATATGAACTTACATTTAATAAAAAACAATTTCGAGGTGTTTTTCTATTAAAAACTTACCTCCGTTCCAGCGCCGAGCTCCCAGCCATGCCGCGCCCCCTTTTTCGTCAAAATGACGAAATCGCGGGGCCCAATAGGACGCTTCACTGAGAGAAGCGTCATCGCGATGTGGTGCGCATGTGCGGCTTTGCGCTGCACCAATCGCGTTCTTCATAGAGCGGCATTGACAGCCGCCCTATGAAGATCCTGAGCGCTTTACCGCGCATGTGTGGGGAATGCGCGTTCGCGAGCTGAGCTGTCTGACTGACAGCTCAGCTCACTTTCTAAAACTATTGATAATTTTAGGGCCCCCACCTGCCGCTCAGGGGTGGGGGCCGGGGGGGACAATAGGTCCCCCCTTATTGATAATTTTAGGGCCCCCACCCACCGCACAGGGGTGGGGACCAGGGAGGGCAGTATGTCCCCCACTTATTTTTTATTTTAGGGCCCCCACCCGCTGCACAGGGGTGGGGGCCGGGGGGGGGGACAGTAGGCCCCCCCTTATTGTGAATTTTAGGGCCCCCACCCGCCGCACAGGGGTGGGGGCCGGGGGGGACAGTAGGTCCCCCCCTTATTTTTAATTTTAGGGCCCCCACCCACCGCCCAGGGGTGGGGGCCGGGGGGGGGGGAAGGAGAGTAGGAAGCCACGCCCACAGCAGTGCTGACAGGCTATCAGCACACAAAGCGCGTTCACAGTGCTTTGTGTGCTGATAGCCCGTCTGATGTATTCACCCAGAATGCATCGGACGAGAGGCCTTTTTAGGGCCTCTGAACTCGGAAGTCCCTCTGGTGGCCGTCTGATTGACTGCAACAAGAGGTGTTCCAAGCTTCCAATGTAAACACTGCATTTTCTCAGAAAATACAGTGCTTACAAGAAAAAGGCTCCGGGTAGCTGTAGCACTCACCTGAACAACCTCATTAAGCTGAAGTTGTTCAGGTGACTATAGTGTCCCTTTAACTCAATTATCTACAGACAAGAAAACACACATTTTTATAAAACCCCAAAATACCTTTAAAACATAAAAAACACACAAAAGTTACATCCCCTGATAGACCAGGTCTATATTTAGATTTTTTCATCTATAGTCACTCCCCTTAGTGTGAAGCAGTCCTCATTAATTAAATATGGTTCTATAATGTCCTACTGCATTTAAGTTGTTTGTTACTTGCGTTCTATCCCAAATCCCTATGCACATTTAAATCACTGTTTTTTTTTTTTTTAGTATCACTCAAATGTCCATTTAAGTGTAAGCTCACCTGCAATGTCAAGGCAAGCCTTTTAGGTGAATACTACACTAACATTCACCTTCCTGCTCCCAGCTAGAAGGTAAAAAAATGTTCCAATGAGACAGAGGGGGTAATTTTCTAAACACCTACACACTTATTAACCCTTAATAGGGAACACATGGGATGGTTGGCAGCACTGTTCTATGGCTGGGTGATACAAAAGTAGATATAAATATACAAAAGTCCTGCACTCAAACTCCAGCTACGCCTGATTGGCAGGAATAACTATAGTATACATCAGCTCCTATACATCCAATAAAAAACAAGGGAAAGCAAATATACAGTAAAATAACTGGAGGGCAGCCAGTTTTTGTAAGTTCTTATATAATAATATGTTGAAGCTAAGGCCGGACTGGGAAGAAAATTCGGCCCGGGCATTTTTTAATTACAGCGGGCCACTAAAAAGGGGGCGCGGCCAGATAGGGTGTGTTTTGTCATCACCAATGACAAGCACACCCCATCACAAAGTGAGCATGTTGGTTCAATGCTCTTCCAAGGTAGACCATGCGCAGAGCTCTGCTGAAGAGCTCTGGCATGAGAAAAAGACCCTGTATTTGTTATGCACAGCACAAGTAAATTTAATAACATGCTTGCACTGTGTTTGCTTGAAATTTGTCTCTGGTGTCTCTATAGTTGGGATACGAGGAGACAAAAATGCTAGGAAAGCATATTGTGCAGTGTGTGAGGGTGTGTGTAAGGGGTGTAGTGTGTGTGCGAGAGGAGTGCAGTGTGTGTGAGGGGTGTAGTGTGTGTGTGTGTGAGTGATGGGTGCTGTGTTTGCGTGAGGGTGCTATGTGGGTAAGGGTGCTGTGTGTGTGATGGGTGCAGTGTGTGTGTGCTGTGTGTGAGCGGGTGCTGTGTTTGCATCAGGGTGCTATGTGCGTGTGAGGAAGCTGTGTGTGAGGGTGCAGTGTGTGCATGTGAGGAAGCTGTGAGTGTCAGGGGTGCAGTGTGTGTGAGTGAGGGTGCTGTGAGTGTCAGGGGTGCAGTGTGTGTGTGTGCTGTGTGTGTTAGGGGTGCAGTGTGTGTGTGTGCTGTGAGTGTCAGGGGTGCAGTGTGTGTGTGTGCTGTGAGTGTTAGGAGTGCAGTGTGTGTGTGTGTGCTGTGAGTGCTAGGGGTGCAGTGTGTGTGTGTGTGTGTGTGCTGTGAGTGTCAGGGGTGCAGTGTGTGTGTGTGTGTGCTGTGAGTGTCAGGGGTGCAGTGTGTGTGTGCTGTGAGTGTCAGGGGAGCAGTGTGTGTGTGTGCTGTGAGTGTTAGGGGTGATGTGTGTGTGTGTGCGCTGTGAGTGTTAGGGGTGCAGTGTGTGTGTGTGTGTGTGCTGTGAGTGTTAGGGGTGCAGTGTGTGTGTGTGTGTGTGTGCTGTGAGTGTTAGGGGTGCAGTGTGTGTGTGCTGTGAGTGTTAGGGGTGCAGTGTGTGTGTGTGTGTGTGCTGTGAGTGTTAGGGGTGCTGTGAGTGTCAGGGGTGCAATGCCGGGTGTCCTCCCGGCATTAAGCATGCAGGGCTAGTGCACCACATCCCAGCCAGCCTCTAACCTACAGGGACCACGCAAAAAAACGCAAATTTGGGCCACCAGGGAATTAGATCAGGACAGGACCCTGAAATCAGGACTGTCCTGCCTAAAGCAAGGTTGCAGCCCCATGATGCTTGAGGTTCACATAAACGTGGGCGTAACGAGGGATATTCCGTATTAACGCAATGCTCACTCTGTATTTTCTCCAGCAGGGCTGTATACATTGGCACACAGTATATTATGCCTGTGGCACCACACGGGTTAGCTTATTGTCCCACAAAGCAGATCAATTAAAATCTATAAAGAATTAAAAAATAAAAACCAGAAAAAAAAAAAAATAGCACAACCCGTAGAAAACTTTTAGTCAACGGTGTGGCTGTGATAAAATCATGGCAGCAACTCCAAAATGACTACTGGCGCCAGACACAAGCAAGCATCATACATTGCACTGTAGTGGTTATGGTGCCTTTACAAACTGTACAGATCATGTGTGGTTGGAAGATCATTATATGAGTTACATAATGTGAAGAGGGCTGATGAAAAAGTCTGGTAATAATTAGTCCTTTTGTCATTATCGGCTGCTCCAAGGGACTGAAAGTTAAAATATGTAGGTTAAAGCTCTTTTTTTCTTTACAGTGTTAGGGGTGCAGTGTGTGTGCTGTGAGTGTTAGGGGTGCTGTAAGTGTCAGGGGTGCAGTGTGTGTGTGTGTGTGTGAGTGAGGGTGCTGTGAGTATTAGGGGTGCAGTGTGTGTGTGTGCTGTGAGTGTTAGGGGTGCAGTGTGTGTGTGCTGTGAGTGTTAGGGGTGCAGTGTGTGCGTGTGCTGTGAGTGTTAGGGGTGCAGTGTGTGCGTGTGCTATGAGTGTTAGGGGTGCAGTGTGTGTGTGTGCTGTGAGTGTTAGGGGTGCAGTGTGTGTGTGTGTGTGTGTGTGTGCTGTGAGTGTTAGGGGTGCAGTGTGTGCGTGTGCTGTGAGTGTTAGGGGTGCAGTGTGTGTGTGTGTGCTGTGAGTGTTAGGGGTGCAGTGTGTGTGTGTGTGCTGTGAGTGTTAGGGGTGCAGTGTGTGCGTGTGCTGTGAGTGTTAGGGGTGCAGTGTGTGTGTGTGTGCTGTGAGTGTTAGGGGTGCAGTGTATGTGTGTGCTGTGAGTGTTAGGGGTGCAGTGTATGTTAGGGGTGCAGGGTGTCTGAGTAAGTGAGGCTGCTGTGACCTGTGTGATTATTTCCCCCCCTCCCTGCTTACCTTATGCCTGGGAGGGGGGAATCCTGCTGCAGGCATCCATCCCTGGTAGTCCAGTGGTGCGTGAACACTAGCCTGTGAGGCTAGAGTTCACTCTCGCGAGACCCGGAGCGTTGCCATGGCAACGCTCCGAATCTCGCGAGAGGAACCCGGCGGAGCTATAAGTAGGAGCTCCGCCGGGTCCTCTCCTGGCTCCCTCCCTCTCTCCCCGCCGGCGGCCGCAGTATACTGTATTTGGGCCGGTGAGGAAGATCTCTGATCTCCCCACCGGCCCGCCATGGACTACTGCAGGGCCGGCGCTCGGATAGTGCCAGCCCTGCAAAGACCGGCAGGGGAGATCCTGTGATCTCCCTGCCGGCCTCAGCCCATGGCCACCGCGGCCCACCGGGCATTTGCCCGGTGTGCCCGATGGCCAGTCCGGGCCTGGTTGAAGCAATATACTTTCACCATTTTAACATCCAGCCAGATCTAATGGAAAAAGGGACATAGCATGACATCTGAATATGTGTTTGTTGATATTACCTAAGTTATATTAAAGTTCAATTATAAAAATGTAGGATGTTACTTTCTCTGCACTACATTACCCATTTAATCCTATAGACTGTAAGCTCGTTTGAGCAGGGTCCTCTTCAACCTATCATTCCTGGAAGTTTTCTTGAAATTGTCCTTTTTAAAGCTAAATCCCCCCTCTTATAATATTGTAAAGCGCTACAGAATCTGTTGGCGCCATATAAATGGAAATAATAATAATAATCATATGCCTAGAAAAAGAAAATGAAAATAACAGGGAGAGTGTGTCAGACTGCTGAAATTGACTGGGGGGTAACCCCTACTGAATAATGATAGGAAAAAAGAGAGAATTCCTAGTATGCCTGGAGGGTACAGATAGAGTAGAACAGTACCCCTACTGGATACTAGTATAGAAAGCAGCAGTCCTGAAATAAAATTTAACTTTTAATAATCAATTTAAAAGTGGTACATGTAAACTAGAAAACAAATACTAGGGACAGAATACTTCAAAAGAGACAGGGCTAGTAGAGCAGGGGAGAAACAGAAGGCTAATCGTTATTGACTTAATCTAATAAACAAAAATAAATGCCACATAAGTGGAATTATTAGTTAGTCCCAGCTGCACTGTAAAGGGGAAGGGGAGAGAGGGGTAAAAAAAGAGATATCCGTGCATACAAATTCCCCAACGTCCCCTCCTGAAGTCTAAGCCCCAATTGAGTCTCAATAGACGAAACTCCTGTCTCCTCAAAGTCTAGTCAGAGTAAACAGCCCTATTCTCTAAGATTCTGTCTCTGCTAAAATCAAATCAAGTATACGATCGAGTGGAGGGTAGAGGGTTGTAAAGTCTTCCAACTATCTATGTCTAGGTAGCTTGTATCTGCCCTGTCTCTCTCCTCCTCCCTCCTCTTTGAAAATTCCCGACGCGCGTTTCGCCGACTTGCGACTCTCCTTGGTAGAGTCGCAAGTCGGCGAAACGCGCGTCGGGAATTTTCAAAGAGGAGGGAGGAGGAGAGAGACAGGGCAGATACAAGCTACCTAGACATAGATAGTTGGAAGACTTTACAACCCTCTACCCTCCACTCGATCGTATACTTGATTTGATTTTAGCAGAGACAGAATCTTAGAGAATAGGGCTGTTTACTCTGACTAGACTTTGAGGAGACAGGAGTTTCGTCTATTGAGACTCAATTGGGGCTTAGACTTCAGGAGGGGACGTTGGGGAATTTGTATGCACGGATATCTCTTTTTTTACCCCTCTCTCCCCTTCCCCTTTACAGTGCAGCTGGGACTAACTAATAATTCCACTTATGTGGCATTTATTTTTGTTTATTAGATTAAGTCAATAACGATTAGCCTTCTGTTTCTCCCCTGCTCTACTAGCCCTGTCTCTTTTGAAGTATTCTGTCCCTAGTATTTGTTTTCTAGTTTACATGTACCACTTTTAAATTGATTATTAAAAGTTAAATTTTATTTCAGGACTGCTGCTTTCTATACTAGTATCCAGTAGGGGTACTGTTCTACTCTATCTGTACCCTCCAGGCATACTAGGAATTCTCTCTTTTTTCCTATAATAATAATAATAATCAATTACAGATTGTGTTAGCCATCCTATGCAACTCAATGGCCACTGGGTTCCAAATGACCTCCTATCAACAAATATTAACTAGATTAATTAATTAAAATAATAATAATAATAAATACATAGTTTTGTTTTTTTAAGTGGGGTGTGTAGGTCAAAATGAAGACAGTACAGTGTCATTTTAATTGGAATGGGATTTATGTTAATGGTAAATTTGGAAACAACCTGTAGTAATTACTAATTAGTTCAGTATTTTAATGAGGCTCATGATTCATGTCTTAAAGGCATAATTTATACTCATTTGAATAGTGTGCACTTAACCAGACATCTTCATATGCTAATAAATAGGAGAAAATGAGGTGGCAGACAGTCTGTTGAAATGTAGATATCCAGATAATGTTTAGTACTGGGTAGACAGAATAAAATGAAAAAGTGAAAGACTTTTACAGGCTAATGATTGGTGGAGAGGAGATTTATGGCAAAGTACTGGCTCTTTTAGATTAGATTATGGTTGGAGAACGAATATTCCATTTAAACTGCATTGTTTATCAATTTAAAATGTATTATATTTTATCCAAAATATTCTAATATTTGCTTCAGAAAATGAATGAGTGCTAATGGTGCATACGTCTGTTTGCACTGTCCCCTATCTTTGTAAAGCAACTTGGGAAAAGTATGACAAAAATAAAACACAAGGCACTGCCCTTTACCTATTGACTTCCCCCTCTCCAGCTTCACTTATAATTAGCAAACCTCCATATTATCATGTGTGATTCCTACCATGCTAGACAAGAATGATAGGCTGAAAGTTCTGGGGTGCCTTTTCCTGAGAATTGATCCAGAGTGATAAACACAGTGACATATTGTAACAGCCCAAGGCACCATTTTCTTTCTCAGTTGCTGTGGCAAGTTCGAATTGGCTCATAGTCTATTCATGAGAGAAACAGTTGAATCAGCTGATTGCACACATGACCTATTGTAGCACATATAGGGCCTTCGGTTATTGACCTTATTGACCAGATTACCCCACATTTGTACAACATTACTGATGGTCATACATTTCTATCTCCATAACTAGTTGAGATGTATGCATTCTTAGGGCTGACATGGACCTTTATTCAGTTGTGACTCAGAAACGTTGTTTCATGTTTACAAACATTTGTTTCATCAATATAGATTGTTAATAGGTCTATTTAATACCCATTATAAAAACTTTATTAGATTGTGCCATTCTGTGCATCTCAATGGCCACTGGGCTCAAAATGACCTCC
The DNA here is from genome assembly GCF_036172605.1 of Pelobates fuscus. Classification (NCBI taxonomy): domain Eukaryota; kingdom Metazoa; phylum Chordata; class Amphibia; order Anura; family Pelobatidae; genus Pelobates; species Pelobates fuscus. The sequence goes on from NC_086322.1 coordinate 209,393,674, forward strand.
TAACAACAAATAGTATTTTTAAGTGGATGTGTAAATCAAAATGAAGACAACACAGTGTCATTTTAATTTGAATGGGATTTGTGTTAATGGGATATTTGGAAACAACCTGTAGTAATTAATAATAAGTTTAGCATTTTAATGAGGCACATGGTTCATGTCTTAAAGGGATAATATGTATATTCATTTGAATAGTGTGCACTTAACCAGACATCTTCATATGCTAATAAATTAAATGAAACTGAGGTGACAGACAGTCTGTTGAAATGTAAATATCCAGATACTGTTTAGTACTGGGTAGACAGGATAAAATGAAAAAGTAAAAGATGTTCACAGGCTAGTGATTGGTGGAGAGGAGGTCAATGGGGAAGGGAGTAGTTTAGATTACCTCACGGTTGCAGAGGGAATAGTTAATGACAATAAGCCAGTAACAGGTAATGCCAATAAACAAGCCCACCAGGTAGGTGGGGTTAAATTGTGTTGTAGAAGCGCTCCCCTCATTCTCTCAGAGTTGCTGTCTTCAGTGCCTTTGGGGAGATTCTTCTCAATCCCTACTCTTGCTAGCATCTTCCTGCTAAGCTGCTCTCTCACAGCCCATCATTCTACAGGCCTTTTCTCAGGTTTCCAGACAAGGTTTGAATAAGCTGCCTACACATACAAGCTTTTCTTGAGTTTTTTCTCAAGTCCAGAGGCCTTCTTCAAAGATTTTACCTGCATCTCTGCTCCCAGCGCAGAACCTACGTCAGCGATCTTGAAGAATCCCAAGAAGAACTCTCTGAAAGCTCAGTTAGCCAACAGAGAGGTTCACTGCAAGAACCATGGATAACAATTACCTTTATTCCAACCAAGGAGGGGCTTATTCACGCCATCTTCCACCTGGATATGAACATTATCAAGAATATGTGCACGATATCACAGACATGGGCCATCAACCTAACTTACATTATGTGCAAAACTATGACTATGCAGTAATTCAACAAGATGACGGGCAGTGCCTACCTCAGAAGACAAACAAAATGAACCAGATCCCCCAGTTATATAACAGCACTACACCGCCTAATGCTTACTATCAATATTCTGGACAGCCATGGATACCACCACCAAACCCATCCGAAACACCTGGCTACATAAACCAAGTATCTCCCCATCAAGCTGCCAGTCCTGTAAGCATGAATCGGCCCACTTCCCCACAGGCCATTTCCTTTGCTGCTAATGTGGGGCAAATTAACTACCCCATGCACCACTACCAAAAACCTTCACTTGCTAGGACTGAAAGCTGCACCTCTACAAGCACCCTATGTAGAGCTGAAAACTGCTCCCCTACAAATACCATATCTTGCGCTGGAAGCTGCACCCCTACAAGTACTATGTCACAGGCATCCGCTGGAAGTGTAGTGTCAGATGTTGAGGTGAGTACTTACTAATCCAAACTCATGCACTGTTTTACTGTGTGGTTCCTTCACCCAACTACATGTTTGGACCACTTTGATAAAAACATTTTTAGACTAGTAACATTTACTTTTCAAATTTCTCATGTAATAGGAAACCTAAATATTGGAGATACTTTATTGCTTTATTGTCAAAGTATCAATGGCTGTTTAGTGAAAAGTAATTTTTTTTTAAAGGACATTGCGGTAGAAAGTGGTGAATATGCAAATATTTGGTATGCTTGGTTTAATGTCTAAATTCTAATTTTATTTATAGTAAACATAAAGTTGTAGTGTATTGACAACTGAAATATGTAGGCCAACATTTGGAAAAGGGGAAAAATATTTCAGATATTCCTATTTAGAGAATTTTTCAAGCTTGCCAGTTTCATCTAATTTTTTTACTCCACTTGTCGATTTAGTTCAACTCACTATTTACTAAATAAATGTGTCTTTTTATTTTATTTGGAATATAGCTGTTGCAGGTATGGCTGTAATGAGGTTATGGCTGTCCATTAGGATTTCCTTGTGAAGCCTGAATATGGTGGACAATTGCTTATTTTATATTGTCTTGTGATACTTTTTTTGAACTATTTTCTGCCAAAATGAACTCAAATCTGAGTTAAGGTCTGCTTTATCTATCAATAAACAGTGGGAAATTGTAGTTCAAATAAGCCTTCTATATAAAGTCTATTGCAATCTGAGTGTCTATGTATCTATGCTGGCCCCAATGTCCCATCGTCTAATTGGAGCTTTCATTCATATCACAAACTATGAGTGTGGCTCATGTTTTTCTGGAGAATAATTAAAAATGTTTTCTTAAACCTCAAGTTTAACACTTGCTCTTTACATTCACAGGATCAATCAAGCATGAGTGAGCTGAAAGAATTTGCCCAAAAAGTTAAAAAGCTGAGGGAGTCATTAAAGCTTACCCAGGAAAACGTTGGGGACGGACTAGGAGTTTTATACAGTAAGATCAGATATAAGAAGTTACTAATATATATATATTTGATCTCTGTCTTCGAAATAAATGAAGATTTGAAGTATTGTTAATCCTTGAGTGCCGGTAATTTTGTATCCTGTACTATTTAGCCACCAGAGCACCAGGTAATTTTTCCTCATTATTGAAGTTGGAGTGCAGGGGTTCTCTGGATCTATATATATATAAAAGATATTTATATTTTCAGTTTGTAAAAATATTAAAACAATCCACAAATAAAAATCAACTTATATTTTAAAAGGGAAAATCTGGTATTTTTAATACAGAAAGTATAATTATCTAAAATATGTATTATTGATACATTATTCATATTCATATATATATATACATATACATATATATATATATATATATATATATACATACATATATATTTATATATATATATGTGTGAATGGATATCATATTCTATAAGTTTTGTGTGATTAATTCACTCTGATCCTTTGAGAAAGCACAGAGAGGGCATTTAATGCAAATGTATTTCTTTTTCCAGCAACACTTTGGTATAATGAAATTCAATGTGGGTGTTATCCCTAATTTGATGGCATGCAGTAGTCTTTGATTTATGAGCCCAACTCTTGGAAATATGAGATAACGCAAGGTCAAAGATAAGAAACTCATAGAAACATGCACTGGGATACAGTTTCATTGTACCAAAGAATCACGTTTGCGTAAAATGCTCATTGTAGACTTTTCAGGTTGCAGTTGCAATGTCAGGGTGCTGTCAACATAAATATATAAAAAACATAAGTCAATAATGAACTAAAAAGGTAATTTAAAAAGAAAAAAAGCTGTTTCCATATTAATAATAATATTAACATTATTACTATCTTAATTGATTTAGTTATAAATAATAGAGTTTTGTTTAAAACCAGAACACCTGGACATCACATAACAGACAAACCATCTACTTTGTTACAGAGAAATCATTTAGCCAAACAACAATTTCCAGATTTGAGGCTGTCCAACTGACCCTTACTAATATGCGGAAACTGAAACCAATGCTGGAGAGATTTTACAATGAAGTTGAAACAAATACAGCTATTCGAGAAGTAAGTAAAACAATTTCTCATTTTGGGAGCATGTACAGGGACTTATACTCTAAAGATTTATTTACATCAAGTGTGTCATTGCTGTTAAAATTCCACAATTATCAGCAGTGGAATTTTTTTGTACTAAAACAGCTATAACCTCGTATCTCCCAACATTGGGAGATATGGAATTGGGAAGCACGTAGAATGCCCCTAGCGTCATTGTCAGTGACTTGTGTCACTTGCGATGTCCACAATGGATGAGTCTGCCTGCTAAAGGGAGTGGGTTGGTCAATTGAAGCGGTGTGTCAGCCTGGTGTCAAACACACCAAGCTGACTGACAGTATATATGGCCAGCAGAGCGAGATAGGCAACCTTTGACAATCCAGATGGACTACATTTCCCATGATGCTTTGACAGAATTATGGCTGTAAGGTATTATGGAAGATGTAGTACCAAAGGTTGCCTCCCCTTGTGGTAGACCATGCAGAGAGTACTGCTGAAGCACACTCTGTATGATCCTAGTGGTTGACACACAGCTGAAGCACATCTTACAATGCACTCTCTCTGTGCTACACAGGGACAGTCCCCTCTTCACAACTGCACAGTAAACACTAGTAAATAAATAACAATTTTGAATCACAAACTATAACTGGGCCAGATCATTTTCAAGAGGAAATTTAGCTTTTTTATTCCAAACACTGTCAACACGGAACAAAATCGCGACACTGGGACAGGACCCCAAAGGAGGGACAATCTAACCAGAATCGGGACATTTGGGAGGCCTGTAACCCTGCCATGAGAATTTCAGAGTGGGATAACTCATTGTTCAGTCTACGTACTGTAGGCTTCAGGAGAAAGACTATAGACATAGGGAGCTACAAAGTTCACTGCTATTTCTATGTAGAGCTGCAGAGATCCGTGTTTAGCTTGAAGAGAGATACTGAGTTCAGAGTTATAGCAATATAACCATGATTTCTTAACCACTATTATTATTAGTAGCCTATTATTATTATCACTTAGGATGTGTATGGCATGTCAATGAGAAGCATATCTTAATTTTGCAAAGTAGGAAATGAGCATATGGCTAGTGATTTTAATAAATCACTGCTGGTATAGTAGATATGATAAAAGGAGGTAATGAGCCCTCTGCAGTGTAATCAATGCACGGTTTGCAGGTAGCTATGGTGCTTGGAGTACTGTTGTGTTAGTGCCCCCTTAACTCTGGGAAATATGCTCATTACAAATTGTGGAATTTTTGGTTTCAAACTTGTTATCTATGAGTTTGAAAAAAAATTCTGTGATTAACATGTTATTCTTTGCATTTTTTTGCAACCCACTAGATTGTTGACAGAGGAGGAAAACCGAACGACTCTGTAAAAAGAAAAAAACGTACGTTCATTGATGAGAAGACAAAGAAAAAGTTAGAAGAGAATTATAAGCGGTTCGCTCATCCCAATAAAGTGGAAATCGAAAGCATTTCAACAGAAACCGAACTAACATGTGATGTAAGTATTAACGATAAGAAGATTTTGATCAACTACTATGACATTACAATTAACAGTAATTCACTAAAGTCAGAATTCAGAGTGAATTCAAAGTGAACTTCAGATTTAAAGAGACACTATAGTCACCAGAACCACTACAGCATAGAGTGGTTATGGTGTCTATAGCCTGTCCCTTCAGGCCTTTTAATGTAAACACTGCCTTTACAGGCATACAATACACACAAACACTGCATCTACTACACACATAATATTCACTACACAAACACATCCCCTGCATCCACTACACAAACACAGACACTGCATCCACTACACACTTTGCATCCACTACACAAACACACTCTCTACATCCACTACACAAACACAGACACTGCATCCACTACACACTTTGCATTCACTACACAAACACAATCTCTGCATCCACTACACAAACACAAAGACAGCATTCACTACACACACTGCATAACATTATGGATGTGGGTGTGTTTTTATGGGCATGGCTTTGGGAAGGGGGGGCAGCATGTTCTCGCTGGTCCAAAAGTGAATATTTCAATGTATGAATTTAACATATTATATATTTCCTAAATGGTTTGCTCTGCATAAATCAGACTTGGTACTTGTGAATTATGTCTCTTTAACCCCTTAAGGACACATGACATGTGTGACATGTCATGATTCCCTTTTATTCCAGAAGTTTGGTCCTTAAGGGGTTAAATGTAAATAATTTGTTAATAATTTGACCACATGATATATAATAATTAGAATCATGCACATAAGATAAATTCCTTTATTGACCACCCATTACTTTTATTATTTATCAATAGGTTGTTAATACATGGTTCTGTAACCGGCGTCAGCAGGAAAAGAAGGAACTGAACAAATGCCTGAAAGAGGAGGCCATAGCATCTGGCAATTTTGCTCAACCCATTTCAATTCCTAACACAGGAACCTGTGCCAAGCCACCAGTGGCAGTACCACAACCCTGCCTAATTGACATGACTGGATTAAATCGTACACATTATATGGCAATAAATGACCAAAATGGACAATTTATCCAACATGCCATGCAAAGTATGCCTCCTGGAAACGATACTCAGTTAACCATGTTATAATCATATTTCTATTTTCCTCTTTTTACAGATAAACCTTTCTTTCAAACATTAACCCACCTTGATCCCTTTTACTTCAGTTCACTGTTGTAGCCTTAACCCTACCACTTTGATTCTGTGTCATCATTATTAACTCTCAAGCTGCATTTCCTCTCTGTCAAAGACATTTCTGTGATGCTTCTAACCTAATGTTCATTACCATTCAACCTCATGTCCTTTATTACAGGAATTCTCTCTAGACCTCAAACTCGCTGGACTTCCCCTTAAGACTGTGTATATAGATTGTAAAGTTGACAATGAACCTTTCGTATATGTATATATATATATATAAATAATAAAATAGTTAAATAAATAAATACGTTTGTTTGTCTCTTGGTTTGGAACATTACATTTTATGAATTTATACAAATGTTTTTTTGAGTTAGACTCTTCTTTACCAGCATATACTGAGGTTCACCCCAAACCTTCTATTTTGTGTAGGGAAAAAAGTGGTGCAGTGCAATATAAATATTTTCAACACTAAAAATTACTCATACAAGTATCATAAAAACAATATATTCCATGCAGTAACCTTCAAAGCCTTGCAAAAGATACACTAAAATAATATAAAAATGGTGCTCATAAAATATCTACCAATTTACAATATATACCAATATACCAAAGGGATATATCGTATATACTCGAGTATAAGCCGACCCAAATATAAGCCAAGGCCCCTAATTTTACCCCAAAAAACTGGGAAAACTTATTGACTCGAATATAAGACTAGGGTGGGAAATACAGCAGCTACTGGTAAATTTCTAAATAAAATTAGATCCTAAACAAATTATATTAATTGAATATTTATTTACAGTGTGTATATATAATGAATGCAGTGAGTGTGTGTATGAATGCAGTGTGTGTATAAATGCAGTGTGTATATGAGTGCAGTGTGTGTGTATAAATGCAGTGTGTGTATGAATGCAGTGCAGTGTGTGTGTGTGTGTGTATGCAGTGTGTGAATGAGTGCAGTGTGTATGAATGCAGTGTGTGTGTATGAGTGCAGTGTGTGTATGAGTGCAGTGTGTGTATGAGTGCAGTGTGTGTTTGAGTGCAGTGTGTGTATGTATGAGTGCAGTGTGTGTATATGAGTGCAGTGTGTATGAGTGCAGTGTGTGTGTATGAGTGCAGTGTGTGTGTGTATGAGTGCAGTGTGTGTGTGTATGAATGCAGTGTGTGTGTGTGTGTGTGTGTGTGTGTGTGTGATGGAGAGCATTGGTGGGGGGTGGGCATTTTTTTATTATTATTAATTATTATTTTAATATTATTATTTTTCTTATATTATTACTTTTTTTTTATTACTATTTTTTATTATTAATATATATATTTTTTTTTCGTCCCCCCTCCCTGCTTGTTAGCTGGCCAGGGAGGGGGGCTCTCACTCGCTGGTGTGCTGAAAAACTCGTCTTATACTCAAGTATATACGGTACATATAAAACATAAAATGTTATAACCACCCATCTTAAAGTGGTATAGTGCATGAAAAGAGATACTAAAGTAGAATGTGTGGTCACAGCAATCTTCAAAACCACATACAAATACTTGTTTCAAAAACACTGCATTTACTGAATGTGCAATCACTTTGCACAATGAGGGGTAAGATAGTGATCTTGATCTTAGTTGCCCTATTGCTGCAGAGTGGATAGACAATGGGTGCCATGGAGTCCAAGTTTTTGTATAACTCCTCATCTACAGTTTGTCTTAAAACCATATATTATGGCACCTTAATCACTATAGTGAGCTGTAGGTAATATAAAGCTTAGATTGCATCTGCCATTAATTAATTAAAATGAAGAATCTGGTTCCCATGTAAAGTAATGTGCAGAAATGGAACAACCCAATGTTAGTGTTGTGAGTTTACATAGTGGAGTCACTGTTCTAATGTCACTTAGAGAAATAATTATATACAATAAAAATCAAAGGGAAAAAAAGTTACTTACACATTATCACAAATCCCTATTTACATTTATATAACTGTAGGTTTTTTAGTATCACTCCAATGGCCATTAGTTGTAAGCTTATCTGCCACATCAAGGCAAAACCTCTTAGGTGAGTCCTACACTAATAATTCACCTTGCTGTTCCCAGCTGCAAGGTAAAAAAACCTCTGAGAGACAGAGGGGTATTTTTCTAAACCCCTAAAGCAGAGCCATAACTAGAAACCACTGGGCCCCAGTGCTAAAATTGCCCCCCACCATACGTCTCATTCCCCTTTCCCCCAACCCCTCACTGTGTCACATTCATGCCCCAGTGGGTGAGAGTGGCACGGTAGGGGGGAATAAGTATGACAGAATTGGAGGCGTTAATGTGATAGGGTGAGTGTGGCATGCTGAAAAGGGGCGAGTGATGGAGAATGAGTGTGACAGAAATGGAAGGGTAAGTGTGACAGTGTTAGAGAAGGTGAGTGTGATAGGGTGAGTATGGCAGAGCGATGGGAGGAGTGTATGGCATGGGTAAGTGACAGGATTGGAGGAATTATTGTGAGTGTGGCAGGGTGTAAGGGGATGACAGTGTGTGTGTTGGGGTGACCGTTACACAGACACACAGGTGCGTACACTGACTCACATGCAGATATACTGACAAAACACACTAACATACATGCAGATCCACACCATGTAACACATACAGATACACACATGGACAAACATGCTGATGCACAGACACACATACAGAGACAGGCGCACAAATACACACACTGACACACATGTATATACACAAACACACAAACTAACACACATACAGCTACACAGATACACATACACACAGACACACATGCACATACACAGACACACAGAATGACACACATTCAGATACAAACACTGACACACTTACAGATACACAGACACACACTGACACTCATATAGACTCACATGCAGATACACAGACACGTACTGACAAACATTCAAATGCACATAATGCCACTCATACAGCCACAAACAGTGACACACTTAAAGATACATATTGGCACACACTCACATACAGATACACAGACATACAGATACACATACAGACACACATGCAGACAAACAGATACACATACATAAATACATACAAACACACATACATACAGACACAGATACACATACATATACAGACACAGATACAGAAACACACACACACATGCAAAATTTTTACTCACCCTCCTGTTTCCTACCTTTTAGGTGCAGGAGGGTGACTTAGCTGGGGTCCAGTGGCTGGCTCAGGCTGATTGGAATCAGAGTACCCACTCTGACTCCCTCCTTTCCTTCTCCTCCCTTACGTGCTCTATATTAGATCCTCCCAAGATGACCTCAACACAGGGGGCCCGGTTGAACTGGTAAAAGCCTTGGAAATACATTGCATCGGGTGGCCAAAAGAGCATGGGCCACCTGATAGGCAGTTGAACGTCGAAGGGGTCCCTTTGGGGTTATGTGCCCGGTCGCAGCTGTGACACCTACGGCCATGGTAGGTCCGCCACTGCCCTATACAATTATTAACCCTCAATAATGAACATATGGGGTGAATGGCAACACTATAATATGCTTGTGCAATACAAAAGCAAATACACATATACAAAAATAAGTCCTGCGCTCCAACTCTCATTACTTCTGGTTGGCAGCAATGACTATAGTATACATCAGCCCCAAAACATATAATAAAAAACAAAGAGAAAAAAAAGAAAAAAGTTACTTGTGCACAATCCCAAATCCCTACGTACATTTAAGCAACTGGAGGCTGCTCAGTTGTTGTAAGTTCTTATATAGTTATATGGTGAAGCATTATATTTACACCATTTTAACACACAGTCAGATCTAATGAAAAAAAGGACATAACACGACATCTAAATTAATTTAAAATGTATTATATGTTTTCCAAAATGTTCTAATATTTGCTTCAGAAAATGAATGAGTGCTAATGGTGCATACGTCTGTTTGCACTGTCCCCTATCTTTGTAAAGCAACTTGGGAAAAGTATGACAAAAATAAAACACAAGGCACTGCCCTTTACCTATTGACTTCCCCCTCTCCAGCTTCACTTATAATTAGCAAACCTCCATATTATCATGTGTGATTCCTACCATGCTAGACAAGAATGATAGGCTGAAAGTTCTGGGGTGCCTTTTCCTGAGAATTGATCCAGAGTGATAAACACAGTGACATATTGTAACAGCCCAAGGCACCATTTTCTTTCTCAGTTGTTGTGGCAAGTTCGAATTGGCTCATAGTCTATTCATGAGAGAAACAGTTGAATCAGCTGATTGCACACATGACCTATTGTAGCACATATAGGGCCTTCGGTTATTGACCTTATTGACCAGATTACCCCACATTTGTACAACATTACTGATGGTCATACATTTCTACCTCCATAACTAGTTGAGATGTATGCATCCCTAGGGCTGACATGGACCTTTATTCAGTTGTGACTCAGAAACGTTGTTTCATGGTTACAAACATTTGTTTCATCAATATAGATTGTTAATAGGTCTATTTAATACCCATTATAAAAACTACATTAGATTGTGCCATTCTGTGCATCTCAATGGCCACTGGGCTCAAAATGGCCTCCTAACAACAAATAGTTTTTGTAGTGGATGTGTAAATCAAAATGAAGACAGTACAGTGTAATTTGAATCAGAATGGGATTTATGTCAATGAGATATTTGCAAACAACCTGTAGTAATTACTAATTAGTTTAGCATTTTAATGAGGCACATGGTTCATGCCTTAAAGGCATAATTTATACTCATTTGAATAGTGTGCACTGAACTAGACATCTTCATATGCTAATAAATAGGATGAAACTGAGGTGGCAGACAGTCTATTGAAATGTAAATATCCAGATACTGTTTAGTACTGGGTAGACAGAATAAAATGAAAAAGTAAGAGATGTTTACAGGCTAGTGATTGGTGGAGAGGTGAGGCCATTTAGATTACATAATGGTTGGAGAGGGAATAGTTCATGACAATAAGCCAATAGCAGGTAAGGCCAATAAACAAGCCCACCAGAGAGGTGGAGCTAACTTCTGTTACTAAAGCGCTCCCCTCACTCTCTCAGAATCACTGTCTTGAGTGCCTTTGAGGAAATTTTTCTCAATCCTAACTCTTGCTAGCATCTTCCTGCTAACCTGCTCTACCAAAAGCCTTTTGTTTGGTTTCCAGACAAAGTTTGAATGAGACACACATAGAAGGCTTTCTAGAGTTTGATCTCTAGTCCAGAGGCCTTCTTCAAAGATTTTACTTGCAGCTCTGCTCCCAGCGCAGACCCTACTCCAGGGGATTTGAAGAATTCCAAGAAGAACTCTCTGAAAGCTTAGTTAGTCTACAGTGAGGTTTATTACAAGAACCATGGAAAACAAATATTTTTTTCCCAACCAAGAAGGGAGTGATCCACAAGTTCATCCACCTGAATATGAAACTTATCAAGAAAATACGCAAGGTGTTACTGGCATGGGCTATCCACCTTGCTCACGGTATATGCAAGCCCACCCTGAAATTACACCTGACTATGAAGATTTTTTTCAACAAGATAACGGGCAGTTTCCACCTCAGACGACAAACACAACGAACCAGGTCCCCCAGTACCATAACAGCAGTACACAGCCTAATGCTTACCACGCAATGAATTCTGGACAGCCATTGATACCACCACCAAACCTATTTGAAATTCCTGGCTACATAAACCAAGTATCTCCCCATCAAGCCACCAGCCCCGTAAGCATGAATCGGCCCACTTCTCCACAGGTCATGTACTATGCTGCTCATGCGGGGCAAGTTAACTACCCCATGCACCACTACCAAAAGCCTTCACTAGCTAGGGCTGAAAGATGCATGCCTACAAGTACAATATCTGGTGCTTGGAATGGCACCCCTACAAGTACCATATCTAGGATTGGAAACTGCACCCCTACAAGTACTTTATCTAGGGCTTTTAACTGCACCCCTGCAAGTACCATATCTTGGACTGGAAACTGCACACCTACAAGTACCATATCTAGGGATGAAAACGTCACCTCTACAAGTACCATATCTAGGGCTGGAAGCTTCGCCACCAGAAGTACGATGTCTAGTGCTTGGAATGGCACCCCTACAAGTACCATATCTAGGGCTGAAAACGTCACCTCTACAAGTACCATATCTAGGGCTGGAAGCTTCGCCACCAGAAGTACCATGTCTAGTGCTTGGAATGGCACCCCTACAAGTACCATATCTAGGCCTGAAAGCTTTGCCCCTACAAGTATCATATCTAGGGCTTTGGGATGTACCCCAACAAGTACCATATCCAGTGCATTAAGCTGCACTCCTACAAATACCATATCTGTGACTGGAAACTGCACCCTTACAAGGACCATATCACAGGCCTCCACTGGAAAAGTAGTCTCAAATGCTGAGGTGAGTACTTACTAATTCAAACTCATGCACTGTTTTACTGTGAGGTACCTTTAGTTAACTACATGTTTGGACTACTTTGCAATGTTGTTTATTTTTGAGCTAGTAACAAATACTTTTAACATTTCTCATGGAATAGGAAACCTAAATGTTGGAGATAGTTTATTGTTATATTCAGAAAATGAATATCAGTTCACATTCCTTGTAAATCTCAAATTGTCCATGACTATTTAATGAAAAGTTAAATTTTTTTTTTTTTTAAAAAAGTACATTAAGGTAGAAAGTGGTGAATATGCAAATATTTGTTATGCTTGGTTTAATGTCTAATTTTTAATATTATTTATAGTTAACATAACGTTGTGGTGGATTGACAACTGAAAAATGTAGGCCAACATTTTGAAAAGTTTAAACAATTTTTCAAATATTCTTATTTAGAGAATTTCTAAAGCTTGCCACTTTCATCCAATTTTTTTCACACAACTTGTCGATTTAGTTCGACTCACTATTTACTTAATAAATGTGTATTTTTTTTTATATAGTATATAGTTATTGCAGGTGTAGAACAAATGGGGTTATGGCTGCTCAACAGGATTTCCTTGTGAAGCCTGAATATGGAAACAATGTCCTATTTTATAGTCTACTGATACTTTAACTTATTTCTGTCAAAATGAACTCAAATCCGAGATAAGGTTTACTTTATCTATAAATAAAGAATGGAACATTGTAGTTCAAAGAAGCCTCCTGCATAAAGTCAATGGCAACGTTGGCTCCAAGCAGAAGACTGTGACTACTGTAATCTGGGTGTACATGCATCTATGCTGGCCCTAATTTCCTATCCTGTAATTGGAGCTTCTGTATGGTTGATATATAATTGCACTCAGAACACTAGTAAAAATGTTTTTCTGGAGATCTGGACCTTTGTAGCTCTTGTGCTCTAAACATTTCCAAAATAATTAAAAATCTTTTCTTTAACCCAAAGTTGTAAACTTGTTCCTTACATTCACAGGATGCAACAAGCATGAGTGAGCTGAAACAATTTGCCCAAAATGTTAAAAAGCGGAGGTATTTGTTGGGGTTTACCCAGGAAAACGTTGGGGACGGACTAGGAGTTTTGTACGGTAAGATCAGATCTAAGAAGTTACCGGTACTAATACATTGAATTTAAAAAAAAAATCTAAGAAAGATATTATTTATATCTAGTCAGTCAGTTATATTTAAAGGGAAAATCTGGTATCTTAATTACAGCAAATATAATTATCTAAAATGCATATTATTAATAATTGTTTTTTTAAATATTAATGGATGGATTTCATATTCTATATATTTTGTTTGATAAATACACTCTAAGCCAGAGGTGTAACTATAAAACACCAGACTCTGGTTTGAAAATTGCCATTCCCTCCTCCCCCGTTCAAATTAGTTTTTTGCATTTTCAAATATTAACACTAACTTTGGCCAGTGTTTGTGACCAAGTGGCTACTAAAAAAGACTGGACATTTGCAATACCTTGGGTTGTCTACTTTTGCAAATGGTATGCCATCATGGGGGTAATTCTTATTCCTGGGCTACCATACGGTCTCAAAGGCAACATAACCAATCTGGCGAATTTCAATGTGAACAAAAATTAAAAATGTAACATGCTATATTTGGCCCTGTAACTTCCCAAAACACCATAAAACCTGTACATAGGGGGTACTGTTTTACACGTGAGACATCGCTGAATACTAATATGTGTATTTTATTGCAGTAAAAGCAAACAGTATTATGACATTCACAGTTAGAATATCATGTAGAACTACATTAAATTTAAAAACTCTTATTTTCTCCCATTTTTTTTATATTTTATTCATATTAAATTATGTTTCATACCTAAATATTTTTGTTAAATGAAAGCCCTGTTTCCCCTGAATAAAATGATATATATTAAGTGTGGGTGCACATAATATGAAAAAGGCGAATTACGCCTGAACAGACATATAGCGCAAATTCCAGTTTTTGTTTACGTTTTGTTTTGATCACACCGTGTACATTTGGCTAAGTCCTTAAGGGGTTAAAAAGTAATCAAAAAAGCTATTTTCATATTATCAATAATATTAATATTGTAACTGATTAAGTGATAAATAATAAGCAAGTTTTTATGACATAACCGACAAACAATTCTTTGTTACAGATCAACATTTTAGCCAGACTACAATTTCCAAGTTTGAGGATGTCAAACTGACCCTTACCAATATGCGGAAACTGAAACCAGTTCTGAAGAGATTTTACGATGAAGTTGAAACAAATGCAGCTAGTCGAGAAGTGAGTAAAACAAATTCTAATTTTGAGAGCATGTACAGGGACTTATACTCTAAAGATTTATTTACATCAAGTTGATCATAAATTCCACAATTATCAGCAGTGAAATTAATTGTCCTAAGATAACTATAACCACATATCTCCCAACATTGGAAGGTATGGGATTGGGAAGTAGGTAGATGGCCCACAATGGGTGAACCTCAGCCTAGTGGCTTCCACACAGCTGAAGCACACTCTGTATGATCCTAGTGGCTTCCACACAGCTGAAGCACACTCTGTATGATCCTAGTGGCTTCCACACAGCTGAAGCACATCTAACAATGCACTCTCTCTGTGCTACTCAGGGACAGCCCCCTCTTCACAACTGCACTCAAAACATTAGTAAATAAAAACAATTTTGTTTCACAAACTATAATTGGATCAGATCATTTTCAATTAATCTTGGCCTTTGTGGCTGCTGTATTTCAAACACTGTCAACAGGGAACAAATTCAGGACACTTGGACAGGAACCCAAAGGACGGACAATCTAACCAAAATCGAGACATTTGGATTCAGTTTTTGGATTCAGGATGAGTTCTCTGTTTAAGCCATGAGAATTTCAGAGTTGGATAACTCATTGTTCAGTCTACATGCTGTAGGCTTCAGCTCTATGTAGAGCTGTAGAGATCAGTGTTTAGCTTGAAGAGAGACACTGAGTTCAGAGTTATAGCAATATAACCATTATTTCTAACCACTATTATTATTAATAGCCTATTATTATCATCACTTAGGATGTGTATGGCATGTCAATGAGAAGCATATCTTAATTTTGCGAAGTAGGAAATGAGCATATGGCTAGTGATTTTAATAAATCACTGCTGATATAGTAGATATGATAAAAGGAGGTAATGAGAATGCAGTGTTATCAATGCTCGGTGTGCAGGTAGCTATGGTGCTTGGGGTACTGTTGTGTTAGTGCCCCTTTAACTCTGGGAAATATGCTCATTAGAAATTGTGGATTTTTTTTCTTTTAAAACTTGTTAATCTATTAGTTTGGAAAAAAAAATTAATTCTGTGATTAACATGTTATTATTTGCATTTTGTTTTGCAACCCGCTAGATTGTTGACAGAGGGGAAAAACCGAACAACTCTGTAAAAAGAAAAAAACGTACGTTCATTGATGAGAAAACAAAGCAAAAGTTAGAAGAGAATTATAAGCGGTTCTCTCATCCCAATAAAGTGGAAATCGAAAGCATTTCAACAGAAACCCAACTAACATATGATGTAAGTATTAACGATAAGAAGATTTCGATCAACTACTATGACATTACAATTTACAGTAATTCACTAAAGTGAGAATTCAGAGTGAATTCAAAATAAACTTCAGATTTAAAGGGACACTATAGTCACCAGAACCACGACAGCATAAAGTGGTTATGGTGTCTATAGCCTGTGCCTCTAGGCTTTTTAATGTAAACACTGCCTTTATGGGCATACAATACACACAAACACTGCATCTACTACACACATTATATTCACTACACAAACACACACTCTGAATCCACTACACAAACACAGACACTGCATCAACTACACACACTGCATAACATAATGGATGTGGGCGAGTTTTGATGGGCATGGCTTTGTGGGGGGGCAGCATTTCATCCATGGATCTAGGCAGCACAATAACTTGGGCTGGCCTTGACTTAACTGTTATAGTAACAGTGGCGGATCCGGGGAGGGGGCAGGGCAACGGAGCAATGAGTTCTAGAGATTTAAATACCAGCATGCACTATTTGGGTAAATGAAGACTCTAGAATTAAGGCCAGTAGGACATGTTTCCAATGAGGCCATTTAAACCATAGTTTTGTAAGGTTTTTTTTTTCTACACTACTATTATGGTCTAAAATTCCAGTTTAATGCATAATCCCAAATGTTTTAACTAGGACGAGAGGCAATTGTTCTTGCTGGTACAAAAGTGTATTAATTACACATATTAAATATTTTCCAAATGTTTTGCTCTGCATAAATCAGACTTGGTACTTGTGAATTATGTCTCTTTAAATGTAAATAATTTGCTAATAATTTGACCACATGATATAAAATAATTAGAATCGTTCACATAAGATAAATGCCTTTATTGACCACCCATTACCTTTTGTTATTTATCAATAGGTTGTTAATACATGGTTCTGTAACCGGCGTCAGAAGGAAAATAAGGAACTGAACAAATGCCTGAAAGAAGAGGCCATAGCATCTGGCAATTTTGCTCAACCCAGTTCAGCTCCTAACACAGGAACCTGTGCCAAGCCACCAGTGGCAGTACCACAACCCTGCCTAATTGACATGACTGGATTAAATCGTACACCTTATATGGCAATAAATTACCAAAACGAACAATTTCTCCAACATGCCATGCAAAGTATGCCTCCTGGAAACTATACTCAGTAAACCATGTGATATCCATATTCTTTTTTTCTCTTTTTATAGATAAACCTCTCTTTCGAGCATTAACACATCGTGATCACTCTTACTTTAGTTCAATGTTGTAGCCTTAACCCTACCACTTCCATCCCATGTCATCATTATTAACTCTTTGTTCTTTTTCACACCTTATATAAAATGAATCGCCAATTGCTGCCCACTACATCTGAAATGCCCCATATCTGACACAAGGTGTAACAAAAACTCCATGCATTTCCATAGGATCATTTTACACCTTAACCTCTGCATGTTATTCAAACCCCACTTCCACTCAATAAACTCTCAAGCTGCATTTCCTCTCTGTTAACGACCTTCATATAATTCTGCTATGTTTCCAACCTCATCTTTAACACTTTTCAACCTCATGTCCTTTATTGCAGGAACTCTCTCTAGATCTAAAACTCGCTGGACTTCCCCTTAAGACTGTGTATTTAGTTGTATATAGATTGTACAGTTGACAATGAACCTTTCGTAAATGTATATATATACATATATATATAAATAATAAAATAGTTAAATAAATAAATAGGTTTGTTTGTCTTTTTCTTTGGAACATAACATTTTATGAATTTATACAAAAACTTTTTGAGTTAGACTCTTCTTTACCGGCATATACTGAGGTTCACCCCAAACCTTCCATTTTGAAACAAAAGTAGTGCAGTGCAATATAAATTTTTTCAACACTAAAAATTAAGGCGTAAGATAGTGATCTTGATCTTAGTTGCCCTATTGCTGCAGAGTGGATAGACAATGGGTGCCATGGAGTCCAAGTCCAAGCAATCTTCAAAATCACACACAAATACATGTTTCACAAACACTGCTTTTACTGAATGTGCAATCTTTTTGCACAGAGATGTAAGAAGGTGCTAGGAATTTTAGGATTTTTTTTTGGTCTTAGTTGCTCTACTACTGCAGAGTGGTTAGCCTATGGGTGCCAGGGGGGTCCATGTTTTTGTCAAACACCTTAACTAAAGTCTTTCTTAAAACCATAGACTCATGGCACCTGCATGGCACATGGTAGGTTGTATAGAGCTTAGATTGCTACGTTAAAGGGACACTATAGGCACCCAGACCACTTCAACTCATTGAAGTGGTCTGAGTGTCGTATCCCTACTGCACTTAGTGCTGCAATGTTAAACATTGCAGTTCCAGAGAAATTGCAATGTTTACATTGCAGTTCCAGAGAAACTGCAATGTTTACATTGCAGCTCCAAGTCTGCCTCAAGTGGATGTCTTCCAGAAAGCCACTGGAGGTGCTTCCTGCATTCAAATCGACCTTTTGTCTGGTAAGTGACGCTGGGCATACTCACACTCTGCATGAGGACATCCAGTGTCAGATTTTTCCCCTGAGGAAAGCATTGATTCAATGCTTTCCTATAGGGAGGTCTAATGCACGTGTGGCATTTGCCGCCCATGCGCATTAGTGCCTGCTCGTCACGGGATGTTGGAGGAGGAGGAGCCACAACCCAGTGCGGAGGGACATCGGTGCTGGAATCAGGTAAGTAAATAAAGAGTTTTTACAATTTATTTACCCACTGGGGAGGAGGGGGACACAAGGGAGGGGGGAGGCAGAAGGAGCTATAGTGTCAGGAATACAGCTTTGTATTATCTGGCACTTATATTATCCCTTTAAAATGAAGAATCTGGTTCTCATGTAAAATAATGTGCATAAATGAAACAACCCAATCTAAATGTTGCTGGTTTGCATTGGGGTGTCCCTGTTGTACATCTAATGTCAATTGCAAAAATAACTATATATAATAAAAATTAAAGGCAAAAAAAGCTACTTGCGCACTGTGACGGACACCTCTGCCGACGGATGCTCCTAGCGCTTCTCAAGGACCATCAACACTGCACTTGTCACCATAGGCACCGCAGACTCCACAAACTGCCGTAGCTTGGTTGGGATCTCGTATGTCTTGTGTGTCACCATTTCTGTGTGTGTCAGTATGTCTGTGTGTGTCTTAGTATGTGTGTGAGTATGTCTGTGAGTATGTCTGACAACATAAAAGATCTATGTAACATTCTTTTTTTTGTAATCCACTCTCAAGGGTCTTGTTTACAAAGTTTAAAAAAATATAATGATCTATATCTTACCGTTTATACAATTTAATTTAAATGCCTTATCAAATGCTCTTCTTTCTTCTATTTATAATTATGGGGAAAAATACTTCGGACCACTTACGTTTCACAGTAACTGAACTAGCAACTGTCTGCTGCCAGGGCTGAAGCCTGAATTTATCACCCACATTTGTATTTTACATTAGTGAAATGAGGATCAAATACATTCTTGCCCTTTGCTGACATTACAAAGCCCTCTAACATGTCCAAGTAACAGTGGAGACACGGTCTGTGTGGCCTTTTCTGATTATTGACATTTGGCCAGACAACAAGACATTTCCAAATTCTGGCTCATGATGAACTATGAGTTTGACACAGAACCGTTTGCTATATTTACTCATTCTTACATCATTTTACCATGATATTGCAACATCCTTTTCTGTTTCAAAAGCAAAGAACACTTCGACCCTTCACATTTCTCAACTGATTCAGTGCCCTCTTATATTGAAATAGTTTTTGTAGTGAGATAAATACTTTTTACTTTTTAGTCTCCACAATCCACATGCAAGGTTGTTTTGGCTTGTGGGGAGTTGTATGACTATGGTAGTAGTAGAAATGGTCTGGAGAAAGAGGAGGAGCGAATGTCAAAGGATGAGAAAGGAACAGAAGGGGCAGCAGAAATTTTGGGTTCAGGAATCCAGGTGGATAATGTTATAAGATTTATCCCAACCATTTGGGAGAAGGATGAATTATTTACATATTCACTGTCCCAAGGATTGAGACAGTGCTAAGGAGACTTATTTACTCTAAACTAGTACTTGTAGCCTGTATTTGCGCTCAGAGACAAGCACATCACTATAACTCCAAGCGTCCCTCTTTAGGAGGGATAGTCCCAATTTTTGTCCCAAATCCCATTTGCCTAGGGTGCAGGCCTGCTGGGGGATCTCACCGGAATATTTCCTGGTTGGCACCCCCTGTCCTGGGCCACAGCGCTGGGCAAGTGACTCTTTAGCCGCCTGCCCTAAGTGCCGGGCCGATCCTCCAGGTATTCAAAAATGGGGGGTGCCGAGAGAAGCCCTGTCACAGGGGGCCGAGGAGGTGTTCCATTTCTAACACCTTGTCAGTTTGCAATATATCTTAAAGACAAAGTACATAGTTTGAGAAATACAATATTTGCATTTGCCCATAACAAAATTAAAGTGTCCCTCTCGTCCATTAAAAATATTAGCTTGTAAAAGTTTCTGATATCTTGCCCAAAGTCTTCCCCCCCCCCCTCCCATTTCCTTTCTAACCCAGCCCAGACTTTCTGTGGTTGTCCAATCACAGAGTTCCCAACACAGCTCATTGAGAAGTCTTTGCAAGAAAGGTTATCTGAGAAATTGCTCGCAACTTGCATTTAGTTCCACTGAGTTAAACAAACCAGGAAGGGACAGTTTTCTGCTTGACAAAATTTGCACTTTTTGTAAAGTGAAGAAAGAGGACACACTCTTTACACATTCATCACGTCAGCAAGCTAAAGTGCGTTAGGGGTCTTGAGTGCACCATTAATAAAAATAGCTTTTCTATATTCAACATTTATAGATAATTAAACAATGGTATATTTGATTTTGCAAGTCCCTATTCATTATTTTACCTAAATATCCCAATGATTTATTAAGGAATAAAAGAAGAGATAAAAAAGTAAGGAGGACACAGAAGCAGGGGGAAGGATCTAGGAAGCAGCTCTCCTGTCCTCCCGCGAGCAATCTATGTGGAGCGTTGCCTACCCCCTACCACGCACAGCACCCCTAACCCCCCACACAGCCTCCCAACCCCCCACCCACACAGCAACCCCTTACCCCCCACAAACAGCACCCCTCAGACACAGCACCCCCACACACACAGCACCCACACACACGCAGCACCCTCCCACACACACACAGCCCCCCCCCCACACACACACACAGCACCCATGTGTGTGTGTGTGTATTCAGCAGATTGTGTGTGTATTCAGCAGACTGTGTGTGTGTATGTATTCAGCAGGCTGTGTGTGTGTGTGTGTGTATTTAGCGGACTGTGTGTATGTATTTAGCAGTCTGTCTGTGTGTGTGTATTTAGCAGTCTGTCTGTGTATCGGTGTGGATGTATTAAGCAGTCGGTGTGTGAATGTGTTCAGCAGTCTGTGTGTATGTTTTGCATTTGTTGGACATACTAATAAATATAAGCTTAATTTTATCTATTTATATCATTATTTAAAATTTGTATAATTGAACTCTCTGTTGTGTTCTTTTAAAACAGAAGATGTTAATTAGTTCGGACAACTGTGCGAGTTGTTTTTTCTAAACGTAAACCTCAGTATTCAGGTTTAATTGCTGTGTTGGCACGTTGAGGAAAAAAAGTTGGCATGTATTGCAGTTTGGGCACTCGGGCTCAAAAACGTTCACCATCGCTGCCCTAGGATATCTTGTAGCACTAATGTGAGTGAGATATTGTTATATCAAGAAGATAATTTCAAAAGTGGAAGTCACTGAAGTGATGTAACCATATTTTGATTTCTACATCCTTTATGTACTCTTTTACATGTGCAGAATTTAAAATTAAGTTATAACTCTGATCATTTTATTTTCCTAATTATATGTTTAATTTGCAGAAACAGTATGTTGGAAGGACCGCGTGGGTTTTAAAGCTTTGCATGAGAGAACACATTAGACCTATTAATGTTGAAAATACCATATCCCCAGTTGGTAAACATTCTAGGAGTCATATTCTCTGGAAACCTTCAGTTTTAAGCTATAGAACAGGTTTTGATGCCACCTAGAGGAGGTGATAGGTTTGGTCTTTTGTGCAGATGTGATGTTCTTGGATTTTTAGTATCTCCACTCTATCCAGTTGGTACTAACAAGGAAAGGGATGTACATTTTTATTTTGAATAAGTTTGTGTTTTGGTTTGGTGGTACTTGGCCTAATATACTGTTTTTCCCAATACCATATCTGTTACCATCCACTTGCGCATCCTGATAATCACAGCAATGACTGAAGGTGTGCATATGCTTTGCCCATGGGCTTAAAGAGTTGTGTGGATAACCAATTGCCCACTCACTCTTCCTTTCCACTTTACATTTCTTCTTTCTTTATTTTCCCTCAGGTTGGTCAATATATTTCTGAGGCAGTCTGACAGGGACCTTTCTGTGCCTTCTGAGTCTTCAACAGCCATGCAGGTTACTTTGGAAGCCTCTCTAGTTATCTCTGGAGATGAGGCTGATTTATCTGCTGATATTGTTGCTTCTGCTGAGATGCAGTATTTAATTCACTCTTCAGCGATGGGGGTTATGTCTGATTCACTTTTGCAGACATTTGCCCAGGCCCTGTTGCAGAGATCGGCTCAACAACTACTCAGGCGGCAGTACCTTTACCCCCACCTGCTCTTACTCAACCTGGCGGCAAGGCCTTAAAGAAGCTAAACACTCCTCCAAAACACTAGAGACAGTACTATACCTGTTGGAAAATCAGCTAGACTTTGGAAAAGGGCAAAAGCGACGATAAACAACTTTCGGCCAAATTGCTAATGCTCTTTTGCTTAATCTCTTGCAAGAGGGTTTCTGATGTACGAACTCTTGATGTTGTTGCTCGTTTCTTTACTCCAGAGGGTGTCATCTTTGATATCCCTCAAGGAACAAAAACCTCTAAATCAGTTCTGTATCCAGCTTTCTCAGATAGACCTCTCCTATGCCCTGTCGCATGCTTACGGAGTATGAACTTCGTGCCACTACTTTACCAAATCCAGTAAAGCAGGAATTCTCTGTAGCGGAATGGACATTTGCAAGCTACTTTTTGTTCCCTATATTGGCTGTCTGTATCTTCCCCCCTGTCATTTCATGGGTTTTGCCGGTTATTTTGTGTGGATCTTCTTTGGCCGTTCGGGAAACTTCATACGAACGTAATCCATTTGTCTCCCGAACAACCACTTAAGTGCGAAACTGCAAGGGAAAAAATTAATGAATGCTCTCCTGTGTGGCAGCCATTTCGCATAGCCAAACACGTGGCTGGGAAGATGGGGCCATTTTGTCTCCCGAACGAGGGCAGCGGTACTAGGTCATCGAGTGCCTAGAACAATTTTCGGCTTGGAGCTCACATGAACACCGGTAAACTGTCGACCACTGCCCGTTCCTATTCCCAACCACCTACACAAACAGCGTTCAGGAGATAAAAAGTACCGAACAGTACCGATCTTGAAAGATTCCCTTGTATGTTTTTTTTGCACAGGAACCTCACGAACAGAGACCGTCCAGGGCACCTATTCTCCTGGAACTATTTTCGGCTAACACCTCATGTCTGGCCGGTCAAATCTTCCACACGATGCTGCTCCCATTTTACCAAACCAATCTGAGTAATTCTTGGATATGTTGATCACTCAGATCAGGGATATCAGGGAATGTGGTGTTCCTATGTATGGTTGGGGGACTATTGCGGTACGGGATATTTTGGGGATTTTTTTGTGCTTGAGAGATATATAATTGGAGGAGTTTACACAGGGAATTATCTTTCAGGCACAAAGCTTGTTCCTGAGTATATCTTGGAGTACCCAGTGGAGGAGAGTCCCTGCTAGGACTAGGGCTCCGCTACTTTGGTTGGCAGCATTGGAATCCAGAGCTCAAACGGTCCACGCTAAAGGATCTCCTAGAGGCAAGAGGGATATCAGCAAGCAGCAAGAAAATGTCTACCCTCGTTACTGAAGTGATGGCAGAATACCAAACGGACGGCGGTTCGGTTCCCGATGGAGTGGTTCGATACACGAACGGGAACCATCGGAGTTTCAAAGGAAGTTACAGTTTCGGTTGTCCTTTTATGGGGAAATCTATCTACAGACATTATTTCACAAACCATATCGGAGGTCCAGGAGTTTGTGCTAAGGCAAAGGGATCAACAAACTCCCGAAACAACCCAGACAGTGACTGTGGTACAAGACGGTAACCCCAAAATACCCTATAATGCATTTAAAAACTATGTAAAGGCAGAGCTAGATATTGATGCATTCCTACAGGATTTTGAAAGACAATGTGCCCTACACAAAATTGATGTTGATGACTGGATCCCCCTGTTGGCAAGCAGACTGTCAGGGAGAGCAGCGGAAGCTTACCGCACTGTTCCAGAAGAAGAAATAAGAAATTATGGCCGAGTAAAGGAAGTAATACTCGCCAGGTATACCATCACATCAGAGGCATACCGCAAGCTCTTCAGAAAACTGAAAAAGGCAGATAAAGATTCTCATGCCTGCCGACTACACCGGGCCGTTCTGGGGTGGGTGAAAGCCAACAAAGCGCATACCATGGAGGACTTGTTACAGTTGGTGCTACTGGAGCAATTCTTTTAATGGGTTGGCTCCAGACATAAAGAAGCCGCAAGGGGAACGTATGAATATTTGGATGCCAGCCGACAGCAGGGACGGGTCCAGTCAGACCCTTCTTCAGACCCGCAACAGCAACTCCTGGTCCAGTAGCGACTCCCAGGCAATTTAATAACGCTACGGCCCCACAGTCTCGCTTCCACCCGCAAAACCACATCCAGTGCCACCTCTGTAAAAAGATGGGGCATATGCGCAGGGATTGCCCCCAGAACCGAGACCGGGCTCCATAGATCCCGGGGCCACCACCACCCACCTGAGCTGCAACCCACTACTGCCAAGCACTAGGAAGTCCTGCACGAAGCGGACACAATACAGGCCGACATGTATAAGCGCCAACATCATCGGCAGACAGCATTCTTGTCCAAGTGTTCCGTGATACAGGAGCCATGCTTACCTTGGTAAAAAGAGACTTGGTGCTTAAAACTGCAAACACCAAGAATACTGTGGCAGTACGGGTAGCCTAGGGAGAAGAATACCAGCTACCTACTGCCCGGGTACACTTGAATTGGGGAGTGGGGTCTGGAGTGATGGATGTGGGGTTGATGCCGGAGCTGCCAGCCGAAATACTGTTGGGGAATGACCTGGGGAGGCTTACGTCAGCTTTTGAGCCCCAGGCATCACCGGAGGAATTGTACCCGGCAATCACCAGGCAACAGGTCCGCAGCTGAGACCACAGCTCACACTCAGATGCTCAGGTAAGAGATTCACCCCTGCCCCTAGAGTGTTTGCCCTGGGCTGCGCCCACTGAGTTTGGGAAAGAGGTGACCACACACCCCAGATTACAGGTATACAGGGATAGAGTCAACTCTAGTCAGGCAGGGTTAGAAGGAGATAAGGGACAAGGGACTGTAATACAGGGAGTCTGAGAGGGTAGTGGCTGGGTCAGAGCTGATCCCCACTAGGCAGTTAGTGGTACCCCAGAGGTACCAACAGGAGCTGCTACGGATAGCGCACGACATCCTGCTATCTGGGCATTTAGGGGTGAGCCGAACCAGATATTGGCTAACCCAAAATTTCTTTTGGCCTGGGATTTCTCAGGATATTAGGCGGTATTGCCAAATGTGTGATACTTGCAAAGCCAAACTCCACCCTCTCCCTATAATTAAGGAACCGGTTATCCGAATAGCGGTAGACCTGGTGGGACCCTTTGCTAAGTCTAGTCCCTCCGGCAAGAAATATATCTTGACGGTGGTGGACTACGCTTCCAGGTACACAGAGGCGGTGGCACTGACCAACATACATGCAGAAACGATAGCAGAGGCCCTGATGCGAATCTTCTCTCATACTGGATTTCCCCGGGGGATCGGGCACCCAGTTCACCGCCGAGGTCACACACCACCTCTGGAGGCTCTGCGGCATTAAGCAGATTGTGAGCTCCCCTTACCACCCCCAGACTAACGGTCTCTGCGAATGGTTTGACGGAATGTTAAAACAAATGCTCCCTGCAATCAAATGCAAACATTACATATAAACACAACCCTGTATAAAAAAACCTATAATTATATACAAGCACCCCTTCAATCACACACCAACACTATATATTATACTGTAGTGACAGTATATGCCACAACTCTGCACAGATATGCAACCTAGAACTTCGTTTTGACTTGGAAAAATATTGAAATATTAAGTGTGACTTAAAAGTTTGGGAACCACTTCTCTAAGCATTAAAAATTATATGTATGAAAACACTTAAAGAGAAAGAGGAATATTTTTGTTGAACAAACAAGTAAATAATACTAGGATTTGTGTTGGTTTTGTAGTTGGAAAATAGTCTGAATCCATAAAGGGTTAAGTCACCAAATTCAGTTGCTAAGCAACATTGTTTGTGTTTATATGACATCAAAAAACATGTATGTCATCTTGATGATGTTACCTCACAGGTTCATTTTCAAAGAGAAAAGGCAGGTAGCTGTGCTTTCTGTATTGTGTAATATTGTAGATTGTGATATTAGTATTTAAATTCTAGCTGTTTGATGAAATTTATTCTGATGTTCATTTGGTGGAATGATCCCCACCTACGGATATTGTGAAGTATAAACTCTTGTAGTGGGCTGTGGTGACTCTCATAGGTATATAAGAGAGATAAAAAAATATATATAGTGCAGTATATCAAATAATAATATAGGGATAAAATTGCTGACAGATGTGCACTCACGTGTTCCGGGGCCTGGAAAGCGTCTCTGCAAATTTTGTGTGAAGTGGTATAATCCCCACTCTTGGATATCGGTGGTGATGGTCTCTCTCCGATTATATAGATAAAAGGGGAAGACAAAACCAAAATAGTGCACACCTTATGGAGTGCAAAGTAAAATGAAATGGATAAAATCTACTCACATTTAGTAGAACATATAAGGATTGCTCTATCCCTATATTTAAGGATTACCCAGTTTTGTCAAGGGGTGTTTTTTCTTTTTTTTCTAAAAACACCTTAGACAAAACTGGGTAATCCTTAAATCCTGGACTGGTAGGTGTGCCTTGAGGACTGGGTTGGGAAACACTGCTCTATCCAACAGGCATAGGTGGTATTATCCCCACCAAATATATAGGTGTTCAGGAGTCCAGCAAACAGGTCCAATAAAAAAGTACTTTTATTGATAAAAAATAATAATATAATGTATAAAAATAGAGTAAAATAGCTGTATAAAACAATTTTAAGATACACGTAATGCATTTTACCATTCAATGGCTTTATCTAAAGTGTCATGAATAAAAAAGTGTTAACCGAAGTTCTATTAACACTACACAACTCTGTACTGCACCAGCTAGTGGCCTCTGACCAAGCTGGCTTTGTGCCAAAAAGAAAGGCTTCAGGTAAAACCAGGTGAAGTTTGAAAAAGAACACTGAGCCTCTTCCTTGCATTAGATGCTGAGAAAGCATTTTATAACTTGCATTGTCAGTACATCCCAAGCTTCTCCTACTATTATCTACAGAGTAAAGTGTTTCTCTACAAAATAAATGCTGGCAAAAATCTGGCTTTTCCTTTAGGCTTCCGTACATGTTTGATTGACACAACGTATTAAATCCACACATTTGTTTATAAAAGCTAACAACTTTAAAAAAAATTCACTCAAATGCAGAGCACACTTGAGTCTTGAGGCTCTCTGGACTCACATAAACTTCTTAAAATGTCCTTACTACCACTGTTAATGTATTTGTTTTGTAATTAAAGATTCATCTCCTCTTGTCACTAGTGCAAGAATTTAAGAGACTATTCAATGCACGGAAACATAAACTCTCGCTCGCATTCTATGCCTTGCTAAAAGTTACTCTGATTCATCACCCTCCTGCTGGAGATACCAGGGTGCCCTTTGTCCCCTACTTCACATATATTGACCGTACCCCTCTGCATGTAGCACAAATGCTTCCTCCAAATGTGGTAGAATTGGCACAAAGTGATACCTGTCTTATAGGCCTCTTCCCCCTACTCATGATTCACTAATTTACAATTATTACTATATACATTGTTATTTATATGGTCCGTAAATTTCTGGATTTGATTTATATATTTCAATGCTGACTGTATCTCTGTGAGCACACTAGCGTGTTGCGACCTTCTAATTAATTTAATCTGTTACTGATTGTACTGCTGTAAAATATACATTGAAAATACAAATATAGCCAATTGTTACTGATTTCTCCTTGCTTCCTGGGTGTTTAGTTTATTGTAGCTACTGTTGTCCTATTTCTAGCAAATGATGTGAGGATAATGCATTCCCCGCCTGTTTTATTAATGCTGCATTAACCCACATTTTCTGGAATTAAATCAAAGCCTCATACAGTATGACTGACCAAAAACTCTGCTTCCTGTTCCTTATATTGATTTATCTACTGTCTATTAAATCATTTTACAATAAATCAATAAAAAATAAAACCATACTGTGAACAAGGCAGATATGTGTAATAAATATGAGATCACATACCTCATAAAAGCTCTTTCTTTTTTTCATTTCCTTATTGATGTGTACAAGAGCCAATAGAATCTAATAAACTACACAGAGGTTTCTGCGGAGGTTCCAGGTCTGACATATCCTTTGTTGGACACTGCATTTATCTTTGAGCAGAGTAACTCCTCTCTGTCCCTGCTAAGAGTACTAGCCAGAGTATTAGCCACTTTAGCTAATATTGCTTGTAAGAGTACTAACAACTCAATTGCCAAAAGTGTGTGGGCACCTGGCCATCAGATCTATATGAGTTTGTTGAATATCCCATTCTAAAACCCTTGGCATTAATATGGAGTTGGTCCCACTTGAGCAGTTATAACAGTTTATACAATTCTGGGTAGGATTTTTACATGATTTAGAATTTTGTCTGTGGGATATTTGTATCCGTTTAATCAAAAGAGCATTTGTGAGGTGAAGCACTGATATGGAATGAAAAGGTCTGACTCACAATCATTTCAAAGGGGTCTTAAAGGTGTTCAATGGGCAGGGCAAGATTTCCCAGACTAGGGGGCCCTTATTCATACCACTTATAAAGTGCCTTTTTGGAGCTTTGGTGGGCTGTTGATGGGGGATAAGTACCAGTAGCCTTGACCATTGTCCTTTGTAGTTGAGTTAGTCTCATATGCTTGACAACAGAATTGCAGGAACAGTTAAAGAGGATGTAAAACAGTGCTGTCCTAGCTCCTCCAGTGTCTGTATGTGAGGCTGCATAGGAAGAAGAAGGAATCATTTCCCATTTGCCCACTTACAGCCTCTCACACCGGAAATAACTTGCAGGAGAAGCAGGGAGATGTCAGGATCGGGACAGGGATCCAACACGCAGAGTACAAACAGGTACAGGATACGTATACCGGACCTTAGAATGGCCGGACTAACGTACGGAGAATATAGAGAATGGTCAGAGACAAGCCGAGGTCGAGGGAACGAGAGGACAGGTAAGCGAGGAACAAGCCGGGTCAAGGATAACAGAGGTAAACAGAGTAAGTCAAACAAGCCGGGTTGGAACCAGAGGGATAACTGAAAATACCAGAGCACTGTGTGACTAGGCAGGCTAGAACCACGACAGGGCAATGAGCAAATGAGAGAAGCACTGTTAAATACCCTGGCTCAGAAGGGTAGACACGCCTCCGACGAGTCCTGATTAGTCTCCAAACAATTGAGTGACAGGTCGTTCCGGGTTGGCGTCATGACGTCGACTTCCGGACGTCATGCTACAAAAGGAAGTGACTCCCTCGCGGCCGGCGTTTATGTGACCGGGTGGACCGCGAGGAACATGGGAAACAGACCGTCCGGATGGATAGACGTCTAAGTCTCTACCTCTCCCAGAGGTAGAGACCTCAGGTACCCTGACAGTACCCCCCCTCTCAGATACGCCCACCGGGCGGAATGAACCGGGACGAGATGGGAAGCGGAAGTGAAACGCCCTGCGGAGACGAGGAGCATGAACATCCTCTTGCGGCACCCAACTCCTCTCCTCAGGACCATATCCCTTCCAATCGACCAGATATTGTACTCTCCCCCGGGAGATTCGAGAATCGATGATAGCGTTAACCTCATACTCCTCCTGACCCTCCACCTGAACAGGGCGAGGGGAGGAGACCGTGGAGGAAAATCTGTTACAGACTAGTGGTTTCAGCAATGAAACATGAAATGAGTTAGGGATGCGTAAGGCAGATGGAAGAGCTAGACGATACGCAACTGGGTTAATTCGAGTCAGCACCCTGTAAGGTCCAATATAACGAGGAGCGAACTTCATGGAAGGCACTTTTAAACGAATGTTTCTTGTACTCAACCATACTCTATCACCTGGAACAAACACCGGAGCCGCCCTTCTACGTTTATCAGCGTGTTTCTTAACCAGCATAGAATTGTGCAGAAGAATTTGTCGAGTCTGATCCCACAACTTCCTCAAATTGGCAACATGAACATCAACCGACGGTAACCCTTGGGAAGGAGAAGCCGAGGGAAGAATAGATGGATGAAAGCCATAATTCATGAAGAAGGGGCTTGAATGAGTAGAATCACAAACGAGATTGTTGTGTGCAAACTCCGCCCAAGGAATCAAACCAACCCAATCGTCCTGGTGTTCAGAAACAAAACAACGTAAATATTGTTCAATCTTTTGGTTGGTGCGTTCAGCAGCTCCGTTAGACTGAGGATGATAGGCAGAAGAGAAATTCAATTTGATACCCAGTTGAGAGCAGAAGGACCTCCAAAAACGGGAAACAAATTGGGAACCTCTGTCAGACACAATTTGGGAGGGTATCCCATGTAAACGAAAAATCTCCCTTGCGAATATCTCTGCCAATTCGGGGGAAGACGGGAGTTTAGGCAGAGGAACGAAGTGAGCCATCTTGGTGAATCTGTCAACCACGGTGAGGATAACAGTTTGTTTTTTAGAGATAGGTAAATCGACAATGAAGTCCATAGCTAAACAGGACCATGGCTTCTCTGGAACCTCTAAGGGATGCAAAAATCCACATGGGAGCGTATGAGGTTGCTTAGTCTTAGTACAGACCTCACACGTACCGATGAAATCCTTAACATCCTTACGTAAAGCAGGCCACCAGAAATCTTTGGAGATTAAAGCATACGTCTTGCGAATGCCAGGATGCCCAGCTACCTTGCTGTTGTGGAAACACCGTAACACTTCCAGTTGGAGAGCAAGAGGAACGAAGTGTCTATCCCCAGGAGTCTGTTTAGGAGCTAGATGTTGTAACTTCATGATCTCAGCAAGCAACGGAGAATGAATCCTGAGATTCGTGTTAGCGATGATATTACATTTAGGAACTATCGAGGAAAGAACTGGCTCAGCTATAGTGGACGGTTCATATTGGCGAGATAAAGCATCGGCTTTAGAGTTCTTAGAACCAGGTCTATAAGTAAGCACATAATTGAAGTGAGTCAGGAATAAGGACCAGCGAGCTTGCCTGGCGGATAGGCGCTTAGCCTCCCCAATATAGGACAAGTTCTTGTGGTCCGTTAGAATCGTAACAGGATGTAAGGTCCCTTCTAATAAATGTCTCCACTCCTTTAGAGCCATAATGACCGCTAACAGTTCCCTGTCACCGATGTCATATCTGCTTTCAGGGCCAGATAGTTTCTTAGAGAAAAAACCACAAGGGTGTAACGGTTTGTCCACCCCTAACCTTTGTGACAGAACAGCACCTACTCCCGTCTCAGAGGCATCGACCTCGAGTAGGAACGGCAGAGTCGTATCAGGATGGACTAAAATTGGGGCAGAAGCAAAAAGTTCTTTGAGAGTCTTGAAAGCAACAAGGGCCTCAGTAGACCAGGTCTTAGTATCAGCCCCTTGTTTGGTCATATTGGTAATAGGCGCAATAATAGAAGAGTATCCCTTAATAAAGCGCCTATAATAATTAGAGAAACCAATAAACCTCTGAATCGCCTTGAGTCCCTTAGGCAATGGCCAATCTAAAATAGATTGGAGTTTGTCAGGATCCATCTTAAAGCCTTCCCCAGAAATCACGTAACCAAGAAAGTCTATCTGAGACTGGTCAAAACTGCATTTCTCCAATTTACAGTATAAGCCATGTTGCAGAAGTTTGTGCAATACCTTTCTGACTTGTCTGTGGTGGGTCTCAATGTCCCTAGAGTGTATAAGTATGTCATCCAGGTATACAATAACACAATCATGTTGAAACTCCCTAAGAACTTCATTAATCAAATCCTGAAATACTGCCGGAGCATTACAAAGACCAAATGGCATAACCGTGTATTCATAGTGACCATAACGGGTATTGAACGCTGTCATCCACTCGTGTCCATGCTGGATTCTCACCAAGTTATACGCCCCTCTGCGATCTAACTTGGTGAAAATTTTAGAGCCCTTTAAACCATCAAACAGCTCGGTAATCAAAGGAATCGGATAGGCATTTCTGATGGTTATCTTATTCAAACCTCGGTAATCAATACAAGGTCTGAGAGTACCATCCTTCTTTTTAACGAAAAAAAAACCAGCCCCGGCGGGAGAAGAGGATCTCCTAATGAATCCTTTTTCTAGATTCTCACAAATATATTCCTCTAGAACTGAGTTCTCTTGAGTGGATAGAGGATATACATTGCCCCTCGGAGGCATAGTACCAGGTAGAAGCTTAATTTTACAATCAAATGACCTGTGTGGAGGTAAGGTATCAGCATTCTTCTTGTCGAATACTGCTTTTAAGTCCTGGTAGAGAGACGGTATCTGTCTCTCTGTAGACTGAGTGGAAGTACCTGGTGTGTTTATTACAGCCAATGGAGAAACCCTGCGTAAACACCTCTCCTGGCAGCCCTGACCCCATGAGAGTATCTCCCCTAACTCCCAATCGATAATAGGGTTATGTCTTTTTAACCAAGGGTACCCCAGGACTATGGGGACAGAAGGGGACGAAATGAGCATAAGTGATAACTTTTCCTCGTGTAAGATACCAACAGTTAAGTTAACGGGTATGGTCTCACGGGAGATAACAGGCTCAAGTAAAGGTCTACCATCTATGGCCTCAACGGCCAAGGGTGTATCCCTTAACTGGGATGGGATAGTGTGTTTAGTAGCAAAGGCTTGGTCGATAAAATTCTCAGCAGCTCCGGAATCTATCAAAGCCATAGTCTTTAGTACTCCCTTCTCCCAAGTTAAAGAAACTGGTAGCAGAAGCCTGTGATCTTTATAATTATGAGTAGAGGACAAAATAGAAACACCCAAGGCCTGTCCTCTAGAGAAACTTAGGTGCGAGCGTTTCCCGAGCGATTAGGACAATTCAGGCGTAAGTGACCTCTGACTCCACAATACATGCATAATCCCTCTCTTCTCCTGTACTGTCTCACTTCTTCTGAGAGGCGAGTATTGCCTATCTGCATAGGTTCAGGAAACAGTGAGGTAGTGGAATCAGGGCTTTGAAATGCGGGAGCTAATTTAAAGGAAGGTCTAAGGTTCCTCTCTCGAGTGTTTTGTCTCTCTCTTAAACGCTCATCAATACGAGAAATGAACGAAATTAAATCCTCCAAATTTTCAGGGAGTTCTCTAGTAGCAACCTCATCAAGGATTACGTCTGATAGCCCGTTCAAAAATACATCTATATAAGCCTGCTCATTCCACTTAACTTCTGACGCCAGAGACCTGAACTCTAGTGCATAATCCACAAGTGTTCGGTTCTCCTGTCTCAGGCGCAACAGTAATCTGGCTGCATTGACCTTTCTACCAGGGGGTCAAAAGTTCTTCTAAAGGCAGCTACAAAGGCATTATAATTATATACTAACGGGTTATCGTTCTCCCATAGTGGGTTGGCCCATCTCAGAGCTTTCTCAATGAGTAAGGTGATAATAAATCCAACCTTTGCCCTATCTGTAGGATAGGAACGAGGTTGCAATTCAAAGTGGATACTAATCTGGTTTAAAAAACCACGACACTTCTCAGGTGAACCACCATAACGTACTGGTGGGGTAATGCGGGAGGAGGCACCTACAGTGGCTACCTCTAGGCCAGAACTTATAGGGGAGATAGAAGTAGTACGTGTCTCCTCTGGTGGATTATTGGCACGAGATAATAACGCCTGTAGCGCTAGGGCCATTTGATCCATTCTGTGTTCCATGGCTTCGAACCTAGGATCAGAGGGACCAAGCTGACTGTTTGTACTTGCAGGATCCATTGGCCCTGTCGTAATGTCAGGATCGGGACAGGGATCCAACACGCAGAGTACAAACAGGTACAGGATATGTATACCGGACCTTAGAATGGCCGGACTAACGTACGGAGAATATAGAGAATGGTCAGAGACAAGCCGAGGTCGAGGGAACGAGAGGACAGGTAAGCGAGGAACAAGCCGGGTCAAGGATAACAGAGGTAAACAGAGTAAGTCAAACAAGCCGGGTCGGAACCAAAGGGATAACTGAAAATACCAGAGCACTGTGTGACTAGGCAGGCTAGAACCACGACAGGGCAATGAGCAAATGAGAGAAGCACTGTTAAATACCCTGGCTCAGAAGGGTAGACACGCCTCCGACGAGTCCTGATTAGTCTCCAAACAATTGAGTGACAGGTCGTTCCGGGTTGGCGTCATGACGTCGACTTCCGGACGTCATGCTACAAAAGGAAGTGACTCCCTCGCGGCCGGCGTTTATGTGACCGGGTGGACCGCGAGGAACATGGGAAACAGACCGTCCGGATGGATAGACGTCTAAGTCTCTACCTCTCCCAGAGGTAGAGACCTCAGGTACCCTGACAGGAGAGCACTGAGTGATTCACACTGTATAATATCTCCTGCAGCTCTAATGCCAATCTTAGAAGGGTGGGCAAATAACGTTTCCAATTTCACATGCCTGTACCCTAAACTACCCTTTTTCCTAACCCTAAATGAAATCCTTCCAAAACCCTAAACACACTCTCTCCTTAGTCCTAATGTTAAGAACTCAGAGCCTAAACCTGAAACAAACCCTTCTCTTTAACTTATCTTGCAATTTACACACATCATGTACTAAATGCAACCCCACACAAACCCTTAACAGAATAATTCTAAACACCCTTATATCACAACTATAACCCATCTCGTACTTTTAGTCCTCTTAATACAATGTCTAATCTAAGTCTGGCATTAAATCTTTTCTAACGTTCACCCCACCTTTACCATAACCACTTCATACTTCATTTTAACCCTGCATGCATTTACACAGCTACATACACTCACTATACTCACAGATTCAAACACAATACATTACAAGTAGAAATATGCACATATTGTGTCAAACATAAAGAGTAGACATGTATACAACTCTGTATTTTCCAGTGAAAATGTATACATATACTATTTCACATGTACACAAAAACCTGACTCGAGTTGTTCCAAGTATTTCCCTTTTTGATATGTTGTGTCAGCCATTTTTACTGATAATTCCAAAATTAATTTCTCTTTGATCCATTGTCTTTGCTACTCTACGAACCTCATGTTTCTCTCTAATTTTTGCACAAGGTAAAGTTAGGGCAAATATTGCAAATGAGGAGTTTCATAGTTTCATTTCTCCGCTTCTCTTTATGCTTTCTCTATGTTGACTGCCAATTACAAAGGACAGGAGTTATAATGATTGACAAGTATAACATATTTAGGGTTAGTTTCTGGTTGTTCATAAGAATACCAATTTCTGTCTCATTACAGACTTTGCCTTTTATCTGAAAGTAGCAAGGTGAATTGTAGGTTATGCTAATGGAGTGTAACTATAATCTTAATTTTAGTGACAGGAGGCGAGTATTTTGCATAACTTTCTTTACTCAAAACTCCAGCCACACAGATCAATCATAGAATCAACCAATGAAAACAAAGTAACATTATCTATATAAGGCCCTGACAGTCCAAACTTCTCCTCTTTCTGTGCTGCTCCTGCTGTGCACTGGTCAGAGTATTTGCTCATCTTTCTTTGATGTGAGGTAGTTATAAACCAAATAGAACTGGAACAGGAAAGTAAATGGAACAACTGAACACCAATTCAAAATGGTTCCAAAACTAAATTCTGCATGTAGCGAAGAGACGATCAGAGCCGATAAAAGATGTCGTAGATCAAACTGAAAAGAACAGAAATAAGTGAAAAGTAATGGTAATGGATTCATGTCAACATAACAGCGATAAGCAAGTACTATGCAATATTAACAGGCAAATAGGTCAATTATGAATTTTACCACATGACAGGAGGCTTCGCATTTTGCATTTTTAACGCTAGGATTACAGTAAAGCGAAGGAAGCATGAGAAGAAGTACGGAAATAAAAGACCCAAAAGGAAACTTTGGGAGACCAATCTTGTAAAGCATGATTTCCGTAAAAGATGCACCAGTCGATAGAGCCTGCAATAAAGCACCGAAATACAGTTCAACCGGCCAACATATGAGACAAAAAGTTGACATGTAGATGGCCCCTGCAGTTGAATAGCTTGTGGAAGATTATCTATCATAGCTGCAAGTCGCTTCCGTCCCACCAATGACGAGAGTACCAATCCGACGTAATGTTTGAGGTTTCTGAGAGGTACTCAGTTCATAGTGTGATGTTGCAAGATAGGTTATATACTGGATTGGCAAGACATTGTCCATGTGTAACGCAGTAGTCGGACATGTACAGTGTCAGGATATTTATATCGGCAGACATTTTGTGCTAAAATAGAAATTAAAAGTGTATATTGCCAGAGTCACTCAGAACAGAGCAGACTCTATTTTGCTATCTTGCCATGTGATTTATGGTCCCTGGGAGGTTTGGCCCTTTAAATACAATATTTGGGCATAATGGATTTGTGTTGTGCTGCTGCTGCCCATTTAAGAACCACCTGGGGCCATACTGTGACTTTTGGGAACAATGCCCCTTTAAGACTATGGCCCCTGGAAGATATTGCCTGTTAAAGACTATTTTAGCAGATTGGATTTTAAAAGACTTGCTGCCCCTTTAAATTGTATTGGAGCAGTTCTGCAGCTTTAAATTGGCACTTCGGATGCAGCCGAAGTAGTCAAAGTGGCCGCCATTCGACAAACGAACACGTGGCGGCGGCCATCTTTGTTCATTCGAACGAGGTCAGCGGTATGTGTAGCCAAATCCATGGAACTGAAATCGGCTACACATTTCAACGAACACCGCTGACCCTTACCTTCTCCTACACTCCGTTTTCAGGTGCAGAGACTAAGTCCTGTTCGGCAGTTTGAACACACTGCTATACTAAGCTAAATGCACGAACGGCCTCGTTCATGCATTCGAATGGGACTTAGTCATTTTTCTGTGAAAAATAGACCGACCGCACAGCCCAAATCTATGGAACTGTTTTGGGCAGGAAAATGTGCTTGCAGTCGGTCATAAAAGACTCCCAGCTAACTTTTTATCTACTGGGGGGATTTGTATGATATAAACACTTCCAAAAATCAGCCAAATCCCTCCAGTGGATCAAAAGTTAGCTGGAAGTCCTTTATGACCGACCGCAAGCACAATTTCCTGCCCAAAACAGTTCCATAGATTTGGGCTGTGCGGTCGGTCAATTTCATGCGAAAAAACGACTAAGTCCCATTTCGAACGGGACTTAGTCTCTGGAGCTGCAAGTTCCGTATGGGAGAAGGTAAGGGTCAGCGGTGTTCGGCAGAATGTGTAGACGATTTTAGTTCCACAGAATCTTTAACATACACCGCTGACCGCATTCGAATGACCAAAATGGCCGCCACCACGTGTTCGGCTGCCGAATGGCGGCCACCCAGCGCTCGGCAATTAACCTGCAGTAACCTCACAGCCTGGGAGGTAAATTGCCTGCACACTTTAACTTCTGGGTGGTCCGCCTGTGTGGTACTTGGTCCAGTAAGCCCTATTTACTGAACCAAGTGGGAGAGAGCCAGGGGCAAGTTATTTTACAGGTCTGGGGACATAGTCTTAAAGGGGCATTGTTCAGCAAAGTCACAATATGTCCCAAGACGGTTCTTAAAGGGCCATACACACCAATAAAAGTTAATACATTTTCAGGGGCACAATCTTCCAGGGGCCATAGTCATGAGGCAGGATGCTGGCAAATAGGCTTCTCCACAATCCAGGGAAGCAGGGCAATTTTTCATTTAAAGGGCCAGTTACAAATAGCCATTTGTAACAGGGAGTAAGAAGGGGGTAAGAAGAGGGGGAGGGGGGGTAAGAAGAGGGGGAGGGGGGAGTAAGAGGAGGGCGATTGCCCCCTTCCCTGTCATACACTGCCCACCCATACACACACAGCCCCCCATACTAACATTGCCACACACATACACAGCCCCCTCGTAAACACATTGCCCCACACACCCTACACATTCACACACTACACCCCCTCACACACACTGAACCTTTCACACACACACTGAACCTTTCACACACACACTGCACCCCTTACACATTGCACCACTGCTCCTATACCCTACTACAGCCTCATATCCCAGCAGACCCCAGGTAAGTTGTCAAACTGTTCTTAAACGGTTTGACTACTTACTCTAGGAGGGGGGCCCGGCCCTCCTGGCACCATAACGACTACACAGAGCAGTAGTGGTTATTGTGCATGGATTATTTCTTTAAATAATCTACGAGTGCCCCAGTAGCCAGCCCACAGGCCGGCCAGCCAGCCAGCCAGCCCACAGGCTGGCCAGCCAGCCCACAGGCTGGCCAGTAGCCAGCCAGCCAGCCCACAGGCCACCAGTTAGGCTTAAAGCCAGCAAGCCACAGCCTGCCAGCCAGCAAGCCACAGCCAGCAAGCCACAGCCTGCCAGCCGCAGCGAGCAAGCCCACAGCCTGCCGGCAGTAGCCAGCAAGCCCACAGCCTGCCAGCAAGCCCACAGCCTGCCAGCCGCAGCCAGTAAGCCCACAGCCTTCCAGCAAGCCCACAGACTGCCAGCCAGCAACAGTAATTAAGGTAAGAGGAGCCAACTTGGCCTAGGTATCAGCGAGCTATGTTGTGTTGCTATATTGTGAATAGGAACCAGAGTGTTGGAGAGACCCCCCTCCAGGCCCCATTAGACTCCATTGTAGTCTCTAATGGGACCTGGAGGAAATTCTTTCTAACACACTCTCTAAAGGACACTGAGATAGCCTCTGCTAGAATTCCCCCCCCCCCTCCATGGCCCATTAGCCCTCAATTGAAGTCTCTACTGGGGCCGGGAGGCGACTGTTTCCAGCAGGGACACTGAGATGGCCTCTGTTAGAAAGACCCCCTTCCAAGCCTATTAGACTCCATTGTAGTCTCTAATAGGGCCTGGAGGGTATTCTTTCTAACACACTCTCTAAAGGACACTCTCTAAAGGACACAGATAGCCTCTGCTAGAAAGACCCCCCTCCATGGCCCATTAGCCCTCAATTGTAGTCTCTACTGGGGCCTTGAAGGGATTATTGCACTTTTGTTCCTTGTGTCTAAAGATTGTGTAGGGTGTGGCTGGAGGCGGTGCATGGAGGCGGGACATGGGTGGCGCTTGCTGCGGAGTATGGGTGGGGCCTGTAAGGGGGCCCTTGATTTATTTTGCCCGGGGGCCCTGAGGGTTCTCAGTCCGCCCCTGGTCGTATGCAGACACTGCACCCTTTTGCCTGGAATGGATTTCCGGATGGTCGCAAT
Organism: Pelobates fuscus; assembly: GCF_036172605.1. Lineage (NCBI taxonomy): Eukaryota > Metazoa > Chordata > Amphibia > Anura > Pelobatidae > Pelobates > Pelobates fuscus. The sequence goes on from NC_086322.1 coordinate 209,433,364, forward strand.
CTTTAAGAGGGGTACAGAGGAGATTGAGTCGATCTTGAATTTTTGATACGACTTAAGAGGGTTCAAGCAGCTTCATCGAGATTCACTACAAAACCCAGGGACTCTAGAAAATGTATGACCAGACGGAAATCTCCTGTCTTCTTCAGGCCCAGGAAGGTAATGCTGAAGAACCTCCAATGTCATAGTTACATAGGCTGAAAAGAGACATGTGTCCATCAAGTTCAGCTTTCCTCACATCTGTTTTTTGCTGTTGATCTAAAAGAAGGCAAAAAACCCAGTTTGAAGCATTCCCAAGTATAGCAGGGGGCTCACCCATGCACACAGTTGCACTAAGCAGACTGCACCATCAGGCCAGCTATATGTAAGTAAACTTCTACATGTAAGTTTGGTAAACCTTCGCAATGGAAATTATAACTGTACAGTTGATAGAGCACAAATAAATCCTTCTTATGTAGTAATAAAAGAAAGCACCTGAGAGAGATCCTGTAGTAGTTGTATGCAGTGTAGCAGTAGATCCAGGAGTGCAGGCAGACCAGTAAATGAGAGGTATCAGTGTAACAGGAGGATTCCATGTATTGACAGGCAGTATGGAGCAGTGTAAGTCTTATAGTGTATCCTGGTACAGATTAGTTACTGTTAAAACACCGTAGATACTAAACGAATGGACTAGAACAAGAAACAAAATGGCCATCGTGAATCTCGTAATATTCAAGATGGACACCGCCCGAGAATACCTAGCAGGAAGAACTCCCGCAAGCCCCAAGTGTAGACAGCGCTGCGAGCATGGTGCTGTCTGCCGTGGCAGAAGGCAAAGCAAATACACGGAAAATACACAGGGTAATATCCTGAAGCCTAATGACAAACTAAAGCAACCAAATACAGGGGAAATACAGGCAGTAATATCAGAAACCTAATGGCAAAGTAAAGGTACAGAAACTTGACAGGGCATACAGGCTAGGCAAAACAGTGGGGATGACAGCTGGAAGGGCAGCATAGAGTATAAGAAACCTTGGGAAACACCATGAAAGCCATAAGTGTAAAACGAAATACACACGAATCATACAGAAAAAAGAAGGAGCAAATACTCTGACTAGTGCAAAGCAGGAGTATCACAGAAAGAGTAGAAGTTTGGACTGTCAGGGCCTTATATAGAGAATGTTACTTTGTTTTCATTGGCTGATTCGATGATTGATCTGTGCTGCTGGAGTTTTGAGTAAAGAAAATTATGCAAAATACGAAGCCGCCTGTCATGTGGTAAAATTGCTGGCATAGCGTACAGTTTAGTTGCTATCTAAGTAGAATTAAAATCCTCTATTATGTACATGTATATTGGGGATTACAGTGGGCAGGTAACGTTACTTTTGTTTAAATACCTGGCCAATGCCATAGAGCTGCAAACAGTAGAAATAGTGTGCAGCGCAGGTATGTGATACCACAGAATAGAGTTAATACATGCACTGTGGAAGTATATATAACCAGTAAAAGAAAACACACAAATACCCAAATGTATAAACAGAATCAGATATTAACCAGAGATCAGATGCTGGAGGGTTCAATAAATGTGAATATTTGCTTTTGTAATTGGTGTGCCTGTTCTACATCATTCATTTTGAGGAACAAGCTCCACACAGAGGAATACCTTTTGGATTTTTCGCCTATATACACCACCACCCGAAAACAGACTGTCAGAAAAGGGGCATATTATTGAACCCTCCAGCATCTGATCTCTGGTTAATATCTGATTCTGTTTATACATTTGGGTATTTGTGTGTTTTCTTTTACTGGGTATATATACCTCCACAGTGCATGTATTACACTCTATTCTGTGGTATCACATACCTGTGCTGCACACTATTTCTACTGTTTGCATTCACTTTCCTGTGGGATTTTTTGTGATTATTCCCACTAAGTGTGTTCCAGCTGCTTTATTTAGCGCCACGGTATATATTAGCTTATTTTTTTTAATGCCATAGAGCTAAATCTTATAGAGAGGGACAAGCCAAGGTAATTTCATTTGAAGACAAAGTAAATGTGAAGACTAGTTGAAAGGCCAATGCAGGTAGCAGACAGTGAGTAAACAGTTCAATGAATAATATATTATATAAGATGCCAGTAACAAAAAGTCACAGGTCCTGTAGTGCAATTGATTAGTAGGATCAATTATGTTTTTGATCCTCTAGATGGCGAAACATCATTGCTGCGCTTTTGACAGATGAGGACTGTTTGAGAAAATGCATCCTTTACATTTGAATGTGAAATTTGTACTCCTTTCTGTTCTTATTTGTTTGTGTGAGAAGTTGCCAGTCTCCTGAAAACAGTACGGCCATTCCCCACTGAGAGCAACCTGTCTGTATGCTTAATGTCTGTTTTGAATGTTATTGCAGTATTACAGTATTTTCTCTTTCATTTAGTATAGGAATGTGTTTATTTTTGTTATATTTATGTTTATAGACTATTGGGAATCCATTTTTAAAGGAACACTATAGGGTCAGGAACATAAACATGTATTCCTGACCCTATAGTGTTAAAATCACCATTTTAAATGGCTTGCCCCCCTTAAAAGGTAATAAAACATGTCTGCTGGCACCAGCCCCGCCCCTGATCCGTTTCCTTGTCTGACATCATCAGAATTGATTATTTCAGCCAATTTAATACTTTCCCCAATTAGGAAAAGCATTGGATTGGTTGAAATAGTCAAGTAGGCAGGGTTGGGGCGGGGCCAAATGCCAGCTTGGCAAATCAGCATCTCCTCATAGAGATGTATTGAATCAATGCATCTCTGTGTGAAAAGTTCAGAGCGTGGAGTCTGAATATACTCACCAGAACAACTACATTAAGCTATAGTTGTTCTAGTGACTATAGTGTATCTTTAAATATATTTTCTATTAAGTTTACTTTTGAACAATATTTACCATCAACAAAGGGATGACTTTTTAGGACTCTACCATTTCACTGTCAGCATTACATTAGCAATCCAAAGATTGATACAGATCTGTAGAACAGTTTTAAATACCTCTATTTTACAATTTAATTATTTAACATTAAGAATGTGGGCATTATGCTCAAATGCAGACATACTATTTACATTCTGTAGTAATTTTTAGTAATTTCGACTGCTAGTAATACCTTTAGAGTCCTTGCAAATACCAATAAGCAAGGTATCTGACCATTTTTATTTATCTTTTTTTGTCACATATTTGTATGCATCTATGTATGTGAGAAAAAAAAAAAAAAGATTTTTTTTCTTTCATAATAACATTTCAGGCCCTGTGTTACATATTGCAAGATAAACAGCACTGTATACTGTATAAAGCTTTTATTCCCCAAATATTCTTTTATAAAGGTTTAACGAAAAAGTGAAAAATTTAAAATGTGTTCATTTACATAATTTAATTTGTTTTAATTTTTCAGAAAAGCAATATATACACAACATTGTTATGTTATGATATAGTATATGCTAGCTAGGCATCCCTTGCATCAAATAAATGTTATGGTAATACTGTTTTAATCAAAAAGTGATCGGTTGAAGGGGTTAATCGTAGGGAATATACTCATTCTCTTCTAAAAATAAATGCTGCTAAAAAGACCAATATGCATGACTATTGTATTCCCATCAAAATCAGGTCCACATTTTGTCAGTGAGAATGTTCTTGACTATTTTATTTATAGTTGCTGTGTTCTACTTACTTAATATGTGCTTATTATGTTCTGTCCTATGATGGAAATATAGGACATACCAATATCAAGGCATTTACCATTATTGATGTGAGTTTTTCCTATTTTAGGTTGTACTATATGATGGCATTTAGCCATATTGTTGATACATTTATAACTTTTTCATACAGTGGATTTAGCAATGACGGCTGCTGAATCCCAGGAATCAAAGAGGTCTCGTGATTGCATTGATCTCTTGTTTTCTAATCCTTAGTATGCTAATATATGACACTTACCATTTTATAACCAGAAGTTGTCCCCTCTTGTCTATAAATGTATGCAACCTCTGAATGGATAATTATATAGGTACATACATCCAATCACAGAGATCACACGTGGTTAAATGTATGCTATCTCTACAGAGTAGGCATCTCAATTCTGGCCCCCTCTGTTTCTGCTGAAATACAACTCTCATGATTCTCTGTCCATCTATTGCACTTGGACTAATTATGGGATTTGTAAGCTATCAACATATGGGGACCAGAGATGCCTACCATAGTGTTTGTTACACCGTTGTGGAGAATCTTAAGGCAAAACACTTATTGGGTGGCAGTGACACTTAACACTTTGCATAAAACATTGATTTCAAACAGATGACAACCCCCTCCTAGACTAAATAATCTGGGTGACAGTGGTGGTTAGCAGTGTATACAAATTATTTATTATGTATCACAATAGGTGAAAATAAGGTGTGTCACTGATATTTTAAACTTTACTTTTTTGAATGCAAATACTCTCAGTATAGAAGAGGAAGATTTATAGAAAATTAGAGCATTTGTTTATGTTTCACTTTCCAGAAATTATACTCTGATAAATTGTCATTTAGAATATAGTAATAGTGCTGAGTTTAGTCTAAATGAGTTTTAGTAAAAAACAAAGAAACTAGTTACTTGAGCACGATCCCAAACCCCTATGTACATTTAAATGTTTTTTTTTTAGTAACACTCCAATGGCCATTTAAGTGTAAGCTCACCTGCCATGTAAAGGCAAAACCTTGTAGGTGAATCCTACACTAATGATTCCCCTTGCTTCTTTAAGCTAAAAGGTGGTATTTTTATAACCCTCTACATACCTATTAAAGGAGCACTATAGGGTCAGGAACACAAACATGTATTCCTGACCCTATATGGTTAACACCAACATCTAGACCCCCTGTCCCACTCATGCCTCCCTAAATATAGTAAAATCTTACTTGAATTCAAGCCTGAAGCTTTGTCCCTGTTTCCTTTTGACCTGCCCACTGCCTGCTGACAGAAGTGGTAGCCTGATCCAATCACAATGCTTCCCCATAGGATTGGCCGAGACTGACAAAGAGGCAGATCAGGGGCAGAGCCAGCACAATTTAAACACAGCCCTGGCCAGTCAGCATCTCCTCATAGAGATTAATTGAATCAATGAATCTCTATGAGGAAAATTCAGTGTCTGCATGCAGAGGGTGGAGATACTGAATGTTTGGATGCATTTTAAGCAGCCATGACACAGGAGGGATCTCTAACAGCCATCTGAGGAGTGGCCAGTGACGTTATCACTAGGCTATAATGTAAACACTGCATTTTCTCTGAAAAGACAGTGTTTACAGCAAAAAGCCTGAAGATAATGATTCTACTCACCAGAACAAATTCAATAAGCTGTAGTTTTTCTGGTGACTATAGTGTCCCCTTAGCCCTTAATAGGGAACACATGGGGTTGGACGGCAGCATTGTAACATGGCTGTGTAATCCAAAAGCAAATATACAGAATTTAGCCCTACACTCGGACTCCCACTACTCCTGGGCAGCAGCAATGACTATAGTACACAAATACATACAATAAAAAACAAATTAAAAAGTTACTTGCGCACTATCCCAAATACATAGGAATTTGGAATAGCGCGCAAGTAACATGTTTTAGACCTATTTCATTTTCATCTTTTTTTTTCTATTTTCTTGAGGAAACAACGTGTTATATTAACCCCTTAAGGACCAAACTTCCGGAATAAAAGGGAATCATGACGTGTCACACACGTCATGTGTCCTTAAGGGGTTAAGGGAAATAAGTTGCTTTTTCTAGATAACAATTTGTTTTCTCAAGATAACATGTCAGAGAAATATTAAAAATGCATGGCCTCTCTGGGCTTCTGTCATTTTCTGCTTCTGTTTTGAAATATTATATTTGGAGTAAAATATTTAGAAAAAAATGGATGTAAACAGCCCTATACATATATAACAACCATTTTAATTACTAAAACCATTGAACGCAATGTTTCAATTATCTCCAGGTCTCTTTTTTAACTTTCTGTGATGCACTTGTCCTCGCAAAAGCGCCATTTTGAATCTGGTTCATCCTTTTAAACACTGCATATTCAGCTGCAAAAATAAAGGTACACCATTAGGTATACTTAGCCAGGAGACAAGAAAATGTAATATATGTTAGAGATAAATATCACCTACGAGCAAAGAGCATAGCTCTCAGAAATAGTAACATATAAAATAGCTGCTAGAAAACAAAAAGAGAAACTCATTTTCTGAAGTCAAATTTCACCACACCAGCAATACAGCCTCACAGCCTCATATTCCATCTCATATAGTAGTACAGTTAGAGCATTTTAAAGAAAATATTATTAATGTTCAACAAAACCCAGTGGTCAATGACACAAATCTGCATCCCCAGTATTGCGTAAGGAGGGGAGGGGACTAGTGTTTCTGAGTGTGGTGTTTATATGAGCGTTCATGTGAGCATATGCTATTCATTTGTGTAACGCTTACATGTATTTAAATGGAGCACAACTGCAGATCCCTTGGAACTCAGGTTGATGAGTAGGATACTAGAGGACAGTACAGGAACTGTATCTTTAATTACGGATTATACAAGTACTGTATCTTTAATTACTTCGCTGTTTCTTTAAACGGAGTGAGCAGCTTCTAGTATACATGCAGTATAGTACTTTGGAGTTTGCAGGTTCATGGAAAGGGAAGCAAAATAGAATTGAAGTTGTAGCAGGAGTGATGAGATTTGGAGTTCGAGGTAAGCAGGCTTGAGAGCAGGCTGTAGCAGGAAATGCTTAGCGGACTTGAGAGCAGGCTGTAGCAGGTTTGAGAGCAGGTAATCTCCTATTAAGGATATAGCAATTGACTTAGCTCTCAGTGGTGGAAAATCAGGTTTCCCGAAGTTCTCCTCCGGGGAGGGAAGTTGTAAGCAGGATGAGGAAGGTCCAGTTACTAGCCGTGGTCGAGGAGAGGAGAAGGAGGGTTTGTAGATTTCCAGTCCGGTTCGGTTCACAATTAGAGGTAGGAGAAATCTTTAAGCCGGTTTGATTTCGCGGTAACGCTGTTTAATAATCCAGCGTCTTGTATCTGGCGCGGTCGCATTATGTAGCGTGGGGAGACCGCGTCAGAGGAGGGGGTGTGGCTAAACTCCGTCAACCCGGAAGAGACAAAGGAATACCGGTAGTTAAGGCATGACAATTTGTCTTCATTTGTGCATTTGTGAGTTTTATGTCCATATGTGTGTATCTGTAAATGTGTTTGCGGGGTCTTACTATGTGTTCAGATGTCTTTATTGCTACATATTCTCAGAATGTCAGAGTGGTTGTGCAAGGTTTATGCGTTTTTGGATAATATTTGGACAATATTATCAATATGAATTAGCACGTTCTTAGAATCTGAGAATGTATGGCCAGATTATCAGGCTTAGGGAGAGGTTTAAATTGTTTAAGACTGTGTGCACTTAGAAACATCCTATGTAAATTTGCAGACAACATGTGCATTATGTTTTCAATTACATACACGAGCATGTACTCAGGTGGTTAGCCTGTCCAGGATGGGGGGCAGGGTTACACTTTTGCCTACTCTGTTTATATGTGTAATAGGTATGGACTTTGCATGTCAATAAATATTGAAAATAACTTTACAGTTTTTGTGAACTGTGATATTCACTGTAATTGGCCAACTGTGTATGCACACATCTGTGGCTCTTCTCATTGAACTTGTTAGGGGAGGCATTGACTTGTGCATGCAACATATACATTTGAAATTTCAGACACCTAAAAAAACAGGCTTATAGCTAGAGTGACTTATATAAACTGCGTGTAAGAAGATACGGCAGAGGATCTCCTTGGACCATAACATCTGAAAACATTGCTTACACAGTGTGATCACAATTTGATCTCTGCCTTTACAAATGTATATGGCACGTGCAAGATGTTTATGTTCATACCTCATCTATATAAGAAGAACTGCAGATGTGTGCAAGGTGTGTGCACAAGGATTGGACCTCATCCTTGGCAATTTAGTGAAACATGAGATTTGCAACTACAGAGAACATTCCAGCTCAGTTCTTTGTGCCTCTCTGCCTTATCTCTGTACTTTCCATCAAGATAGAAAATACGGAACTAGGACATCCTGTCAGGATGGACCAGTGGCCCAACACGCAGAATTAAGTAAAACACGTAACAAATACAAGCTGTAACAACTTATTACCGGGCTTTAGAATGGCTGGAATTAACGTAATAGAATAAACAGTAACGAGCCGAGGTCAGGAATACAGAAAGGAACAAATACGGAAAGAACAAAGCCAAAGGGTCAGGGATACCAGAAATATGGGAAGTCAAGATCAAAAACCAATAATCAGAATCAGGAACGCGCTCTCGGATGGAAACCACAACAAGGCACTGAACAACTGCACGTTTGGGTTTAAATAACCTAGTAAATCCTGCAATTGGCTAATTTGGGTCCCATGACCCCAGAATGTGCGTGCATGTCAAAAACGTAACACTGCACGCACGTTCACGTCACTAGTGACATCATTGTGGGTGGCGTTATTATTTAGCGCCGTCTTGCAGCGACCAGCGGCCCTTCCAAACACTGGACCCAGCCGCCGATCCACAAGCTGCATGGAGGGAGAGGCTCTGGCAGTGAGGTGAGTAACCTATCCCTCCTTTAGTGCGACCACGCCAATCAGGCGTGACCACACTGTGGTGCCGATCGGGCACTGTGATAGTGTGACCACACCAGTCAGGTGCGGACACACTGAGGTGCGATCAGGCATCGTGACATTACCCCCCACACAAAGACCGCCCGCTGGGCGGGCAGGACCAGGCTTATCAGGGTACTGGGCATGGAAAGAACGAAGAAGGCGTCCAGCATGAATGCCAACAGCAGGAACCCATGAGCGTTCCTCTGGAGCATAAACCTTCCAATCCACCAAATACTGCAAAGAACCACATAAGAACTTGGAGTCTAAAACAGAACTGACTTTGTACTCTTCCTCTCCCGCAACCACCAAGGGAGGGAGGTCACGGAAGGAGTATTGTATCTATTGCAGATAAGTGGCTTTAATAAAGAAACATGAAAAGTACAGGGTATTCCAAGGTTGGCAGGGAGGTCAAGGACATACGGCACCGGATTGAGTCTACGTGAAACACGGAAAGGACCAATGTATTTAGGAGCGAACTTCATAGAGGGTATCCAGAGTCTAATGTGTCTAGTGGACAGCCAAACCTTGTCCCCTACTTGATAAGAAGGTGCAGCACTACGTCTCTTATGAACATGCTGCTTAAAATGGGACGCAGCGTCGGCTAAGGAAGAATGAACCAGTTCCCATGTTTTCCTCATAGAGGTTAGATGCTAATCCAGAGTGGGGATATCTGTATCAGAGAACACAGAAGGTAATATAGTAGGGTGGAGACCATATACAACATAAAAAGGACTAAGTTTGGAAGAGTCATGCGTAGTGTTGTTCCGGGCAAATTCTGCCCAGGGCAAGAGGTCAACCCAATTATCCTGGAAAGCGTTAACGAAACAACGTAGAAATACTTCCAGAGACTGATTTGCCATTTCAGCAGCCCCATTAGTTCGGGGATGATACGATGAAAAAAAAAGACAGGTCAATGCCCAATTCTTTACAAAAAGATTTCCAGAATTGAGAAATGAACTGAGAACCTCTGTCAGAAACAATGTTTTGAGGAATCCCATGTAATCTTACTATTTCCTTAATAAAAATCTGAGCAAGGTCTTGCGAGTAAGGTAATTTTTTCAGCGGGACAAAATGGGACATTTAAAGAAACGATCTATGACCATGAGTATAGTGTTATATCCTCTAGAGACAGACAACTCCACCATGATGTCCATGGCTATATGAGACCACGGAATGAGAGGCACAGGCAGAGGTTGTAACAACCCCCATTTCAATTTGTGCGGAACCTTTGAGACAGCACAAGTCTGGCAAGTATTGACATAAGTGATAAGAGAGAGTTAAGAGAGGGCCACCAGAGCTTTCTGGTTACCGCTGAAATGGTTTTGCATGTACCTGGATGCCCAGCTGTAACGTTATTATGAAACATAGCAAGAATCGTCCTTCTTTCAGTCTCAGGAACAAACAGGAGACCTGAAGGTTTATTACTCGGTGCCTGAGGTTGAGCCACGATTATGACATCAAGAAGAGGTGTGGACAAAGTGTGGTGGAATCTCGGTAAAAATAAATTTAGTAGGCCGAGATTACCACGTGGCATGTGTACGTGCATATACTGGTGTATCGGTCGGTTGGTTGCACGTGGCAAAGATACGATCAGTAGTGTACGGATCATGTGCGAGAATACCGGATGTAGTATTCCCCTCCTCCATTGTGCTGGGCAAGCCATGCGGTCAAACAGGAAGTTAGTTCTTATTCGATTGATTGGGTAAGAGAATGTGTGGGTGGAGCTACTTATGGGTGGAGTTACATGCTTATATAAGGAGCCTGCACTATTGTCCGGGGCTCAGAACTTGTTGTATTTTGGTGACATTAGTCCATCTGAGTCCCGATCGGTGAACCGAATAAAGAATCTCTTCCTTCCTGAAGAAACCTGTGTCCATCTCTGTGCTTGGCTTCCGTCAGTTTCTCCGGTATCAAAAGAAAGGACAGTGGAAGCCAAAATACATTCAGGAGGAACAATATGAGTTTCCTCTTGCTCCTGTTCCTCCTCTGTCTCATACTGTCTAGATAATGCATCAGCCTTTATGTTCTTAGTACCAGGCATATAAGTGATGTTATAATTGAAACGAGAAAGAAACAGAGACCATCTAGCCTGTCTGAATTACATTCTTTTAGCCTCCCCTATACATTTTTAGGTTTTTATGATCAGTTATGATGATCAGGGGGTCTTTGGATCCTTCAACTATATGTCTCCACTCTTTAAGTGCCAATATGGTAGCCGATAGCTCTCTGTTACCTATGTCAAAATTTCTTTCCAATGGGGATAGCTTTTTAGAAAAGAAGCCACATGGGTACAGGGGCTTGTCATGACTTTCTCTCTGGGACAGTATGGCACCAACCCCTGTTTCAGAGGCATCTACTTCTAATATGAAAGATCTGCTGGGATCAGGATGAGCAAGTATAGGGGCTGAAGCAAATGAAGAATTGAGTTGTTCAAAGGCATTAATGGCTGCTCTTGGCCATAATGTACCTTTAACCGTCTTATGTGTCAAATTGATGATTGGGGCTATTATCGTAGAAAGTTTTTAATAAACCTATGATAATAATTGGAAAACCCGATGAACCTTTGGATAGCCTTTAAACCATGAGGTAGAGGCCATTGCAACACTGTCTCTAGTTTCTTGGGATCCATCTTGAATCCTGAGGCAGATATCGTAGAGCCAATAAATTGTACCTCTTTCTGATAAAATAGATTTTTTTCTAGTTTACAATACAGACCATTCTTGAGTAAGGTCTGTAGAACTAGTTTCACTTGTGCATGGTAAATGTCTTTCTCAGGTGAGTATATCAGAATATAATCAAGATATACTAACACGAAGGAATAAATAAAATCTCTCAATACATCATTGATGAGATCCTGGAAAACAGCGGGGGCATTACATAACCCAAAAGGCATGACTAGTTTTTCATAATGCCCAATATGGGTATTAAATGCTGTTTTCCATTCATGTCCTTCCTTGATTCTAATTAGATTGTAAGCGCTCCTTAAATCTAGTTTAGTAAATATCTTAACCCCTTCTAATCTGTCAAAAAGTTATGAAATAAGTGGTGCAGTGTAAGCATCCTTATGGTGATTTTATTAAGAGCCCTGTAATCAATACAAGGCCGCAGATCGCCCACTTTTTTAGAAACAAAGAAAAACCCTGCTCCTGCTGGGGAAGAGGAGCTGCGTATATGACCCTTAGTTAACGCATCCTGTATATATAATAGATAGAATAGAGGTAATAGATTTATCGGACAATCAAGATCTATGCGGTGGAAGTGTATCGGCATATACCTTGTTAAACACCTCCATTACCTCCCCATATTGGGAGGGAACCGTAGTGGACAATGGAGAGGCAGTAGGAACATTGATTGTACCCAATTCTTTAGTTATAGGTTTTAACCCCTTAAGGACACATGACATGTGTGACATGTCATGATTCCCTTTTATTCCAGAAGTTTGGTCCTTAAGGGGTTAAACATCTGTTACAACATCCCTCATCCCACTTTAGTATCTCCCCTTTCCTCCAATCTATACATGGATCATGTTTGATTAGCCATTGGAAACCAAGGTTGCAATTGACCTCAAGGTTGTGTAACAGAATGGTAACAGAAAGGAGAAGTCTTGAAAGAGGCATAGTAGGGGACATATACATAACACCCAAGGCTGGTCCCTGAATGGTACTTAGGTACGAGAGTTTTCCAGACGAATTGAGCAATTTACCCTCATATGTTCCTTCTTGCCACAATACATACACAGACCCTCACTCCTCATGAATTGTCTCTCTGCTTCAGATAACCTTATAGCTCCCAACTGCATAGGTTCAGGTTCAGCAGTTACAATAGGGGGTTTTGGAAAACAAGGTTGGAGAAGCAGGGAGCGAGAAAAGTGCTATTTTTTCTTGGTTTGTTTCTGATCCTTTCTTTATCTATCTGTATCATATAAGTTATATATGTAACGGATCACCTGGCACCCCGACTGAGTACCTCCGTTAATGGATGCTCCTAGTGCTTCCTGAGGACTCCAAGCACTCTGGCAGACACCACAATCACCGAATCCGAGAAACCTTTATATTCTCCCAAGCATATGAATGCTGTAGACCATTGAATAGGAACCATACAAATAGGCTTGTACTCCTAGCAGTCAACTGGAACAGCATGCAATAAATCCTTCCCCCAATAATGAGACGACACATCACTTTGAGGGTAAAACAGGAACTCTGGACTGGCTCATCCAGCCTGGCTTTTATTTCCATCTCACACATACAGGCCACACCCAGGGGGAGGCATAAAATAACCAATCCGAGATATGGTACAACCCACACATCCCCTCTCCTTAGTGTGACACATAATCCCATTATTCATACAGTTAAAACATAACTTTTACACAATATCTGTAACTTCAAAACCATATATCACATTCACATAAAAATACATATCCACAATCAATCCATTCAGGGGAACAACATATTAAAAAATGGCATGGATCAGACCAGGGGTTCAAAAGTTAGTAAAGTATCTTTTAAAACCCCTAGCTTTCCAGGTTTACAGGGCCTTCTCTGTGCTGGAGAAGTAATTCAATTATCTCCCAGCACAGAGACAGACTCCATTAAGCACATGGGGACACAAAGACAGTAAAACACTTTAAAATACATAAATTCACCTTTTACACATAACACACAGACATTTCACCTATCCCCAGATAGCTGGGATCTGCGCGCACAAAACTACCGAATAGCGCGCAGATCCTACTCACACAGTACAATTGCCATGGAGCTAAAGTCTTTCCCATAGTCTTTCATTATATGAATAGGCTCCATGGTATAGCTATCTGGGGTATCACATTCCCATAAAGTCTGGTCTATAGTCCAAAGGCAAGAGGCGGGCAATCAGCCCCCTCCAAGGACACGTGGCGAGGTCGGTTTCGCCACAATCCCAAAAAGTCCCAATATGTCCATCGATGATTTTAAAAGGGCCAGTAGCAGCAATATAAAGTACAATATGCCCCAAATAACCCAGGGGCCATAGTCAGCAGGTAGGAGGCTAGCAAACAGGCTTCTCCAGGGCCCAGTGGCGAGGTTGGTTTCGCCACATTTCTCCCCTTTTCCAAACAGACTAACAGGGTACCTGACCTCTTGCCGGTCAGTGCCCTTGTTAGTCCAGCAGCCCACCCACAAGACAGAAACAGCAGTACAGCCCACCCGCAATAAATGGTTACTACACCTGGGTAAGGGAGAATCTTGTCCATGTCCAGGTGCCTTACCACGGCTGTGTGGGGGACTGGTAGGCTGCCTTGGTGGGTTGCTGAGGGGGCAGAGACCAGCGCTACTCTGTCCTGGTGCCAGCACTACCACGGGAGTAGTCTGGTTGGAGCCTGGTTGCTGGAGACCGACTGTCTCCTCTTTAGCTGCACAGCTCTGCTGCTGGAGACCGACTGTCTCCCCTTTGGATACATAGCTCCGCTGTTGGAGGGGGAGACCGGCTGTCTCCCCTTTGGCTAAGCAGCCTTGTTGCTGGGGGACAGGACTGACTGTCCTTACCCCCTGTGCTGTAGGTGCAGAGACCACAGTCCCATCTGCACAGTTGTGGGGCTTACAGTCTCCCCCTGGTACATTAAGCTGCCGCTGGGGAGAGGTGGTAACCAGCTCCTCTCCCATTAGAACACTCTGCCGCTGGGGAGAGGTGGTAACAATCTCCTCTCCCACGCATCCTTTCAGTCTTTGTGGAGGGAGACTGACTGTCTCTCCTCCCAATGCAGTGTCCTGCTGCTGGGGAAAGGAGACTGGGCTCTCTATTCCCAAAAAATCACGCTGCTGCTGGGGGGTAGGACCAACTACCTCTGCCCCCTGTAACTCAGCCTGCCGCTGGGGAATGGAGACTGGGCTCCCAATTCCCAATAAATCACGCTGCTGCTGGGGGGTAGGACCAACTACCTCTGCCCCCTGTAACTCAGCCTGCCGCTGGGGAGGGAGGACGCTGCTCTCCTCTCCCTGCACTTTACTGATCCGCCGCTGGGGAGAGGTGGTAGCAAGCTCCTCTCCCCTACATACTTCTATACTCTGTGGAGGGAGACCGACTGTCTCTACTCCCAATACAGTGTCCTGCTGCTGGGGAAAGGAGACTGGGCTCTCTCTTCCCTGCTGGAAACTCTGCTGCTGGGGAATGGAGACTGGGCTCCCAATTCCCAACAAATCACACTGCCGCTGGGGAGGGAGGACGGCCCCTTCAGCTCCCTGTAACTTGGGCACAGAGACCACGGTGCCATCTGCGCTGGTGAGGGGCTTACTGTCTCCCCTTGGTGAGCTGCGCTGCCGCTGGGGAGAGGGAATAACAGGCTCCTCTCCCTGAACCGTAGACTGCCGCTGGGGAGCAAGGACGACACCTTCAGCTCCCTGTAACTCACACTGCCGCTGGGCAGAGAGACCAATTGGCCACAGGCCCAATCTCCGCAATCGGCACTCACATTCCCATGCCGCTCGATTCTCCGCATCCAACTTGCGCACGGTTGCCATAACCGCCTCTATTGAAGGATTCGGGCCATATCTGGTTAATCGTCTCATGACCTCGTCCCGGTACGCGTCGCCCTCAAAGCGATAGGTCATGTTTGCTGTGACCAGGGGTGCTGTATGAATATTAGCGTTACCCTTACTTTGTAACTCCAAACGAACTGTGTCTCCGAGCTGCTTTACCTCACACTAGGACGCCATCCCACCGCTTGCCACCAATGTAACGGATCACCTGGCACCCCGACTGAGTACCTCCGTTAATGGATGCTCCTAGTGCTTCCTGAGGACTCCAAGCACTCTGGCAGACACCACAATCACCGAATCCGAGAAACCTTTATATTCTCCCAAGCATATGAATGCTGTAGACCATTGAATAGGAACCATACAAATAGGCTTGTACTCCTAGCAGTCAACTGGAACAGCATGCAATAAATCCTTCCCCCAATAATGAGACGACACATCACTTTGAGGGTAAAACAGGAACTCTGGACTGGCTCATCCAGCCTGGCTTTTATTTCCATCTCACACATACAGGCCACACCCAGGGGGAGGCATAAAATAACCAATCCGAGATATGGTACAACCCACACATCCCCTCCCCTTAGTGTGACACATAATCCCATTATTCATACAGTTAAAACATAACTTTTACACAATATCTGTAACTTCAAAACCATATATCACATTCACATAAAAATACATATCCACAATCAATCCATTCAGGGGAACAACATATTAAAAAATGGCATGGATCAGACCAGGGGTTCAAAAGTTAGTAAAGTATCTTTTAAAACCCCTAGCTTTCCAGGTTTACAGGGCCTTCTCTGTGCTGGAGAAGTAATTCAATTATCTCCCAGCACAGAGACAGACTCCATTAAGCACATGGGGACACAAAGACAGTAAAACACTTTAAAATACATAAATTCACCTTTTACACATAACACACAGACATTTCACCTATCCCCAGATAGCTGGGATCTGCGCGCACAAAACTACCGAATAGCGCGCAGATCCTACTCACACAGTACAATTGCCATGGAGCTAAAGTCTTTCCCATAGTCTTTCATTATATGAATAGGCTCCATGGTATAGCTATCTGGGGTATCACATTCCCATAAAGTCTGGTCTATAGTCCAAAGGCAAGAGGCGGGCAATCAGCCCCCTCCAAGGACACGTGGCGAGGTCGGTTTCGCCACAATCCCAAAAAGTCCCAATATGTCCATCGATGATTTTAAAAGGGCCAGTAGCAGCAATATAAAGTACAATATGCCCCAAATAACCCAGGGGCCATAGTCAGCAGGTAGGAGGCTAGCAAACAGGCTTCTCCAGGGCCCAGTGGCGAGGTTGGTTTCGCCACAATATACTTGTTAAGTTTTTCTGGCAAGTCTCTGGCAGCAACCTCATCTAGAATGGTATCGAACAGGCCTTCAGGGAAAGCGGTGACGAGGTCACTGTTCGTCCAATTCCCCTCTGAGGCAAGGGTACGAAACTCCATTGCATAATCAGCAACAGAGCGATTGCCTTGTCTTATGTGCATGAGGGATTTTTATGCATCCTTTTCTTTACCTAATGGCTCAAAAGTTAACTTGAACTTAGCTAGGAATTCAGCATAATCATATGCGATAGATTTGTTGCTCTCCCATAAAAGATTTGCCTAGGTTAATACCTTCCCTATCAATTGATTAATCAGATAACCAATCTTGGATCTATCAGGAGGAAAGGAGCCAGGGAAGGCCTCAAAGTGGTACTCGATTTGGTTAAGAAAACCACAGCATTCCTGATCATTACCACTGAAATGAGGGGGTGGTGAGAGGGATATAGATGGAGCCTTGTATACTATGGGTACAACAGCAACAGGAGGAGCTAGAGGTGGTCGGTGATCCTCCGGTTGGAGGTAGGCAGTACGGGCCATCAATGTCTGAAAGGCCTGGGCAAATTGATCCATACGGTGAATATTATCTTCCAGCCTTCTTAAGCATTCCAACATGTGTTGACTTAACTCTGCAGGGTCTATGTCCCTGTCGTAATGTCAGGATGCACCAGTGGCCCAACACGCAGAATTAAGTAAAACACGTGACAAATACAAACATTAACAACATATTACCGGGCCTTAGAATGGTCAGAATTAACGTAATAGAATAAACAGTAACGAGCCGAGGTCAGGAATACAGAAAGGAACAAATACGGAAAGAACAAAGCCAAAGGGTCAGGGATACCAGAAATACAGGAAGTCAAGTCAAGCCAAGATCAAAAACCAATAATCAGAATCAGGAACGGGTTCTCGGATAACCAACAGGATGGAAACCATGACAAGGCACTGAACAACTGCAGGTTTGGGTTTAAATTGGCAAATTTGGGTCCCATGATCCCAGAACGTGTGCACGGTGAAAACATGATGCCGTGCACTCATTCACATCACTAGTGACATCATTGTGGGCGGCGTTGTTATTTAGCGCCATCTTGCAGTGGCCGGCGGCCCTCACAACGCTGGACCCGACCGCCGATCCACAAGCTGCATGGAGGGAGAGGCTCTGGTGGTGAGGTGAGTAACCTCTCTCCTTTAGTGCGACCGCGCCAATCAGGCATGGCCACACTGTGGTGCCGATCGGGCACTGTGATAGTGTGACTGCATCAATCAGGTGTGGTCACACTGAGGTGCCGATCAGGCACCGTGACATATTCCATCCCAGTATCCTCCATACTTATTTAATCAGCAAGAGAGAGCAGAGACAAAAAGAACTGACGCAGACAGTGCTCCTTTCTCAGTGTGTCTTACAGTATGCTGGAGGACTGATTCCATCAATTTCCTCAGCTCTGAGCCACTTATCACTACCTGGTGCTGGTGCATATGCAATGATATATGCAATCTCTCAGTCCACATCTCCTTAAGGTTGCTCATGAATTTATAAACATTTGATTGTCCTTTGAGTCAACTCATAACAACAATAATGTTTACAGAAATCTTTACATTATAAACCATCAAGGCATGCGACCATTCTTCTTTAAACCACAGTTTTGTTCTGTACCTTCCATGTTATAAAGGTTATACCGAGTGTCTTGAAGCTCAGCCACTTGCCAATCGTTTTCCAATTTTAGCTTCCTGGCTGAAATTGCCAACTCTTGAATTACTCCCTCTTTCTTCCCAGTATTTGTCTGAAATAAGCAAATGTTTAAAAAGAAAACAATAATCAAAACACATAGTATTTAGAAACCCAACTGTATTCTTAAGCATGTGTGACAGTGAGCTCAATAGAGGACATAAGAGACCTAAGGGATCACAAGGGTTCTGTCAGTTCTGCTTCAAATGTGTGACCCAGTGGTTACCCAAAGTAAAGGAGCAAACATACTTCTCTCTGCAAGGTTGGTTAGCTAAAGGTCCAGTGGAACGCAAGTTTCATTTTGGTTTACTGTATAGGGTGTGAATGGAACACCTTCTTTTTGGTAACTCTGTTTTATACTAAGTGATTTCTTTATCTATACCGCTCTCTGGTCCTCAATGTATAAGTATATGTGGACTCCAAAATATGATGTATATGTTCATTGAGTGCTATATAGAACCACATAAGGGAGGAAGGGAAAATGAATCTACGATACCCCAATTATGCATTGCAACTGATGGTTCATGACCTTTAATGGGGGCATTAATTCTGACACTGACAGGGATATAGTATATATACAAACTTTTTAACAAGTATTAGTTAGACTGCAGTTATTGTTTTCAATTTGCATTTTCCTTTAGTATCAACCAAAAACTGTACACATGCGTAGTTTACTGAAGCCTCTACCTACAGAAGAAGGGCCTTCTTCGCCTCTTGTCTCTGGTAGATTTTGTATGTCAATTGCATATTTTTAAATATCTCCTTTCTGTAATTGTCAAATGCTGTGCAATGTATTTGTGCTATATAAAGACTAATAATAATGGAGATTCTAGAGGACACGTGGCCTGTTAAATGACCTTGTCATGCAAACACTTGTGTCAAAGTGTGTTAAATACATGTCTGTGAGTGTGTGTGTGTGTGTAGGTGTCTATGAGTGTGTGTGTGTCTGTGAGTGTGTATGTATGTATGTATCTGTCTGTAAGTGTATGTGTGTGTGTCTGTCTGTGAATGTATGTCTATGTGTATGAGTGTATGTTTGTGTGTCTGTGAGTGTGTGATACTCCATAGTTAACATTTGCGGATGGTCATTTGTCTTAAAGTGTTTCTTTTGCAAGCACACTATGTCTGCTCCTTGAGATTTAAGTTTCCTACTTAGTAAATGTCTCTTAACCAGGACATTCATACCCTTAGTTCTTAATACAGTGTATTGCCCCCTTTAGCACCAATGACAGCATACAGTCTTTTGTAAAAACTGTCTATAAGGCCCCTAATTCTTGCAGGTGGTATAGCTGCCCATGCATCTTGACAAAATGCCTCCAGGTCATGCAAAGTCTTTGGTCATCTTCATAGGCGTGCGCAGCCTATTACATTAGGGTGTGCACCATAAAGCACAAACACACGCCGCATGTATATGTATGTATGTATATATATATATATATATATATATATATATATATATATATAATAAACAATACACAAGATCCAGTGCACTCTCCTATCTACTAAACAGCAACTTCAATGTTGACAGATTTTATTCGTTTTTAAAAGTTTTTTTTTAAAAAAAAACACCTAATCTAGGCAAAAAAAAAAAGAATAAAAAAAAAAAAAAGAATGGGGATTTAGTTACATTATATGATCATACATTGCATAAGCCTGGCACAACGTCAATGTACCCCATCTTTGGCAGGTCCTACTCTCACAGTCTAATGTCTGCTCTTATGAGATTAACCCACTTACTTGGGAAAAAATTCCATCTGAGGCTCTCTGCAGTACAAGGCTAAATAGGGACCTGAGATGAGGCACCTGTAACAGGGAGGGTTGCAAATCCCCATTCTTTTTTTTTTTTTATTCTTTTTTTTTTTTGCCTAGACTAGGTGTTTTAAATTTTTTTTTTTTTAAAAACTAATAAAATCTGTCAACATTGAAGTTGCTGTTTAGTAGATAGGAGAGTGCGCTGGATCTTGTGTATTGTTTATTGTATAATATGGCCCCCAGCAGCACCCCATTTAAGCATGTTCAGGTGAGTGCAACCCCCCCCCCCCATGTTCTATATATGCTGCATGTGTGTAGGTGCTGTGTGTGAGGGTGCTGGTATTGTGCTGTGTGTGTGTGAGGGTGTTTGTGTGTGAGTGTTTGTTAGGGTCCTGTTAGTGTGCTGTGTGAGGGTGCTGTTTGTGTGCTGAGTGTGGGTGTTTTGTGTTTGTGAGGGTGCTGTTCGTTTGCTGTGTGTGTGAGGGTGCCCAGGCACACCCTGTGCCCACGCCTATGGTCATCTTGCATGAATCACATGTTGAGATCTCCCCAGAGTTACTCAATGATATTAAGGTCAGGAGACTGTGATGGTCACTCCACAACCTTTACCTTTTTCTGCTGTAACCACTGGTGGGTCAACTTGACCTTGTGCTTAGGGTCATTGTCATGCTAGAAAGTTCAAGAGTGTCCCATGCGCAGCCTTTGTGCAGAAGAATGCAAATTGTCTGCCAGTATTTTCTGATAACATGCTGCATTCATCTTTCCATCAATTTTCACAAGATTCCGCATGCCTTTAAAAGCTTCTTTCTGGCAACTCGACCATGCAGCTCTATTTTGTTCAAGTATCATCGTATTATTCTCAATGAAACAACCACACCGTCTTTTTCCACAGCAGCCTGTATTTCTCCTGAGGTTACTGCTGGTTTTTCTTTGTATCCTGAACAATTCTTCTGGCAGTTGTTGCTGAAATCTTTCTTGGTCTACCTGACCTTGGCTTGGTATCAAGAGATCCCCGAATTTCCACTTGTTAATAAGTGAATGAACAGTACTGACTGGCATTTTCAAGCCTTTGGATACCTTTTTATATCCCTTTCCATCTTTATAAAGTTATCTGGTTACGCAGGTCTGTTGACAGTTCTTTTCTGCTCCCTATGTCTCAGCATCTAGCCTGCTCAGTGCAGAGCTAACAAACTCACTGACTAT
Source organism: Pelobates fuscus (assembly GCF_036172605.1). Classification (NCBI taxonomy): domain Eukaryota; kingdom Metazoa; phylum Chordata; class Amphibia; order Anura; family Pelobatidae; genus Pelobates; species Pelobates fuscus. Next base: position 209,454,569 of record NC_086322.1, read on the forward strand.
TTTTACACAGAAACTATTTGAAATTTAAAAAGTCACACTTGTGGGAAATTTACCTTTAATTGCCATTTTAACCTGTGAGTGTTGTCTTGTGTGTCTGTAACAAGCCAAACATTCAAGGGTATGTAAAATTTTGATCAGGGCCATTTGGGCGATTTCTGTTATCATTATGATTTAAAAAGGAGCCAAAAAACTATGTGATCATAAATGGCTTCATATGATCCCTATCCTTCAATAAAATATATTTTTTGCATGATTAGTCATATTTTCAAAATCAATGCCAAAATGTCACAATTTCTGCTAGGGTATGCAAACTTTTTAGCACAACTGCATTTTAGTCCCACTATCAAAGGCCATGCCATATCTATGAGTATAGGCTTCAGGGCTAAGAATTATTTACAGGCCTTGTAGAGCTTTTTCATCAACATATTAGGGATGAACACATAAGATCACAGACTCAAACTAAACCATGGTGAGGTAGCACTATCACATAAAAACAACCTTATGGTCATGCAATTGCTAGAATCAGAGAGATTCGCTGTGATTTTGGCTAAGTTTTGGTTGCGGTGTGCGGTTCCATAGCCCAGCGGTGATGGGTGCGAGCTCCGTCGTCTGGCTTGGCAATCACTGTACTTTTGCCATCATGTTGTACCAGCAACTTCACAGGGTATCTCCACCTATAGACAAGGTGGTGTGTTCCCAATGGAAGGATCTTGTGAAGAGGAAATATCAGCAATTTAATTCCATGGTAAGGCTTTGACAACTCTTTCTGTATCCTGCTGGATTTGAGCATTACTTCTTTCGCATGTTAGTAGTGCATGCGCACCATAACATCTCTTGGGGTGTCATGTGGTAGAAATTTCGGCCTTGTCATTCTATGTAAGTGATCCAACAATGAAACTTGTCAATAAATCAGGTATCAAAATTGTAACAAGTCCAGTGACATAAACCATTCCGGCTATACCGCAAATCCAGAGGTTGTTGTGTCTGGCCCGATCCTCCATGTCTGCTAATTTACTTTCATAAGCATCCTTTTGAGACATCAGGTCTTCCACTCTGCTAGCCAAATCATTATGTGCTTCAGCATAGTCAGCCATCTTGTCTTCCATGGCAGAGGTTATCATAACTAGATCTTGCAAGTCTCTGCGTAAATCCCTGATGGATATTTGCAGGGTGGTGAGTAATTTGTTCGACATGTCATCCAGCATAGTTTGCATAAGCCCTTGGGTAAGTGGGGTATCTGGTGCCAAAGACCCCTGGGCCTGATCAAGGTTGTCGTCAGTGCCATCTTGGCTTGTTTCTTGCGGCGAGACATTCTTTTCATGCCCGGCTCCGGAGGCGCTCCATGGTCTTCTTACTTTTCGATTGTGACCTGATGAGATTTGTGAGTTCTCTCAGAGATCTCCCTCCACGGTCTGCAGGCACCGTGCTGGCAGCCAGCAGGGAGTGAAGGAGAGGGGACCTCGGTTTGACTACTTACTCTGGGAGGAGGTCTCTGCACTCCTGGCACAATAACCACTACACAGAGCTGTAGTGGTTATTGTGCACAGATTATTTCTTTAAATAATCTACAAGCGCCCCTCCCAAGATCAGGCTCTGGATCTGCCACTGGTTCCAGTCAAATGGAACTAGAGCTCAACTGAAGCTCATTAAACTTTTCCATAGTAAGTAACCTGAAGATTAAGTAATAGAGAAAGTAGATGCGGAGAAAATGGGACAAAAAGAACAGCAAAGAGGAAGGGAGGGTAAAAGGAAGAGGAGAAGAAAGAAGAGAGAGAGAGAGAAGAAAATAACAATATAATATTTATCTTACCTTCAGTTCATCCAGTAGCTTGGAATTTTCAGTCTGCAAAACAGTAACTTTCTTCCTTTCCGTACCAACTGATTGAACTAGATACTCTATCTGATGCTGCAGGGCATCTATGAAGTGGTCTTTTTCAGTCAGTTTGGCCCTCATCTTCTCTACAACATTCTGGAGCTCCTGCATCTTCTCTATATCTGTTTTAGTGTTGTCCAGCTCATGTTTTTTAGCCTCTGCATGAGAACGCAGCTTCTTCAATTTCTCCTTAGTGTGTTTTAACTTTATTTCTTTTTGATCCAAAAGCGTTTTCAAATCTGTAGCTCCCTTTCCTACTGTCTCCAGGCTGATGTTTTTTGCTCGCAGGTCCCGAACAGTCTCGTCGAGGAGCTCTTTTGTTGATGACAGCTGGGAAGAGGTGATTTTCAGAATTTTTTCTTTTTCAATTATAACTGCCTTCTAAAAAAACAAAAAAAAACAAAGTACACAGTTTGTGATTATTAATATCATGACTATAAAGTATGATTTGTAGTGAACTGAAAACCAGCAGAGGAAACTTGGGCAAAAGGTCAGTGGTTTTAGGGGTCATCACCCTGTGTGCAGGTTAGTGTGCTTGGTTTATATGGCATTGAGTGGAGGAAATTAGGGAAGCTGCTACTCCTCACCAGTGCACGGATTTGGGGAAACCCAACATATGTGTTTAAATGATATGCTGCTGCTCTGTCTGTGCTTTGATTCGAGTAATGCTTTGCTATTTTTAATGTTAGTAATGACAGAAGTCATTATTGAGGTCAGGCATATGAGCAGGAAGGACTAATCAGATGGCTGGAAGCAGTTTGATTATTATTCTAGTTACTAGTTACTTCCAAATTATATTCATTGTTACTCTGATTTATTTCTCTGTGTCATGAAAAAACCCCAAAACATTCCTGTGCATTGATCGCATGTCAAAGATAACGTAATATCAATGCAACCAGTGTTCCTTTTCTACCAGAATCTCTGTCTAATTATATATATAGCTTTGTTTGTAACCTTATTTAGGATCAATCTTTCAGAATGCTCTGGATAAGATTACTATATAAGAACTGTTAAATAAATACATACAGAATATCTAATCAGTTTTTGGTACAGTATCTCACAAAATTTTTGTCAATATTTTATTACATCTTTTCATGTGACAGCACTGAAGAAATGACACTCTGCTACAATGTAAAGTAGTAAGTATACAGCCTGTATAACAGTGTAAATTTGCTGTCCCCTCAAAATAACACACAATCATTAATGTCTAAACCATTGGCAACAAAAGTGAATATACCCCTAAGTGGAAATGTCCAAATTGGGCCCAAAGTGTCAATATTTTGTGTGGCCGCCATTATTTTCCAGCACTGCCTTAACCCTCATGGGCATCGAGTTCATCAGAGTTTCACAGGTTGCCACTGGAATCCTCTTCCATTGCTCCATGACAACATCACAGAGCTGGTAAATGTTGCGCTCCCCCACCTTCCGTTTGAGGATGCCCCACAGATGCTCAATAGGGTTTAGGTCTGGAGACATGTTTGGCCAGTCCATTACCTTTACCTTCAGCTTCTTGGAGGTCGTCTTGGAGGTGCATTTGGGGTCATTATCATATCATATTGGAATACTGCCTTGCGTCCCAGTCTCCTCACCTGGTTGCCGCCACACACGCTTGACACCATCTGAACCAAAGAAGTTCATCTTGGTCTCATTGGACCACAGGACATGGTTCCAGTAATCCATGCCCTTAGTCTGCTTGTCCTCAGCAAACTGTTTGCAGTCTTTCTTGTGCATCATCTTTAGAAGAGGCTTCCTTTTGGGACGACAGCCATGCAGACCAATTTGATGCAATGTGTGCAGCGTATGGTTTGAGCACTGATAGGCTGACCCCCCCACCTCTTCAACCTCTGCAGCAATGTTGGCAGCACTCGTACATCTATTTCCCAAAGACAACCTCTGGATATGAAGCTGAGCACGTACACTCGACTTCTTTGGTCGACCATGGCGAGGCCTGTTCTGAGTAGAACCTGTCCTGTGATACCAACATGGTCTTGCCCACTGTGCTGCAGCTCAGTTTCAGGGTCTTGGCAATCTTCTTATAGCCTAGGTCATCTTTACATAGAGCAACAATTCTTTTTTTCAGTTCCTCAGAGAGTTCTTTGCCATGAGGTGCCATTTTGAACTTCCAGTGATCAGTATGAGAGAGTGTGAGAGCGATAACACCAAATTTAACACACCTGCTCCCCATTCACACCTGAGATCCTGTAACACTAACGTGTCACATGACACCGGGGAGGTAAAATGGCCAATTGGGCCCAATTTGGACATTTCCACTTATGGGTGTACTCATTTTTGTAGCCAACGGTTTAGGAATTAATGGCTGTGTGTTGAGTTATTTTGAGGAGATAGTAAATTTACACTGTTACACAGGCTGTACACTTACTACTTTAAATTGTAGCAGAGTGTCATTTCTTCAGTGTTGTCAGTTGTCACATGAAAAGATATAATAAAATATTTTTAAAAATGTGAGATACTGTATATTCTAACCTAGCGAATGACTCCCACAATGTGAAATACCCTATGCCAACTGACCTGTTGCTCGCTGTCTTTTCTCAGTGAGTTAATCTCATCTTGGAGTTTCTGGATTTCCATGCTCATCTCTTTATGGATTTTCTCATTGGTTAGCTTAATTGTGATCTTTTCATCTTCTAGTTGCTTGTTCAGTTGTTTTTCCAAGCTTAGTTGTTTTCGACAGTCTTGCAACGAATCCTTTATAGAGGATGGGTACAGTTTAAAGAACATGCATTGAGAGTATATATATATATATATATATATATATATATATATATATATATATATACACATACATATAATATATATTTCAGATATGTGCATTTGGTTTTGGCCAAATGTTATAATCACCTAAAATTTCAGTTTTTGGTCATTTCGTCTAAAACTACACAAAATGTATATTTAACGAATGACTGCATAAACAAAGTTTCAATTCCAAATTTTCATTCGGTTCCATTTGTTAAATTGTTATCAGGCACACGACACTGCAGCCAATGACAGTGGAGCAATGAGTGTTGTCTCACCAATACTGTGAGTATAATCACTGACCAATCATCATGCAGTGCTAGCAGGTGTTTTGTCAGCCAATCATTTAGCTTCCTGCAAAATTAGACCAATCTAAGACCTTCCGTCAGTTTTTCATAATCTCCTGATGACTGTGGGACAGTGAACTAGAATCATTGTGTTGGTTAGGGTGTGTTCGTTCAAGTTTTGTTTTGAGAGAGCTAGTAGCTAGTGATATAGTGAGAGAAAGAAGACTTAGAAGAGATTATCATAAGTTTAATTTTTTTTTTTTTTATTGCATTCCTTATCATTTTGACCGAAACTCAGTAACCAAATGAAAACTTTTATCAAGTGGCTGGGCAGTTATGATACTTAAAGTACTAAAAGTGAAATTACAATAAACAGGTAGTGGTATAACTATGGAGATTATAAAATAAAATCATACACTTAGCTGATGGAGTTTTTCATTATTTTTCTGGCATTCTTGCGCATGCTTATCATGAGCCTCTGTCAAAGCAGAGTTCAGCGCTGCAAGGTGCACTGTGTATTCTTTCCCCTGCAACATCACATATCATTAAAACTATCATTACAATAGCATAATGAACACAATATACTACTCCATAGGGTCTACATGAGAGCAACTTCTAGAAAATGAGTGGGTGTTTTTGCAGTGTCACTTGTAATGAGAAGCTTCTTTTATAAACCCTGCTCAGAGCAGATGAAATGCACTGCTATAGATATATATTAGTTTAGAGGGACACTATAGTCACCTTTACTACTCAATTTTCTGTCATTTAGGAGTTACATCACTTTGTTTACACAGCCCTAGTCACACCTCCCTACATGTGACTTACACAGCCTCCCTAAACATTTCCTGTAAAGAGTACTCTAATGCTTATAATTCCTTTATTGCACAGTCTGACACTATAGTCACCTAAATTACTTTAGCTAAATAAAGCAGTTTTAGTGTATAGATCATTCCCCTGCAATTTCACTGCTCAATTCACTGTCATTTAGGAGTTAAATCACTTTGTTTCTGTTTATGCAGCCCTAGCCACACCTCCCCTATGGCTATGATTGACAGAGCCTGCATGAAAAAAAACTGGTTTCACTTTCAAACAGATGTAATTTACCTTAAATAATTGTATCTCAATCTCTAAATTGAACTCACAGGAGGCTCTTGCAGGGTCTAGCAAGCTATTAACATAGCAGGGGATAAGAAAATCTTAATTAAACAGAACTTGCAATAAAGAAAGCCTGCATAGGGCTCTCTTTACAGGAAGTGTTTATGGAAGGCTGTGCAAGTCACATGCAGGGAGGTGGGACTAGGGTTCATAAACAAAGGGATTTAACTCCTAAATGGCAGAGGATTGAGCAGTGAGGCTGCAGGGGCATGTTCTATACACCAAAACTGCTTCATTAAGCTAAAGTTGTTCAGGTGACTATAGTGTCCCTTTAACTTTTTTTGATATCCTACTCTGTTAATAGTTTGCTTGTAGTGATGTCCCAAACGGTTCGCTGGAAAATAGTTCCTGGCGAACATAGCGTGTTCGCGTTCGCCACGGATGGCGAACATATGCGATGTTCGGTCCGCCCCCTATTCGTCATCATTGAGTAAACTTTGACCCTGTACCTCACAGTCAGCAGACACATTCCAGCCAATCAGCAGCATACCCTCCCTCCCAGACCCTCCCACATCCTAGACAGCATACAATTTAGATTAATTCTGAAGCTGCATTCATTTTTTTTTTGTATTTTTTTGTATTTTTTTGTGTGTTTATTATACATTATCCTCCATAGCCAGTAACCTGTGTTTATTATACATTATCCCCCATAGCCAGTAACCTGTGTTTATTATACATTATCCCCCCATAGCCAGTAACCTGTGTTTATTATACATTATCCCCCCATAGCCAGTAACCTGTGCTTATTATACATTATCTCCCCCATAGCCAGTAACCTGTGTTTATTATACATTATCCCCCCACAACCAGTAACCTGTGTTTATTATACATTATCCCTCCCATAGCCAGTAACCTGTGTTTATTATACATTATCCTCCCATAGCCAGTAACCTGTGCTTATTACACATTATCTCCCCCATAGCCAGTAACCTGTGTTTATTATACATTATCCCCCCACAACCAGTAACCCGTGTTTATTATACATTATCCCTCCCATAGCCAGTAACCTGTGTTTATTATACATTATCCTCCCATAGCCAGTAACCTGTGCTTATTACACATTATCCCCCACCCATAGCCAGTAACCTGTGTTTATTATACATTATCCCCCCATAGCCAGTAACCTGTGTTTATTATACATTATCCCTCCCATAGCCAGTAACCTGTGTTTATTATACATTATCCCCCCCATAGCCAGTAACCTGTGTTTATTATACATTATCCCTCCATAGCCAGTAACCTGTGTTTATTATACATTATCCCCCCATAGCCAGTAACCTGTGTTTATTATACATTATCCCTCCATAGCCAGTAACCTGTGTTTATTATACATTATCCCCCCCATAGCCAGTAACCTGTGTTTATTATACATTATCCCTCCCATAGCCAGTAACCTGTGTTTATTATACATTATCCCTCCCATAGCCAGTAACCTGTGTTTATTATACATTATCCCTCCCATAGCCAGTAACCTGTGTTTATTATACATTATCCCCCCCATAGCCCGTAACCTGTGTTTATTATACATTATCCCCCCCATAGCCAGTAACCTGTGTTTATTATACATTATCCCCCCCATAGCCAGTAACCAATGTTTACACTATCCCCCATAGTCATTTATCGTTGAACCTAGGCAGCATGATGTCTTAGGCCGGCCCAGAGACTGAGTGAGTGAGTGAGTGAGTGAATAATATAATATATATGTTCAGAAACATATTAGTAATATATGTAAATCGGGTTCATGCAAAGAGGATGAAAAGGTATTAAAGAAAAACACACTTATTGCATCAAATTTACAAAGCCAAACTTTTAAAAGCTTTCCTCATTTCTTTCTCGGGATGAGGAATATATCGTTGTTGTAGACTGAGGATTTCCATCTGCCCAATCTTTTAATAATATGCACTGGAGTGTCAGTGTTGAAGGAGACCGAAGCTGCCCCTATTCTAAATGAAAGACCAGAGACATGGATACAATCCAATCTTAGGAGTAGTGTTCTGATGTAGAAGATGAATTTAGCCGTAGTCAGAGGGATTCAGTGAGAGTAGTGGTGAAATGTGTGTGGCATGACTGAGTGTGGGTAAGTAAGAGTCAAGTATTTTAACTGTGCACTAGTTCTAGGTGGGATAAAGTGGTATAGCGGATGGATGAGTAGTTTGGTTAGTTTTAGAGGTTTGTAGAGAAACAATAGCTTGCATTTAAAAAAACAAAAACTTTTTTGACTGTAATATAATAGCAGTCAGTTTCCTTCACACGTGTGCGTTTCAGGGCCTGCCAGGGCACAGTGTCACACCAGTGCAACTCATATCTGGTGTAACAGTAGTGTACATTTAAATAAAAAATACAGGGGGCTTGTTGTCACCTTTCGGGGACCCTTGGTGTTGTACGTGGCTGGGTGGAGGAAGAGACCTTCAATGACATCAGTGAGGACAAGGAACGGGACATGGCTAGCTTGGTATCCAACCTTGTGCAAATGGGGAGTTTGCGGTTGTGCAAATGGACTGTTTGTGGTTGTTTGCGGTGCGTTAAACGGGGAGTTTGGTCTGTCACTGTGAAGCGGGCGTAACCCTTACACTACCTGATCGATACAACATCATACCTGATGTTTTAAAGCACGTTATTCCAAACAATTTAGGAATGTTAGGTAATTTATGCCCTTTATGGATTAAAACCAGACTCTGCATCAACTCTGTAATTTTCCATGGGAGTTTTGCCATGGTTTTTCCATGGAGTTTTCCCTCCGGCATGCCACAGTCCAGGTGTTAGTCCCCTTGAAACAACTTTTCCATCACTATTGTGGCCAGAAAGAGTCCCTGTGGGTTTTAAAATTTGCCTGCCTATTGAAGTCTATGGCGGTTCGCCGGGTTCGCCCGTTCGCGAACATTTGCGGAAGTTCGCGTTCGCCGTTTGCGAACTGAAAATTTTATCTTCGCGACATCACTACTTGCTTGTAATTAAAGTTCAATTCACAAGCAGGAAATAAAAATGTTAAAAATAAGTTAACATGTGATTGAAAAGTAAACCAATTTATTTTAATGCAGGCTGTGTGAGTCACAGCCAATGGAGGTGTGGCTTGGGCTGCATAAACAGAAACAAAACTGATTTAACCCCTTAAGGACTGAGCCAAATGTACAAGTTGTGAACAGAACAAAACGTAAACAAAACCTGGCATTTGCGCGATATATCTGTCCATCCGTAATTCACCTCTTTCATATTAAATGCACCCCCCTTATTATATATCATTTTATTCAGGGGAAACAGGGCTTTCATTTAATATCAAATATTTAGCTATGAAACATAATTTAATATGAAAAAAATGGGAGAAAATAAGATTTTTTTTTATTTTTTTTAGTTCTACATGACATTTTAACTGTCAATGTCATAATACTGTTTGCTTTTACTGCAATAAAATACACATATTTGTATTTAGCAAAGTCTCACGTGTAAAACAGTACCCCCTATGTACAGGGTTTATGGTGTTTTGGGAAGTTACATGGTCAAATATAGCACGTTACATTTTAAATTGAAATTCGCCAGATTAGTTACGTTGCCTTTGAGACTGTATAGTAGCCCAGGAATTAAATTTACACCCATAATGGCATACCATTTGCAATAGTAGACAACCCAAGGTATTGCAAATGGGGTATGTCCAGTCTTTTTTAGTAGCCATTTGGTCACAAACACTGGCCAAAGTTAGCGTTAGTATTTGTTTGTGTGTGAAAAATGCAAAAAACGCCAATTTTGGCCAGTGTTTGTGACTAAGTGGCTGCTAAAAAAGACTGGCCGTACCCCATTTGCAATACCTTGGGTTGTCTACTATTGCAAATGGTATGCCATCATAGGGGTAATTTTCATTCTTGGGCTACCATAGGGTCACAAAGGCAACGAAAGCAATCTGGCGAATTTTAATGTGAAAAAAATGAAACACAAGCCTTATATTTGACACTGTAACTTTTGAAAACACTATAAAACCTGTACATGAGGGGTACTGTTGTACTCGGAAGACTTCGCTGAACACAAATATTTGTGTTTCAAAACAGTTAAAAGTATTGCAGCAATAATATCGTCCGTGTAAGTGCTGTTTGTATGTGAAAAATGCAAAAAAATGTAACTTTTACTGGCGATATCATCATTGTAATACATTTTACTGTTTTGAAACACTAATATTTGTGTTCAGCGAAGTCTCCCGAGTACAACAGTACCCCCCATGTACAGGTTTTATGGTGTCTTGGAAAGTTATAGGGTTAAATATAGTGCTAGCAAATTAAATTCCCTATACTTTCAGCATGGGTTGTCAGGCAGGTCACGCTAATTGTAATTAATTAGGATACCTAATTATGTAAAAATATTACATATATATATATGTGTAGAATTAATATATGTATATATATACATATGTGTATATATACGTATATATATATATAATTTTTTTTATATTTTTATTTATATATAGGTATATATATAGTGATATATACGTATATATTTATGTATATAGATATATATATTATTTCGTTCTACGTGTATTTTGATATAAATATATATATATTAATATCACAATACAGTTAGAACGAAATAAAACACATCTGTATATTTTTTAATTATTTTTTTTAATTATTTTTTTTTCTACGTATTTACATATTTCATTTTTCTATTATATATAAATATATATATATCACAATAATTATATATATATATATATATATTTAATCAGTGTCAGTCTATGTGTAATTTGATATAAATATATATATATAATTATATATATATTAATAGTAAAATACACCTAGACAGTGTATATGTGTGTATGTATATGTGTATATATATATATATATACTTAGATCATATATATATATGATATATATATATATATGATCTAAGTATATAATTATAATTTTTTACACTTATTTAACTTTTTTTTATTTGATTTCAGCCAGCAGGGGGACTAACTGTCATTACAGTTAGTGCCCCTGCTGGCAATGCCTGAGCCAGCTATACCGGCCATGTGATTGTGAGGTCCTCGCAAGGACCTCACTCTCACATGGCCGGGGGAGCTGCTGGAGGGTGGACATGCCGCGGGGGGCTCCCTGGGAGTCCCCCCAACCGCGATCGCCGGCGTGGGATCGCCGGCGACCGGGTAAGTAAAAAAAAACCAGAGGGCGTACAATTACACCCGGCGGCGTTTAGAACCGCTTAAAAAAGGATGTAATTGTACACCCTCCGGTCTTAAGGGGTTAACTCCTAAATGGCAGAGAACTGAGCAGTGAGACTGCAGGGGCATGATCTATACACCAAAACTGCTTCATTAAGCTAAATTTGTTTTGGTCACTATAGTGTCCCTTTAAGGAAGGTTAGGAGAGGACAGAATCACAGTTTGTAAAGTACTTGTACAACTAGGGAAAAGATAAGCTTTCTCCTGTGATGTCAGTACCTGAGAAAGAGGGTTTGCAATACACTGCTTCACAAACAAACACAATAATAAAGGTTTTGAATTATTAGTGAACAATTGGGTAACTTACATTAGCACATAGCACCTTTGTTTGCTTCTGTAATTGGTATTGTAAGTGAAAATATATGTCAGTGTATTTTTTTTTTTTTTTTTTTGCAGCTTTAGATTTATATTCACGCTATATTAGGTTCCAGAACATATTAGGTAATGTACACTATAGTCACCGCTTGGATATTTTGTTGGGATTTTGCAATTTAGTTTTAAATTTACTACAATTCATTTTTTTGTGACAAAACCCTTAATATCCACATTATTTTAACATTCTGCTAAAAAAAAAAAAAAAAAAAAAAAATTCAAAGGCCTAAGGAATATATACAGTCAGTTTCAAAATGGTATGCTTCTTTCAGGTTATGAGATGATGGCAATACATGGCCAACATATTCCACAGCGCTGTACAATTAGGAAAAATACAGTACAATATAATCAGACCAATACAAAAAGTAGAGGGCTCTACCTATTAGATCTAGGCCCTGAAAATCTTTTATACCGATTGTTTTGCTATATAGCCCGTGAGCTTACAATCTAAATGTATATATGTATACCTTTAGATATATATCTCAGAAAACAATAAAATAAAATGCATAATTGACATTTGATGGTGTTCTAGGAGTTAGTGAGAAGCATTGCCATAGGGAACTACATTATTCAAGTCAACCTGGTTTCAGATAGTCACCAGACAACATTCTATGTAAAGTCAAATACAATATACGAAACTATTGTAGGTCTGATAGATAAAAAGAATTGGAAATGTAACAGTAAGGTCTCATTATGCCATACCTCGTCCATGCTGCTCTGTAGCTCCAAATGTAACTGGGACACTGTTAATTCCAAATAGGCAATTCTCTCCTCACTCTCTGCACGCTCCGACTCTGACTGTTCTCTGAGAGAAAATCATAAACTACTTTTCATCAGAAACTGCTCTTACTGTTCATTTTAAATCTAAAATAGATTTTGTCATATCAAAACACTTAATTGACAATAAACTCCTTAAATGAACACTTCAAACTACTCTTAGGGATTAAAAGAGTGTCCCCCCTTTACAATTTACTAAAGTAACAATTTCAAGAGAAATCAAAGGAAATCTGCACTTTTATTAAGTTGCACGCTCCCAGATGTCAATCAGACAGCCAGGAGAGTGCTCCATAAGATTGCTATGCCCCAGCACAAAGTGGAACGCTATGCTTCTCTCTGAGAAGTATTGTATTCAATGCTTTATGAAAACCAGTGTATGGCAGCACAGTAATTGCCATGCTTGTGCCCTGCCTCTAAATGCTTCTCTATGAGAAGCATTTTCTTGGATGGACGATCATCATTACTGATTATGTCATGGTGGAAAGAGTTGTGGCCAAGGACCATATCACCGCTGGACTAGAGGTAGGTTCCCAAGAGATTTAAATTTAATTAATTGGCAGATAATTTAATTACTTTGAAATGTATCAGTTACTTTCTGTACCATCTTCCTAATCAACACTTTTATTTTTTTCTTGTAATGACTCCTGGTGTCAGGGTCTGTGCTATTAAATACCGATGTAATTTCATGAACTTACCTGAAAGTTTCCAGTCGCATCTTGATAGCCTCAAACTCTTTCCAGGCATTGCTTGTTAGCTGATTCAGTACTGTCACAAGCTCATCTTGTTCTTTAACTGCTTTGTCAAATCTAGTACAAAAACTGTGTAAAATCAGAACACTAGGAGAAAATATCACACGGAGACAGATGGCAGTTAAATGTTAAATCTGTTTTTATAGAATAGTTAAGGGTGTTTTGGACACTGTAATTTTTAGCACAATTTATTAAATCGTTTTTTTTCATGTTTCTTTTGCACCCTAACCAATACTTTTGAAGATGTGCCACTTTTATGGATTCAATCTTCCTACCACTTCTAAAATGGAAGTTTTACAAATTTACTATAAAAAAACTTTCACTTTTTAGATCACTAGAATAAATATGATCAAAGCATCTGACACTTGACACTCGACCGCACACTTGACTGCACAAACATTGGTGAAATCATACGAACGCCTGCTTCTTTCTGCGACAAGCCAGGAGAGCGCATTTTGGTAGGTTTGTTCGCACAAACAAGGTGAACAAACGATACCTATGAGTCAAGGGAACCGTTAGTCTTTTTTGTTCGTTTCGGAACTCCCGAAATTGACCGACCAAAACTTTACCCTGAAAGCGACATGGCTGTATTCGTGGAATCTGGGTGCTATTTGGACAACTTGGGCGCTCAGATCCAGGCTATCCGGGGATATAATATTTAAGGGTGTTGCTCTATGTCTTAAATGTATTTTTATGTCTTATATGTATTTTTTATATTTTATGTTGTTATGTTTAGTCATGCTGACACAGAAAGTCATGGGCGTGTTGTGGGAGTGTTCTGGGCGTGTGTTACTGTATCCTTGCTGTGTATATAAGTGGGCCATCTGGTCATAATAAAACCAGTTATTTTATACCCTTCATCAATTCTAGGCTGATGTTTGGGTAGTTTGAAGTTATAATTAGAGTTGAGCGAACCCGAACATTACGTTTTTTGGACCCCGGACCCAAACATGGACATATCACTGTATGTTCGGGTTGGAGTTCGGAGTTTGTTGATTTAATGACGCGTTTTGAAAAGTCGCAGGGCAGCCAATCAACAAGCATTTGACTCGTGTGCCCTTAGAAGCCATCACAGCCATGCCTACTAATGGCATGGCTGTGATTGGCCAGTGCAGCATGTGACCCAGCCTCTATAGAAGCTGGTCACTTAGTATTAGTATATTATGCCCCTACTCGCTATACTGCGAGTAGGGGTGTGTCTATTAAACAGTGAGCCCCCACCCGCGATGCGCGAGTGGGGGCTTTTAAACTAAAGGGGGACCTATTGTCCCCCCTCGTCCCCCAGCCCTGAGCGGTGGGTGGAGGCCTAAATAACAACCTACTGTCCTCCCCCCCGGCCCCCACCCCTGTGCAGCGGGTGGGGGCCCTAAATAACAATAAGGGGGGAACCTATTGTCCTCCCCCTAGCCCCAACCCCTGAGCGGTGGGTGGGGGCCCTAAATAACAATAAGGGGGAGACCTAATGTCCTCCCCCCGGGCCCCACCCCTGAGCGGTGGGTGGGGGCCATAAATAAAAATTGGGGGGGACTTAATGTCCTCCCCTCGGCCCCCACCCCTGCGCGGTGTGTGGGGGCCATAAATAAAACATAATGTCCTCCCCCCTGGGCGGCGGTTGGGGGCCCTAAATAACAATAAGGGGGGGGACCTACTGTCCTCGCCCCCGGCCCCCACCCCCTAGGTGATTGGCTGCTCACTGTTTACTAGACACGCCCCTACTCGCGGTATAGCGAGTAGGGGCTGAATTTACTAATACTAAGAAATCTTTACTTAGTATTAGTAAATGTGGCTGAAAGACCAATTTAGGTATTTCAGCCTTTTGGTAGATAGCCCCCTAATACGTGTGAATTATGGAGTTATTTCCCTATCCACTTTTGTTTGCAGGGTGCTTGTCCTACTCTTACCCCTATTTTACTTCCTTTTCCAGCCCTCTAGCCCTTTCCAGGAGTTTCTTAGAGCCATTTTTGTGGCCAAACGTTCGGGTCCACATTGACTTCAATGGGGTTCGGGTTCGGGGTCAAGTTCCATTCCGGCCACACTCTTGGGAATGGTGTGTGCCATCCACGGCCACCCGGACTTTTTGCCCCGCCGGACCCGAACATCCAGGTGTCCGCTCAACTCTTGTTATAATCACTATTTCACTTGGAACTCGGGAGATTTAGAACGGATATACTCAGTCAGAGTAAAGGGGATCCGTTACAAGGGGTTAGGGTAAACCATCTATCATGAAGGGGTTAATAGATGTTAGAATAAAAGGCTAAGCTAAACCTGCTGTAAACCACAGCTGCTTTAAAATTGGTGCATTAAAAAAAAGATATCTAAAAAAAGATATCATAATCTGATTGGTGTTAGATTAATACATCACAATATATTTATCTTTTATAGACTAGTAAATGACAAAAAATTACAATTAAAGTAAACAATTTGTCTTCTATTTGTCAATGTAATACAGTGCTCATGAGTCATACTTACATAATTCAGTGGGAAAATTGATTTGGAAGGTTTGTTTTAAATAGTTTTTTATTATTTCCATCATAGGTAACAGCGTTTCCAGGGGAAAGGAATACATGCTCAATATACATTAGGAAAACATATTTTTCCCTCCTTTTTTTTTTTTCTTCAGTTTTTATCTTAAGTGGCAGTCTTCCCTTGCAGGGGAGGGTCATAGTAAACCATGCATAGTAAATATACTTATATATTGCATGGAGCAAAGAAAACAAAATCATAACAATACACAGTTGTATTAGGCACATACGGCAATGGTGATATAGCGGTCAGACAGCGTGAGTCAGCTCAATAAATCTTAAATGGTTGCAGTATAACAGCGGCTAGTTAGGCCTAAATAAGTAGGTCAGCTGCATTCTTGCAAAGTTTAGAAAAGGCATTTTACGTTACAACTTATTTAAGTTATGCCTATCTAGGCAAGAGATAAAACTTACAGCAAAATTAATCATATGTGTAAATGAGAAATATCATTATTCCATGGTAAACTAGTATGGTTCAAAACGTAGACAGCAAGTTACAGCAGTGTAAAAAATAGCCTCCGGAGGCGGTACGGCAATTTCTGCAATATTAATAAACTAATGTGAAACTAAGGCATAAACTCTTCATAGCATTGTAGAACATATCCTGAGCAGGTGAGATAGGACATTGTGCTGAAACGCGTGAATTTGTGTTACCAGGAAACATAACCGAGAGAACGTTCAATCTGGAAAGGGCTAAAGTATGAACTGAGCAGTAAATGAATGCATGCACATACATAGATAATGCGTCATTACAATGGTAGTTAGCATAAAGCTTGGGAGAACCCCCCGACCACGCAATCAGAGGTAGCATTTCAGATTAGGTAAGTATGGCATCATTTCACAGCTGACCATAATAGTAATATGCATAAAAAATAAACCAATTGTATAATATTATGCATTATGCAGGGGGAGACAGTGAGGGCCCTCCCCACTGAAAAAAAACACCCCACAGCAGCAGCACCGGTTTAATTAGCAGGTGGAAAAGGACTTTCCACAGCATTGCAACACAATGTCCACTAAGGTGCTGAGGCTTCATCTGTCCCCCCCAAGTTAGTCCTAGCCTACCAACAGGGATCTCCAAGGCACTGTGGGCACTTGGGGGCAAAATCAGTCCACTGGGCCCCTCAAACAAGAGTCTGTGAATCGCCTGCCCCTTGCACCTCCCCAGTCCTTCTCGAGCATCTGTTAAGCAGTTGCCCTCTCATGTTTCTCCCGGCACCGGCCACACTCTTGGGAATGGTGTGCGCCATCCACGGCCACCAGTCCACCGGAAGAGCAGCACAGTCCTCCCCCACAGGGCTCTCAGCGTCAGGAACAATCCTCCCTGGTGACCCCTCAAACCCAGATGTCAGGGCATTCACCTCTCTGGCGGGCAGGTAGCTCAGGGGATTCATCTAGAGGTCAGAATCCTCCAAGGCCAAAGGAGCAGCTGGGTTCAGCTCCTCTCTGTAGGTGAGTATTCCGTCCAGCCCTATCTTTTCGTGGGCACAGATAGCCGTTCCATAAACAGTTGGGGGTGGGTCTCCAAGAAACTCCCAATCCGCAGTAACCACCTAGGCAGCGGTTAAATTGAAGCTTGGACTCATGGGCCCGGAATAACCCCCACTGGTCCGGAGCGGGGGGAGCGGAGCCAGACCACAGGTATCCAGAAACACCTACGAGCATCATAACAAGCCCCCTCCAGGGGAATAGCTGCCATTCAAAAGTGAGTCGTCCATCTAAATAATTCCAGGGCCTGGCCCCTGAGTATGCCCGAAACATCGGCACCATCTGCATCACCCTGTGATTGGGACCAAAGTCGGATCAGAAGGTAGTTGGGTGGTTTCCAAAGTAGGTGCTGGTATTTTCTCGGGTCTTGGCAGGCTTGGCATGCAGATTAACGGCCTTTTTAGGGGCCCAATGTAGGAGCCAGCAGAGATGGCCATCGCTCAGCTCGGCGGTCTGGCCCCGCCTCCCATTTTAAAAGGTTTGTAAGGTCTTAAATTCACAATTACAAAACTCTGTTTGGGTTCACTTACACTATAAACATGTTGAATGACCTAGCATACATTGCTTTGTTTTATGTACTACATTCATACCTTTCTTTATAAAGTGCTAAATGATCATCTTTCATTTTCAGTTCTTCCTTTAAGGGAATATGCTGTTTTTCTGCCTATTATGATAGAGATAATAGGTTTTAGTTGATATTCACTAAATATATTCAACTCATTCTTGATATTCAACTTATTCTGTTTACATTACAAGAGTTAACAAACAGCAATATGAGAGTGTACCCAAGCACACTACATTAATTGTCACTTTTGGGGTTCTCTGCACTCCTACGCTTGCATTACATCTTGGCTCATGATGTGGTGGCTGCAGGATGCAATAGAAGTCAGGCATACTTACCTAAAGATCTATGGGGGATTCGGCACATCTTGCAATGTTATATACCCACAGTAACATCTGCTGAGATTTGTTAGAAGTTGATAGTGGTGCTTAGCCTCAACTTCGTCCATGAGACAAATTAGTCTCTACTTTGTCTTATGATATATTTCAATTGCATTTAAATTTTAAAGTAATCCAAACATAGTCAGCATGAGTATCTCATAAGTATTAGATGTGACAAAGAAGAATCCAGTACAGAACAGCTTGGCTGTATGCCAAGTTGGACTAGGAAACAAAATAGGCCTAAGCATTTAAAAAAAACAGCAGCTCTCTTTCAACATTTCATGATTCAAAAAGTAGGTTTAAAGGAACACACTAACTTAGATAGATATATTATTTTTATAGCTTGCTGTGTTTCTTACTATGTATCAAGGCTCCCTTTGTTTGAAAGAAAGTAAAAAAACAAAACAAAAAAATAAATAAACAACTTACCTATAGTCCAGCTTCATGTAAGACTCTGCCATGCAGCCCCTTTTAACACTGTGAGATCATTACCTGTGATGATCTCTGGTACATTTCAATGATTCCCATAGAGAAGCACAGCAGATCTACGGTGCGGTCAGCCAATTTAAAGCTTTTCACAGAGAGTCACCGAATCCAATCATGAGTGTGATGATGCTAAGTGCGACCTTTAAAAATAGGAAGTGCTTCAAGTACATGTCATTCTGGTCTCTGGTCAAAATATTAACATTTTGATGCTTAGTGGAATTAGGGAATTACTGTTAGGCAAAGGTAAAAAAGAAGATCCCCAGTTGCTGAAGAAATACAATTTTACATAATGCTTTGCCTGCCTTACAGTTGGTCTAAAGAAATTTACAGATATCCGTCAAGTCTTCAAAGATTACTATATGCCTGTACTGCACTTTTATCTTGTAAGTGCAATTTGAAGTAGCGCAATTTTGGTGTTTTAACTTATTACACTATGCTGCTCTATTTTTATTTCCTTTTGTAGATTGTATTGTTTATATATATATTTATATATGTACACACATATTTTTAATCCACATCCACCTACCTCATGCACCAGAGAGCAAAAATGGCATTAGACCCCTCTACTGACACGTAACTATAACTAGAAAATAATACATTTCTATATTGGTATTAGAAAAAGCCAATGTCTGATAACATTGGACATCATTTATTGATCCTTTATACTGTAGAAAGACTACAAACATGTTGACAATTCAGAAACTAACAACAATAAAACACATTGTAGTTTAATAAATGTTCATACAAACCTGCTTTCTAAACAAGAGAAATTACAAATTCAAATACTCAAAGTGATACCTCACTCTCCAGTTCTTGAAGGACCTTTTCCACAATGGGAGCTAAGTTGGTGATGTTATGACTAGCGGTAAAAACTTTCTCAAACAATTTTTTTCCTGATTGCTCTTCATAATGCAAGAGGACTCTCTGGATGTCCTGAAGTCCCCTAGTAAGTTCATGCACAGTATCTCTTAGAAGCTCATTGCAACTATGTGACTGTTTTAGCATGTCTTCTTGTAGTTGGATGGCTGTTTGTAGCATCTGAACAGTAGCATAAAGTTTCTTACTTATCTCTCCATGAGTTTCTGACTCTTGCAAACTGTAATTACAAGAAACATAAAAATATTCGTATTTATTCTTCATTCACAAATAAAACTTTTTACGTGATAAATCATATTTGCCTGACATTTAAGGTAAAGCGACAGAGGAGTAATGGAGGAAACTTAGTAGTGGAGGAAGAAAGTAATAACAGGTAGATAACTAAGTCCATTGAAGTATAACTACAGGAACACCACAAGCAAAGCAAAAGGATATTAAAAGTTAGTCAGGTAAGCACGATTATACGTGTTCTTCTTAGCATGACACTCCATGAATCTTGACATATGGAAACTAAAAATAAAGATCAAGCTATAAAAGAATGAGAATCACTATGAATGGGCCCACTGGCCATGTCTAGATTAGAATAAATTACAATGTTGTATCAACATATAAAACATAAACAACATGGCATGATTTACAACGCATCAAATAACAGAGTGACCAGTCCTTACATGGTTATAGCATCTATATAATAGGTGAGAGCCCTAACCACTTAACGTTTCTAAAGAAGTTTCTTTCTATTGTACCTATATTCCAAGGATGACACTTACCAATTAAGAGGCTCAGTGATGTCCATATTGCAGATGAGTCCACTGAATGGGCATGTTTCGTGTTTGGCCTGTCTACAAAAGCTTGCATCTAGATGGGTACTACATAATGGGTACTGTGTGATGTTGGCTGGTTGCCCACAGGGGCAGTAATCAATGTAATTTGGCATCGGGTAGCAAACATGGTAGGCTGAAGACAAAATGTTTTGTGCACGCTGCGTTGCATACTCTACTACCTTCTGTAGTTCTTCTATCTCTTTAGTTTGATTGCTGTAGAGTTAAAGAAAGCATTGATTGGTTATTCTGCAGTATCACATTATATGTAAGAATATTTATGAAGTATCCATAAATGGAGAGCGTCCCAGGAGAAGAAGTGTTTATAAGCCCCTACTGTTTCTAGACAGTTATTTTCTGCATTGTGATTGGCTTGATTTAAAAGACAGGTAATCACACTGCATTCTCGACACAACTCACCAGAGACATCACTGGACAGGAATCACAATTCACCTGAGATGATAAGGGATATCTAGAAACCTCATATGCATACAAATGCTCCTGCCAACAGGGACACTCTATATTAATTAGTCAATGAACTAGAGGGACAGATTATAATTATTATTTTATAGTTTCTATTAGAGTCAGATGTTCCTTCTGTTGCTAAATGGAAACTGGTGCGAGGATCACCTTCCTCCCCATTGTAAGTAGTCAAACAATTTTAGAACAGCTTGACTTCTTACCTGGGGGTTTCTGGGCACCTTAGCACTCATGGCACCATGACCACTAACAGCACAGCACAGTGTAGTGGTGTATGTTGCTTGGAATTTTCCTCTTAGTATTTATTATTATCTTTGAATCACATTACGTAGTTGCTATTCCACTTTTTCCTCTTCTTAAATGGATGCTTAACACATGAAAACAAATAACTTTATGCAGCAGTTATGGTGTAAGGACTGTGCTCATTTAGTGTTACTGCTTAATTATCAGTTTAATAGTTAAATGCTATCCTAGTCATACTTTACCAGCTGGGACTCATGCCACCTCAATAAAATTTTTTTCGTTTTTTACATGGCTTTGTAGTTACTTTAGAAGTGCTAATCTCTTGCTCTTTTAATTGAACTTTAATCACACACAATATTATAGCAGGCTATTAACAGAGCAGGAGATGAGAAATTCTAAATTAAACACACTGTGCATGAAAAAAGTTAAATAATTGCAGGCTCTTTTTCAGCGTAAGTGAAGGTATGGCTAAGTGTGCAGGGAGGCTTCCAGGCTGTATAAACATAATGGTTCATGGAGGCGTTGCTCCTTGGCTCATGCCCATGGAAGAGACCCATTTGCTTCACTACTCCTCATATGCTCTTATGGTGCTGTGCTGAGAGACTTGAGCATGGGAACTTAGGAGGGATGCAGGGAAACAAAACTTGTGTGAACTGACTCCCTGGAATATTAATGTAAAGCTAACTTTGTGCACTGCGCAAACAATCTTTCTGGTTCTATCTTTCTAACAGCCCAATATTCTCCTGTCATCATGTGGCAGTGTGGCATATCCCCTTTCTGATACACTGATTTATTTATTTATTGATTAATTTATAAAATATTTTACCAGGATGGATACATTGAGATTTCTACCGTTTTCAAGTATGTCCTCTGTTGACATGCACCTCTTTCTTCATGCCAGGCTGCTAGTAAGACGGGAAGGTGAGTGGTGGACAAGTGAGAAGAGAGAATTTTAGAGTTTGTGGTTAGTGAGAGAGATGAAGTGACAGCTCCGGGACTTGTAAGATTAACAGATGTACTTTGTTAACAGATAGAAGAGACTGATTGACGTAGGTCATGTGTATGCTTAAAAATGCATCCTGCAAGTGTCTCTCCAGTATCACTTCCACCAGATTCAATGCACTCAGGAAGTATTCCATTGTTGCCCAAAATTGCTTGGTACCCTAAGAGAAATTTGTTTTTTATTCTACACTATGACCCTCCAAAGGCCATTATAATATCATACTGAGATGAAAGGTCTTAGAATAGACTCCCCTTGCAATTCTACAGCCCCCTGTAAATATAATTTGACACTTCTAGAACAAATACTTAACAAATAACTCAATATTATTTATATACTGAATTCACTTTTACAAGTCCATACCTTAACATATGGAGACCTTTACCAGCTATCATCCTGGGAACACCTGAAAAATTAAAGGGCTAAATAAAATATAACAGCATATCCAGTGAAAGAAGCCAGAATAAATAAAAAGATTTTATTGGGTCTGCCTCCCAATGAGATATATAATTTATTGAATCCCAAACTGTAGGTTCCTCGCTTAACTGGTTGTAAAAATCAGATATAAGACCTCCCATTATCTTTATATGGTTTTCTATGGTGGGAGGATTTATGTAATTTCTTACCACAAGGTTTGCCTGCTTACTAATATTAAGGTAAGGAGTGTATTTACTTACTTGGCAATTCAAGTGGGTATAGTAATGGTTCTTTAACCATTTGCTCTGCAGTAACCCTTTTTATACACATTTGTGTGTTTGTTACATAAATTAAATGATCGATTTATATGCTTTTTACTTATTGAATAATATTTTACAGAAACCAGAGCTGGTTTTATTTCTCAATATTTATATATTTTACAAAATATTTATTATGTGGTATTGTTGCATATGATTGCAGCTACAGATATTCTGTAATTAAGTCAAACCCATACGTTTTAATACCTCAGTGTCTTACTAGTAAGTGCCTTCATAGATAATAGATCCATGTCTATTGATGGCTGATGGCTGGTCAATGACTTTAGGTGCACCCGTAAGAATTGTGAGATTATAAGAGTATATATTGTTTTGTCACTTCAGTGGTGATGTAGCTGTTGATAAAACATCTGCTTAAGATGTTCCAGGTATGTGGCAACGGTTTTCCTATTTTTTTCTTACCCCCTTCATATATTTGTTTTTGTATTACTGACTTGCTGTGCATATTTAGAATGTGTATAGTATGTCCTCTTTATTTAACTTTACAAAAAAGTGCAGATTTCAGCATAAATTGGAACATTTATAAATGAACCTTAATACATGCCCGTGGTTGTCAATCAGACAAGTGGTCCTGTTACTTCCTGGTTTGGTTAGCTTCGTGGAGCTATAATCAAGAGACAGCAATTGCTCAGAACACATGCCTTGCAAATACCTCTAATTAAGCTGCATTGAGAAAATCTGTGATTGGGCAGCCAGAGAAACCTATCTGACATTAACTTGTTTAAAACATGTTTTTGGGTTGGTCTTGTTTTTTTTTTTTTAGCTATGAGCTTTCCATTTTGAAGTTTACCCATCTAAATGCTCTTTTGCAAATCCCTATTGGCATGCTTATATTTGTTATAGGATACAATCGACCTCTCTGGTTTAAATGTTTTGTGTGCCCTTTTCTTATCTTTTAGCATTTTGGTTAAAAAAAAGTTGGGCTTTCACAGGATTCAGACAAGACCTGCAGCTTTTGCAAGCTGTTTTTATAGATATACCTCCGATGGAAAAATGCATACGCAAATGCTTGCATTTTCTCAGTATATTTTGTAGTATATCTACTAAAGTGATTTTTAAATTATTACTTGTCTATGTCCCACTGAATGTCTGTAATACTTTCTATCCTCAATGAAAGAGTGCAACACACTCAGTGAAGGTCTGTGACACACTCTGTCCCAAGTAAAGTCTTTTAGACCCTTTCCTCCATGCAGGCAATGCAATCACTGCTTAACCAGAACAGAACAAGTTGCATTTACAGGAGGGAGTCTAGCAGTATGTATCCAGTATGTAACCTCGCAATGAACCGATGCCATGTAATGTAGATTGTAAACTCTTTCGAGCCGGGTCCTCATCAACCTATTGCTCTTGTAAAGCACAAACTGTATACTACAAAAATGCAATGTGATTGGTTAATGCATAATGACTTCCTGTGCGCCCACTAACACCAGAAGAGCAGGGATCTGCTGCTCCTCCAATACTCACCTGTAGCCATGCCAGAGGCGTGGACTGTGGGGACCTGGGCAGGGATCTAGTGCCCCGAGTCCTGGTCAGTAAAGACCAAGATCTTTTATAGACACATTATCCCTATAAGCCCCGGATCTCCTCACTGTCCCTGTCATCGTTAAACAGCAGAGACAACAACATGGCAGCTTCAAAGGGGTCTTTAACTAACTGTAAGTCTTCGGTCTGCCTGGCAAAACCCTCCTAGAGATGGTTGCTGAGCAACTAGCAACCAGCCAATCAGGAGTCTGAGCATGCCCAGATTATGTGATCACAGCATGCTTATGCACATGCTGTGTATTAGCCGGCTGTGGAGGAGAAGCAATGCAGGGGTGTGAATTAGAAAGGGTAGAAGTAAGCCTGTCCCGTGTGCGCCTATCATCTAGAAGAAGTTAAGTGATTTTATCTCCCATGCCACATACTGTAGTGTCCTTCTTTTAACTTCCCAAATCCTAACTAAAGACCCTCACAGCTTCACAGATCCGAAGCTAGCTCCTTTTGTAGCCCGAGGCAAGAAAAGAAAATTGATATTAATATGGACAAAAACTGTGTTACGGCCAGAGCCAGACTGGGAACTAAAAGCAGCCCTCGAAAAAAAATCTGTACCAGCCCCAAATTACATTGTGTCAGCTTAGTGTGCAGATATGGAGGTGGAAAAGATAACTTAAAATTGAAAACTATTACTCCAATGTGATAAAAACACTCATAGGGCTTCAAAATAAACAAAACAGTGGATTTATTTTAAGCAGACCTGCATTTACATATAATCAATGTTTCAGTGCAACTACCTTGACATAATAATAATAATAATAATAATAATAATAATAATAATAATATTAATTTGGTAATGGGACTGAAATGGTGAATGTATGATGTTGCACAGCTGTAAAAAGTTATCCGATGTCCTATGAGTGTGCTATTCACTTTGTTATTGTGTTATAGTGTGCACAAGCAACACGACTGAGTTAATATGTTAATATATACGTAAATATCATAAAATAATTATTTATGTTATTAATACACACATTAATATGCGTGTGTGTTTGTATATAAGTGTGTGTGCATTACTGTCAGAATCATATCAATTACAACTTCAATCTGTACAGTGTGTTAGCAAAATTTATATATTGTAAGATAAATCTATTTATTAAGAGGTCTTTCTCTCACCTGTCAATCAACTCTTCGGCATAGATTCCTGTACTGAAGAATTGCGTCACAGGGAGAGAAGAAGACAGAGACAAATATCCTCCCACCCCGCAAAAACAATGCATCTGCCTCTGTGTTTTTCTTAACCCCCCTTCTGAATTTCTTACCCCCCTTTGTGTATCTCTTACTTCCTTCCAGGCCCTTTGTGTCTCTTTTTTCCTTTTTCCAGTCTGTTTGTATGTCTCTCCCCCAGACCCATTTGTGTCTCTCCCCCCAAAGCCCCTCTGTTTATCTCTCCCCCAGCGCCTCTATGTGTCTCTTTCCGCCCTCAGCTCCTCTATGTGCCTGTCCCCCCTTCCCTGCCTGTAACTGCTGACCTCCTTCTTGTAGCATGGCAAAGCATTAGAGGATCATCTGTTTCCTCTACCTGGTCTGAAAGGAAGTTGATTGTTGCTCTCATTGAGCATTTTTTTCCAGAGGTAGAGGATACCGAAGATACTCTATTGCAGTCCACCTGACCACGGTACATGTAGTGACTCCTACCAGTCACCCAGCGATTGCGCTTCCCAGGCCAGTGTGCCCTAGGCGACCACCTGTCCTATATTATGGGAAATGTTATGGTATCCCAGTCCGGCCCTGGCTACAGCATGACTCCTATCATAATATAGTGATCCAGACACTGAGGGTGGTATTGTCATGGGGTCTCACTATCCCACCCCTTAACACATAACCACATGAAACTACCAATGTCATGCATGATCCAACTTTACGCAGTGGCACATTTATCCCATATCATTTTCCGCAGCCTCTTTAGAGATTGTTTTACCTGAAGCTGAAAGGAAGCAAGGTAAATTGTTAGTGTAGGACTCACCGAGGTTTGCCTTGACGTGGCAGGTGACCTCCAACCTAATGGTCATTGGAGTGATACTAAAAACCTCAATTTATTTAAATATGCATAGGGATTTGAGATAGTGCATAAGTAACTATTTTTTTACATTTTCCACAGTGCCTGCTTTGTCCCACATTGGTTCCACAGCACCAGTTTTCCCCCTAGATCACTTGCCACAAAACCAGATTGTCCCCTATTATTTAAACATTTTATTTTGTCTCATGCCCCCAATGTACTGCACACCTACCTTATTGGGATATTGATGGAGTTTCCTGGAGGTGGTCCAAATAGGCATTTGCCACATTCTCTGGTTGTTTTTTTTACTTGCTCTTCCTGAGGTTTGCAGCACAGGTAGCTGTGATTGTATGGCAAGGGGGTGGGGATATGGAATCATATCACTGGGCTCCTCTATGATTGGCTAAGCACCGTAAGCAGGATGTTGAATTGAGATCTGTCTCCTGCATGTTCATGCTGCTGGCTTTCTGTGTGAGCTAGGCTGCTAATATGACATGGGTCAGCCTAAACATTTAAGGTGGCACTGTGAAAAACATCTTCACAGCACCCACCTTAGCCACATCCCCTCATTCAATACCTCCTACCATGTAAAAAAAAAAAAAAAAAAAGTTTTTTTTACTTGCTGGGAATTCAAACATTACGACAAAATAGTGAAAATGGACATATCCCATGTTCCTGGCATCTTTCACAATTTTCCATTGACCCTTTTTTTTTTGCACTTTTGTGCATGCATAATTGTATGCCAGTGGTGTAAAGGGGGACGCTGCTTCTTGTGGCGTTGAATGTATGTGGGGGGGACGCTGCTTGTATCTCAATTGTAATTGTATCTCAATCAATTGTAATTGTATCTCAATCTCTAAATTGAACTTTACTCACATACAGGAGGCTCTTGCAAGGTCTAGCAAGCTATTAACATAGCAGTGGATAAGAAAATCTTAATAAACAGAACTTGCAATAAAGAAAGCCTAAATAGGGCTCTCTTTACAGGAAGTGTTTATGGAAGGCTGTGTAAGTCACATGCAGGGAGGTGTGACTAGGGTTCATAAACAAAGGGATTTAACTCCTAAATGGTAGAGGATTGAGCAGTGAGGCTGCAGGGGCATGTTCTATACACCAAAACTGCTTCATTAAGATAAAGTTGTTCAGGTGACTATAGTGTCCCTTTAAAGTCGAAAAAGGGTTGGAGAAACTTTAAGTTAAATGCATTGAGTGTCCATTTTGTGTGTTTCTTCTCTCCCCCATCCCCCTTGTTGTTTTTCTAGCAGTGCGTTCTCCCATTTTTCTAGGAGAGGGCTTCCAAACCAGTTCAAATGGACTGCCCTGCCAATCCCAGAGGTTTTCCATGTGGTCCTGGTCCTTGTCATTGTCTGTCCCTATCCTTGTCGAAGTGCTCTCTCTTACTCTCTGTAAGATGCACGCAGATTGTCCGGATTCCCTATACACATACACTTTCCCTAAATGCACTTCATACATTCCATACAAACAAACAATATATCACCTACAGCAGCTCTGCAAGATGGTGGTGGAATGGGGGCAGGTTCTGTAGGCCGACTCGGGGTGGGTGATAGGTACTGGCAGCTCTATGTGTAAGGAATTGTGAACTGGCACATTATTTCCGCAGCATTTTTTATCCACAGGGTTTACTACTTAAACAAGTTCAATGATTTATTTTAAAAGAGAAGGTAAAAAAAACAACAACAAAAAAACAAAAAACTAGAACACACGTACACAAATTAATTTAATGTAAAAAAATAAATAAATATAAAAGTATACAAAATATTCAGTGTTTGCTATGTTTCAAGTCACACACTTGTCATCATTTTTATTTGTTTCCTATTATCCCACATATAGGGAATCCTAATTTCATTGTAATAGTTTCTTTTTTGTGAATAAGTGAAATTCATTAGAAAATAAGAAATATTTGTGCAAGCATCAATGACTGAAAACCAAGTGTTTAATTTCATCACTCATGCTCTCTATTTTTATGGTCTTTTGCAGTTCTGTTTTCTTTCTTCCTGACCATTTGTGACATTTCTGAAATAAGAAGGAGAGATGATTATAAAATAAATGAATCTTTAACACTGGACAGTTACTCAGCAAGGTTCTTACATAAAGCAATCTAAGCAGAATATGTGTAAATTAACAGTGTATCTGGATTATTTCTAAGAATGTGAAATGGTCAAGTACAGGGAAATTATAGTTTTGGAATTTAAATTTTTTTATTGTGCCTATAAATTCCCAGCCATTACAGTGACTCTAATGCTAATAACCATTTTACTTACCTAGTTTTTAGCGCTTAGACACAATCATTTCTGCTAGACATGTGCAATTAGTTTTGTTCTGAATGTAAATTTCGGCAATTCGGACATTCGGATGCTTCAGAATGTCCGAATTGCTGAAGTGCCGAACTCAACCGAATTTCGGAAGTGCCGAAGTGCTTCGGATTTCTGAAAAGTGGCAAAACAAGAGAGGGAGGAAACATTATGGGAATGATGACAGAAATCTAACCCTAACCTCACTGCTACCCCAACCCCTAATTCATAACACTACCCCTTACCTTAACCTTAGATGTGTAAGTGGGTTTGGTGGTTAGGGGTTAGGGAATTGCCGAAGTCCCGAACTGCTGGAGTCACGAATTGCCAAAGTCACGAATTTTGGAAGTGCCGAACTGAACCACATTTTTTGCCCATGCACATCCCTCATTGCTGCAGCTGAATCTACCTCTTGTCTCTTCTTTAAACATGATGATTTCTTGCTAGCTTTTCAGCAAATCAAATGCTCCTCATAGAAAAGCCTTGTGGACCAAAAGCACATACGTGACAAGCGGTACACTAAGCCTATCAAATGCTTCTCATTGAAAAGTATTGAATCCCATGCTTCTCTATTAGAAGCATCAGAGGACATTCAACACCCTCATGCAATGCATAAGAATGCTGGATGTCAAAGAACCAAGTCTACCTTGGTTGTGGGTGCAAAATATTCTACAAACATGCATTTGTAAGTGGTCCTGCCATAAAGACCAAAACATATACAAAATACAGTTAAAGTTATAGCGCACACACAAACAGTTTTACATTTAACAAGGCTATTTAAAATCACCTATCTTAGCAAATAAATATGGGGATTCAGTGCCACCATATGGCCATAATGTGGTAAGCCCACCACTATGTCTGTGTTTTTGTTTGTGTGTGCGCTGTAACTTTAACTGTATTTTGTAGAATATTGTACTACATCTCCATTGATGCTCTGCCAGCAATATGGCCATAAACGCATTATGGAAGATGTAGTCCCAAATACAAAATAACTAAACATTTTTTATTGGAGTTGTATCTAAAAACAGCTTGCAAAAACTGCAGCCTTTACAAGCCGTCCCCTTCTAACCCAGCCCAGACGTTCTGTGAATGCCCAATCACAGACTTCCCAATACAGCTCAATGAGAAGTTTTGCAAGGCAGGTGCTCTGGACACTTGTTGCCTCTTGAGTTCAGTTCAAATAAGCTAAGCTAAGCAAACCAGGAAGTAACAGGACCCGTAAACAGTATAATTTACAAAAGTGTAAA